>NW_028153512.1:0-617070 GCF_964211835.1 Anser anser
GTAAATTTTATCGGGTTAGGGCTGTAAGGGTTTTTAGGGTTAGGGTTTCTAGGGTTTGTTGGGGTAGGGGTTAGGGTTAGATCCGTGGTTGCCATAGCGTTAGGGGTCAAGGTTCTTAGGGGTTAGGCCTAATATTAGGGCGGAAGGCCAAAATAAGAGGGTGGGAGCCCCCCCAAAATTGAAGGGTTGAAGCCCCAAGTTAGGGGAAGGAACGTCAAAATTGTGGGGTCCCCCAAAATTGGGCGGAAGAACTTTTAATATTAGGGGGGAACCCAAAAAAGGAGGGTGGGGGACTCTAAAATCGGTTGTGTCCCCCCCAAATTAGGGGAGGAACCCCCAAAATTGGGTGGGCGAACCCCCAAATTGGGGGGAAGAAGACTTAAATGGAAGTGTGAAATTCCAGAATTGGATGTGGACCCCCCAGAACAGTCTTCAGGGGTTTAGTGTGGTAAATTTTATCGGGTTAGGGCTGTAAGGGTTTTTAGGGTTAGGGTTTCTAGGGTTTGTTGGGGTAGGGGTTAGGGTTAGATCCGTGGTTGCCATAGGCTTAGGGGTCAAGGTTCTTAGGGGTTAGGCCTAATATTAGGGCGGAAGGCCAAAATAAGAGGGGAGGAGCCCACCCAAAATTGAAGGGTTGAAGCCCAAAGTTAGGGGAAGGAACGTCAAAATTGTGGGGTCCCCCAAAATTGAGCGGAAGAGCTCTTAATATTGGGGGAAACCCGAAAAAGGAGGGTGGGGGACTCTAAAATTGGTTGTGTCCCCCCCAAAATTGGTTGTGTCCCCCCAAAATTGGTTGTGTCCCCCCCAATTAGGGGAGGAACCCCCAAAATTGGGTGGGCGAACCCCCATATTGGGGGGAAGAACACTTAAATGGAAGTGTGAAATTCCAGAATTGAATGTGGACCCCCCAGAACAGTCTTCAGGGGTTTAGTGTGGTAAATTTTATCGGGTTAGGGCTGCAAGGGTTTTTAGGGTTAGGGTTTCTAGGGTTTGTTGGGGTAGGGGTTAGGGTTAGATCCGTGGTTGCCATAGCGTTAGGGGTCAAGGTTCTTAGGGGTTAGGCCTAATATTAGGGCGGAAGGCCAAAATAAGAGGGGGGGAGCCCCCCCAAAATCGAAGGGTTGAAGCCCAAAGTTAGGGGAAGGAACGGCCAAATTGTGGGGTCCCCCAAAATTGGGCGGAAGAACTCTTTAATATTAGGGGGGAACCCAAAAAAGGAGGGTGGGGGACTCTACAATTGGGGGGGACCCCCAAAATTGGTCGGGTCCCCCCAAATTAGGGGAGGAACCCCCAAAATTGGGTGGGTGAACCCCCAAATTGGGGGGAAGAAGACTTAAATGGAAGTGTGAAATTCCAGAATTGAATGTGGACCCCCCCCAGACCTGGGGAGGAATCCCAACTTGGGGGGGACCCCCAAAATTGGGGTTAAAGCCCCAGATCCCGGGGAGCTAAGCCCCAAATTAAGGGAAGGAACCTCAAACATGTGGTGAGAACCCCAACATTGGGGGAAAGAACCTTAATATTAGGGTGGCAGGCCAAGAAAGGATGGTGGGGGCCTCCAAAATTGTGGGGGGCTTGGAATTGGGGGAATCCCCAAAATGAAGGGGGAACCCCAAAAGTGGGGGGGGGGCGAAGCACCAAATTAGGGGAAGGAACCCCAAAATTGCGGGGAAGAACTCTGAAATGGAGAGCTGAAAACCCGAAATTGAGGGGAAACCCCCCAAAACGGCGGGGAAAACCCTCCATAAACACGAAACCGGTAATGTAACAGAGCAAAAAATGGCGTCCTACGGCAAGGTGCGAGGCTCAATTTTCTGGGGAGTGCTGGGAAATGTAGTTCTTGGCCACCGGGTTTCCGGGAGTCCATATTGTTTTCCCAGAGCATGCCGGGAGATGTAGTTCTCGGACACTGGGCTTCCGGGAGGCCATGTTGGTTTCCCATCTTTGCTAGACTCCGGGTGCTCTGGCTTCACAGAGAAACCCCCAAACTGAAAAATGTACCTGCTAATATATTGGGCTCTAAATGTAGCCCTGGGTTAATTGAATAACAATCCCTGGGTAAGATTGAAGTGCAGGAGGGGTTGGCTACGGTTTTAAGAGCCGGTTTGCAGAAAAGGGATTTCCGTTAAGAAATGGCATATACTGATTGTTCTCTTCCTTGCTCTGCCAAGACCTGAAGCACACCTTGGAAGCCAGGCAGAATCCGTGGAGCCAATGGAGTTCTCAAGCTCGACTTCAGCTTCTTCCCAGCTAGAAGAAGCAAGGACACGCCGGCTGAGTTCCACAGGCAACGCGCCCGTATCTGTAGACGAGGATTTAGAGATGCTACTTTGGGAACTCTCAGACGGCATACTGGAAGCCGAGCTCGACTTGGACCCAGGGAAGGATGAGGATGACCTCCTCCTTGAGCTTTCCAAGATGATTGATGATTGAACTGCATAGTCCTATGGTATATTTAAAAAAAAAAAAAAAAAGAAAAAAAAGAAAACAACTCTTCTTCTTGTTGGATACCCTGAGGTGATCCTTTTTCTAACTGAGGCTTTGCAATGAGACTAAAGCACAGTTGGAACTGGTAGAAATTGGCAGGATCTGCACTCAGTTGTCCTAAGTTTTCCTGCTGGTCAGAGTTAAGGTCTTGTGCATGGTTCCGTAACTATAGGTGGCTACCTTTGATATCAAGAGGACAAAGCACTTGTTTCTTTTGGCACAGAAAGATGTCCATCGGCACGCTGTGGTGGCTGTGAATTGACGTAGTGATGGAGCGATGCTCTGAAGGCTTAAACGGAAAGCTTCTTCCTTCCGCCCCCTTGGCACAGCTCGATGTTGGGCACATTGTGAAGCCTGGGTGTTCTGATTTCTCGGACAGTTGATACCCAAATCCCGGAGTTACTATGTCAACTCTTGACTTTTATTTGTGTATGCCATTGTTTTGACTGTAATCTTTTCAGATGATGAAGCTGTAGGGACGGGAGGGAGCAAAATAATTATTCTAGCGTTGTGGACCAAACATGCTGCCAGGAGTGGTGGTGGTGGGGTCAGCCCACCCGGCCTTACTTTCAATTATCAGGGATGATAAAATGGTGTGAAAAGCAGCAGCTCTGCGATACGGCTACGCTACCCCCACTCCCTTCTCTTGTGCTGTACCAAAGTTCCCCCAAGCTTTGGTTGGTGCTTTTTGCTGGTGACAGTAGGACTCCAGGGCGAGTAGTCGGGACTCTCCTGCAGTAACTGGGTCAATTAAGGGTTGGTTTAAGTGCCTCCTGGTTTTTAAAATTGCTCCCCTGAGCTGCTGGCTCTGCTGCCTGCTACAGCAAATGTTCGGGTGCCATCAGCGTCGCACTTGGGCGTGGGCACTGACCCTGCGGAGGAGAGCTGAGACTCGCGTGTATTGTGTACCCTGCCGCCAGTGATCGTTTTCCCCTAGCAGATCTATTTTGAATCATTTCCCTAAATTTTAGAGGAACTTTAGGCTCTTTGTGCTATGATTTGTGAAGCTGTAGGGGCCCTCAGGCATTTGCTGCTGGCAGAGGAAAACCGCTTGTCGAATTTGTTGTAAATACTTTCTGTTTGGACAACAACGCCTGTGTGTGTGTGTGTGTGTGTGTGTGTGTGTGCACGCGTGCGTGCTTTGACGACCCCCTGCGACGCCCCAGCTCCGCGAGGGAAGCTTTGAAGCGGCTCTGGGAAAACCTCTGCGGAAGAAACCGCTGCTAGTGACTTGCGGAAAAGGGACTCCACAATCAGTGAGATTGTAAAGTAGGTATGTTTATTCAGCGCTGGGCAGCACGGGAGGTCGTGGGCATGAAGATTGATGACTCTTCCTCGTCACCGCTAGTTGACCTCTTGTCTTTGCGCAGACTCAGTTGCTCCTTGGCTCTTGTCCATCTGCAGGACCAGTTTCTCCCAGTTTCTTAAGACAGGCTCACTCTCTTATTAGGAGACTGACCTTGGTAAGGGGCCCAAGGCTTCTTGCTTTAGTTAATTGGCACAATGCACCATAGTTAGCAAAGACACTAAGTAGCATCCTAGTTTAACGCTGTCAGCGCTCTATCTCTACTTGATAAGATTCTCCTAACTCCCTCTCTCACTGGAGCCCACGCAGCCCTCCGTCCTGCCGAAGGACTTCACGGGGACTTCTGCCGGCTCCGGGTGCCCGCACACAGACAGAAATGGCTTTGAGAGAAAACAATCAGGAGGAGGAGAGCTCAGAGACTGCGGCCGGCTTCGGCCACCTTCCCCTCGCTTTCCCTCTCCGTGTTCAAACCGAGCACTGTTCTGCCGTCAACCTTCGCTGCCTCTGCCCGCGGCGCCGGGCTTTCGCGGGTGCCATTGCTCCTCTACATATTTTATCCTTCCTTTTGTAAGGAATGGTCCAGCAATTCGTGTCACTAAGGGATTTGAAGGGTTACCATCGAGGCCCGGGTCTAGGTGATAAGAGAACAAAGGGGTTTTTAGGGAAAAGTGCTGACTACTGCAGGGGATGTTGCTAGAGTTTCTGAAATCCGGCGCAGAGGCTCCCAAACGAGGAGGAAGGGGGAGCTGAAGGACAATTGAAGGACAAAAGCCTGAGAGGAAGACAACCAGCATTCAGCCCGAGCAAGCCCCGAGAGACCACCAGAGACTGGTACGCAGGCGCCCCTGGGAGGGGTTTCGGATTCCGGAAACCAATTCTAATAACCCTGCCTCTTCTCGAAGTAGTAATGAATATGTATTAGCCTGGGAGCATCAAAACCAGCCGCCTTACGTAACAGGCGTGCGTCCTGGGGGAGCAGAGACTCCCGGCGCACCCAGCGCTGCTTGCTTGCCTCTATTCGTTTAATAAATTGTAAACTTTGATTGTAATCCTATTTGGATTTATAACAGCCATTTATAACACTTTTTATATTTCTATTTTATTTAAGGCTGTCTTGCCCCCCTCCCCCCCCAGCCTCGCTGCTCGCCAATAAAGCTGGCGCAGGGGCTAAGGGATTTGAAGGGCCTGCTTGTACACCTAAGGGATTTGATGGCCTGCTTGTACACCTTTGGGGACTGCCTCTTTTGGGGGGGGGGGGTGTGTGTTAGGAGCTGCTTGTATACTTTTTTAGGCATTCCTCTGAGAGGGGGTTGGGAGCTTCGTGTATACTGGGGGGGGAGGGCCTCCCTCGAGGTGGAAGCGGGGGGGGTTGGAGCGTTTCTACACTGTAGGGGCCTGCCTGTACACTTTTGGGGCCTGCCTTGGAGGGGTTGGGAACTGCTTGTACACCTTTGGGGCCTGCGTCTGCGCGGGGCGGGGGGGGTTAGGGGGTTGGAGCTGGTTTTAACCTTTCGGGCTTGCATCTGGAGGGGCTTGGGGCCTGCCTTTGGGGGGGTGGTTGTGAGCTGCTTGTATACTGTAGGGGCCTGCTTGTACACCTTTGGGGCCTGCGTCTGGGGGGGGGTGGGAGTTGCTTGTACACTGTTAGGGCCTGCCTTGGGGGAGGGGTTGGGGCATGTGCCTTGGGGGCATGGGGTTGGGAGCTGCTTCTACGCTGTAGGGGTCTGGGTCTTGGGGGGTTGGGGCTGTTTGTACACCTTTGGGGCGTGCCTCTGGGGAGGATGGGGAGTTGCTTGTACACCTTTGGGGCCTGTGTCTGGGGTGTGGGCGCTGGGGCTGAGGCCTGGGGCCTGGGGCATGCATCTGGGTGGTGGTGGTGGGGGGGGTCCAGTTCATGGGGGGGGTGGGTTGGGAGCTGCTTGTGGACAGTTGGGGTCTGCATCCGGGTGTGGCTGGGGCCTGCTTGTAGACTTCTGCAGCCTGTGTCTGGTGTTTGGGGGCTTTTGTGTAGTGTTTGGGGATTGCATTTTGGCTTTGGGATGTGTCTAGAGCTTCTGGGGCCTAGCTGTAGTGCTTGGGGCCTGCGTCTGGGGCTTTTCTGTAGCATTTTGGTAGCGTGTTTGTGATTTGGGGTCTGTATCCAGGGTTTTGCCTTTTTTGTAGTTTTCAGCTTTGTGTCTGTTTCTTTGTTGGTTGCCTGGGGTTTGGGGTTTGGATCATTAGTCAGTGTCATTAGCGTCGGGGGGTTGATATGAAGGGTTAGGGTTGTGGTTAGAGTTGTTACGGTTAAAGAGAATAAGGATTTTAGGGTAAGGGGATCAAGGTTGTGGGAATAAAAATGTTTTTGCACAGAGTTACATCGTTTAGAGGGAAGGAAGGTGGTATTGATATATGCTTGCAGTGATAAGAAAGCTTAACAGACAACCTTGTAAAATGCAGACAACCAGAATCCTTAGAGCAATTGGGTGGAAATCACGGCGTAAGAAACATTACCACCTCAAAGAGGAAAACAGTCAAGAAAAAAATAAAATTGACTAGTAACAGGCCAGCAGCTGTGTATTTTCTGTGAAGCACTGGATAGATTGTGAACATGGATTACCCAGTCAATGGGGAAACTGGGGAGGGTCCTGGTCACCGAGAGGAAAAAAAAAATTATATAAACTGTGTTATGGAACTAGTAGGTGGCTTGTGGGACGCCTGCCATTGCAATCGTGAATAAAAATGCTACCTCACTGAGATACTTGCCTGAGCCTATGGTATTGGTTACAGAGTGTTTCTAATAAGGTGTTAGGGTTTTAAGGTTTCAGGGCTAAGGCACTAGGGTTGGGTTTCAGGGTTAGGGTTTCCAGGGTTTAGGGTTAGGATTTTAAGGTTGTTAGGGTTGGAGTTATAAGGGTTAGGGTTTGGGGGTTAGTGTGTTAAGGTTTTAAAGTATTTTGTGGTTTTAGTGTTGATAGGGTTTTTAGGGTTAGGGTCTTAGGGTTTTAGTTATGGTCAGGTATTTAGGGTTAGGGTTTTAAGGTCTTATTTTTTTTTTTTTAAGGTTAGGGTCTCCAGCGTTAGGGCTTTGAGAATCTTTACGTTTTGGGTTAGGGTTTAGAGGGTCTTAATTTTTAGGGTTAGGGCTTTTAGGCGTAGGTCTAGTGTGGTAAATTTTATCGGGTTAGGACTGTAAGGGTTTTTAGGGTTAGGGTTTCTAGGGTTTTTTGGGGTAGGGGTTAGGGTTAGATCCGTGGGAGCCGTAGTGTTAGGGGTCAGGGTTCCTAGGGGTAAGGCCCAATATTAGGGTGGAAGGCCAAACTAAGGGGGGACCCCCCCCCAAAATTGAAGGGTCGAAGCCCCAATTTAGGGGAAGAAACGTCAAAATTGTGGGGTCCCCCAAAATAGGGCGGAAGAGCTCTTAATATTGGGGGAAACCCAAAAAAGGAGGGTGGGGGACTCTAAAATTGGGGGGACCCCCCAAATTGGTTGTGTCCCCCCCCAAATTGGTTGTGTCCCCCCCAAAATTGGTTGTGTCCCCCCCAATTAGGGGAGGAACCCCCAAAATTGGGTGGGCGAACCCCCATATTGGGGGGAAGAAGACTTAAATGGAAGTGTGAAATTCCAGAATTGGATGTGGACCCCCCAGAAGAGTCTTCAGGGGTTTAGTGTGGTAAATTTTATCGGGTTAGGGCTGTAAGGGTTTTTAGGGTTAGGGTTTCTAGGGTTTGTTGGGGTAGGGGTTAGGGTTAGATCCGTGGTTGCCATAGGGTTAGGGGTCAAGGTTCTTAGGGGTTAGGCCTAATATTAGGGCGGAAGGCCAAAATAAGAGGGGAGGAGCCCACCCAAAATTGAAGGGTTGAAGCCCAAAGTTAGGGGAAGGAACGTCAAAATTGTGGGGTCCCCCAAAATTGAGCGGAAGAGCTCTTAATATTGGGGGAAACCCAAAAAAAGGAGGGTGGGGGACTCTAAAATTGGTTGTGTCCCCCCCAAAATTGGTTGTGTCCCCCCCAAAATTGGTTGTGTCCCCCCCAATTAGGGGAGGAACCCCCAAAATTGGGTGGGCGAACCCCCATATTGGGGGGGAAGAACACTTAAATGGAAGTGTGAAATTCCAGAATTGAATGTGGACCCCCCAGAACAGTCTTCAGGGGTTTAGTGTGGTAAATTTTATCGGGTTAGGGCTGCAAGGGTTTTTAGGGTTAGGGTTTCTAGGGTTTGTTGGGGTAGGGGTTAGGGTTAGATCCGTGGTTGCCATAGGCTTAGGGGTCAAGGTTCTTAGGGGTTAGGCCTAATATTAGGGCGGAAGGCCAAAATAAGAGGGGGGGAGCCCCCCCCAAAATCGAAGGGTTGAAGCCCAAAGTTAGGGGAAGGAACGGCCAAATTGTGGGGTCCCCCAAAATTGGGCGGAAGAACTCTTTAATATTAGGGGGGAACCCAAAAAAGGAGGGTGGGGGACTCTACAATTGGGGGGGACCCCCAAAATTGGTCGGGTCCCCCCAAATTAGGGGAGGAACCCCCAAAATTGGGTGGGTGAACCCCCAAATTGGGGGGAAGAAGACTTAAATGGAAGTGTGAAATTCCAGAATTGAATGTGGACCCCCCCCAGACCTGGGGAGGAATCCCCAAACTTGGGGGGGACCCCCAAAATTGGGGTTAAAGCCCCAGATCCCGGGGAGCTAAGCCCCAAATTAAGGGAAGGAACCTCAAACATGTGGTGAGAACCCCAACATTGGGGGAAAGAACCTTAATATTAGGGTGGCAGGCCAAGAAAGGATGGTGGGGGCCTCCAAAATTGTGGGGGGCTTGGAATTGGGGGGAATCCCCAAAATGGAGGGGGAACCCCAAAAGTGGGGGGGGGGGGGGGCGAAGCACCAAATTAGGGGAAGGAACCCCAAAATTGCGGGGAAGAACTCTGAAATGGAGAGCTGAAAACCCGAAATTGAGGGGAAACCCCCCAAAACGGCGGGAAAACCCTCCATAAACACGAAACCGGTAATGTAACAGAGCAAAAAATGGCGTCCTACGGCAAGGTGCGAGGCTCAATTTTCTGGGGAGTGCTGGGAAATGTAGTTCTTGGCCACCGGGTTTCCGGGAGTCCATATTGTTTTCCCAGAGCATGCCGGGAGATGTAGTTCTCGGACACTGGGCTTCCGGGAGGCCATGTTGGTTTCCCATCTTTGCTAGACTCCGGGTGCTCTGGCTTCACAGAGAAACCCCCAAACTGAAAAATGTACCTGCTAATATATTGGGCTCTAAATGTAGCCCTGGGTTAATTGAATAACAATCCCTGGGTAAGATTGAAGTGCAGGAGGGGTTGGCTACGGTTTTAAGAGCCGGTTTGCAGAAAAGGGATTTCCCGTTAAGAAATGGCATATACTGATTGTTCTCTTCCTTGCTCTGCCAAGACCTCAAGCACATCTTGGAAGCCAGGCAGAATCCGTGGAGCCAATGGAGTTCTCAAGCTCGACTTCAGCTTCTTCCCAGCTAGAAGAAGCAAGGACACGCCGGCTGAGTTCCACAGGCAACGCGCCCGTATCTGTAGACGAGGATTTAGAGATGCTACTTTGGGAACTCTCATACGGCATACTGGAAGCCGAGCTCGACTTGGACCCAGGGAAGGATGAGGATGACCTCCTCCTTGAGCTTTCCAAGATGATTGATGATTGAACTGCATAGTCCTATGGTATATTAAAAAAAAAAAAAAAAAAAAGAAAAAAAAGAAAACAACTCTTCTTCTTGTTGGATACCCTGAGGTGATCCTTTTTCTAACTGAGGCTTTGCAATGAGACTTAAAGCACAGTTGGAACTGGTAGAAATTGGCAGGATCTGCACTCAGTTGTCCTAAGTTTTCCTGCTGGTCAGAGTTAAGGTCTTGTGCATGGTTCCGTAACTATAGGTGGCTACCTTTGATATCAAGAGGACAAAGCACTTGTTTCTTTTGGCACAGAAAGATGTCCATCGGCACGCTGTGGTGGCTGTGAATTGACGTAGTGATGGAGCGATGCTCTGAAGGCTTAAACGGAAAGCTTCTTCCTTCCGCCCCCCTTGGCACAGCTCGATGTTGGGCACATTGTGAAGCCTGGGTGTTCTGATTTCTCGGACAGTTGATACCCAAATCCCGGAGTTACTATGTCAACTCTTGACTTTTATTTGTGTATGCCATTGTTTTGACTGTAATCTTTTCAGATGATGAAGCTGTAGGGACGGGAGGGAGCAAAATAATTATTCTAGCGTTGTGGACCAAACATGCTGCCAGGAGTGGTGGTGGTGGGGTCAGCCCACCCGGCCTTACTTTCAATTATCAGGGATGATAAAATGGTGTGAAAAGCAGCAGCTCTGCGATACGGCTACGCTACCCCCACTCCCTTCTCTTGTGCTGTACCAAAGTTCCCCCAAGCTTTGGTTGGTGCTTTTTGCTGGTGACAGTAGGACTCCAGGGCGAGTAGTCGGGACTCTCCTGCAGTAACTGGGTCAATTAAGGGTTGGTTTAAGTGCCTCCTGGTTTTTAAAATTGCTCCCCTGAGCTGCTGGCTCTGCTGCCTGCTACAGCAAATGTTCGGGTGCCATCAGCGTCGCACTTGGGCGTGGGCACTGACCCTGCGGAGGAGAGCTGAGACTCGCGTGTATTGTGTACCCTGCCGCCAGTGATCGTTTTCCCCTAGCAGATCTATTTTGAATCATTTCCCTAAATTTTAGAGGAACTTTAGGCTCTTTGTGCTATGATTTGTGAAGCTGTAGGGGCCCTCAGGCATTTGCTGCTGGCAGAGGAAAACCGCTTGTCGAATTTGTTGTAAATACTTTCTGTTTGGACAACAACGCCTGTGTGTGTGTGTGTGTGTGTGTGTGTGTGTGTGTGCACGCGTGTGTGCTTTGACGACCCCCTGCGACGCCCCAGCTCCGCGAGGGAAGCTTTGAAGCGGCTCTGGGAAAACCTCTGCGGAAGAAACCGCTGCTAGTGACTTGCGGAAAAGGGACTCCACAATCAGTGAGATTGTAAAGTAGGTATGTTTATTCAGCGCTGGGCAGCACGGGAGGTCGTGGGCATGAAGATTGATGACTCTTCCTCGTCACCGCTAGTTGACCTCTTGTCTTTGCGCAGACTCAGTTGCTCCTTGGCTCTTGTCCATCTGCAGGACCAGTTTCTCCCAGTTTCTTAAGACAGGCTCACTCTCTTATTAGGAGACTGACCTTGGTAAGGGGCCCAAGGCTTTTTGCTTTAGTTAATTGGCACAATGCACCATAGTTAGCAAAGACACTAAGTAGCATCCTAGTTTAACGCTGTCAGCGCTCTATCTCTACTTGATAAGATTCTCCTAACTCCCTCTCTCACTGGAGCCCACGCAGCCCTCCGTCCTGCCGAAGGACTTCACGGGGACTTCTGCCGGCTCCGGGTGCCCGCACACAGACAGAAATGGCTTTGAGAGAAAACAATCAGGAGGAGGAGAGCTCAGAGACTGCGGCCGGCTTCGGCCACCTTCCCCTCGCTTTCCCTCTCCGTGTTCAAACCGAGCACTGTTCTGCCGTCAACCTTCGCTGCCTCTGCCCGCGGCGCCGGGCTTTCGCGTGTGCCATTGCTCCTCTACATATTTTATCCTTCCTTTTGTAAGGAATGGTCCAGCAATTCGTGTCACTAAGGGATTTGAAGGGTTACCATCGAGGCCCGGGTCTAGGTGATAAGAGAACAAAGGGGTTTTTAGGGAAAAGTGCTGACTACTGCAGGGGATGTTGCTAGAGTTTCTGAAATCCGGCGCAGAGGCTCCCAAACGAGGAGGAAGGGGGAGCTGAAGGACAATTGAAGGACAAAAGCCTGAGAGGAAGACAACCAGCATTCAGCCCGAGCAAGCCCCGAGAGACCACCAGAGACTGGTACGCAGGCGCCCCTGGGAGGGGTTTCGGATTCCGGAAACCAATTCTAATAACCCTGCCTCTTCTCGAAGTAGTAATGAATATGTATTAGCCTGGGAGCATCAAAACCAGCCGCCTTACGTAACAGGCGTGCGTCCTGGGGGAGCAGAGACTCCCGGCGCACCCAGCGCTGCTTGCTTGCCTCTATTCGTTTAATAAATTGTAAACTTTGATTGTAATCCTATTTGGATTTATAACAGCCATTTATAACACTTTTTATATTTGTATTTTATTTAAGGCTGTCTTGCCCCCCTCCCCCCCCAGCCTCGCTGCTCGCCAATAAAGCTGGCGCAGGGGCTAAGGGATTTGAAGGGCCTGCTTGTACACCTAAGGGATTTGAGGGCCTGCTTGTACACCTTTGGGGACTGCCTCTTTTGGGGGGGGGGGGGGGGTTGTTAGGAGCTGCTTGTATACTTTTTTAGGCATTCCTCTGAGAGGGGGTTGGGAGCTTCGTGTATACTGGGGGGGGAGGGCCTCCCTCGAGGTGGAAGCGGGGGGGGGTTGGAGCGTTTCTACACTGTAGGGGCCTGCCTGTACACTTTTGGGGCCTGCCTTGGAGGGGTTGGGAACTGCTTGTACACCTTTGGGGCCTGCGTCTGCGCGGGGCGGGGGGGGTTAGGGGGTTGGAGCTGGTTTTAACCTTTCGGGCTTGCATCTGGAGGGGCTTGGGGCCTGCCTTTGGGGGGGTGGTTGTGAGCTGCTTGTATACTGTAGGGGCCTGCTTGTACACCTTTGGGGCCTGCGTCTGGGGGGGGGTGGGAGTTGCTTGTACACTGTTAGGGCCTGCCTTGGGGGAGGGGTTGGGGCATGTGCCTTGGGGGCATGGGGTTGGGAGCTGCTTCTACGCTGTAGGGGTCTGGGTCTTGGGGGGTTGGGGCTGTTTGTACACCTTTGGGGCGTGCCTCTGGGGAGGATGGGGAGTTGCTTGTACACCTTTGGGGCCTGTGTCTGGGGGGGGGTTGGGGCCTGTGCCGGGGGGGTTGGGAGCTGCTTGTACGCTCTAGGGTCCTCTGGCAGGCTTTGGGGCCTCCCTTTGAGGGGGGCAGTTGGGAGCTGGTTGTACACCTTTGGGGCCTGAGTCTGGGGTGTGGGGGCTGGGGCTGAGGCCTGGGGCCTGGGGCATGCATCTGGGTGGTGGTGGTGGGGGGGGTCCAGTTCATGGGGGGGGGTGGGTTGGGAGCTGCTTGTGGACAGTTGGGGTCTGCATCCGGGTGTGGCTGGGGCCTGCTTGTAGACTTCTGCAGCCTGTGTCTGGTGTTTGGGGGCTTTTCTGTAGTGTTTGGGGATCGCATTTTGGCTTTGGGATGTGTCTAGAGCTTCTGGGGCCTAGCTGTAGTGCTTGGGGCCTGCGTCTGGGGCTTTTCTGTAGCATTTTGGTAGCGTGTTTGTGATTTGGGGTCTGTATCCAGGGTTTTGCCTTTTTTGTAGTTTTCAGCTTTGTGTCTGTTTCTTTGTTGGTTGCCTGGGGCTTGGGGTTTGGATCATTAGTCAGTGTCATTAGCGTCGGGGGGTTGATATGAAGGGTTAGGGTTGTGGTTAGAGTTGTTAGGGTTAAAGAGAATAAGGATTTTAGGGTAAGGGGATCAAGGTTGTGGGAATAAAAATGTTTTTGCACAGAGTTACATCGTTTAGAGGGAAGGAGGGTGGTATTGATATATGCTTGCAGTGATAAGAAAGCTTAACAGACAACCTTGTAAAATGCAGACAACCAGAATCCTTAGAGCAATTGGGTGGAAATCACGGCGTAAGAAACATTACCACCTCAAAGAGGAAAACAGTCAAGAAAAAAATAAAATTGACTAGTAACAGGCCAGCAGCTGTGTATTTTCTGTGAAGCACTGGATAGATCGTGAACATGGATTACCCAGTCAATGGGGAAACTGGGGAGGGTCCTGGTCACCGAGAGGAAAAAAAAAAAAATTATATAAACTGTGTTATGGAACTAGTAGGTGGCTTGTGGGACGCCTGCCATTGCAATCGTGAATAAAAATGCTACCTCACTGAGATACTTGCCTGAGCCTATGGTATTGGTTACAGAGTGTTTCTAATAAGGTGTTAGGGTTTTAAGGTTTCAGGGCTAAGGCACTAGGGTTGGGTTTCAGGGTTAGGGTTTCCAGGGTTTAGGGTTAGGATTTTAAGGTTGTTAGGGTTGGAGTTATAAGGGTTAGGGTTTGGGGGTTAGTGTGTTAAGGTTTTAAAGTATTTTGTGGTTTTAGTGTTGATAGGGTTTTTAGGGTTAGGGTCTTAGGGTTTTAGTTATGGTCAGGTATTTAGGGTTAGGGTTTTAAGGTCTTATTTTTTTTTTTTAAGGTTAGGGTCTCCAGCGTTAGGGCTTTGAGAATCTTTACGTTTTGGGTTAGGGTTTAGAGGGTCTTAATTTTTAGGGTTAGGGCTTTTAGGCGTAGGTCTAGTGTGGTAAATTTTATCGGGTTAGGACTGTAAGGGTTTTTAGGGTTAGGGTTTCTAGGGTTTTTTGGGGTAGGGGTTAGGGTTAGATCCGTGGGAGCCGTAGTGTTAGGGGTCAGGGTTCTTAGGGGTAAGGCCCAATATTAGGGTGGAAGGCCAAACTAAGGGGGGAGCCCCCCCCAAAATTGAAGGGTCGAAGCCCCAATTTAGGGGAAGAAACGTCAAAATTGTGGGGTCCCCCAAAATAGGGCGGAAGAGCTCTTAATATTGGGGGAAACCCAAAAAAGGAGGGTGGGGGACTCTAAAATTGGGGGGACCCCCCCAAATTGGTTGTGTCCCCCCCAAAATTGGTTGTGTCCCCCCCAATTAAGGGAGGAACCCCCAAAATTGGGTGGGCGAACCCCCATATTGGGGGGGCAGAACACTTAAATGGAAGTGTGAAATTCCAGAATTGAATGTGGACCCCCCAGAACAGTCTTCAGGGGTTTAGTGTGGTAAATTTTATCGGGTTAGGGCTGTAAGGGTTTTTAGGGTTAGGGTTTCTAGGGTTTGTTGGGGTAGGGGTTAGGGTTAGATCCGTGGTTGCCATAGCGTTAGGGGTCAAGGTTCTTAGGGGTTAGGCCTAATATTAGGGCGGAAGGCCAAAATAAGAGGGTGGGAGCCCCCCCCAAAATTGAAGGGTTGAAGCCCCAAGTTAGGGGAAGGAACGTCAAAATTGTGGGGTCCCCCAAAATTGGGCGGAAGAACTTTTAATATTAGGGGGGAACCCAAAAAAGGAGGGTGGGGGACTCTAAAATCGGTTGTGTCCCCCCCAAATTAGGGGAGGAACCCCCAAAATTGGGTGGGCGAACCCCCAAATTGGGGGGAAGAAGACTTAAATGGAAGTGTGAAATTCCAGAATTGGATGTGGACCCCCCAGAACAGTCTTCAGGGGTTTAGTGTGGTAAATTTTATCGGGTTAGGGCTGTAAGGGTTTTTAGGGTTAGGGTTTCTAGGGTTTGTTGGGGTAGGGGTTAGGGTTAGATCCGTGGTTGCCATAGCGTTAGGGGTCAAGGTTCTTAGGGGTTAGGCCTAATATTAGGGCGGAAGGCCAAAATAAGAGGGGAGGAGCCCACCCAAAATTGAAGGGTTGAAGCCCAAAGTTAGGGGAAGGAACGTCAAAATTGTGGGGTCCCCCAAAATTGAGCGGAAGAGCTCTTAATATTGGGGGAAACCCAAAAAAGGAGGGTGGGGGACTCTAAAATTGGTTGTGTCCCCCCCAAAATTGGTTGTGTCCCCCCCAAAATTGGTTGTGTCCCCCCCAATTAGGGGAGGAACCCCCAAAATTGGGTGGGCGAACCCCCATATTGGGGGGGAAGAACACTTAAATGGAAGTGTGAAATTCCAGAATTGAATGTGGACCCCCCAGAACAGTCTTCAGGGGTTTAGTGTGGTAAATTTTATCGGGTTAGGGCTGCAAGGGTTTTTAGGGTTAGGGTTTCTAGGGTTTGTTGGGGTAGGGGTTAGGGTTAGATCCGTGGTTGCCATAGGCTTAGGGGTCAAGGTTCTTAGGGGTTAGGCCTAATATTAGGGCGGAAGGCCAAAATAAGAGGGGGGGAGCCCCCCCCAAAATCGAAGGGTTGAAGCCCAAAGTTAGGGGAAGGAACGGCCAAATTGTGGGGTCCCCCAAAATTGGGCGGAAGAACTCTTTAATATTAGGGGGGAACCCAAAAAAGGAGGGTGGGGGACTCTACAATTGGGGGGGACCCCCAAAATTGGTCGGGTCCCCCCAAATTAGGGGAGGAACCCCCAAAATTGGGTGGGTGAACCCCCAAATTGGGGGGAAGAAGACTTAAATGGAAGTGTGAAATTCCAGAATTGAATGTGGACCCCCCCCAGACCTGGGGAGGAATCCCCAAACTTGGGGGGGACCCCCAAAATTGGGGTTAAAGCCCCAGATCCCGGGGAGCTAAGCCCCAAATTAAGGGAAGGAACCTCAAACATGTGGTGAGAACCCCAACATTGGGGGAAAGAACCTTAATATTAGGGTGGCAGGCCAAGAAAGGATGGTGGGGGCCTCCAAAATTGTGGGGGGCTTGGAATTGGGGGGAATCCCCAAAATGGAGGGGGAACCCCAAAAGTGGGGGGGGGGCGAAGCACCAAATTAGGGGAAGGAACCCCAAAATTGCGGGGAAGAACTCTGAAATGGAGAGCTGAAAACCCGAAATTGAGGGGAAACCCCCCAAAACGGCGGGAAAACCCTCCATAAACACGAAACCGGTAATGTAACAGAGCAAAAAATGGCGTCCTACGGCAAGGTGCGAGGCTCAATTTTCTGGGGAGTGCTGGGAAATGTAGTTCTTGGCCACCGGGTTTCCGGGAGTCCATATTGTTTTCCCAGAGCATGCCGGGAGATGTAGTTCTCGGACACTGGGCTTCCGGGAGGCCATGTTGGTTTCCCATCTTTGCTAGACTCCGGGTGCTCTGGCTTCACAGAGAAACCCCCAAACTGAAAAATGTACCTGCTAATATATTGGGCTCTAAATGTAGCCCTGGGTTAATTGAATAACAATCCCTGGGTAAGATTGAAGTGCAGGAGGGGTTGGCTACGGTTTTAAGAGCCGGTTTGCAGAAAAGGGATTTCCCGTTAAGAAATGGCATATACTGATTGTTCTCTTCCTTGCTCTGCCAAGACCTCAAGCACATCTTGGAAGCCAGGCAGAATCCGTGGAGCCAATGGAGTTCTCAAGCTCGACTTCAGCTTCTTCCCAGCTAGAAGAAGCAAGGACACGCCGGCTGAGTTCCACAGGCAACGCGCCCGTATCTGTAGACGAGGATTTAGAGATGCTACTTTGGGAACTCTCATACGGCATACTGGAAGCCGAGCTCGACTTGGACCCAGGGAAGGATGAGGATGACCTCCTCCTTGAGCTTTCCAAGATGATTGATGATTGAACTGCATAGTCCTATGGTATATTAAAAAAAAAAAAAAAAAAAAGAAAAAAAAGAAAACAACTCTTCTTCTTGTTGGATACCCTGAGGTGATCCTTTTTCTAACTGAGGCTTTGCAATGAGACTTAAAGCACAGTTGGAACTGGTAGAAATTGGCAGGATCTGCACTCAGTTGTCCTAAGTTTTCCTGCTGGTCAGAGTTAAGGTCTTGTGCATGGTTCCGTAACTATAGGTGGCTACCTTTGATATCAAGAGGACAAAGCACTTGTTTCTTTTGGCACAGAAAGATGTCCATCGGCACGCTGTGGTGGCTGTGAATTGACGTAGTGATGGAGCGATGCTCTGAAGGCTTAAACGGAAAGCTTCTTCCTTCCGCCCCCCTTGGCACAGCTCGATGTTGGGCACATTGTGAAGCCTGGGTGTTCTGATTTCTCGGACAGTTGATACCCAAATCCCGGAGTTACTATGTCAACTCTTGACTTTTATTTGTGTATGCCATTGTTTTGACTGTAATCTTTTCAGATGATGAAGCTGTAGGGACGGGAGGGAGCAAAATAATTATTCTAGCGTTGTGGACCAAACATGCTGCCAGGAGTGGTGGTGGTGGGGTCAGCCCACCCGGCCTTACTTTCAATTATCAGGGATGATAAAATGGTGTGAAAAGCAGCAGCTCTGCGATACGGCTACGCTACCCCCACTCCCTTCTCTTGTGCTGTACCAAAGTTCCCCCAAGCTTTGGTTGGTGCTTTTTGCTGGTGACAGTAGGACTCCAGGGCGAGTAGTCGGGACTCTCCTGCAGTAACTGGGTCAATTAAGGGTTGGTTTAAGTGCCTCCTGGTTTTTAAAATTGCTCCCCTGAGCTGCTGGCTCTGCTGCCTGCTACAGCAAATGTTCGGGTGCCATCAGCGTCGCACTTGGGCGTGGGCACTGACCCTGCGGAGGAGAGCTGAGACTCGCGTGTATTGTGTACCCTGCCGCCAGTGATCGTTTTCCCCTAGCAGATCTATTTTGAATCATTTCCCTAAATTTTAGAGGAACTTTAGGCTCTTTGTGCTATGATTTGTGAAGCTGTAGGGGCCCTCAGGCATTTGCTGCTGGCAGAGGAAAACCGCTTGTCGAATTTGTTGTAAATACTTTCTGTTTGGACAACAACGCCTGTGTGTGTGTGTGTGTGTGTGTGTGTGTGTGTGTGCACGCGTGTGTGCTTTGACGACCCCCTGCGACGCCCCAGCTCCGCGAGGGAAGCTTTGAAGCGGCTCTGGGAAAACCTCTGCGGAAGAAACCGCTGCTAGTGACTTGCGGAAAAGGGACTCCACAATCAGTGAGATTGTAAAGTAGGTATGTTTATTCAGCGCTGGGCAGCACGGGAGGTCGTGGGCATGAAGATTGATGACTCTTCCTCGTCACCGCTAGTTGACCTCTTGTCTTTGCGCAGACTCAGTTGCTCCTTGGCTCTTGTCCATCTGCAGGACCAGTTTCTCCCAGTTTCTTAAGACAGGCTCACTCTCTTATTAGGAGACTGACCTTGGTAAGGGGCCCAAGGCTTTTTGCTTTAGTTAATTGGCACAATGCACCATAGTTAGCAAAGACACTAAGTAGCATCCTAGTTTAACGCTGTCAGCGCTCTATCTCTACTTGATAAGATTCTCCTAACTCCCTCTCTCACTGGAGCCCACGCAGCCCTCCGTCCTGCCGAAGGACTTCACGGGGACTTCTGCCGGCTCCGGGTGCCCGCACACAGACAGAAATGGCTTTGAGAGAAAACAATCAGGAGGAGGAGAGCTCAGAGACTGCGGCCGGCTTCGGCCACCTTCCCCTCGCTTTCCCTCTCCGTGTTCAAACCGAGCACTGTTCTGCCGTCAACCTTCGCTGCCTCTGCCCGCGGCGCCGGGCTTTCGCGTGTGCCATTGCTCCTCTACATATTTTATCCTTCCTTTTGTAAGGAATGGTCCAGCAATTCGTGTCACTAAGGGATTTGAAGGGTTACCATCGAGGCCCGGGTCTAGGTGATAAGAGAACAAAGGGGTTTTTAGGGAAAAGTGCTGACTACTGCAGGGGATGTTGCTAGAGTTTCTGAAATCCGGCGCAGAGGCTCCCAAACGAGGAGGAAGGGGGAGCTGAAGGACAATTGAAGGACAAAAGCCTGAGAGGAAGACAACCAGCATTCAGCCCGAGCAAGCCCCGAGAGACCACCAGAGACTGGTACGCAGGCGCCCCTGGGAGGGGTTTCGGATTCCGGAAACCAATTCTAATAACCCTGCCTCTTCTCGAAGTAGTAATGAATATGTATTAGCCTGGGAGCATCAAAACCAGCCGCCTTACGTAACAGGCGTGCGTCCTGGGGGAGCAGAGACTCCCGGCGCACCCAGCGCTGCTTGCTTGCCTCTATTCGTTTAATAAATTGTAAACTTTGATTGTAATCCTATTTGGATTTATAACAGCCATTTATAACACTTTTTATATTTGTATTTTATTTAAGGCTGTCTTGCCCCCCTCCCCCCCCAGCCTCGCTGCTCGCCAATAAAGCTGGCGCAGGGGCTAAGGGATTTGAAGGGCCTGCTTGTACACCTAAGGGATTTGAGGGCCTGCTTGTACACCTTTGGGGACTGCCTCTTTTGGGGGGGGGGGGGGGGTTGTTAGGAGCTGCTTGTATACTTTTTTAGGCATTCCTCTGAGAGGGGGTTGGGAGCTTCGTGTATACTGGGGGGGGAGGGCCTCCCTCGAGGTGGAAGCGGGGGGGGGTTGGAGCGTTTCTACACTGTAGGGGCCTGCCTGTACACTTTTGGGGCCTGCCTTGGAGGGGTTGGGAACTGCTTGTACACCTTTGGGGCCTGCGTCTGCGCGGGGCGGGGGGGGTTAGGGGGTTGGAGCTGGTTTTAACCTTTCGGGCTTGCATCTGGAGGGGCTTGGGGCCTGCCTTTGGGGGGGTGGTTGTGAGCTGCTTGTATACTGTAGGGGCCTGCTTGTACACCTTTGGGGCCTGCGTCTGGGGGGGGGTGGGAGTTGCTTGTACACTGTTAGGGCCTGCCTTGGGGGAGGGGTTGGGGCATGTGCCTTGGGGGCATGGGGTTGGGAGCTGCTTCTACGCTGTAGGGGTCTGGGTCTTGGGGGGTTGGGGCTGTTTGTACACCTTTGGGGCGTGCCTCTGGGGAGGATGGGGAGTTGCTTGTACACCTTTGGGGCCTGTGTCTGGGGGGGGGTTGGGGCCTGTGCCGGGGGGGTTGGGAGCTGCTTGTACGCTCTAGGGTCCTCTGGCAGGCTTTGGGGCCTCCCTTTGAGGGGGGCAGTTGGGAGCTGGTTGTACACCTTTGGGGCCTGAGTCTGGGGTGTGGGGGCTGGGGCTGAGGCCTGGGGCCTGGGGCATGCATCTGGGTGGTGGTGGTGGGGGGGGTCCAGTTCATGGGGGGGGGTGGGTTGGGAGCTGCTTGTGGACAGTTGGGGTCTGCATCCGGGTGTGGCTGGGGCCTGCTTGTAGACTTCTGCAGCCTGTGTCTGGTGTTTGGGGGCTTTTCTGTAGTGTTTGGGGATCGCATTTTGGCTTTGGGATGTGTCTAGAGCTTCTGGGGCCTAGCTGTAGTGCTTGGGGCCTGCGTCTGGGGCTTTTCTGTAGCATTTTGGTAGCGTGTTTGTGATTTGGGGTCTGTATCCAGGGTTTTGCCTTTTTTGTAGTTTTCAGCTTTGTGTCTGTTTCTTTGTTGGTTGCCTGGGGCTTGGGGTTTGGATCATTAGTCAGTGTCATTAGCGTCGGGGGGTTGATATGAAGGGTTAGGGTTGTGGTTAGAGTTGTTAGGGTTAAAGAGAATAAGGATTTTAGGGTAAGGGGATCAAGGTTGTGGGAATAAAAATGTTTTTGCACAGAGTTACATCGTTTAGAGGGAAGGAGGGTGGTATTGATATATGCTTGCAGTGATAAGAAAGCTTAACAGACAACCTTGTAAAATGCAGACAACCAGAATCCTTAGAGCAATTGGGTGGAAATCACGGCGTAAGAAACATTACCACCTCAAAGAGGAAAACAGTCAAGAAAAAAATAAAATTGACTAGTAACAGGCCAGCAGCTGTGTATTTTCTGTGAAGCACTGGATAGATCGTGAACATGGATTACCCAGTCAATGGGGAAACTGGGGAGGGTCCTGGTCACCGAGAGGAAAAAAAAAAAAATTATATAAACTGTGTTATGGAACTAGTAGGTGGCTTGTGGGACGCCTGCCATTGCAATCGTGAATAAAAATGCTACCTCACTGAGATACTTGCCTGAGCCTATGGTATTGGTTACAGAGTGTTTCTAATAAGGTGTTAGGGTTTTAAGGTTTCAGGGCTAAGGCACTAGGGTTGGGTTTCAGGGTTAGGGTTTCCAGGGTTTAGGGTTAGGATTTTAAGGTTGTTAGGGTTGGAGTTATAAGGGTTAGGGTTTGGGGGTTAGTGTGTTAAGGTTTTAAAGTATTTTGTGGTTTTAGTGTTGATAGGGTTTTTAGGGTTAGGGTCTTAGGGTTTTAGTTATGGTCAGGTATTTAGGGTTAGGGTTTTAAGGTCTTATTTTTTTTTTTTTAAGGTTAGGGTCTCCAGCGTTAGGGCTTTGAGAATCTTTACGTTTTGGGTTAGGGTTTAGAGGGTCTTAATTTTTAGGGTTAGGGCTTTTAGGCGTAGGTCTAGTGTGGTAAATTTTATCGGGTTAGGACTGTAAGGGTTTTTAGGGTTAGGGTTTCTAGGGTTTTTTGGGGTAGGGGTTAGGGTTAGATCCGTGGGAGCCGTAGTGTTAGGGGTCAGGGTTCTTAGGGGTAAGGCCCAATATTAGGGTGGAAGGCCAAACTAAGGGGGGAGCCCCCCCCAAAATTGAAGGGTCGAAGCCCCAATTTAGGGGAAGAAACGTCAAAATTGTGGGGTCCCCCAAAATAGGGCGGAAGAGCTCTTAATATTGGGGGAAACCCAAAAAAGGAGGGTGGGGGACTCTAAAATTGGGGGGACCCCCCCAAATTGGTTGTGTCCCCCCCAAAATTGGTTGTGTCCCCCCCAATTAAGGGAGGAACCCCCAAAATTGGGTGGGCGAACCCCCATATTGGGGGGGCAGAACACTTAAATGGAAGTGTGAAATTCCAGAATTGAATGTGGACCCCCCAGAACAGTCTTCAGGGGTTTAGTGTGGTAAATTTTATCGGGTTAGGGCTGTAAGGGTTTTTAGGGTTAGGGTTTCTAGGGTTTGTTGGGGTAGGGGTTAGGGTTAGATCCGTGGTTGCCATAGCGTTAGGGGTCAAGGTTCTTAGGGGTTAGGCCTAATATTAGGGCGGAAGGCCAAAATAAGAGGGTGGGAGCCCCCCCCAAAATTGAAGGGTTGAAGCCCCAAGTTAGGGGAAGGAACGTCAAAATTGTGGGGTCCCCCAAAATTGGGCGGAAGAACTTTTAATATTAGGGGGGAACCCAAAAAAGGAGGGTGGGGGACTCTAAAATCGGTTGTGTCCCCCCCAAATTAGGGGAGGAACCCCCAAAATTGGGTGGGCGAACCCCCAAATTGGGGGGAAGAAGACTTAAATGGAAGTGTGAAATTCCAGAATTGGGTGTGGACCCCCCAGAACAGTCTTCAGGGGTTTAGTGTGGTAAATTTTATCGGGTTAGGGCTGTAAGGGTTTTTAGGGTTAGGGTTTCTAGGGTTTGTTGGGGTAGGGGTTAGGGTTAGATCCGTGGTTGCCATAGCGTTAGGGGTCAAGGTTCTTAGGGGTTAGGCCTAATATTAGGGCGGAAGGCCAAAATAAGAGGGGAGGAGCCCACCCAAAATTGAAGGGTTGAAGCCCAAAGTTAGGGGAAGGAACGTCAAAATTGTGGGGTCCCCCAAAATTGAGCGGAAGAGCTCTTAATATTGGGGGAAACCCAAAAAAGGAGGGTGGGGGACTCTAAAATTGGTTGTGTCCCCCCCAAAATTGGTTGTGTCCCCCCCAAAATTGGTTGTGTCCCCCCCAATTAGGGGAGGAACCCCCAAAATTGGGTGGGCGAACCCCCATATTGGGGGGGAAGAACACTTAAATGGAAGTGTGAAATTCCAGAATTGAATGTGGACCCCCCAGAACAGTCTTCAGGGGTTTAGTGTGGTAAATTTTATCGGGTTAGGGCTGCAAGGGTTTTTAGGGTTAGGGTTTCTAGGGTTTGTTGGGGTAGGGGTTAGGGTTAGATCCGTGGTTGCCATAGGCTTAGGGGTCAAGGTTCTTAGGGGTTAGGCCTAATATTAGGGCGGAAGGCCAAAATAAGAGGGGGGGAGCCCCCCCCAAAATCGAAGGGTTGAAGCCCAAAGTTAGGGGAAGGAACGGCCAAATTGTGGGGTCCCCCAAAATTGGGCGGAAGAACTCTTTAATATTAGGGGGGAACCCAAAAAAGGAGGGTGGGGGACTCTACAATTGGGGGGGACCCCCAAAATTGGTCGGGTCCCCCCAAATTAGGGGAGGAACCCCCAAAATTGGGTGGGTGAACCCCCAAATTGGGGGGAAGAAGACTTAAATGGAAGTGTGAAATTCCAGAATTGAATGTGGACCCCCCCCAGACCTGGGGAGGAATCCCCAAACTTGGGGGGGACCCCCAAAATTGGGGTTAAAGCCCCAGATCCCGGGGAGCTAAGCCCCAAATTAAGGGAAGGAACCTCAAACATGTGGTGAGAACCCCAACATTGGGGGAAAGAACCTTAATATTAGGGTGGCAGGCCAAGAAAGGATGGTGGGGGCCTCCAAAATTGTGGGGGGCTTGGAATTGGGGGGAATCCCCAAAATGGAGGGGGAACCCCAAAAGTGGGGGGGGGGCGAAGCACCAAATTAGGGGAAGGAACCCCAAAATTGCGGGGAAGAACTCTGAAATGGAGAGCTGAAAACCCGAAATTGAGGGGAAACCCCCCAAAACGGCGGGAAAACCCTCCATAAACACGAAACCGGTAATGTAACAGAGCAAAAAATGGCGTCCTACGGCAAGGTGCGAGGCTCAATTTTCTGGGGAGTGCTGGGAAATGTAGTTCTTGGCCACCGGGTTTCCGGGAGTCCATATTGTTTTCCCAGAGCATGCCGGGAGATGTAGTTCTCGGACACTGGGCTTCCGGGAGGCCATGTTGGTTTCCCATCTTTGCTAGACTCCGGGTGCTCTGGCTTCACAGAGAAACCCCCAAACTGAAAAATGTACCTGCTAATATATTGGGCTCTAAATGTAGCCCTGGGTTAATTGAATAACAATCCCTGGGTAAGATTGAAGTGCAGGAGGGGTTGGCTACGGTTTTAAGAGCCGGTTTGCAGAAAAGGGATTTCCCGTTAAGAAATGGCATATACTGATTGTTCTCTTCCTTGCTCTGCCAAGACCTCAAGCACATCTTGGAAGCCAGGCAGAATCCGTGGAGCCAATGGAGTTCTCAAGCTCGACTTCAGCTTCTTCCCAGCTAGAAGAAGCAAGGACACGCCGGCTGAGTTCCACAGGCAACGCGCCCGTATCTGTAGACGAGGATTTAGAGATGCTACTTTGGGAACTCTCATACGGCATACTGGAAGCCGAGCTCGACTTGGACCCAGGGAAGGATGAGGATGACCTCCTCCTTGAGCTTTCCAAGATGATTGATGATTGAACTGCATAGTCCTATGGTATATTAAAAAAAAAAAAAAAAAAAAGAAAAAAAAGAAAACAACTCTTCTTCTTGTTGGATACCCTGAGGTGATCCTTTTTCTAACTGAGGCTTTGCAATGAGACTTAAAGCACAGTTGGAACTGGTAGAAATTGGCAGGATCTGCACTCAGTTGTCCTAAGTTTTCCTGCTGGTCAGAGTTAAGGTCTTGTGCATGGTTCCGTAACTATAGGTGGCTACCTTTGATATCAAGAGGACAAAGCACTTGTTTCTTTTGGCACAGAAAGATGTCCATCGGCACGCTGTGGTGGCTGTGAATTGACGTAGTGATGGAGCGATGCTCTGAAGGCTTAAACGGAAAGCTTCTTCCTTCCGCCCCCCTTGGCACAGCTCGATGTTGGGCACATTGTGAAGCCTGGGTGTTCTGATTTCTCGGACAGTTGATACCCAAATCCCGGAGTTACTATGTCAACTCTTGACTTTTATTTGTGTATGCCATTGTTTTGACTGTAATCTTTTCAGATGATGAAGCTGTAGGGGCGGGAGGGAGCAAAATAATTATTCTAGCGTTGTGGACCAAACATGCTGCCAGGAGTGGTGGTGGTGGGGTCAGCCCACCCGGCCTTACTTTCAATTATCAGGGATGATAAAATGGTGTGAAAAGCAGCAGCTCTGCGATACGGCTACGCTACCCCCACTCCCTTCTCTTGTGCTGTACCAAAGTTCCCCCAAGCTTTGGTTGGTGCTTTTTGCTGGTGACAGTAGGACTCCAGGGCGAGTAGTCGGGACTCTCCTGCAGTAACTGGGTCAATTAAGGGTTGGTTTAAGTGCCTCCTGGTTTTTAAAATTGCTCCCCTGAGCTGCTGGCTCTGCTGCCTGCTACAGCAAATGTTCGGGTGCCATCAGCGTCGCACTTGGGCGTGGGCACTGACCCTGCGGAGGAGAGCTGAGACTCGCGTGTATTGTGTACCCTGCCGCCAGTGATCGTTTTCCCCTAGCAGATCTATTTTGAATCATTTCCCTAAATTTTAGAGGAACTTTAGGCTCTTTGTGCTATGATTTGTGAAGCTGTAGGGGCCCTCAGGCATTTGCTGCTGGCAGAGGAAAACCGCTTGTCGAATTTGTTGTAAATACTTTCTGTTTGGACAACAACGCCTGTGTGTGTGTGTGTGTGTGTGTGTGTGTGTGTGCGTGCTTTGACGACCCCCTGCGACGCCCCAGCTCCGCGAGGGAGGCTTTGAAGCGGCTCTGGGAAAACCTCTGCGGAAGAAACCGCTGCTAGTGACTTGCGGAAAAGGGACTCCACAATCAGTGAGATTGTAAAGTAGGTATGTTTATTCAGCGCTGGGCAGCACGGGAGGTCGTGGGCATGAAGATTGATGACTCTTCCTCGTCACCGCTAGTTGACCTCTTGTCTTTGCGCAGACTCAGTTGCTCCTTGGCTCTTGTCCATCTGCAGGACCAGTTTCTCCCAGTTTCTTAAGACAGGCTCACTCTCTTATTAGGAGACTGACCTTGGTAAGGGGCCCAAGGCTTCTTGCTTTAGTTAATTGGCACAATGCACCATAGTTAGCAAAGACACTAAGTAGCATCCTAGTTTAACGCTGTCAGCGCTCTATCTCTACTTGATAAGATTCTCCTAACTCCCTCTCTCACTGGAGCCCACGCAGCCCTCCGTCCTGCCGAAGGACTTCACGGGGACTTCTGCCGGCTCCGGGTGCCCGCACACAGACAGAAATGGCTTTGAGAGAAAACAATCAGGAGGAGGAGAGCTCAGAGACTGCGGCCGGCTTCGGCCACCTTCCCCTCGCTTTCCCTCTCCGTGTTCAAACCGAGCACTGTTCTGCCGTCAACCTTCGCTGCCTCTGCCCGCGGCGCCGGGCTTTCGCGGGTGCCATTGCTCCTCTACATATTTTATCCTTCCTTTTGTAAGGAATGGTCCAGCAATTCGTGTCACTAAGGGATTTGAAGGGTTACCATCGAGGCCCGGGTCTAGGTGATAAGAGAACAAAGGGGTTTTTAGGGAAAAGTGCTGACTACTGCAGGGGATGTTGCTAGAGTTTCTGAAATCCGGCGCAGAGGCTCCCAAACGAGGAGGAAGGGGGAGCTGAAGGACAATTGAAGGACAAAAGCCTGAGAGGAAGACAACCAGCATTCAGCCCGAGCAAGCCCCGAGAGACCACCAGAGACTGGTACGCAGGCGCCCCTGGGAGGGGTTTCGGATTCCGGAAACCAATTCTAATAACCCTGCCTCTTCTCAAAGTAGTAATGAATATGTATTAGCCTGGGAGCATCAAAACCAGCCGCCTTACGTAACAGGCGTGCGTCCTGGGGGAGCAGAGACTCCCGGCGCACCCAGCGCTGCTTGCTTGCCTCTATTCGTTTAATAAATTGTAAACTTTGATTGTAATCCTATTTGGATTTATAACAGCCATTTATAACACTTTTTATATTTGTATTTTATTTAAGGCTGTCTTGCCCCCCTCCCCCCCCAGCCTCGCTGCTCGCCAATAAAGCTGGCGCAGGGGCTAAGGGATTTGAAGGGCCTGCTTGTACACCTAAGGGATTTGAGGGCCTGCTTGTACACCTTTGGGGACTGCCTCTTTTGGGGGGGGGGGGGGGGGGTTGTTAGGAGCTGCTTGTATACTTTTTTAGGCATTCCTCTGAGAGGGGGTTGGGAGCTTCGTGTATACTGGGGGGGGAGGGCCTCCCTCGAGGTGGAAGCGGGGGGGGTTGGAGCGTTTCTACACTGTAGGGGCCTGCCTGTACACTTTTGGGGCCTGCCTTGGAGGGGTTGGGAACTGCTTGTACACCATTGGGGCCTGCGTCTGCGCGGGGCGGGGGGGGTTAGGGGGTTGGAGCTGGTTTTAACCTTTCGGGCTTGCATCTGGAGGGGCTTGGGGCCTGCCTTTGGGGGGGTGGTTGTGAGCTGCTTGTATACTGTAGGGGCCTGCTTGTACACCTTTGGGGCCTGCGTCTGGGGGGGGGTGGGAGTTGCTTGTACACTGTTAGGGCCTGCCTTGGGGGAGGGGTTGGGGCATGTGCCTTGGGGGCATGGGGTTGGGAGCTGCTTCTACGCTGTAGGGGTCTGGGTCTTGGGGGGTTGGGGCTGTTTGTACACCTTTGGGGCGTGCCTCTGGGGAGGATGGGGAGTTGCTTGTACACCTTTGGGGCCTGTGTCTGGGGGGGGGTTGGGGCCTGTGCCGGGGGGGTTGGGAGCTGCTTGTACGCTCTAGGGTCCTCTGGCAGGCTTTGGGGCCTCCCTTTGAGGGAGGCAGTTGGGAGCTGGTTGTACACCTTTGGGGCCTGAGTCTGGGGTGTGGGGGCTGGGGCTGAGGCCTGGGGCCTGGGGCATGCATCTGGGTGGTGGTGGTGGGGGGGGTCCAGTTCATGGGGGGGGGTGGGTTGGGAGCTGCTTGTGGACAGTTGGGGTCTGCATCCGGGTGTGGCTGGGGCCTGCTTGTAGACTTCTGCAGCCTGTGTCTGGTGTTTGGGGGCTTTTCTGTAGTGTTTGGGGATCGCATTTTGGCTTTGGGATGTGTCTAGAGCTTCTGGGGCCTAGCTGTAGTGCTTGGGGCCTGCGTCTGGGGCTTTTCTGTAGCATTTTGGTAGCGTGTTTGTGATTTGGGGTCTGTATCCAGGGTTTTGCCTTTTTTGTAGTTTTCAGCTTTGTGTCTGTTTCTTTGTTGGTTGCCTGGGGCTTGGGGTTTGGATCATTAGTCAGTGTCATTAGCGTCGGGGGGTTGATATGAAGGGTTAGGGTTGTGGTTAGAGTTGTTAGGGTTAAAGAGAATAAGGATTTTAGGGTAAGGGGATCAAGGTTGTGGGAATAAAAATGTTTTTGCACAGAGTTACATCGTTTAGAGGGAAGGAGGGTGGTATTGATATATGCTTGCAGTGATAAGAAAGCTTAACAGACAACCTTGTAAAATGCAGACAACCAGAATCCTTAGAGCAATTGGGTGGAAATCACGGCATAAGAAACATTACCACCTCAAAGAGGAAAACAGTCAAGAAAAAAATAAAATTGACTAGTAACAGGCCAGCAGCTGTGTATTTTCTGTGAAGCACTGGATAGATCGTGAACATGGATTACCCAGTCAATGGGGAAACTGGGGAGGGTCCTGGTCACCGAGAGGAAAAAAAAAAAAATTATATAAACTGTGTTATGGAACTAGTAGGTGGCTTGTGGGACGCCTGCCATTGCAATCGTGAATAAAAATGCTACCTCACTGAGATACTTGCCTGAGCCTATGGTATTGGTTACAGAGTGTTTCTAATAAGGTGTTAGGGTTTTAAGGTTTCAGGGCTAAGGCACTAGGGTTGGGTTTCAGGGTTAGGGTTTCCAGGGTTTAGGGTTAGGATTTTAAGGTTGTTAGGGTTGGAGTTATAAGGGTTAGGGTTTGGGGGTTAGTGTGTTAAGGTTTTAAAGTATTTTGTGGTTTTAGTGTTGATAGGGTTTTTAGGGTTAGGGTCTTAGGGTTTTAGTTATGGTCAGGTATTTAGGGTTAGGGTTTTAAGGTCTTATTTTTTTTTTTTTAAGGTTAGGGTCTCCAGCGTTAGGGCTTTGAGAATCTTTACGTTTTGGGTTAGGGTTTAGAGGGTCTTAATTTTTAGGGTTAGGGCTTTTAGGCGTAGGTCTAGTGTGGTAAATTTTATCGGGTTAGGACTGTAAGGGTTTTTAGGGTTAGGGTTTCTAGGGTTTTTTGGGGTAGGGGTTAGGGTTAGATCCGTGGGAGCCGTAGTGTTAGGGGTCAGGGTTCTTAGGGGTAAGGCCCAATATTAGGGTGGAAGGCCAAACTAAGGGGGGAGCCCCCCCCAAAATTGAAGGGTCGAAGCCCCAATTTAGGGGAAGAAACGTCAAAATTGTGGGGTCCCCCAAAATAGGGCGGAAGAGCTCTTAATATTGGGGGAAACCCAAAAAAGGAGGGTGGGGGACTCTAAAATTGGGGGGACCCCCCCAAATTGGTTGTGTCCCCCCCAAAATTGGTTGTGTCCCCCCCAATTAAGGGAGGAACCCCCAAAATTGGGTGGGCGAACCCCCATATTGGGGGGGCAGAACACTTAAATGGAAGTGTGAAATTCCAGAATTGAATGTGGACCCCCCAGAACAGTCTTCAGGGGTTTAGTGTGGTAAATTTTATCGGGTTAGGGCTGTAAGGGTTTTTAGGGTTAGGGTTTCTAGGGTTTGTTGGGGTAGGGGTTAGGGTTAGATCCGTGGTTGCCATAGCGTTAGGGGTCAAGGTTCTTAGGGGTTAGGCCTAATATTAGGGCGGAAGGCCAAAATAAGAGGGTGGGAGCCCCCCCCAAAATTGAAGGGTTGAAGCCCCAAGTTAGGGGAAGGAACGTCAAAATTGTGGGGTCCCCCAAAATTGGGCGGAAGAACTCTTTAATATTAGGGGGGAACCCAAAAAAGGAGGGTGGGGGACTCTAAAATCGGTTGTGTCCCCCCCAAATTAGGGGAGGAACCCCCAAAATTGGGTGGGCGAACCCCCAAATTGGGGGGAAGAAGACTTAAATGGAAGTGTGAAATTCCAGAATTGGATGTGGACCCCCCAGAAGAGTCTTCAGGGGTTTAGTGTGGTAAATTTTATCGGGTTAGGGCTGTAAGGGTTTTTAGGGTTAGGGTTTCTAGGGTTTGTTGGGGTAGGGGTTAGGGTTAGATCCGTGGTTGCCATAGGGTTAGGGGTCAAGGTTCTTAGGGGTTAGGCCTAATATTAGGGCGGAAGGCCAAAATAAGAGGGGAGGAGCCCACCCAAAATTGAAGGGTTGAAGCCCAAAGTTAGGGGAAGGAACGTCAAAATTGTGGGGTCCCCCAAAATTGAGCGGAAGAGCTCTTAATATTGGGGGAAACCCAAAAAAGGAGGGTGGGGGACTCTAAAATTGGTTGTGTCCCCCCCAAAATTGGTTGTGTCCCCCCCAAAATTGGTTGTGTCCCCCCCAATTAGGGGAGGAACCCCCAAAATTGGGTGGGCGAACCCCCATATTGGGGGGGAAGAACACTTAAATGGAAGTGTGAAATTCCAGAATTGAATGTGGACCCCCCAGAACAGTCTTCAGGGGTTTAGTGTGGTAAATTTTATCGGGTTAGGGCTGCAAGGGTTTTTAGGGTTAGGGTTTCTAGGGTTTGTTGGGGTAGGGGTTAGGGTTAGATCCGTGGTTGCCATAGGCTTAGGGGTCAAGGTTCTTAGGGGTTAGGCCTAATATTAGGGCGGAAGGCCAAAATAAGAGGGGGGGAGCCCCCCCCAAAATCGAAGGGTTGAAGCCCAAAGTTAGGGGAAGGAACGGCCAAATTGTGGGGTCCCCCAAAATTGGGCGGAAGAACTCTTTAATATTAGGGGGGAACCCAAAAAAGGAGGGTGGGGGACTCTACAATTGGGGGGGACCCCCAAAATTGGTCGGGTCCCCCCAAATTAGGGGAGGAACCCCCAAAATTGGGTGGGTGAACCCCCAAATTGGGGGGAAGAAGACTTAAATGGAAGTGTGAAATTCCAGAATTGAATGTGGACCCCCCCCAGACCTGGGGAGGAATCCCCAAACTTGGGGGGGACCCCCAAAATTGGGGTTAAAGCCCCAGATCCCGGGGAGCTAAGCCCCAAATTAAGGGAAGGAACCTCAAACATGTGGTGAGAACCCCAACATTGGGGGAAAGAACCTTAATATTAGGGTGGCAGGCCAAGAAAGGATGGTGGGGGCCTCCAAAATTGTGGGGGGCTTGGAATTGGGGGGAATCCCCAAAATGGAGGGGGAACCCCAAAAGTGGGGGGGGGGCGAAGCACCAAATTAGGGGAAGGAACCCCAAAATTGCGGGGAAGAACTCTGAAATGGAGAGCTGAAAACCCGAAATTGAGGGGAAACCCCCCAAAACGGCGGGAAAACCCTCCATAAACACGAAACCGGTAATGTAACAGAGCAAAAAATGGCGTCCTACGGCAAGGTGCGAGGCTCAATTTTCTGGGGAGTGCTGGGAAATGTAGTTCTTGGCCACCGGGTTTCCGGGAGTCCATATTGTTTTCCCAGAGCATGCCGGGAGATGTAGTTCTCGGACACTGGGCTTCCGGGAGGCCATGTTGGTTTCCCATCTTTGCTAGACTCCGGGTGCTCTGGCTTCACAGAGAAACCCCCAAACTGAAAAATGTACCTGCTAATATATTGGGCTCTAAATGTAGCCCTGGGTTAATTGAATAACAATCCCTGGGTAAGATTGAAGTGCAGGAGGGGTTGGCTACGGTTTTAAGAGCCGGTTTGCAGAAAAGGGATTTCCCGTTAAGAAATGGCATATACTGATTGTTCTCTTCCTTGCTCTGCCAAGACCTGAAGCACATCTTGGAAGCCAGGCAGAATCCGTGGAGCCAATGGAGTTCTCAAGCTCGACTTCAGCTTCTTCCCAGCTAGAAGAAGCAAGGACACGCCGGCTGAGTTCCACAGGCAACGCGCCCGTATCTGTAGACGAGGATTTAGAGATGCTACTTTGGGAACTCTCAGACGGCATACTGGAAGCCGAGCTCGACTTGGACCCAGGGAAGGATGAGGATGACCTCCTCCTTGAGCCTCTATTCGTTTAATAAATTGTAAACTTTGATTGTAATCCTATTTGGATTTATAACAGCCATTTATAACACTTTTTATATTTCTATTTTATTTAAGGCTGTCTTGCCCCCCTCCCCCCCCAGCCTCGCTGCTCGCCAATAAAGCTGGCGCAGGGGCTAAGGGATTTGAAGGGCCTGCTTGTACACCTAAGGGATTTGAGGGCCTGCTTGTACACCTTTGGGGACTGCCTCTTTTTGGGGGGGGGGGGTGGGGGGGTGTTAGGAGCTGCTTGTATACTTTTTTAGGCATTCCTCTGAGAGGGGGTTGGGAGCTTCGTGTATACTGGGGGGGGAGGGCCTCCCTCGAGGTGGAAGCGGGGGGGGTTGGAGCGTTTCTACACTGTAGGGGCCTGCCTGTACACTTTTGGGGCCTGCCTTGGAGGGGTTGGGAACTGCTTGTACACCTTTGGGGCCTGCGTCTGCGCGGGGCGGGGGGGGGGGGGGGGGGCGTGGTTGGAGCTGGTTTTAACCTTTCGGGCTTGCATCTGGAGGGGGTTGGGGCCTGCCTTTGGGGGGGTGGTTGTGAGCTGCTTGTATACTGTAGGGGCCTGCTTGTACACCTTTGGGGCCTGCGTCTGGGGGGGGGTGGGAGCTGCTTGTACACTGTTAGGGCCTGCCTTGGGGGAGGGGTTGGGGCATGTGCCTTGGGGGCATGGGGTTGGGAGCTGCTTCTACGCTGTAGGGGTCTGGGTCTTGGGGGGTTGGGGCTGTTTGTACACCTTTGGGGCGTGCCTCTGGGGAGGATGGGGAGTTGCTTGTACACCTTTGGGGCCTGTGTCTGGGGGGGGGTTGGGGCCTGTGCCGGGGGGGTTGGGAGCTGCTTGTACGCTCTAGGGTCCTCTGGCAGGCTTTGGGGCCTCCCTTTGAGGGGGGCAGTTGGGAGCTGGTTGTACACCTTTGGGGCCTGAGTCTGGGGTGTGGGGGCTGGGGCTGAGGCCTGGGGCCTGGGGCATGCATCTGGGTGGTGGTGGTGGGGGGGGTCCAGTTCATGGGGGGGGTGGGTTGGGAGCTGCTTGTGGACAGTTGGGGTCTGCATCCGGGTGTGGCTGGGGCCTGCTTGTAGACTTCTGCAGCCTGTGTCTGGTGTTTGGGGGCTTTTGTGTAGTGTTTGGGGATTGCATTTTGGCTTTGGGATGTGTCTAGAGCTTCTGGGGCCTAGCTGTAGTGCTTGGGGCCTGCGTCTGGGGCTTTTCTGTAGCATTTTGGTAGCGTGTTTGTGATTTGGGGTCTGTATCCAGGGTTTTGCCTTTTTTGTAGTTTTCAGCTTTGTGTCTGTTTCTTTGTTGGTTGCCTGGGGTTTGGGGTTTGGATCATTAGTCAGTGTCATTAGCGTCGGGGGGTTGATATGAAGGGTTAGGGTTGTGGTTAGAGTTGTTACGGTTAAAGAGAATAAGGATTTTAGGGTAAGGGGATCAAGGTTGTGGGAATAAAAATGTTTTTGCACAGAGTTACATCGTTTAGAGGGAAGGAAGGTGGTATTGATATATGCTTGCAGTGATAAGAAAGCTTAACAGACAACCTTGTAAAATGCAGACAACCAGAATCCTTAGAGCAATTGGGTGGAAATCACGGCGTAAGAAACATTACCACCTCAAAGAGGAAAACAGTCAAGAAAAAAATAAAATTGACTAGTAACAGGCCAGCAGCTGTGTATTTTCTGTGAAGCACTGGATAGATCGTGAACATGGATTACCCAGTCAATGGGGAAACTGGGGAGGGTCCTGGTCACCGAGAGGAAAAAAAAAATTATATAAACTGTGTTATGGAACTAGTAGGTGGCTTGTGGGACGCCTGCCATTGCAATTGTGAATAAAAATGCTACCTCACTGAGATACTTGCCTGAGCCTATGGTATTGGTTACAGAGTGTTTCTAATAAGGTGTTAGGGTTTTAAGGTTTCAGGGCTAAGGCACTAGGGTTGGGTTTCAGGGTTAGGGTTTCCAGGGTTTAGGGTTAGGATTTTAAGGTTGTTAGGGTTGGAGTTATAAGGGTTAGGGTTTGGGGGTTAGTGTGTTAAGGTTTTAAAGTATTTTGTGGTTTTAGTGTTGATAGGGTTTTTAGGGTTAGGGTGTTAGGGTCTTAGGGTTTTAGTTATGGTCAGGTATTTAGGGTTAGGGTTTTAAGGTCTTATTTTTTTTTTTTTAAGGTTAGGGTCTCCAGCGTTAGGGCTTTGAGAATCTTTACGTTTTGGGTTAGGGTTTAGAGGGTCTTAATTTTTAGGGTTAGGGCTTTTAGGCGTAGGTCTAGTGTGGTAAATTTTATCGGGTTAGGACTGTAAGGGTTTTTAGGGTTAGGGTTTCTAGGTTTTTTTGGGGTAGGGGTTAGGGTTAGATCCGTGGGAGCCGTAGTGTTAGGGGTCAGGGTTCTTAGGGGTAAGGCCCAATATTAGGGTGGAAGGCCAAACTAAGGGGGGAGCCCCCCCCAAAATTGAAGGGTCGAAGCCCCAATTTAGGGGAAGAAACGTCAAAATTGTGGGGTCCCCCAAAATTGGGCGGAAGAGCTCTTAATATTGGGGGAAACCCAAAAAAGGAGGGTGGGGGACTCTAAAATTGGGGGGACCCCCCAAATTGGTTGTGTCCCCCCCCAAATTGGTTGTGTCCCCCCCAAAATTGGTTGTGTCCCCCCCAATTAGGGGAGGAACCCCCAAAATTGGGTGGGCGAACCCCCATATTGGGGGGGCAGAACACTTAAATGGAAGTGTGAAATTCCAGAATTGAATGTGGACCCCCCAGAACAGTCTTCAGGGGTTTAGTGTGGTAAATTTTATCGGGTTAGGGCTGTAAGGGTTTTTAGGGTTAGGGTTTCTAGGGTTTGTTGGGGTAGGGGTTAGGGTTAGATCCGTGGTTGCCATAGCGTTAGGGGTCAAGGTTCTTAGGGGTTAGGCCTAATATTAGGGCGGAAGGCCAAAATAAGAGGGTGGGAGCCCCCCCCAAAATTGAAGGGTTGAAGCCCCAAGTTAGGGGAAGGAACGTCAAAATTGTGGGGTCCCCCAAAATTGGGCGGAAGAACTTTTAATATTAGGGGGGAACCCAAAAAAGGAGGGTGGGGGACTCTAAAATCGGTTGTGTCCCCCCCAAATTAGGGGAGGAACCCCCAAAATTGGGTGGGCGAACCCCCAAATTGGGGGGAAGAAGACTTAAATGGAAGTGTGAAATTCCAGAATTGGATGTGGACCCCCCAGAAGAGTCTTCAGGGGTTTAGTGTGGTAAATTTTATCGGGTTAGGGCTGTAAGGGTTTTTAGGGTTAGGGTTTCTAGGGTTTGTTGGGGTAGGGGTTAGGGTTAGATCCGTGGTTGCCATAGGGTTAGGGGTCAAGGTTCTTAGGGGTTAGGCCTAATATTAGGGCGGAAGGCCAAAATAAGAGGGGAGGAGCCCACCCAAAATTGAAGGGTTGAAGCCCAAAGTTAGGGGAAGGAACGTCAAAATTGTGGGGTCCCCCAAAATTGAGCGGAAGAGCTCTTAATATTGGGGGAAACCCAAAAAAGGAGGGTGGGGGACTCTAAAATTGGTTGTGTCCCCCCCAAAATTGGTTGTGTCCCCCCCAAAATTGGTTGTGTCCCCCCCAATTAGGGGAGGAACCCCCAAAATTGGGTGGGCGAACCCCCATATTGGGGGGGAAGAACACTTAAATGGAAGTGTGAAATTCCAGAATTGAATGTGGACCCCCCAGAACAGTCTTCAGGGGTTTAGTGTGGTAAATTTTATCGGGTTAGGGCTGCAAGGGTTTTTAGGGTTAGGGTTTCTAGGGTTTGTTGGGGTAGGGGTTAGGGTTAGATCCGTGGTTGCCATAGCGTTAGGGGTCAAGGTTCTTAGGGGTTAGGCCTAATATTAGGGCGGAAGGCCAAAATAAGAGGGGGGGAGCCCCCCCCAAAATCGAAGGGTTGAAGCCCAAAGTTAGGGGAAGGAACGGCCAAATTGTGGGGTCCCCCAAAATTGGGCGGAAGAACTCTTTAATATTAGGGGGGAACCCAAAAAAGGAGGGTGGGGGACTCTACAATTGGGGGGGACCCCCAAAATTGGTCGGGTCCCCCCAAATTAGGGGAGGAACCCCCAAAATTGGGTGGGTGAACCCCCAAATTGGGGGGAAGAAGACTTAAATGGAAGTGTGAAATTCCAGAATTGAATGTGGACCCCCCCCAGACCTGGGGAGGAATCCCCAAACTTGGGGGGGACCCCCAAAATTGGGGTTAAAGCCCCAGATCCCGGGGAGCTAAGCCCCAAATTAAGGGAAGGAACCTCAAACATGTGGTGAGAACCCCAACATTGGGGGAAAGAACCTTAATATTAGGGTGGCAGGCCAAGAAAGGATGGTGGGGGCCTCCAAAATTGTGGGGGGCTTGGAATTGGGGGGAATCCCCAAAATGAAGGGGGAACCCCAAAAGTGGGGGGGGGGCGAAGCACCAAATTAGGGGAAGGAACCCCAAAATTGCGGGGAAGAACTCTGAAATGGAGAGCTGAAAACCCGAAATTGAGGGGAAACCCCCCAAAACGGCGGGAAAACCCTCCATAAACACGAAACCGGTAATGTAACAGAGCAAAAAATGGCGTCCTACGGCAAGGTGCGAGGCTCAATTTTCTGGGGAGTGCTGGGAAATGTAGTTCTTGGCCACCGGGTTTCCGGGAGTCCATATTGTTTTCCCAGAGCATGCCGGGAGATGTAGTTCTCGGACACTGGGCTTCCGGGAGGCCATGTTGGTTTCCCATCTTTGCTAGACTCCGGGTGCTCTGGCTTCACAGAGAAACCCCCAAACTGAAAAATGTACCTGCTAATATATTGGGCTCTAAATGTAGCCCTGGGTTAATTGAATAACAATCCCTGGGTAAGATTGAAGTGCAGGAGGGGTTGGCTACGGTTTTAAGAGCCGGTTTGCAGAAAAGGGATTTCCCGTTAAGAAATGGCATATACTGATTGTTCTCTTCCTTGCTCTGCCAAGACCTGAAGCACATCTTGGAAGCCAGGCAGAATCCGTGGAGCCAATGGAGTTCTCAAGCTCGACTTCAGCTTCTTCCCAGCTAGAAGAAGCAAGGACACGCCGGCTGAGTTCCACAGGCAACGCGCCCGTATCTGTAGACGAGGATTTAGAGATGCTACTTTGGGAACTCTCAGACGGCATACTGGAAGCCGAGCTCGACTTGGACCCAGGGAAGGATGAGGATGACCTCCTCCTTGAGCTTTCCAAGATGATTGATGATTGAACTGCATAGTCCTATGGTATATTTAAAAAAAAAAAAAAAAAAAGAAAAAAAAGAAAACAACTCTTCTTCTTGTTGGATACCCCGAGGTGATCCTTTTTCTAACTGAGGCTTTGCAATGAGACTTAAAGCACAGTTGGAACTGGTAGAAATTGGCAGGATCTGCACTCAGTTGTCCTAAGTTTTCCTGCTGGTCAGAGTTAAGGTCTTGTGCATGGTTCTGTAACTATAGGTGGCTACCTTTGATATCAAGAGGACAAAGCACTTGTTTCTTTTGGCACAGAAAGATGTCCATCGGCACGCTGTGGTGGCTGTGAATTGACGTAGTGATGGAGCGATGCTCTGAAGGCTTAAACGGAAAGCTTCTTCCTTCCGCCCCCCTTGGCACAGCTCGATGTTGGGCACATTGTGAAGCCTGGGTGTTCTGATTTCTCGGACAGTTGATACCCAAATCCCGGAGTTACTATGTCAACTCTTGACTTTTATTTGTGTATGCCATTGTTTTGACTGTAATCTTTTCAGATGATGAAGCTGTAGGGGCGGGAGGGAGCAAAATAATTATTCTAGCGTTGTGGACCAAACATGCTGCCAGGAGTGGTGGTGGTGGGGTCAGCCCACCCGGCCTTACTTTCAATTATCAGGGATGATAAAATGGTGTGAAAAGCAGCAGCTCTGCGATACGGCTACGCTACCCCCACTCCCTTCTCTTGTGCTGTACCAAAGTTCCCCCAAGCTTTGGTTGGTGCTTTTTGCTGGTGACAGTAGGACTCCAGGGCAAGTAGTCGGGACTCTCCTGCAGTAACTGGGTCAATTAAGGGTTGGTTTAAGTGCCTCCTGGTTTTTAAAATTGCTCCCCTGAGCTGCTGGCTCTGCTGCCTGCTACAGCAAATGTTCGGGTGCCATCAGCGTCGCACTTGGGCGTGGGCACTGACCCTGCGGAGGAGAGCTGAGACTCGCGTGTATTGTGTACCCTGCCGCCAGTGATCGTTTTCCCCTAGCAGATCTATTTTGAATCATTTCCCTAAATTTTAGAGGAACTTTAGGCTCTTTGTGCTATGATTTGTGAAGCTGTAGGGGCCCTCAGGCATTTGCTGCTGGCAGAGGAAAACCGCTTGTCGAATTTGTTGTAAATACTTTCTGTTTGGACAACAACGCCTGTGTGTGTGTGTGTGTGTGTGTGTGTGTGTGTGTGTGTGTGTGCGTGCTTTGACGACCCCCTGCGACGCCCCAGCTCCGCGAGGGAAGCTTTGAAGCGGCTCTGGGAAAACCTCTGCGGAAGAAACCGCTGCTAGTGACTTGCGGAAAAGGGACTCCACAATCAGTGAGATTGTAAAGTAGGTATGTTTATTCAGCGCTGGGCAGCACGGGAGGTCGTGGGCATGAAGATTGATGACTCTTCCTCGTCACCGCTAGTTGACCTCTTGTCTTTGCGCAGACTCAGTTGCTCCTTGGCTCTTGTCCATCTGCAGGACCAGTTTCTCCCAGTTTCTTAAGACAGGCTCACTCTCTTATTAGGAGACTGACCTTGGTAAGGGGCCCAAGGCTTCTTGCTTTAGTTAATTGGCACAATGCACCATAGTTAGCAAAGACACTAAGTAGCATCCTAGTTTAACGCTGTCAGCGCTCTATCTCTACTTGATAAGATTCTCCTAACTCCCTCTCTCACTGGAGCCCACGCAGCCCTCCGTCCTGCCGAAGGACTTCACGGGGACTTCTGCCGGCTCCGGGTGCCCGCACACAGACAGAAATGGCTTTGAGAGAAAACAATCAGGAGGAGGAGAGCTCAGAGACTGCGGCCGGCTTCGGCCACCTTCCCCTCGCTTTCCCTCTCCGTGTTCAAACCGAGCACTGTTCTGCCGTCAACCTTCGCTGCCTCTGCCCGCGGCGCCGGGCTTTCGCGGGTGCCATTGCTCCTCTACATATTTTATCCTTCCTTTTGTAAGGAATGGTCCAGCAATTCGTGTCACTAAGGGATTTGAAGGGTTACCATCGAGGCCCGGGTCTAGGTGATAAGAGAACAAAGGGGTTTTTAGGGAAAAGTGCTGACTACTGCAGGGGATGTTGCTAGAGTTTCTGAAATCCGGCGCAGAGGCTCCCAAACGAGGAGGAAGGGGGAGCTGAAGGACAATTGAAGGACAAAAGCCTGAGAGGAAGACAACCAGCATTCAGCCCGAGCAAGCCCCGAGAGACCACCAGAGACTGGTACGCAGGCGCCCCTGGGAGGGGTTTCGGATTCCGGAAACCAATTCTAATAACCCTGCCTCTTCTCGAAGTAGTAATGAATATGTATTAGCCTGGGAGCATCAAAACCAGCCGCCTTACGTAACAGGCGTGCGTCCTGGGGGAGCAGAGACTCCCGGCGCACCCAGCGCTGCTTGCTTGCCTCTATTCGTTTAATAAATTGTAAACTTTGATTGTAATCCTATTTGGATTTATAACAGCCATTTATAACACTTTTTATATTTCTATTTTATTTAAGGCTGTCTTGCCCCCCTCCCCCCCCAGCCTCGCTGCTCGCCAATAAAGCTGGCGCAGGGGCTAAGGGATTTGAAGGGCCTGCTTGTACACCTAAGGGATTTGAGGGCCTGCTTGTACACCTTTGGGGACTGCCTCTTTTTGGGGGGGGGGGGTGGGGGGGTGTTAGGAGCTGCTTGTATACTTTTTTAGGCATTCCTCTGAGAGGGGGTTGGGAGCTTCGTGTATACTGGGGGGGGAGGGCCTCCCTCGAGGTGGAAGCGGGGGGGGTTGGAGCGTTTCTACACTGTAGGGGCCTGCCTGTACACTTTTGGGGCCTGCCTTGGAGGGGTTGGGAACTGCTTGTACACCTTTGGGGCCTGCGTCTGCGCGGGGCGGGGGGGGGGGGGGGGGGGCGTGGTTGGAGCTGGTTTTAACCTTTCGGGCTTGCATCTGGAGGGGGTTGGGGCCTGCCTTTGGGGGGGTGGTTGTGAGCTGCTTGTATACTGTAGGGGCCTGCTTGTACACCTTTGGGGCCTGCGTCTGGGGGGGGGTGGGAGCTGCTTGTACACTGTTAGGGCCTGCCTTGGGGGAGGGGTTGGGGCATGTGCCTTGGGGGCATGGGGTTGGGAGCTGCTTCTACGCTGTAGGGGTCTGGGTCTTGGGGGGTTGGGGCTGTTTGTACACCTTTGGGGCGTGCCTCTGGGGAGGATGGGGAGTTGCTTGTACACCTTTGGGGCCTGTGTCTGGGGGGGGGTTGGGGCCTGTGCCGGGGGGGTTGGGAGCTGCTTGTACGCTCTAGGGTCCTCTGGCAGGCTTTGGGGCCTCCCTTTGAGGGGGGCATTTGGGAGCTGGTTGTACACCTTTGGGGCCTGAGTCTGGGGTGTGGGGGCTGGGGCTGAGGCCTGGGGCCTGGGGCATGCATCTGGGTGGTGGTGGTGGGGGGGGTCCAGTTCATGGGGGGGGTGGGTTGGGAGCTGCTTGTGGACAGTTGGGGTCTGCATCCGGGTGTGGCTGGGGCCTGCTTGTAGACTTCTGCAGCCTGTGTCTGGTGTTTGGGGGCTTTTGTGTAGTGTTTGGGGATTGCATTTTGGCTTTGGGATGTGTCTAGAGCTTCTGGGGCCTAGCTGTAGTGCTTGGGGCCTGCGTCTGGGGCTTTTCTGTAGCATTTTGGTAGCGTGTTTGTGATTTGGGGTCTGTATCCAGGGTTTTGCCTTTTTTGTAGTTTTCAGCTTTGTGTCTGTTTCTTTGTTGGTTGCCTGGGGCTTGGGGTTTGGATCATTAGTCAGTGTCATTAGCGTCAGGGGGTTGATATGAAGGGTTAGGGTTGTGGTTAGAGTTGTTACGGTTAAAGAGAATAAGGATTTTAGGGTAAGGGGATCAAGGTTGTGGGAATAAAAATGTTTTTGCACAGAGTTACATCGTTTAGAGGGAAGGAAGGTGGTATTGATATATGCTTGCAGTGATAAGAAAGCTTAACAGACAACCTTGTAAAATGCAGACAACCAGAATCCTTAGAGCAATTGGGTGGAAATCACGGCGTAAGAAACATTACCACCTCAAAGAGGAAAACAGTCAAGAAAAAAATAAAATTGACTAGTAACAGGCCAGCAGCTGTGTATTTTCTGTGAAGCACTGGATAGATCGTGAACATGGATTACCCAGTCAATGGGGAAACTGGGGAGGGTCCTGGTCACCGAGAGGAAAAAAAAAATTATATAAACTGTGTTATGGAACTAGTAGGTGGCTTGTGGGACGCCTGCCATTGCAATCGTGAATAAAAATGCTACCTCACTGAGATACTTGCCTGAGCCTATGGTATTGGTTACAGAGTGTTTCTAATAAGGTGTTAGGGTTTTAAGGTTTCAGGGCTAAGGCACTAGGGTTGGGTTTCAGGGTTAGGGTTTCCAGGGTTTAGGGTTAGGATTTTAAGGTTGTTAGGGTTGGAGTTATAAGGGTTAGGGTTTGGGGGTTAGTGTGTTAAGGTTTTAAAGTATTTTGTGGTTTTAGTGTTGATAGGGTTTTTAGGGTTAGGGTCTTAGGGTTTTAGTTATGGTCAGGTATTTAGGGTTAGGGTTTTAAGGTCTTATTTTTTTTTTTTTTAAGGTTAGGGTCTCCAGCGTTAGGGCTTTGAGAATCTTTACGTTTTGGGTTAGGGTTTAGAGGGTCTTAATTTTTAGGGTTAGGGCTTTTAGGCGTAGGTCTAGTGTGGTAAATTTTATCGGGTTAGGACTGTAAGGGTTTTTAGGGTTAGGGTTTCTAGGGTTTTTTGGGGTAGGGGTTAGGGTTAGATCCGTGGGAGCCGTAGTGTTAGGGGTCAGGGTTCCTAGGGGTAAGGCCCAATATTAGGGTGGAAGGCCAAACTAAGGGGGGAGCCCCCCCCAAAATTGAAGGGTCGAAGCCCCAATTTAGGGGAAGAAACGTCAAAATTGTGGGGTCCCCCAAAATTGGGCGGAAGAGCTCTTAATATTGGGGGAAACCCAAAAAAGGAGGGTGGGGGACTCTAAAATTGGGGGGACCCCCCAAATTGGTTGTGTCCCCCCCCAGATTGGTTGTGTCCCCCCCAAAATTGGTTGTGTCCCCCCCAATTAGGGGAGGAACCCCCAAAATTGGGTGGGCGAACCCCCATATTGGGGGGGCAGAACACTTAAATGGAAGTGTGAAATTCCAGAATTGAATGTGGACCCCCCAGAACAGTCTTCAGGGGTTTAGTGTGGTAAATTTTATCGGGTTAGGGCTGTAAGGGTTTTTAGGGTTAGGGTTTCTAGGGTTTGTTGGGGTAGGGGTTAGGGTTAGATCCGTGGTTGCCATAGCGTTAGGGGTCAAGGTTCTTAGGGGTTAGGCCTAATATTAGGGCGGAAGGCCAAAATAAGAGGGTGGGAGCCCCCCCCAAAATTGAAGGGTTGAAGCCCCAAGTTAGGGGAAGGAACGTCAAAATTGTGGGGTCCCCCAAAATTGGGCGGAAGAACTTTTAATATTAGGGGGGAACCCAAAAAAGGAGGGTGGGGGACTCTAAAATCGGTTGTGTCCCCCCCAAATTAGGGGAGGAACCCCCAAAATTGGGTGGGCGAACCCCCAAATTGGGGGGAAGAAGACTTAAATGGAAGTGTGAAATTCCAGAATTGGATGTGGACCCCCCAGAAGAGTCTTCAGGGGTTTAGTGTGGTAAATTTTATCGGGTTAGGGCTGTAAGGGTTTTTAGGGTTAGGGTTTCTAGGGTTTGTTGGGGTAGGGGTTAGGGTTAGATCCGTGGTTGCCATAGGGTTAGGGGTCAAGGTTCTTAGGGGTTAGGCCTAATATTAGGGCGGAAGGCCAAAATAAGAGGGGGGAGCCCCCCCCAAAATCGAAGGGTTGAAGCCCAAAGTTAGGGGAAGGAACGGCCAAATTGTGGGGTCCCCCAAAATTGGGCGGAAGAACTCTTTAATATTAGGGGGGAACCCAAAAAAGGAGGGTGGGGGACTCTACAATTGGGGGGGACCCCCAAAATTGGTCGGGTCCCCCCAAATTAGGGGAGGAACCCCCAAAATTGGGTGGGTGAACCCCCAAATTGGGGGGAAGAAGACTTAAATGGAAGTGTGAAATTCCAGAATTGAATGTGGACCCCCCCCAGACCTGGGGAGGAATCCCCAAACTTGGGGGGGACCCCCAAAATTGGGGTTAAAGCCCCAGATCCCGGGGAGCTAAGCCCCAAATTAAGGGAAGGAACCTCAAACATGTGGTGAGAACCCCAACATTGGGGGAAAGAACCTTAATATTAGGGTGGCAGGCCAAGAAAGGATGGTGGGGGCCTCCAAAATTGTGGGGGGCTTGGAATTGGGGGGAATCCCCAAAATGGAGGGGGAACCCCAAAAGTGGGGGGGGGGCGAAGCACCAAATTAGGGGAAGGAACCCCAAAATTGCGGGGAAGAACTCTGAAATGGAGAGCTGAAAACCCGAAATTGAGGGGAAACCCCCCAAAACGGCGGGAAAACCCTCCATAAACACGAAACCGGTAATGTAACAGAGCAAAAAATGGCGTCCTACGGCATGGTGCGAGGCTCAATTTTCTGGGGAGTGCTGGGAAATGTAGTTCTTGGCCACCGGGTTTCCGGGAGTCCATATTGTTTTCCCAGAGCATGCCGGGAGATGTAGTTCTCGGACACTGGGCTTCCGGGAGGCCATGTTGGTTTCCCATCTTTGCTAGACTCCGGGTGCTCTGGCTTCACAGAGAAACCCCCAAACTGAAAAATGTACCTGCTAATATATTGGGCTCTAAATGTAGCCCTGGGTTAATTGAATAACAATCCCTGGGTAAGATTGAAGTGCAGGAGGGGTTGGCTACGGTTTTAAGAGCCGGTTTGCAGAAAAGGGATTTCCCGTTAAGAAATGGCATATACTGATTGTTCTCTTCCTTGCTCTGCCAAGACCTGAAGCACATCTTGGAAGCCAGGCAGAATCCGTGGAGCCAATGGAGTTCTCAAGCTCGACTTCAGCTTCTTCCCAGCTAGAAGAAGCAAGGACACGCCGGCTGAGTTCCACAGGCAACGCGCCCGTATCTGTAGACGAGGATTTAGAGATGCTACTTTGGGAACTCTCAGACGGCATACTGGAAGCCGAGCTCGACTTGGACCCAGGGAAGGATGAGGATGACCTCCTCCTTGAGCTTTCCAAGATGATTGATGATTGAACTGCATAGTCCTATGGTATATTAAAAAAAAAAAAAAAAAAAGAAAAAAAAGAAAACAACTCTTCTTCTTGTTGGATACCCTGAGGTGATCCTTTTTCTAACTGAGGCTTTGCAATGAGACTTAAAGCACAGTTGGAACTGGTAGAAATTGGCAGGATCTGCACTCAGTTGTCCTAAGTTTTCCTGCTGGTCAGAGTTAAGGTCTTGTGCATGGTTCCGTAACTATAGGTGGCTACCTTTGATATCAAGAGGACAAAGCACTTGTTTCTTTTGGCACAGAAAGATGTCCATCGGCACGCTGTGGTGGCTGTGAATTGACGTAGTGATGGAGCGATGCTCTGAAGGCTTAAACGGAAAGCTTCTTCCTTCCGCCCCCCCTTGGCACAGCTCGATGTTGGGCACATTGTGAAGCCTGGGTGTTCTGATTTCTCGGACAGTTGATACCCAAATCCCGGAGTTACTATGTCAACTCTTGACTTTTATTTGTGTATGCCATTGTTTTGACTGTAATCTTTTCAGATGATGAAGCTGTAGGGGCGGGAGGGAGCAAAATAATTATTCTAGCGTTGTGGACCAAACATGCTGCCAGGAGTGGTGGTGGTGGGGTCAGCCCACCCGGCCTTACTTTCAATTATCAGGGATGATAAAATGGTGTGAAAAGCAGCAGCTCTGCGATACGGCTACGCTACCCCCACTCCCTTCTCTTGTGCTGTACCAAAGTTCCCCCAAGCTTTGGTTGGTGCTTTTTGCTGGTGACAGTAGGACTCCAGGGCGAGTAGTCGGGACTCTCCTGCAGTAACTGGGTCAATTAAGGGTTGGTTTAAGTGCCTCCTGGTTTTTAAAATTGCTCCCCTGAGCTGCTGGCTCTGCTGCCTGCTACAGCAAATGTTCGGGTGCCATCAGCGTCGCACTTGGGCGTGGGCACTGACCCTGCGGAGGAGAGCTGAGACTCGCGTGTATTGTGTACCCTGCCGCCAGTGATCGTTTTCCCCTAGCAGATCTATTTTGAATCATTTCCCTAAATTTTAGAGGAACTTTAGGCTCTTTGTGCTATGATTTGTGAAGCTGTAGGGGCCCTCAGGCATTTGCTGCTGGCAGAGGAAAACCGCTTGTCGAATTTGTTGTAAATACTTTCTGTTTGGACAACAACGCCTGTGTGTGTGTGTGTGTGTGTGTGTGTGTGTGTGCGTGCTTTGACGACCCCCTGCGACGCCCCAGCTCCGCGAGGGAAGCTTTGAAGCGGCTCTGGGAAAACCTCTGCGGAAGAAACCGCTGCTAGTGACTTGCGGAAAAGGGACTCCACAATCAGTGAGATTGTAAAGTAGGTATGTTTATTCAGCGCTGGGCAGCACGGGAGGTCGTGGGCATGAAGATTGATGACTCTTCCTCGTCACCGCTAGTTGACCTCTTGTCTTTGCGCAGACTCAGTTGCTCCTTGGCTCTTGTCCATCTGCAGGACCAGTTTCTCCCAGTTTCTTAAGACAGGCTCACTCTCTTATTAGGAGACTGACCTTGGTAAGGGGCCCAAGGCTTCTTGCTTTAGTTAATTGGCACAATGCACCATAGTTAGCAAAGACACTAAGTAGCATCCTAGTTTAACGCTGTCAGCGCTCTATCTCTACTTGATAAGATTCTCCTAACTCCCTCTCTCACTGGAGCCCACGCAGCCCTCCGTCCTGCCGAAGGACTTCACGGGGACTTCTGCCGGCTCCGGGTGCCCGCACACAGACAGAAATGGCTTTGAGAGAAAACAATCAGGAGGAGGAGAGCTCAGAGACTGCGGCCGGCTTCGGCCACCTTCCCCTCGCTTTCCCTCTCCGTGTTCAAACCGAGCACTGTTCTGCCGTCAACCTTCGCTGCCTCTGCCCGCGGCGCCGGGCTTTCGCGGGTGCCATTGCTCCTCTACATATTTTATCCTTCCTTTTGTAAGGAATGGTCCAGCAATTCGTGTCACTAAGGGATTTGAAGGGTTACCATCGAGGCCCGGGTCTAGGTGATAAGAGAACAAAGGGGTTTTTAGGGAAAAGTGCTGACTACTGCAGGGGATGTTGCTAGAGTTTCTGAAATCCGGCGCAGAGGCTCCCAAACGAGGAGGAAGGGGGAGCTGAAGGACAATTGAAGGACAAAAGCCTGAGAGGAAGACAACCAGCATTCAGCCCGAGCAAGCCCCGAGAGACCACCAGAGACTGGTACGCAGGCGCCCCTGGGAGGGGTTTCGGATTCCGGAAACCAATTCTAATAACCCTGCCTCTTCTCGAAGTAGTAATGAATATGTATTAGCCTGGGAGCATCAAAACCAGCCGCCTTACGTAACAGGCGTGCGTCCTGGGGGAGCAGAGACTCCCGGCGCACCCAGCGCTGCTTGCTTGCCTCTATTCGTTTAATAAATTGTAAACTTTGATTGTAATCCTATTTGGATTTATAACAGCCATTTATAACACTTTTTATATTTGTATTTTATTTAAGGCTGTCTTGCCCCCCTCCCCCCCCAGCCTCGCTGCTCGCCAATAAAGCTGGCGCAGGGGCTAAGGGATTTGAAGGGCCTGCTTGTACACCTAAGGGATTTGAGGGCCTGCTTGTACACCTTTGGGGACTGCCTCTTTTTGGGGGGGGGGGGTGGGGGGGTGTTAGGAGCTGCTTGTATACTTTTTTAGGCATTCCTCTGAGAGGGGGTTGGGAGCTTCGTGTATACTGGGGGGGGAGGGCCTCCCTCGAGGTGGAAGCGGGGGGGGTTGGAGCGTTTCTACACTGTAGGGGCCTGCCTGTACACTTTTGGGGCCTGCCTTGGAGGGGTTGGGAACTGCTTGTACACCTTTGGGGCCTGCGTCTGCGCGGGGCGGGGGGGGGGGGGGGGGGGCGTGGTTGGAGCTGGTTTTAACCTTTCGGGCTTGCATCTGGAGGGGGTTGGGGCCTGCCTTTGGGGGGGTGGTTGTGAGCTGCTTGTATACTGTAGGGGCCTGCTTGTACACCTTTGGGGCCTGCGTCTGGGGGGGGGTGGGAGCTGCTTGTACACTGTTAGGGCCTGCCTTGGGGGAGGGGTTGGGGCATGTGCCTTGGGGGCATGGGGTTGGGAGCTGCTTCTACGCTGTAGGGGTCTGGGTCTTGGGGGGTTGGGGCTGTTTGTACACCTTTGGGGCGTGCCTCTGGGGAGGATGGGGAGTTGCTTGTACACCTTTGGGGCCTGTGTCTGGGGGGGGGTTGGGGCCTGTGCCGGGGGGGTTGGGAGCTGCTTGTACGCTCTAGGGTCCTCTGGCAGGCTTTGGGGCCTCCCTTTGAGGGGGGCAGTTGGGAGCTGGTTGTACACCTTTGGGGCCTGAGTCTGGGGTGTGGGGGCTGGGGCTGAGGCCTGGGGCCTGGGGCATGCATCTGGGTGGTGGTGGGGGGGGGTCCAGTTCATGGGGGGGGTGGGTTGGGAGCTGCTTGTGGACAGTTGGGGTCTGCATCTGGGTGTGGCTGGGGCCTGCTTGTAGACTTCTGCAGCCTGTGTCTGGTGTTTGGGGGCTTTTCTGTAGTGTTTGGGGATCGCATTTTGGCTTTGGGATGTGTCTAGAGCTTCTGGGGCCTAGCTGTAGTGCTTGGGGCCTGCGTCTGGGGCTTTTCTGTAGCATTTTGGTAGCGTGTTTGTGATTTGGGGTCTGTATCCAGGGTTTTGCCTTTTTTGTAGTTTTCAGCTTTGTGTCTGTTTCTTTGTTGGTTGCCTGGGGTTTGGGGTTTGGATCATTAGTCAGTGTCATTAGCGTCAGGGGGTTGATCTGAAGGGTTAGGGTTGTGGTTAGAGTTGTTAGGGTTAAAGAGAATAAGGATTTTAGGGTAAGGGGATCAAGGTTGTGGGAATAAAAATGTTTTTGCACAGAGTTACATCGTTTAGAGGGAAGGAAGGTGGTATTGATATATGCTTGCAGTGATAAGAAAGCTTAACAGACAACCTTGTAAAATGCAGACAACCAGAATCCTTAGAGCAATTGGGTGGAAATCACGGTGTAAGAAACATTACCACCTCAAAGAGGAAAACAGTCAAGAAAAAAATAAAATTGACTAGTAACAGGCCAGCAGCTGTGTATTTTCTGTGAAGCACTGGATAGATTGTGAACATGGATTACCCAGTCAATGGGGAAACTGGGGAGGGTCCTGGTCACCGAGAGGAAAAAAAAAATTATATAAACTGTGTTATGGAACTAGTAGGTGGCTTGTGGGACGCCTGCCATTGCAATTGTGAATAAAAATGCTACCTCACTGAGATACTTGCCTGAGCCTATGGTATTGGTTACAGAGTGTTTCTAATAAGGTGTTAGGGTTTTAAGGTTTCAGGGCTAAGGCACTAGGGTTGGGTTTCAGGGTTAGGGTTTCCAGGGTTTAGGGTTAGGATTTTAAGGTTGTTAGGGTTGGAGTTATAAGGGTTAGGGTTTGGGGGTTAGTGTGTTAAGGTTTTAAAGTATTTTGTGGTTTTAGTGTTGATAGGGTTTTTAGGGTTAGGGTCTTAGGGTTTTAGTTATGGTCAGGTATTTAGGGTTAGGGTTTTAAGGTCTTATTTTTTTTTTTTTAAGGTTAGGGTCTCCAGCGTTAGGGCTTTGAGAATCTTTACGTTTTGGGTTAGGGTTTAGAGGGTCTTAATTTTTAGGGTTAGGGCTTTTAGGCGTAGGTCTAGTGTGGTAAATTTTATCGGGTTAGGACTGTAAGGGTTTTTAGGGTTAGGGTTTCTAGGGTTTTTTGGGGTAGGGGTTAGGGTTAGATCCGTGGGAGCCGTAGTGTTAGGGGTCAGGGTTCTTAGGGGTAAGGCCCAATATTAGGGTGGAAGGCCAAACTAAGGGGGGAGCCCCCCCCAAAATTGAAGGGTCGAAGCCCCAATTTAGGGGAAGAAACGTCAAAATTGTGGGGTCCCCCAAAATAGGGCGGAAGAGCTCTTAATATTGGGGGAAACCCAAAAAAGGAGGGTGGGGGACTCTAAAATTGGGGGGACCCCCCCAAATTGGTTGTGTCCCCCCCAAAATTGGTTGTGTCCCCCCCAATTAAGGGAGGAACCCCCAAAATTGGGTGGGCGAACCCCCATATTGGGGGGGCAGAACACTTAAATGGAAGTGTGAAATTCCAGAATTGAATGTGGACCCCCCAGAACAGTCTTCAGGGGTTTAGTGTGGTAAATTTTATCGGGTTAGGGCTGTAAGGGTTTTTAGGGTTAGGGTTTCTAGGGTTTGTTGGGGTAGGGGTTAGGGTTAGATCCGTGGTTGCCATAGCGTTAGGGGTCAAGGTTCTTAGGGGTTAGGCCTAATATTAGGGCGGAAGGCCAAAATAAGAGGGTGGGAGCCCCCCCCAAAATTGAAGGGTTGAAGCCCCAAGTTAGGGGAAGGAACGTCAAAATTGTGGGGTCCCCCAAAATTGGGCGGAAGAACTTTTAATATTAGGGGGGAACCCAAAAAAGGAGGGTGGGGGACTCTAAAATCGGTTGTGTCCCCCCCAAATTAGGGGAGGAACCCCCAAAATTGGGTGGGCGAACCCCCAAATTGGGGGGAAGAAGACTTAAATGGAAGTGTGAAATTCCAGAATTGGATGTGGACCCCCCAGAAGAGTCTTCAGGGGTTTAGTGTGGTAAATTTTATCGGGTTAGGGCTGTAAGGGTTTTTAGGGTTAGGGTTTCTAGGGTTTGTTGGGGTAGGGGTTAGGGTTAGATCCGTGGTTGCCATAGGGTTAGGGGTCAAGGTTCTTAGGGGTTAGGCCTAATATTAGGGCGGAAGGCCAAAATAAGAGGGTGGGAGCCCCCCCCAAAATTGAAGGGTTGAAGCCCCAAGTTAGGGGAAGGAACGGCCAAATTGTGGGGTCCCCCAAAATTGGGCGGAAGAACTTTTAATATTAGGGGGAAACCCAAAAAAGGAGGGTGGGGGACTCTAAAATTGGTTGTGTCCCCCCCAAAATTGGTTGTGTCCCCCCCAAAAAAGTGCACTCTCTGCTGGGGTCAGAGAATAAAGTCTCTGACTCCAGAGAGTGCACTGGCACCACTGGGGATGCACTGCAGTGATTCCAGAGAGTGCACTGGCACCACTGGGGATGCAGAGCAGTGAGTCCAGAGAGTGCACTGGCACCACTGGGGATACAGTGCAGTGAGTCCAGAGAGTGCACTGGCACCACTGGAGATGCAGTGCACTGAGCCCAGAGAGTGCACTGGCACCACTGGGGATGCAGTGCACTGAGCCAAGAGAGTGCACTGGCACCACTGGCGATGCAGTGCAGTGAGTCCAGAGAGTGCACTGGCACCACTGGGAATGCCGCGCAGTGACTACAGAGAGTGCACTGGCACCACTGGGGATGCAGTGCAGTGAGTCCAGAGAGTGCACAGGCACCAGTTGGGATGCAGTGCAGTGAGTCCAGAGAGTGCACTGGCACCACTGGAGATGCACTGCAGTGAGTGCAGAGACTGCACTGGCACCACTGGGAATGCACTGCAGTGAGTCCAGAGAGTGCACTGGCACCACTGGGGATGCACTGCAGAGAGTCCAGAGAGTGCACTGGCACCACTGGGGATGCACCCCGGTGAGTCCAGAGAGTGCACTGGCACCACTGGGGATGCAGTGCAGTGAGTCCAGAGAGTGCACTGGCACCACTGGGGATGCACTGTAGTGAGTCCAGAGACTGCACAGGCACCACGGGGGATTCAGTGCAGTTGAGTCCAGAGAGTGCACTGGCACCTTGGGGATGCAGTGCAGTGAGTCCAGAGAGTGCAGTGGCACCACTGGGGATGCAGTGCAGTGAGTCCAGAGAGTGCACTGGCACCACTGGGGATGCACCCCAGTGAGTCCAGAGAGTGCACTGGCACCACTGGGGATGCAGTGCCGTGAGTCCAGAGAGTGCACTGGCACCATTGGGGATGCAGTGCAGTGAGTCCAGAGAGTGCACTGGCACCATTGGGGATGCACTGCAGTGAGTCCAGAGAGTGCACTGGCAATAGTGGAGATGCATTGCAGTGAGTCCAGAGAGAGCACTGGCACCACTGGGGATGCAGTGCAGTGAGTCCAGAGAGTGCACTGCCACCACTGGGGATGAACTGCGGTGAGTCCAGAGAGTGCACTTGTACCACTAGGGATGCACTGCAGTGAGTCCAGAGAGTGCACTGGCACCACTGGGGATGCACTGCAGTGAGTCCAGAGAGTACCCTGGCACCACTGGGGATGCAGTGCAATGAGTTCAGAGAGTTCACTGTCACCACTGGGGATGCACTGCAGTGAGACCAGAGATTGCAGTGGCACCACTGGGGATGCAGTGCAGTGAGTCCAGAGAGTGCACTGGTACGATTGGGGATGCACTGCAGTGACTCAAGAGAGTTCACTGGCACCACTGGGGATGCAGTGCAGTGAGTCCAGAGAGTGCACTGGTACGATTGGGGATGCACTGCAGTGAGTCCAGAGAGTGCACTGGCACCACTGGTGATGCACTGCGGTGACTCCAGAGAGTGCACTGGCACCACTGGGGATGCACTGCAGTGAGTCCGGAGAATGCACTGGCACCACTGGGGATGCACTGCAGTGAGTCCAGAGAGTGCCTTGGCACCACTGGGGATGTGCTGCAGTGAGTCCAGAGAGTGCACTTGCACCACTGGGGATGCAGTGCAGTGACTCCAGAGAGTGCACTGGCACCACTGGGGATGCACTGCAGTGAGTCCAGAGACTGCACTGGCACCACTGGGCATGCAGCGCAGTGAGTCCAGAGAGGGCACTGGCACCACTGGGGATGCAGTGCAGTGAGTCCAGAGAGTGCACTGGCACCACTGGGGATGCACTGCAGTGAGTCCAGAGAATGCACTGTCACCACTGGTGATGCAGTGCAGTGAGTCCAGAGAGTGCACTGGCACCACTAGGGATGCAGGGCAGTGAGTCCAGAGAGTGCACTTGCACCACTGGGGATGCAGCGCAGTGACTCCAGAGAGTACACTGGCACCACTGGGGATGCACTGCCGTGAGTCCACAGAGTGCACTGGTACGATTAGGGATGCACTGCAGTGACTCAAGAGAGTGCACTGGCACCACTGGGGATGCAGTGCAGTGAGTCCAGAGAGTGCACTGGTACGATTGGGGATGCACTGCAGTGAGTCCAGAGAGTGCACTGGCACCACTGGAGATGCACTGCGGTGACTCCAGAGAGTGCACTGGCACCACTGGGGATGCACTGCAGTGAGTCCAGAGAGTGCACTGGCACCACTGGGGTTGCACTGCAGTGAGTCCAGAGAGTGCACTGGCACCACTGGGGATGCACCCCGGTGAGTCCAGAGAGTGCACTGGCACCACTGGCGATGCACCCCGGGAAGTCCAGAGAGTGCACTGGCACCACAGGGGATGCAGTGCAGTGAGTCCACAGAGTGCACTGGCACCAGTGGGGATGCACTGCAGTGAGTCCAGAGAGTGCACTGGCACCACTGGGGATGCAGTGCAGTGAGTCCAGAGAGTGCACTGGTACCACTGGGGATGCACTGCACTGAGACCAGAGATTGCAGTGGCACCACTGGGGATGCAGTGCAGTGAGTCCAGAGAGTGCACTGGCACCACTGGGGATGCACTGCACTGACGCAAGAGAGTGCACTGACACCACTGGCGATGCAGTGCAATGAGTCCAGAGAGTGCACTGGCACCACTGGGGATGCCGTGCAGTGAGCTCAGAGAGTGCACTGGCACCACTGGGGATGCAGTGCAGTGAGTCCAGAGAGTGCACTGGCACCGCTGGGGATGCACTGCAGTGAGTCCAGAGAGTGCACTGGCACACTGGGGATGCAGTGCGGTGAGTCCAGAGAGTGCACTGGCACCACTGGGGATGCAGTGCAGTGAGTCCAGAGAGGTCACTGGCACCACTGGGGATGCAGTGCAGTGAGTCCAGAGAGTGCACTGGCACCACTGGGGATGCAGTGCAGTGACTCCAGAGTGTGCACTGGCACCACTGGGGATGCACCCCGGCAAGTCCAGAGAGTGCACTGTCACCACTGGGGATGCAGTGCAGTGAGTCCAGAGAGTGCACTGGCACCACTGGGGATGCAGTGCAGTGAGTCCACAGAGGGCACTGGCACCACTGGGGATGCAGTGCAGTGAGTCCAGAGAGTGCACTGGCACCACTGGGGATGCAGTGCAATGAGTTCAGAGAGTGCACTGGCACCACTGGGGATGCACTGCAGTGAGACCAGAGATTGCAGTGGCACCACTGGGGATGCACTGCAGTGAGTCCAGAGAGTGCACTGGTACGATTGGGGATGCACTGCAGTGAGTCCAGAGAGTGCACTGGCACCACTGGGGATGCAATGCAGTGAGTCCAGGGAGTGCACTGGCACCACTGGGGATGCACTGCAGTGACTCAAGAGAGTGCACTGGCACCACTGGGGATGCAGTGCAGTGAGTCCAGAGAGTGCACTGGTACGATTGGGGATGCACTGCAGTGAGTCCAGAGAGTGCACTGGCACCACTGGGGATGCACTGCGGTGACTCCAGAGAGTGCACTGGCACCAACTGGAAATGCACTGCAGTGAGTCCACAGAGTGCACTGGCACCACTGGGGATGCAGTGCAGTGAGTCCAGAGAGTGCACTGGCTCCAAAGGGGATGCACACCGGTGACTCCAGAGAGTGCACTGGCACCACTGGGGATGCACTGCAGTGAGACCAGAGATTGCACTGGTACGATTGGGGATGCACTGCAGTGAGTCCAGAGAGTGCACTGGCACCACTGGGGATGCACCCCGGTTAGTCAAGAGAGTGCACTGGCACCACTGGGGATGCAGTGTAGTGAGTCCAGAGAGTGCACTGGCACCACTGGGGATGCAGTGTAGTGAGTCCAGAGAGTGCACTGGCACCACTGGGGATGCAGTGCAGTGAGTCCAGAGAGCGCACTGGCACCACTGTGGATGTACTGCAGTGAGTCCAGAGAGTGCACTGGCACCACTGGGGATGCAGTGCAGTGAGTCCACAGAGGGCACTGGCAGCACTGGGGATGCAGTGCAGTGAGTCCAGAGAGTGCCCCGGCACTACTGGGGATGCAGTGCAGTGAGTCCAGAGAGTGCAGTGACACCACTGGAGATGCAGTGCAGTGAGTCCAGAGAGTGTACTGGCACCATTGGGGATGCACTGCAGTGAGTCCAGAGAGTGCACTGGCACCACTGGGGATGCAGAGCCGTGAGTCCAGAGTGTGCAGTGGCACCACTGGGAATGCAGTGCAGTGAGTCCAGAGAGTGCACTGGCACCACTGGGGATGAACTGCAGTGAGTCCAGAGAGCGCACTGGCACCACTGGGGATGCAGTGCAGTGAGTCCAGAGAGTGCACTGGCACCACTGGGGATGCAGTGCAGTGAGTCCACAGAGGTCACTGGCACCACTGGGGATGCAGTGCAGTGAGTCCAGAGAGTGCACTGGCCCCACTGGGGATGCAGTGCAGTGAGTCCACAGAGGGCACTGGCACCACTGGGGATGCAGTGCAGTGAGTCCAGAGAGTGCCCCGGCACTACTGGGGATGCAGTACAGTGAGTCCAGAGAGTGCAGTGACACCACTGGAGATGCAGTGCAGTGAGTCCAGAGAGTGTACTGGCACCATTGGGGATGCACTGCAGTGAGTCCAGAGAGTGCACTGGCAATAGTGGAGATGCAGTGCAGTGAGTCTAGAGAGTGCACTGGCACCACTGGGGATGCAGTGCAGTGAGTCCAGAGAGTGCACTGGCACCACTGGGGATGAACTGCAGTGAGTCCACAGAGTGCACTTGTACCACTGGGGATGCACTGCAGTGAGTCCAGAGAGTGCACTGGCACCACTGGGGATGCACTGCAGTGAGTCCAGAGAGTACCCTGGCACCACTGGGGATGCAGTGCAATGAGTTCAGAGAGTGCACTGGCACCACTGGGGATGCACTGCAGTGAGACCAGAGATTGCAGTGGCACCACTGGGGATGCAGTGCAGTGAGTCCAGAGAGTGCACTGGTACGATTGGTGATGCACTGCAGTGAGTCCAGAGAGTGCACTGGCACCACTGGGGATGCAATGCAGTGAGTCCAGAGAGTGCACGGGCACCACTGGGGATGCACTGCAGTGACTCAAGAGAGTGCACTGGCACCACTGGGGATGCAGTGCAGTGAGTCCAGAGAGTGCACTTGCACCACTGGGGATGCAGTGCAGTGAGTCCAGAGAGTGCACTGGCACCACTGATGATGCACTGCGGTGAGTCCAGAGAGTGCACTGGCACCACTGGGGATGCAGTGCAGTGAGTCCAGAGAGTGCACTGGCACCACTGGGGATGCACCCCGGTGCGTCCAGAGAGTGCACTGGCACCACTGGGGATGCACCCCGGCAAGTCCAGAGAGTGCACTGGCAGCACTGGGGATGCAGTGTAGTGAGTCCAGAGAGTCCACTGGCACCACTGGGGATGCACCCCGGTTAGTCAAGAGAGTGCACTGGCACCACTGGGGATGCAGTGCAGTGAGCTCAGGGAGTGCACTGGCACCACTGGGGATGCAGTGCAGTGAGTCCAGAGAGTGCACTGTCACCTTTGGGGATGCAGTGCAGTGAGTCCAGAGAGTGCACTGGCACCACTGGGGATGCAGAGCCGTGAGTCCAGAGTGTGCAGTGGCACCACTGGGAATGCAGTGCAGTGAGTCCAGAGAGTGCACTGGCACCACTGGAGATGCAGTGCTGTGAGTCCAGAGAGTGCACTGGCACCCATGGGGGTGCAGTGCAGTGAGTCCAGAGAGTGCACTGGCACCACTGGGGATGCACTGCCGTGAGTCCACAGAGTGCACTGGTACGATTAGGGATGCACTGCAGTGACTCAAGAGAGTGCACTGGCACCACTGGGGATGCAGTGCAGTGAGTCCAGAGAGTGCACTGGTACGATTGGGGATGCACTGCAGTGAGTCCAGAGAGTGCACTGGCACCACTGGGGATGCACTGCGGTGACTCCAGAGAGTGCACTGGCACCACTGGGGATGCAGTGCAGTGAGTCCAGAGAGGTCACTGGCACCACTGGGGATGCAGTGCAGTGAGTCCAGAGAGTGCACTGGCACCACTGGGGATGCAGTGCAGTGACTCCAGAGTGTGCACTGGCACCACTGGGGATGCACCCCGGCAAGTCCAGAGAGTGCACTGTCACCACTGGGGATGCAGTGCAGTGAGTCCAGAGAGTGCACTGGCACCACTGGGGATGCAGTGCAGTGAGTCCACAGAGGGCACTGGCACCACTGGGGATGCAGTGCAGTGAGTCCAGAGAGTGCACTGGCACCACTGGGGATGCAGTGCAATGAGTTCAGAGAGTGCACTGGCACCACTGGGGATGCACTGCAGTGAGACCAGAGATTGCAGTGGCACCACTGGGGATGCACTGCAGTGAGTCCAGAGAGTGCACTGGTACGATTGGGGATGCACTGCAGTGAGTCCAGAGAGTGCACTGGCACCACTGGGGATGCAATGCAGTGAGTCCAGGGAGTGCACTGGCACCACTGGGGATGCACTGCAGTGACTCAAGAGAGTGCACTGGCACCACTGGGGATGCAGTGCAGTGAGTCCAGAGAGTGCACTGGTACGATTGGGGATGCACTGCAGTGAGTCCAGAGAGTGCACTGGCACCACTGGGGATGCACTGCGGTGACTCCAGAGAGTGCACTGGCACCAACTGGAAATGCACTGCAGTGAGTCCACAGAGTGCACTGGCACCACTGGGGATGCAGTGCAGTGAGTCCAGAGAGTGCACTGGCTCCAAAGGGGATGCACACCGGTGACTCCAGAGAGTGCACTGGCACCACTGGGGATGCACTGCAGTGAGACCAGAGATTGCACTGGTACGATTGGGGATGCACTGCAGTGAGTCCAGAGAGTGCACTGGCACCACTGGGGATGCACCCCGGTTAGTCAAGAGAGTGCACTGGCACCACTGGGGATGCAGTGCAGTGAGCTCAGAGAGTGCACTGGCACCACTGGGGATGCAGTGCAGTGAGTCCAGAGAGTGCACTGGCACCACTGGGGATGCAGAGCCGTGAGTCCAGAGTGTGCAGTGGCACCACTGGGAATGCAGTGCAGTGAGTCCAGAGAGTGCACTGGCACCACTGGGGATGAACTGCAGTGAGTCCAGAGAGCGCACTGGCACCACTGGGGATGCAGTGCAGTGAGTCCAGAGAGTGCACTGGCACCACTGGGGATGCAGTGCAGTGAGTCCACAGAGGTCACTGGCACCACTGGGGATGCAGTGCAGTGAGTCCAGAGAGTGCACTGGCCCCACTGGGGATGCAGTGCAGTGAGTCCACAGAGGGCACTGGCACCACTGGGGATGCAGTGCAGTGAGTCCAGAGAGTGCCCCGGCACTACTGGGGATGCAGTACAGTGAGTCCAGAGAGTGCAGTGACACCACTGGAGATGCAGTGCAGTGAGTCCAGAGAGTGTACTGGCACCATTGGGGATGCACTGCAGTGAGTCCAGAGAGTGCACTGGCAATAGTGGAGATGCAGTGCAGTGAGTCTAGAGAGTGCACTGGCACCACTGGGGATGCAGTGCAGTGAGTCCAGAGAGTGCACTGGCACCACTGGGGATGAACTGCAGTGAGTCCACAGAGTGCACTTGTACCACTGGGGATGCACTGCAGTGAGTCCAGAGAGTGCACTGGCACCACTGGGGATGCACTGCAGTGAGTCCAGAGAGTACCCTGGCACCACTGGGGATGCAGTGCAATGAGTTCAGAGAGTGCACTGGCACCACTGGGGATGCACTGCAGTGAGACCAGAGATTGCAGTGGCACCACTGGGGATGCAGTGCAGTGAGTCCAGAGAGTGCACTGGTACGATTGGGGATGCACTGCAGTGAGTCCAGAGAGTGCACTGGCACCACTGGGGATGCAATGCAGTGAGTCCAGAGAGTGCACGGGCACCACTGGGGATGCACTGCAGTGACTCAAGAGAGTGCACTGGCACCACTGGGGATGCAGTGCAGTGAGTCCAGAGAGTGCACTTGCACCACTGGGGATGCAGTGCAGTGAGTCCAGAGAGTGCACTGGCACCACTGATGATGCACTGCGGTGAGTCCAGAGAGTGCACTGGCACCACTGGGGATGCAGTGCAGTGAGTCCAGAGAGTGCACTGGCACCACTGGGGATGCACCCCGGTGCGTCCAGAGAGTGCACTGGCACCACTGGGGATGCACCCCGGCAAGTCCAGAGAGTGCACTGGCAGCACTGGGGATGCAGTGTAGTGAGTCCAGAGAGTCCACTGGCACCACTGGGGATGCACCCCGGTTAGTCAAGAGAGTGCACTGGCACCACTGGGGATGCAGTGCAGTGAGCTCAGGGAGTGCACTGGCACCACTGGGGATGCAGTGCAGTGAGTCCAGAGAGTGCACTGTCACCTTTGGGGATGCAGTGCAGTGAGTCCAGAGAGTGCACTGGCACCACTGGGGATGCAGAGCCGTGAGTCCAGAGTGTGCAGTGGCACCACTGGGAATGCAGTGCAGTGAGTCCAGAGAGTGCACTGGCACCACTGGAGATGCAGTGCTGTGAGTCCAGAGAGTGCACTGGCACCCATGGGGGTGCAGTGCAGTGAGTCCAGAGAGTGCACTGGCACCACTGGGGATGCAGTGCAGTGAGTCCAGAGAGTGCACTGGAACCACTGGGGATGCACTGCAGTGAGTCCAGAGAGTGCACTGGCACCACTGGGGATACAGTGCAATGAGTCCAGAGAGTGCACTGGCACCACTGGGGATGCAGTGCAGTGAGTCAAGAGAGTGCATTGTTACGTTTGGGGATGCAGTGCGGTGAGTCCAGAGAGTGCACTGGCACCACTGGGGATGCAGTGCCGTGAGTCCAGAGTGTGCACTGGCACCACTGGGGATGCAGTGCAGTGAGTCCAGAGAGTGCACTGGCACCACTGGGGATGCAGTGCACTGAGTCCAGAGATTGCACTGGCACCACTGGGGGTGCAGTGTAGTGAGTCCAGACAGTGCACTGGCACCACTGGGGATGCAGTGCAGTGAGTCCAGAGAGTGCACTGGCACCACTGGGGATGCAGTGCGGTGAGTCCAGAGAGTGCACTGGCACCACAGGGGATGCAGTGCGGTGAGTCCAGAGAGTGCACTGGCACCACTGGGGATGCAGTGCCGTGAGTCCAGAGAGGTCACTGGCACCACTGGGGATGCAGTGCAGTGAGTCCAGATATTGCACTGGCACCAACGGGGATGCACCCCGGTGAGTCCAGAGAGTGCACTGGCACCACTGGGGATGCACCCCGGTGAGTCCAGAGAGTGCACTGGAACCACTGGGGATGCAGTGCAGTGAGTCCAGAGAGTGCACTGGCACCACTGGGGATGCAGTGCACTGAGTCCAGAGAGGTCACTGGTACCACTGGGGATGCAGTGCAGTGAGTCCAGAGAGTGCCCTGGCACCACTGGGGATGCAGTGCAGTGAGTCCAGAGAGTGCCCTGGCACCACTGGGGATGCAGTGCAGTGAGTCCAGAGAGTGCACTGGCACCACTGGGGATGCAGTGCAGCGAGTCCAGAGAGTGCACTGGCACCACTGGGGATGCAGTGCAGTGAGTCCAGAGAGTGCACTGGCACCACTGGGGATGCAGTGCCGTGAGTCCAGAGAGTGCACTGGCACCACTGTGGATGCACCGCAATGAGTCCAGAGAGTGCACTGGCACCAATGACAATGCAGTGCAGTGAGTCCAGAGAGTGCCTTGGCACCACTGGGGATGCAGTGCAGTGAGTCCAGAGAGTACCCTGGCACCACCGGGGATGCAGTGCAGTGAGTCCAGAGAGTGCACTGGCACCACTGGTGATGCAGTGCCGTGAGTCCAGAGTGTGCAGTGGCACCACTGGGGATGCAGTGCAGTGAGTCCAGAGAGTGCACTGGCACCACTGGGGATGCAGTGCTGTGAGTCCAGAGAGTGCACTGGCACCCATGGGGGTGCACTGCAGTGAGTCCAGAGAGTGCACTGGCACCAGTGGGGATGCACTGCCGTGAGTCCAGAGAGTGCACTGGTACCACTGGGGATGCACTGCAGTGAGTCCAGAGAGTGCACTGGCACCACTGGGGATGCACTGCAGTGAGTCCAGAGAGTGCACTGGCACCACTGGGGATGCAGTGCAATGACTCCAGAGAGTGCACTGGCACCACTGGGGATGCGCTACAGTGAGTCCAGAGATTGCAGTGGCACCACTGGGGATGCAGTGCAGTGAGTCATGAGAGTGCACTGGTACGATTGGGGATGCACTGCAGTGAGTCCAGAGAGTGCACTGGCACCACTGGGGATGCAATGCAGTGAGTCCAGAGAGTGGACTGGCACCACTGGGGATGCACAGCAGTGACTCAAGAGAGTGCACTGGCACCACTGGGGATGCACTGCAGTGAGTCCAGAGAGTGCACTGGCACCACTGGGGATGCAGCGCAGTGAGTCCAGAGAGTGTACTGGCACCACTGGGGATGCAGTGCAGTGAGTCCAGAGAGTGCACTGTCACCACTGGGGATGCAGTGCAGTGAGTCCAGAGAGTGCACTGGCACCACTGGGGATGCAATCAGTGAGTCCAGAGAGTGCACTGGCACCACTGGGGATGCAGTGCAGTGAGTCCAGAGAGTGCACTGGCACCACTGGGGATGCAGTGCAGTGAGTCCAGAGAGTGCACTGGCACCACTGGGGATGCCGCGCAGTGAGTCCAGAGAATGCACTGGCACCACTGGGGATGCAGTGCAGTGAGTCCAGAGAGTGCACTGGCACCACTGGGGATGCAGTGCAGTGAGTGCAGAGAGTACCCTGGCACCACTGGGGATGCAGTGCAGTGAGTCCAGAGAGTGCATTGGTACGATTGGGGATGCAGTGCGGTGAGTCCAGAGAGTGCACTGGCACCACTGGGGATGCAGTGCCGTGAGTCCAGAGTGTGCACTGGCACCACTGGGAATGCAGTGCAGTGAGTCCAGAGAGTGCACTGGCACCACTGGGAATGCAGTGCACTGAGTCCAGAGATTGCACTGGCACCACCGGGGGTGCAGTGCAGTGATTCCAGAGAGTGCACTGGCACCACTGGGGATGCAGTGCAGCGAGTCCAGAGAGTGCACTGGCACCACTGGGGATGCAGTGCGGTGAGTCCAGAGAGTGCACTGGCACCACTGGGGATGCACTGCCGTGAGTCCAGAGAGCGCACTGGCACCACTGGGGATGGAGTGCAGTGAGTCCAGAGAGTGCACTGGCACCACTGGGGATGCAGTGCACTGAGTCCAGAGAGGTCACTGGCACCAATGGGGATGCAGTGCAGTGAGTCCAGAGAGTGCCCTGGCACCACTGTGGATGCAGTGCAGTGAGTCCAGAAAATGCCCTGGCACCACTGGGGATGCAGTGCAGTGAGTCCAGAGAGTGCACTGGCACCACTGGGGATGCACTGCAGTGAGTCCAGAGAGTGCACTGGTACCACTGGGGATGCACTGCAGTGAGTCCAGAGAGTGCACTGGCACCACTGGGGATGCACTGCAGTGAGTCCAGAGAGTGCACTGGCACCACTGGGGATACAGTGCAATGAGTCCAGAGAGTGCACTGGCAGCACTGGGGATGCACTGCAGTGAGTCCAGAGAGTGCATTGGTACGTTTGGGGATGCAGTGCGGTGAGTACAGAGAGTGCACTGGCACCACTAGAGATGCAGTGCAGTGAGTCCAGAGAGTGCACTGGCACCACTGGGGATGCAGTGCAGTGAGTCCAGAGAGTGCACTGGCACCACTGGGGATGCAGTGCCGTGAGTCCAGAGAGTGCACTGGCACCACTGGGGATGCACTGCAATGAGTCCAGAGAGTGCACTGGCACCAATGGCAATGCAGTGCAGTGAGTCCAGAGAGTGCCTTGGCACCAATGGTAATGCAGTGCAGTGAGTCCAGAGAGTGCACTAGCACAACTGGGGATGCAGTGCCGTGAGTCCAGAGAGTGCACTGTCACCACTGGGGATGCAGTGCAGTGAGTCCAGAGAGTGCACTGGCACCAGTGGGGATGCAGTGCAGTGAGTCCAGAGAGTGCACTGGCACCACTGGGGATGCAGTGCCGTGAGTCCAGAGTGTGCACTGGCACCACTGGGGATGCAGTGCAGTGAGTCCAGAGAGTGCACTGGCACCACTGGGGATGCAGTACTGTGAGTCCAGAGAGTGCACTGGCGCCACTGGGGATGCACTGCAGTGAGTCCAGAGAGTGCACTGGCACCACTGGGGATGCAGTGCAGTGAGTCCAGAGAGTGCACTGGCACCACTGGGGATGCACTGCAGTGAGTCCAGAGAGGGCACTGGCACTATTGGGGATGCACCCCTGTGAGTCCAGAGAGTGCACTGGCACCACTGGGAATGCAGTGCACTGAGTCCAGAGAGTGCACTGGCACCACTGGGGATGCAGTGCAGTGAGTCCAGAGAGTGCACTGGCACCACTGGGGATGCAGTGCAGTGAGTCCAGAGAGTGCACTGGCACCACTGGGGATGCAGTGCCGTGCGTCCAGAGAGTGCACTGGCACCACTGGGAGTGCAGTGCAGTGAGTCCAGAGAGTGCACTGGCACCAGTGGGGATGCAGTGCAGTCAGTCCAGAGAGTGCACTGGCACCACTGGGGATGCACCCCGGTGAGTCCAGAGAGTGCACTGGCACCACTGGTGATGCACCCCGGGAAGTCCAGAGAGTGCACTGGCACCACTGGGGAGTCAGTGCCGTTGGTCCAGAGAGTGCACTAGCACCACTGGGGTTGCAGTGCCGTGAGTCCAGAGTGTGCAGTGGCACCACTGGGGATGCAGTGCAGTGAGTCCAGAGAGTGCACTGGCACCACTGGGGATGCAGTGCCGTGAGTCCAGAGTGTGCACTGGCACCACTGGGGATGCAGTGCAGTGAGTCCAGAGAGTGCACTGGCACCACTAGGGATGCAGGGCTGTGAGTCCAGAGAGTGCACTGGCACCACTGGGGATGCAGTGCAGTGAGTCCAAAGAGTGCACTGGCACCATTGGGGATGCAGTGCAGTGAGTCCAGAGAGTGCACTGGCACCACTGGGGATGCAGTGCCGTGAGTCCAGAGAGTGCACTGGCACCACTGGGGATGCAGTGCAGTGAGCTCAGAGAGTGCACTGGCACCACTGGGGATGCAGTGCAGTGAGTCCAGAGAGGTCACTGGCACCACTGGGGATGCAGTGCAGTGAGTCCAGAGAGGTCACTGGCACCACTGGGGATGCAGTGCAGTGAGTCCAGAGAGTGCACTGGAACCACTGGGGATGCACTGCAGTGAGTCCAGAGAGTGCACTGGCACCACTGGGGATGTAGTGCGGTGAGTCCAGAGAGTGCACTGGCACCACTGGGGATGCACAGCAGTGAGTCCAGAGAGGGCACTGGCACCACTGGGGATGCAGTGCAGTGAGTCCAGAGAGTGCACTGGCACCACTGGGGATGCAGTGCAGTGAGTCCAAAGAGTGCACTGGCACCATTGGGGATGCAGTGCAGTGAGTCCAGAGAGTGCACTGGCACCACTGGGGATGCAGTGCAGTGAGTCCAGAGAGTGCACTGGCACCACTGGGGATGCAGCGCAGTGAGCTCAGAGAGTGCACTGGCACCACTGGGGATGCAGTGCAGTGAGTCCAGAGAGTGCACTGTCACCACTGGGGATGCAGTGCAGTGAGTCCAGAGAGGTCACTGGCACCACTGGGGATGCAGTGCAGTGAGTCCAGAGAGTGCACTGGAACCACTGGGGATGCACTGCAGTGAGTCCAGAGAGTGCACTGGCACCACTGGGGATGTAGTGCGGTGAGTCCAGAGAGTGCACTGGCACCACTGGGGATGCACAGCAGTGAGTCCAGAGAGGGCACTGGCACCACTGGGGATGCAGTGCAGTGAGTCCAGAGAGTACACTGGCACCACTGGGGATGCAGTGCAGTGACTCAAGGGAGTGCACTGGCCCCACTGGGGATGTAGTGCAGTGAGTCCACAGAGGGCACTGGCACCACTGGGGATGCAGTGCAGTGAGTCCAGAGAGTGCAGTGGCACCACACGGGATGCAGTGCAGTGAGTCCAAAGAGTGCACTGGCACCATTGGGGATGCAGTGCAGTGAGTCCAGAGAGTGCACTGTCCCCACTGGGGATGCAGTGCAGTGAGTCCAGAGAGTGCACTGGCACCAGTGGGGATGAAGTGCAGTGAGTCCAGAGAGTGCACTGGCACCACTGGGGATGCACCCCGGTGAGTCCAGAGAGTGCACTGGCACCACTGGGGATGCACCCCGGCAAGTCCAGAGAGTGCACTGGCACCACCGGGGATGCAGTGCCGTGAGTCCAGAGAGTGCACTGGCACCACTGGGGATGCACTGCAGTGAGTCCAGAGAGTGCACTGGCACCACTGGGGATAAGGTGCAATGAGTCCAGAGAGTGCACTGGCAGCACTGGGGATGCAGTGCAGTGAGTCCAGAGAGTGCATTGGTACGTTTGGGGATGCAGTGCGGTGAGTACAGAGAGTGCACTGGCACCACTAGGGATGCAGTGCAGTGAGTCCAGAGAGTGCACTGGCACCACTGGGGATGCAGTGCAGTGAGTCTAGAGAGTGCACTGGCACCACTGGGGATGCAGTGCCGTGAGTCCAGAGAGTGCACTGGCACCACTGGGGATGCACTGCAATGAGTCCAGAGAGTGCACTGGCACCAATGGCAATGCAGTGCAGTGAGTCCAGAGAGTGCACTGGCACCACTGGGGATGCAGTGCAGTGAGTCCAGAGAGTGCACTGGCACCACTGGGGATGCAGTGCAGTGAGTCCAGAGAGTGCACTGGCACCACTGGGGATGCAGTGCAGTGAGTCCAGAGAGCGCACTGGCACCACTGTGGATGTACTGCAGTGAGTCCAGAGAGTGCACTGGCACCACTGGGGATGCAGTGCAGTGAGTCCACAGAGGGCACTGGCACCACTGGGGATGCAGTGCAGTGAGTCCAGAGAGTGCCCCGGCACTACTGGGGATGCAGTGCAGTGAGTCCAGAGAGTGCAGTGACACCACTGGAGATGCAGTGCAGTGAGTCCAGAGAGTGTACTGGCACCATTGGGGATGCACTGCAGTGAGTCCAGAGAGTGCACTGGCACCACTGGGGATGCAGAGCCGTGAGTCCAGAGTGTGCAGTGGCACCACTGGGAATGCAGTGCAGTGAGTCCAGAGAGTGCACTGGCACCACTGGGGATGAACTGCAGTGAGTCCAGAGAGCGCACTGGCACCACTGGGGATGCAGTGCAGTGAGTCCAGAGAGTGCACTGGCACCACTGGGGATGCAGTGCAGTGAGTCCACAGAGGTCACTGGCACCACTGGGGATGCAGTGCAGTGAGTCCAGAGAGTGCACTGGCCCCACTGGGGATGCAGTGCAGTGAGTCCACAGAGGGCACTGGCACCACTGGGGATGCAGTGCAGTGAGTCCAGAGAGTGCCCCGGCACTACTGGGGATGCAGTACAGTGAGTCCAGAGAGTGCAGTGACACCACTGGAGATGCAGTGCAGTGAGTCCAGAGAGTGTACTGGCACCATTGGGGATGCACTGCAGTGAGTCCAGAGAGTGCACTGGCAATAGTGGAGATGCAGTGCAGTGAGTCTAGAGAGTGCACTGGCACCACTGGGGATGCAGTGCAGTGAGTCCAGAGAGTGCACTGGCACCACTGGGGATGAACTGCAGTGAGTCCACAGAGTGCACTTGTACCACTGGGGATGCACTGCAGTGAGTCCAGAGAGTGCACTGGCACCACTGGGGATGCACTGCAGTGAGTCCAGAGAGTACCCTGGCACCACTGGGGATGCAGTGCAATGAGTTCAGAGAGTGCACTGGCACCACTGGGGATGCACTGCAGTGAGACCAGAGATTGCAGTGGCACCACTGGGGATGCAGTGCAGTGAGTCCAGAGAGTGCACTGGTACGATTGGGGATGCACTGCAGTGAGTCCAGAGAGTGCACTGGCACCACTGGGGATGCAATGCAGTGAGTCCAGAGAGTGCACGGGCACCACTGGGGATGCACTGCAGTGACTCAAGAGAGTGCACTGGCACCACTGGGGATGCAGTGCAGTGAGTCCAGAGAGTGCACTTGCACCACTGGGGATGCAGTGCAGTGAGTCCAGAGAGTGCACTGGCACCACTGATGATGCACTGCGGTGAGTCCAGAGAGTGCACTGGCACCACTGGGGATGCAGTGCAGTGAGTCCAGAGAGTGCACTGGCACCACTGGGGATGCACCCCGGTGCGTCCAGAGAGTGCACTGGCACCACTGGGGATGCACCCCGGCAAGTCCAGAGAGTGCACTGGCAGCACTGGGGATGCAGTGTAGTGAGTCCAGAGAGTCCACTGGCACCACTGGGGATGCACCCCGGTTAGTCAAGAGAGTGCACTGGCACCACTGGGGATGCAGTGCAGTGAGCTCAGGGAGTGCACTGGCACCACTGGGGATGCAGTGCAGTGAGTCCAGAGAGTGCACTGTCACCTTTGGGGATGCAGTGCAGTGAGTCCAGAGAGTGCACTGGCACCACTGGGGATGCAGAGCCGTGAGTCCAGAGTGTGCAGTGGCACCACTGGGAATGCAGTGCAGTGAGTCCAGAGAGTGCACTGGCACCACTGGAGATGCAGTGCTGTGAGTCCAGAGAGTGCACTGGCACCCATGGGGGTGCAGTGCAGTGAGTCCAGAGAGTGCACTGGCACCACTGGGGATGCAGTGCAGTGAGTCCAGAGAGTGCACTGGAACCACTGGGGATGCACTGCAGTGAGTCCAGAGAGTGCACTGGCACCACTGGGGATACAGTGCAATGAGTCCAGAGAGTGCACTGGCACCACTGGGGATGCAGTGCAGTGAGTCAAGAGAGTGCATTGTTACGTTTGGGGATGCAGTGCGGTGAGTCCAGAGAGTGCACTGGCACCACTGGGGATGCAGTGCCGTGAGTCCAGAGTGTGCACTGGCACCACTGGGGATGCAGTGCAGTGAGTCCAGAGAGTGCACTGGCACCACTGGGGATGCAGTGCACTGAGTCCAGAGATTGCACTGGCACCACTGGGGGTGCAGTGTAGTGAGTCCAGACAGTGCACTGGCACCACTGGGGATGCAGTGCAGTGAGTCCAGAGAGTGCACTGGCACCACTGGGGATGCAGTGCGGTGAGTCCAGAGAGTGCACTGGCACCACAGGGGATGCAGTGCGGTGAGTCCAGAGAGTGCACTGGCACCACTGGGGATGCAGTGCCGTGAGTCCAGAGAGGTCACTGGCACCACTGGGGATGCAGTGCAGTGAGTCCAGATATTGCACTGGCACCAACGGGGATGCACCCCGGTGAGTCCAGAGAGTGCACTGGCACCACTGGGGATGCACCCCGGTGAGTCCAGAGAGTGCACTGGAACCACTGGGGATGCAGTGCAGTGAGTCCAGAGAGTGCACTGGCACCACTGGGGATGCAGTGCACTGAGTCCAGAGAGGTCACTGGTACCACTGGGGATGCAGTGCAGTGAGTCCAGAGAGTGCCCTGGCACCACTGGGGATGCAGTGCAGTGAGTCCACAGAGTGCCCTGGCACCACTGGGGATGCAGTGCAGTGAGTCCAGAGAGTGCACTGGCACCACTGGGGATGCAGTGCAGCGAGTCCAGAGAGTGCACTGGCACCACTGGGGATGCAGTGCAGTGAGTCCAGAGAGTGCACTGGCACCACTGGGGATGCAGTGCCGTGAGTCCAGAGAGTGCACTGGCACCACTGTGGATGCACCGCAATGAGTCCAGAGAGTGCACTGGCACCAATGACAATGCAGTGCAGTGAGTCCAGAGAGTGCCTTGGCACCACTGGGGATGCAGTGCAGTGAGTCCAGAGAGTACCCTGGCACCACCGGGGATGCAGTGCAGTGAGTCCAGAGAGTGCACTGGCACCACTGGTGATGCAGTGCCGTTGGTCCAGAGAGTGCACTAGCAGCACTGGGGATGCAGTGCCGTGAGTCCAGAGTGTGCAGTGGCACCACTGGGGATGCAGTGCAGTGAGTCCAGAGAGTGCACTGGCACCACTGGGGATGCAGTGCTGTGAGTCCAGAGAGTGCACTGGCACCCATGGGGGTGCACTGCAGTGAGTCCAGAGAGTGCACTGGCACCAGTGGGGATGCACTGCCGTGAGTCCAGAGAGTGCACTGGTACCACTGGGGATGCACTGCAGTGAGTCCAGAGAGTGCACTGGCACCACTGGGGATGCACTGCAGTGAGTCCAGAGAGTGCACTGGCACCACTGGGGATGCAGTGCAATGACTCCAGAGAGTGCACTGGCACCACTGGGGATGCGCTACAGTGAGTCCAGAGATTGCAGTGGCACCACTGGGGATGCAGTGCAGTGAGTCATGAGAGTGCACTGGTACGATTGGGGATGCACTGCAGTGAGTCCAGAGAGTGCACTGGCACCACTGGGGATGCAATGCAGTGAGTCCAGAGAGTGGACTGGCACCACTGGGGATGCACAGCAGTGACTCAAGAGAGTGCACTGGCACCACTGGGGATGCACTGCAGTGAGTCCAGAGAGTGCACTGGCACCACTGGGGATGCAGTGCAGTGAGTCCACAGAGTGCACTGGCACGACTGGGGATGCAGGGCAGTGAGTCCAGAGAGTGCACTGGCACCACTGGGGATGCAGCGCAGTGAGTCCAGAGAGTGCACTGGCACCACTGGGGATGCAGCGCAGTGAGTCCAGAGAGTGTACTGGCACCACTGGGGATGCAGTGCAGTGAGTCCAGAGAGTGCACTGTCACCACTGGGGATGCAGTGCAGTGAGTCCAGAGAGTGCACTGGCACCACTGGGGATGCAATGCAGTGAGTCCAGAGAGTGCACTGGCACCACTGGGGATGCAGTGCAGTGAGTCCAGAGAGTGCACTGGCACCACTGGGGATGCAGTGCAGTGAGTCCAGAGAGTGCACTGGCACCACTGGGGATGCAGCGCAGTGAGTCCAGAGAATGCACTGGCACCACTGGGGATGCAGTGCAGTGAGTCCAGAGAGTGCACTGGCACCACTGGGGATGCAGTGCAGTGAGTGCAGAGAGTACCCTGGCACCACTGGGGATGCAGTGCAGTGAGTCCAGAGAGTGCATTGGTACGATTGGGGATGCAGTGCGGTGAGTCCAGAGAGTGCACTGGCACCACTGGGGATGCAGTGCCGTGAGTCCAGAGTGTGCACTGGCACCACTGGGAATGCAGTGCAGTGAGTCCAGAGAGTGCACTGGCACCACTGGGAATGCAGTGCACTGAGTCCAGAGATTGCACTGGCACCACTGGGGGTGCAGTGCAGTGATTCCAGAGAGTGCACTGGCACCACTGGGGATGCAGTGCAGCGAGTCCAGAGAGTGCACTGGCACCACTGGGGATGCAGTGCGGTGAGTCCAGAGAGTGCACTGGCACCACTGGGGATGCACTGCCGTGAGTCCAGAGAGCGCACTGGCACCACTGGAGATGGAGTGCAGTGAGTCCAGATAGTGCACTGGCACCACCGCGGATGCACCCCGGTGTGTCCAGAGAGTGCACTGGCACCACTGGGGATGCACCCCGGCAAGTCCAGAGAGTGCAGTGTCACCACTGGGGATGCAGTGCAGTGAGTCCAGAGAGTGCACTGGCACCACTGGGGATGCAGTGCAGTGAGTCCAGAGAGGTCACTGGCACCACTGGGGATGCAGTGCAGTGAGTCCAGAGAGTGCCCTGGCACCACTGTGGATGCAGTGCAGTGAGTCCAGAGAATGCCCTGGCACCACTGGGGATGCAGTGCAGTGAGTCCAGAGAGTGCACTGGCACCACTGGGGATGCACTGCAGTGAGTCCAGAGAGTGCACTGGTACCACTGGGGATGCACTGCAGTGAGTCCAGAGAGTGCACTGGCACCACTGGGGATGCACTGCAGTGAGTCCAGAGAGTGCACTGGCACCACTGGGGATACAGTGCAATGAGTCCAGAGAGTGCACTGGCAGCACTGGGGATGCACTGCAGTGAGTCCAGAGAGTGCATTGGTACGTTTGGGGATGCAGTGCGGTGAGTACAGAGAGTGCACTGGCACCACTAGAGATGCAGTGCAGTGAGTCCAGAGAGTGCACTGGCACCACTGGGGATGCAGTGCAGTGAGTCCAGAGAGTGCACTGGCACCACTGGGGATGCAGTGCCGTGAGTCCAGAGAGTGCACTGGCACCACTGGGGATGCACTGCAATGAGTCCAGAGAGTGCACTGGCACCAATGGCAATGCAGTGCAGTGAGTCCAGAGAGTGCCTTGGCACCAATGGTAATGCAGTGCAGTGAGTCCAGAGAGTGCACTAGCACAACTGGGGATGCAGTGCCGTGAGTCCAGAGAGTGCACTGTCACCACTGGGGATGCAGTGCAGTGAGTCCAGAGAGTGCACTGGCACCAGTGGGGATGCAGTGCAGTGAGTCCAGAGAGTGCACTGGCACCACTGGGGATGCAGTGCCGTGAGTCCAGAGTGTGCACTGGCACCACTGGGGATGCAGTGCAGTGAATCCAGAGAGTGCACTGGCACCACTGGGGATGCAGTACTGTGAGTCCAGAGAGTGCACTGGCGCCACTGGGGATGCACTGCAGTGAGTCCAGAGAGTGCACTGGCACCACTGGGGATGCAGTGCAGTGAGTCCAGAGAGTGCACTGGCACCACTGGGGATGCACTGCAGTGAGTCCAGAGAGGGCACTGGCACTATTGGGGATGCACCCCTGTGAGTCCAGAGAGTGCACTGGCACCACTGGGAATGCAGTGCACTGAGTCCAGAGAGTGCACTGGCACCACTGGGGATGCAGTGCAGTGAGTCCAGAGAGTGCACTGGCACCACTGGGGATGCAGTGCAGTGAGTCCAGAGAGTGCACTGGCACCACTGGGGATGCAGTGCCGTGCGTCCAGAGAGTGCACTGGCACCACTGGGAGTGCAGTGCAGTGAGTCCAGAGAGTGCACTGGCACCAGTGGGGATGCAGTGCAGTCAGTCCAGAGAGTGCACTGGCACCACTGGGGATGCACCCCGGTGAGTCCAGAGAGTGCACTGGCACCACTGGTGATGCACCCCGGGAAGTCCAGAGAGTGCACTGGCACCACTGGGGAGTCAGTGCCGTTGGTCCAGAGAGTGCACTAGCACCACTGGGGATGCAGTGCCGTGAGTCCAGAGTGTGCAGTGGCACCACTGGGGATGCAGTGCAGTGAGTCCAGAGAGTGCACTGGCACCACTGGGGATGCAGTGCCGTGAGTCCAGAGTGTGCAGTGGCACCACTGGGGATGCAGTGCAGTGAGTCCAGAGAGTGCACTGGCACCACTCGGGATGCAGTGCTGTGAGTCCAGAGAGTGCACTGGCACCACTGGGGATGCAGTGCAGTGAGTCCAAAGAGTGCACTGGCACCATTGGGGATGCAGTGCAGTGAGTCCAGAGAGTGCACTGGCACCACTGGGGATGCAGTGCAGTGAGTCCAGAGAGGTCACTGGCACCACTGGGGATGCAGTGCAGTGAGTCCAGAGAGTGCACTGGAACCACTGGGGATGCACTGCAGTGAGTCCAGAGAGTGCACTGGCACCACTGGGGATGTAGTGCGGTGAGTCCAGAGAGTGCACTGGCACCACTGGGGATGCACAGCAGTGAGTCCAGAGAGGGCACTGGCACCACTGGGGATGCAGTGCAGTGAGTCCAGAGAGTGCACTGGCACCACTGGGGATGCAGTGCAGTGAGTCCAAAGAGTGCACTGGCACCATTGGGGATGCAGTGCAGTGAGTCCAGAGAGTGCACTGGCACCACTGGGGATGCAGTGCAGTGAGTCCAGAGAGTGCACTGGCACCACTGGGGATGCAGTGCAGTGAGCTCAGAGAGTGCACTGGCACCACTGGGGATGCAGTGCAGTGAGTCCAGAGAGTGCACTGTCACCACTGGGGATGCAGTGCAGTGAGTCCAGAGAGGTCACTGGCACCACTGGGGATGCAGTGCAGTGAGTCCAGAGAGTGCACTGGAACCACTGGGGATGCACTGCAGTGAGTCCAGAGAGTGCACTGGCACCACTGGGGATGTAGTGCGGTGAGTCCAGAGAGTGCACTGGCACCACTGGGGATGCACAGCAGTGAGTCCAGAGAGGGCACTGGCACCACTGGGGATGCAGTGCAGTGAGTCCAGAGAGTGCACTGGCACCACTGGGGATGCAGTGCAGTGACTCAAGGGAGTGCACTGGCCCCACTGGGGATGTAGTGCAGTGAGTCCACAGAGGGCACTGGTACCACTGGGGATGCAGTGCAGTGAGTCCAGAGAGTGCAGTGGCACCACACGGGATGCAGTGCAGTGAGTCCAAAGAGTGCACTGGCACCAGTGGTGATGCAGTGCAGTGAGTCCAGAGAGTGTACTGTCCCCACTGGGGATGCAGTGCAGTGAGTCCAGAGAGTGCACTGGCACCAGTGGGGATGAAGTGCAGTGAGTCCAGAGAGTGCACTGGCACCACTGGGGATGCACCCCGGTGAGTCCAGAGAGTGCACTGGCACCACTGGGGATGCACCCCGGCAAGTCCAGAGAGTGCACTGGCACCACCGGGGATGCAGTGCCGTGAGTCCAGAGAGTGCACTGGCACCACTGGGGATGCACTGCAGTGAGTCCAGAGAGTGCACTGGCACCACTGGGGATAAGGTGCAATGAGTCCAGAGAGTGCACTGGCAGCACTGGGGATGCAGTGCAGTGAGTCCAGAGAGTGCATTGGTACGTTTGGGGATGCAGTGCGGTGAGTACAGAGAGTGCACTGGCACCACTAGGGATGCAGTGCAGTGAGTCCAGAGAGTGCACTGGCACCACTGGGGATGCAGTGCAGTGAGTCCAGAGAGTGCACTGGCACCACTGGGGATGCAGTGCCGTGAGTCCAGAGAGTGCACTGGCACCACTGGGGATGCACTGCAATGAGTCCAGAGAGTGCACTGGCACCAATGGCAATGCAGTGCAGTGAGTCCAGAGAGTGCCTTGGCACCAATGGTAATGCAGTGCAGTGAGTCCAGAGAGTGCACTAGCACAACTGGGGATGCAGTGCCGTGAGTCCAGAGAGTGCACTGGCACCACTGGGGATGCAGTGCAGTGAGTCCAGAGAGTGCACTGGCACCACTGGTGATGCACCCCGGGAAGTCCAGAGAGTGCACTGGCACCACTGGGGAGTCAGTGCCGTTGGTCCAGAGAGTGCACTAGCACCACTGGGGATGCAGTGCCGTGAGTCCAGAGTGTGCAGTGGCACCACTGGGGATGCAGTGCAGTGAGTCCAGAGAGTGCACTGGCACCACTGGGGATGCAGTGCTGTGAGTCCAGAGAGTGCACTGGCACCACTGGGGATGCAGTGCAGTGAGTCCAAAGAGTGCACTGGCACCATTGGGGATGCAGTGCAGTGAGTCCAGAGAGTGCACTGGCACCACTGGGGATGCAGTGCAGTGAGTCCAGAGAGTGCACTGGCACCACTGGGGATGCAGTGCAGTGAGCTCAGAGAGTGCACTGGCACCACTGGGGATGCAGTGCAGTGAGTCCAGAGAGTGCACTGTCACCACTGGGGATGCAGTGCAGTGAGTCCAGAGTGGTCACTTGCACCACTGGGGATGCAGTGCAGTGAGTCCAGAGAGTGCACTGGAACCACTGGGGATGCACTGCAGTGAGTCCAGAGAGTGCACTGGCACCACTGGGGATGTAGTGCGGTGAGTCCAGAGAGTGCACTGGCACCACTGGGGATGCACAGCAGTGAGTCCAGAGAGGGCACTGGCACCACTGGGGATGCAGTGCAGTGAGTCCAGAGAGTGCACTGGCACCACTGGGGATGCAGTGCAGTGACTCAAGGGAGTGCACTGGCCCCACTGGGGATGTAGTGCAGTGATTCCACAGAGGGCACTGGCACCACTGGGGATGCAGTGCAGTGAGTCCAGAGAGTGCAGTGGCACCACTCGGGATGCAGTGCAGTGAGTCCAAAGAGTGCACTGGCACCATTGGGGATGCAGTGCAGTGAGTCCAGAGAGTGCACTGTCCCCACTGGGGATGCAGTGCAGTGAGTCCAGAGAGTGCACTGGCACCAGTGGGGATGAAGTGCAGTGAGTCCAGAGAGTGCACTGGCACCACTGGGGATGCACCCCGGTGAGTCCAGAGAGTGCACTGGCACCACTGGGGATGCACCCCGGCAAGTCCAGAGAGTGCACTGGCACCACCGGGGATGCAGTGCCGTGAGTCCAGAGAGTGCACTGGCACCACTGGGGATGCCGTGCAGTGAGTCCAGAGAGTGCACTGGCACCACTGGGGATGCAGTGCAGTGAGTCCAGAGAGTGCCCCGGCACCACTTGGGATGCACTGCAGTGAGTCCAGAGAGTGCACTGGTACCACTGGGGATGCAGTGCAGTGAGTCCAGAGAATGCACTGGAACGATTGGGGATGCACTGCAGGGAGTCCAGAGAGTGCACTGGCACCACCTGGGATGCAATGCAGTGAGTCCAGGGAGTGCACTGGCACCACTGGGGATGCACTGCATTGACTCAAGAGAGCGCACTGGCACCACTGGGGATGGAGTGCAGTGAGTCCAGAGAGTGCACTGGCACCACTGGGGATGCAGTGCAGTGAGTCCACAGAGTGCACTGGCACCACTGGGGATGCAGCGCAGCGAGTCCAGAGAGTGCACTGGCACCACTGGGGATGCAGTGCCGTGAGTCCAGAGAGTGCACTGGCACCACTGGGGATGCAGTGCCGTGAGTCCAGAGAGTGCACTGGCACCACTGGGGATGCAGTGCCGTGAGTCCAGAGAGTGCACTGGCACCACTGGGGATGCACTGCAGTGAGTCCAGAGAATGCACTGGCACCACTGGGGATGCACTGCAGTGAGTCCAGAGAGTGCACTGGCACCACTGGGGATGCAGTGCAGTGAGTCCAGAGAGTGCACTGGCACCACTGGGGATGCAGTGTAGTGAGTCCAGAGAGTGCACTGGCACCACTGGGGATGCACTGCAGTGAGTCCAGAGACTGCACTGGCACCACTGGGCATGCAGTGCAGTGAGTCCAGAGAGGGCACTGGCACCACTGGGGATGCAGTGCAGTGAGTCCAGAGAGCGCACTGGCACCACTGGCGATGCACTGCAGTGAGTCCAGAGAATGCACTGTCACCACTGGGGATGCAGTGCAGTGAGTCCAGAGAGTGCACTGGGACCACTAGGGATGCAGCGCAGTGAGTCCAGAGAGTGCACTGGCACCACTGGGGATGCAGCGCAGTGAGTCCAGAGAGTACACTGGCACCACTGGGGATGTACTGCCGTGAGTCCAGAGAGTGCACTGGCACCACTGGGGATGCAGTGCCGTGAGTCCACAGAGTGCACTGGCATCACTGGGTATGCACTGCCGTGCTTCCAGAGAGTGCACTGGCACCACTGGGGATGCAGTGCAGTGAGTCCAGAGAGTGCACTGGCACCACTGGGGATGCAGTTCAGTGACTCCAGAGAGTGCAGTGGCACTACTGGGGATGCAGTGCAGTGAGTCCAGAGAGTGCACTGGTACGATTGGGGATGCAGTACAGTGAGTCCAGAGAGTGCACTGGCACCACTGGGGATGCACTGCAGTGAGTCCAGAGAGTGCACTGGTACGATTGGGGATGCACTGCAGTGAGTCCAGAGAGTGCACTGGCACCACTGGGGATGCAGTGCAGTGAGTGCTGAGAGTGCACTGGCCCCACTGGGGATGTAGTGCAATGAGTCCACAGAGGGCACTGGTACCACTGGGGATGCAGTGCCGTGAGTCCAGAGAGTGCATTGGCAGCACTGGGGATGCAGTGCAGTGAGTCCAGAGAGTGCACTGGCACCACTGGGGATGCAGTGCAGTGAGTCCAAAGAGTTCACTGGCACCATTGGGGATGCAGTGCAGTGAGTCCAGAGAGTGCACTTGCACCACTGGGGATGCAGTGCAGTGAGTCCAGAGAGTGCTCTCGTACCACTGGGGATGCAGTGCAGTGAGCTCAGAGAGTGCACTGGCACCACAGGGGATGCAGTGCAGTGAGTCCAGAGAGTGCACTGGCACCACTGGGGATGCAGTGCAGTGAGTCCAGAGAGTGCACGGGCACCACTGGGGATGCAGTGCGGTGAGTCCAGAGAGTGCACTGGCACCACTGGGGATGCAGTGCAGTGAGTCCAGAGTGTGCACTGGCACCACTGGGGATGCAGTGCCGTGAGTCCAGAGAGTGCACTGGCACCACTGGGGATGCACCCCGGTGAGTCCAGAGAGTGCACTGGCACCACTGGGGATGCACCCCGGTGAGTCCAGAGAGTGCACTGGCACCACTGGGGATGCACCCCGGCAAGTCCAGAGAGTGCACTGTCACCACTGGGGATGCAGTGCAGTGAGTCCAGAGAGTGCACTGGCACCACTGGGGATGCAGTGCAGTGAGTCCACAGAGGGCACTGGCACCACTGGGGATGCAGTGCAGTGAGTCCAGAGAGTGCACTGGCACCACTGGGGATGCAGTGCAGTGAGTCCAGAGAGTGCACTGGCACCACTGGGGATGCAGTTCAGTGACGCCAGAGAGTGCAGTGGCACTACTGGGGATGCAGTGCAGTGAGTCCAGAGAGTGCACTGGTACGATTGGGGATGCAGTACAGTGAGTCCAGAGAGTGCACTGGCACCACTGGGGATGCACTGCAGTGAGTCCAGAGAGTGCACTGGTACGATTGGGGATGCACTGCAGTGAGTCCAGAGAGTGCACTGGCACCACTGGGGATGCAGTGCAGTGAGTCCAGAGAGTGCACTGGCCCCACTGGGGATGTAGTGCAATGAGTCCACAGAGGGCACTGGTACCACTGGGGATGCAGTGCCGTGAGTCCAGAGAGTGCATTGGCAGCACTGGGGATGCAGTGCAGTGAGTCCAGAGAGTGCACTGGCACCACTGGGGATGCAGTGCAGTGAGTCCAAAGAGTTCACTGGCACCATTGGGGATGCAGTGCAGTGAGTCCAGAGAGTGCACTTGCACCACTGGGGATGCAGTTCAGTGAGTCCAGAGAGTGCTCTCGTACCACTGGGGATGCAGTGCAGTGAGCTCAGAGAGTGCACTGGCACCACAGGGGATGCAGTGCAGTGAGTCCAGAGAGTGCACTGGCACCACTGGGGATGCAGTGCAGTGAGTCCAGAGAGTGCACGGGCACCACTGGGGATGCAGTGCGGTGAGTCCAGAGAGTGCACTGGCACCACTGGGGATGCAGTGCAGTGAGTCCAGAGTGTGCACTGGCACCACTGGGGATGCAGTGCCGTGAGTCCAGAGAGTGCACTGGCACCACTGGGGATGCACCCCGGTGAGTCCAGAGAGTGCACTGGCACCACTGGGGATGCACCCCGGCAAGTCCAGAGAGTGCACTGTCACCACTGGGGATGCAGTGCAGTGAGTCCAGAGAGTGCACTGGCACCACTGGGGATGCAGTGCAGTGAGTCCACAGAGGGCACTGGCACCACTGGGGATGCAGTGCAGTGAGTCCAGAGAGTGCACTGGCACCACTGGGGATGCAGTGCAATGAGTTCAGAGAGTGCACTGGCACCACTGGGGATGCACTGCAGTGAGACCAGAGATTGCAGTGGCACCACTGGGGATGCAGTGCAGTGAGTCCAGAGAGTGCACTGGTACGATTGGGGATGCACTGCAGTGAGTCCAGAGAGTGCACTGGCACCACTGGGGATGCAATGCAGTGAGTCCAGAGAGTGCACTGGCACCACTGGGGATGCACTGCAGTGACTCAAGAGAGTGCACTGGCACCACTGGGGATGCAGTGCAGTGAGTCCAGAGAGTGCACTGGTACGATTGGGGATGCACTGCAGTGAGTCCAGAGAGTGCACTGGCACCACTGGGGATGCACCCCGGTGACTCCAGAGAGTGCACTGGCACCAACTGGAAATGCACTGCAGTGAGTCCACAGAGTGCACTGGCACCACTGGGGATGCAGTGCAGTGAGTCCAGAGAGTGCACTGGCTCCACAGGGGATGCACCCCGGTGACTCCAGAGAGTGCACTGGCACCACTGGGGATGCACCCCGGCAAGTCCAGAGAGTGCACTGGTACCACAGGGGATGCAGTGCAGTGAGTCCAGAGAGTGCACTGGCATCACTGGGGATGCACCCCGGTTAGTCAAGAGAGTGCACTGGCACCACTGGGGATGCAGTGCAGTGAGCTCAGAGAGTGCACTGGCACCACTGGGGATGCAGTGCAGTGAGTCCAGAGAGTGCACTGGCACCACTGGGGATGCAGTTCAGTGAGTCCAGAGAGTGCGCTGGCACCACTGGTGATGCAGTGCAGTGAGTCCAGAGAGTGCACTGGCCCCACTGGGGATGCAGTGCAGTGAGTCCACAGAGGGCACTGGCACCACTGGGGATGCAGTGCAGTGAGTCCAGAGAGTGCCCCGGCACTACTGGGGATGCAGTGCAGTGAGTCCAGAGAGTGCAGTGACACCACTGGGGATGCAGTGCAGTGAGTCCAGAGAGTGTACTGGCACCATTGGGGATGCACTGGAGTGAGTCCAGAGAGTGCACTGGTACGATTGGGGATGCACTGCAGTGAGTCCAGAGAGTGCACTGGCACCACTGGGGATGCAGTGCAGTGAGTCCAGAGAGTGCACTGGCACCACTGGGGATGAACTGCCGTGAGTCCAGAGAGTGCACTTGTACCACTGGGGATGCACTGCAGTGATTCCAGAGAGTGCACTGGCACCACTGGGGATGCACTGCAGTGAGTCCAGAGAGTACCCTGGCACCACTGGGGATGCAGTGCAATGAGTTCAGAGAGTGCACTGGCACCACTGGGGATGCACTGCAGTGAGACCAGAGATTGCACTGGCACCACTGGGGATGCACTGCAGTGACTCAAGATAGTGCACTGGCACCACTGGGGATGCAGTGCAGTGAGTCCAGAGAGTGCACTTGCACCACTGGGGATGCAGTGCAGTGAGTCCAGAGAGTGCACTGTCACCTTTGGGGATGCAGTGCAGTTAGTCCAGAGAGTGCTCTCGTACCACTGGGGATGCAGTGCAGTGAGTCCAGAGAGTGCACTGGCACCACTGGGGATGCAGTGCGGTGAGTCCAGAGAGTGCACTGGCACCACCGGGGATGCAGTGCCGTGAGTCCAGAGAGTGCACTGGCACCACTGGGGATGCAGTGCAGTGAGTCCAGAGAGTGCACTGGCACCACTGGGGATGCACCCCGGTGAGTCCAGAGAGTGCACTGGCACCACTGGGAATGCAGTGCACTGAGTCCAGAGAGGTCACTGGCACCCCTGGGGATGCAGTGCAGTGAGTCCAGAGAGTGCATTGGTACGATTGGGGATGCAGTGCGGTGAGTCCAGAGAGTGCACTGGCACCACTGGGGATGCAGTGCCGTGAGTCCAGAGTGTGCACTGGCACCACTGGGGATGCACTGCAGTGAGTCCAGAGAGTGCACTGGCACCACTGGGAATGCAGTGCACTGAGTGCAGAGATTGCCCTGGCACCACTGGGGGTGCAGTACAGTGATTCCAGAGAGTGCACTGGCACCACTGGGGATGCAGTGCAGCGAGTCCAGAGAGTGCACTGGCACCACTGGGGATGCAGTGCGGTGAGTCCAGAGAGTGCACTGGCACCACTGGCGATGCACTGCCGTGAGTCCAGAGAGTGCACTGGCACCACTGGGGATGCAGTGCAGTGAGTCCAGATAGTGCACTGGCACCACTGGGGATGCACCCCGGTGAGTCCAGAGAGTGCACTGCCACCACTGGGGATGCACCCCGGAAAGTCCAGAGAGTGCAGTGTCACCACTGGGGATGCAGTGCAGTGAGTCCAGAGAGTGCACTGGCACCACTGGGGATGCAGCGCAGTGAGTCCAGAGAGTGCACTGGCACCACTGGGGATGCAGTGCAGTGAGTCCAGAGAGTGCCCTGGCACCACTGGGGATGCAGTGCAGTGAGTCCAGAGAATGCCCTGGCACCACTGGGGATGCAGTGCAGTGAGTCCAGAGAGTGCACTGGCACCACTGGGGATGCAGTGCAGTGAGTCCAGAGAGTGCACTGGCACCACGTGGGATGCGGTGCAGTGAGTGCAGAGAGTGCACTGGCACCACTGGGGATGCAGTGCCGTGAGTCCAGAGAGTGCACTGGCACCACTGGGGATGCACTGCAATGAGTCCAGAGAGTGCACAGGCACGACTGGGGATGCAGTGCAGTGAGTCCAGAGAGTGCCCTGGCACCACTAGGGATGCAGTGCAGTGAGTCCAGAGAGTGCCCTGGCAACAGTGGGGATGCAGTGCAGCGAGTCCAGAGAGTGCACTGGCACCACTGGTGATGCAGTGCCGTTGGTCCAGAGAGTGCACTAGCACCACTGGGGATGCAGTGCCGTGAGTCCAGAGTGTGCAGTGGCACCACTGGGGATGCAGTGCAGTGAGTCCAGAGAGTGCACTGGCACCACTGGGGATGCAGTGCTGTGAGTCCAGAGAGTGCATTGGTACGTTTCGGGATGCAGTGCGGTGAGTCCAGAGAGTGCACTGGCACCACTGGGGATGCAGTGCCGTGAGTCCAGAGTGTGCACTGGCACCACTGGGGATGCAGTGCAGTGAGTCCAGAGAGTGCACTGGCACCACTGTGAATGCAGTGCACTGAGTCCAGAGATTGCACTGGCACCACTGGGGGTGCAGTGCAGTGAGTCCAGAGAGTGCACTGGCACCACTGGGGATGCAGTGCAGTGAGTCCAGAGAGTGCACTGGCACCACTGGGGATGCAGTGCGGTGAGTCCAGAGAGTGCACTGGCACCACAGGGGATGCAGTGCGGTGAGTCCAGAGAGTGCACTGGCACCACTGGGGATGCAGTGCCGTGAGTCCAGAGAGGTCACTGGCACCACTGGGGATGCAGTGCAGTGAGTCCAGATATTGCACTGGCACCAACGGGGATGCACCCCGGTGAGTCCAGAGAGTGCACTGGCCCCACTGGGGATGCACCCCGGTGAGTCCAGAGAGTGCACTGGAACCACTGGGGATGCAGTGCAGTGAGTCCACAGAGTGCACTGGCACCACTGGGGATGCAGTGCACTGAGTCCAGAGAGGTCACTGGCACCACTGGGGATGCAGTGCAGTGAATCCAGAGAGTGCCCTGGCACCACTGTGGATGCAGTGCAGTGAGTCCAGAGAGTGCACTGGCACCACTGGGGATGCAGTGCAGTGAGTCCAGAGAGTGCACTGGCACCACGTGGGATGCAGTGCAGTGAGTCCAGAGAGTGCACTGGCACCACTGGGGATGCAGTGCCGTGAGTCCAGAGAGTGCACTGGCACCACTGGGGATGCAGTGCAGTGAGTCCACAGAGGGCACTGGCTCCACTGGGGATGCAGTGCAGTGAATCCAGAGAGTGCCCCGGCACCACTGGGGATGCAGTGCAGTGAGTCCAGAGAGTGCAGTGGCACCACTAGTGATGCACTGCAGTGAGTCCAGAGAGTGCACTGGCACCACTGGGGATGCAGTGCGGTGAGTCCAGAGAGTGCCTTGGCACCACTGGGGATGCAGTGCAGTGAGTCCAGAGAGTACCCTGGCACCACTGGGGATGCAGTGCAGTGAGTCCAGAGAGTGTACTGGCACCACTGGGGATGCAGTGCCGTGAGTCCAGAGAGTACACTGGCACAACTGGGGATGCACTGCCGTGAGTCCAGAGAGTGCACTTGCACCGCTGGGGATGCAGTGCAGTGAGTCCAGAGAGTGCACTGGCACCTCTGGGGATGCAGTGCTGTGAGTCCAGAGATTGCACTGGCACCACTGGGCGTGCACTGCCGTGAGTCCAGAGAGTGCACTGGCACCACTGGGGATGCAGTGCAGGGAGTACACAGAGGGCACTGGCTCCACTGGGGATGCAGTGCAGTGAGTCCAGAGAGTGCCCCGGCATCACTGGGGATGCAGTGCAGTGAGTCCAGAGAGTGCACTGGCACCACTAGTGATTGTCCTGGTTCCAGTTAGGACAGAGTTAAGTAGCTCATAGTAGCTGGTAGGGTGCTATGTTTTGGATTAGGATGAGAAGAGCGCTGATAACATGCTGATGTTTTAATTGTTGCAGAGCAGTGTTTACACCAGGCCAAGGACTTTTCGGCTTCTCGCTCTGTCCTGCCAGCGAGCAGGCTGGGGGTGCAGCAGGAGCTGGGAGGGGACAGACCCAGGACAGCTGACCCAAACTGGCCAAAGGGGTATTCCATACCATCTGACGTCATGCTAAACAATATATAGGGGTGGCTGGCCGGGGTGGGGGGGCGGCTGCTCGGGAATAGGCTGGGCATCGGTCAGCGGGTGGTGAGCAATTGCATTGTGCATCACTTGTTTTCTTACACATTATTATTGTTAATACTATTACCATTATCACTATTATTATTATTATTGTTATTATTATTTTCCTGTCTTAATAAACCGTCTTTATCTCAACTCACAGGCTTCACTTTCCCGTTTCTCTCCCCCCATCCCAGAGAGGGAGGGGGGAGGGTGAGCGAACGGCTGTGTGGTGTTTAGCTGCCAGCCGGGTTAAACCACAACAGTCTTTTTGGCGCCCAACGTGGGGCCCGAAGGGTTGAGATATCGACAAATCTGACCAGAGTGTGTTAAACTAAAATTGGTATAAGTATTGGACCTGCTTAATAGTTGCTAGTCACGATGTTGATTGCCTTAATCTCCAGTCTGCTGTACCTGTATTCCAAATTGAGTTTTATGGTGCGTTACTTTCTGAATGTGCTCCCTGTTGCACTGTTTATCCTTTCCGGGCCCTGGTTTAAGATTGTTATGGTACTGTGCGGTGTAACAATGGCTTATGAAATGATGAAATATCTGGTCACGACTTTAACCTGGTATTTGTACTCAGCACTGACGTCGACTCTATACTTGGGAACCCATATCTCGGAAACTATTAGCAATTACACCTATTGCCTGTTTTCGTTAGGGAGCCAATCTGTGAAGGGGACAGGGGAAGACATGTTTCCCTACCTGTTCACTCTCCCTTTCTCCTTCACCACCACCCTCTTATCCCCCGAGTTAGTTACGGTGGTTCTCCGAGATGTTGAATATCCTTGGGATACTCAGACCAGCCTGCTCTTGTTGTTATGTCTCCTGAATGCGCTTCAGATTTTGTGGAGGGTTAAACAACTACTTAGGAATCTCATCCGGAGATCTGTCTTGAGGCGGGATAGTTGCGAGTGGCAGGGAGTGTGGGAGGATATGGGCAGGTTTCTAGAGCAGTGGTCACCTCCAGTGTTTTGGACATTCACCCCTGAACAACTGCAAAATCCTAAAAAGCTGGCAGAATGCTTGAAAAAAAGGTGTCATGACTCTGGCAGTTCCAAAGTGACACAAATCACTGTAGCGTGCTGGGGTCTGGCTTGTGCCTATCGAGCTGCAATTGATGTTATTAGCAACCTAGCTCCAGCTCCTGCAGCTACTCCAGCTCCAGCTCCTGCAGCCGCTCCAGCTCCTGCAGCCGCTCCAGTTCCAGCTCCTGCAGCTACTCCAGCTCCAGCTCCTGCAGCCGTTCCAGTTCCAGCTCCTGCAGCCGCTCCAGCTCCTGCAGCCGCTCCAGCTCCAGCTCCTGCAGCTACTCCAGCTCCAGCTCCTGCAGCCGCTCCAGCTCCTGCAGCTGCTCCAGCTCCAGCTCCTGCAGCCGTTCCGGCTCCTGCAGCCGCTCCAGCTCCAGCTCCTGCAGCCGCTCCAGCTCCAGCCCCTGCAGCCGCTCCAGCTCCTGCAGCTGCCCCAGCTCGTGCAGCTGCTCCCACTCCTGTGGCTGGGTCAGAGAAACGAGCTGTAGCAGTGCAAGTTGACCCCGCAGAGGGTATCCCAACCCCTGTGGCAGACCCTGTGTCTGGGTCAGAGAAACGAGCTGTAGCAGTGCAAGTTGACCCCGCAGAGTGTATTCCAAGCCCTGTGGCAGACCCTGTGTCTGGGTCAGAGAAACGAGCTGTAGCAGTGCAAGTTGACCCCGCAGAGGGTATTCCAACCCCTGTGGCAGACCCTGTGGCTGGGTCAGAGAAACGAGCTGTAGCAGTGCAAGTTGCCCCTGTAGACAAGGTGAAAAAATGGTATAGAGGCTCAGGTCGTTTAAAACGCAGACAGTCTTCTGCTAAGTCTGGGCGAAGTGAAGACGAGGCTGGGCCATCAAAGGTGCAGGAGACTGAAGATGAGGATGAGGATGGCGAAAAATCAACAGTAACTACCCGGACTCCATACCAGCCATCAAAGGTGCAGGAGACTGAAGATGAGGATGAGGATGTCGGAAAATCAACAGTAATTACCCGGACTCTATACCAGCGTGAGCTACGAGATGTGCGAAAAGATTTTGGTCGCTGTATAGGCGAGCAGCTTGTCACCTGGCTGCTCCGGTGCTGGGACACGGGAGCCAATTATGTGGAATTGGAGGGCAAGGAAGCCAGGCGGCTGGGATCCCTTGCTAGGGACGCATGCATTGACAAAGCAATTGGAGATGGAGCACAATCTCGCAGCCTCTGGAGGCGTCTCCTGTCAGCTGTGAAGGAAAGGTATCTCTTCAAGGAAGAACTTGTATGTTTACCAAGCAAATGGACCACCATGGAGAAGGGAATTCAGTACCTGAGGGAATTGGCCGTACGGGAAGTAATTTATAAGGACCTAGATGACGCACAAACATCCACAGATCCAGATGCAGTCCAGTGTACACCACCCATGTGGCGGAAGTTTGTACGGAGTGCCCCATCATCATATGCCAACTCATTGGCAATACTAGCCTGGAAAACGGAGGAGAATCCCACAGTGAATGAAGTGACTAAAATACTCCGGCAGTACGAAGGAAATCTCTCCTCTTCCCTAAAGGCCTGTGTCTCAGCTGTGGAGAAACTCTCTGAAGAGGTCCACCAACTTAAAGAGAATTTATCTTCCCCTCCACCTGAACGAACCAGTGTCCACCAGCTAAAAGAGAATGCTTTAGAGAAACTTTCTGAAAAGATCCACCAACTTGAAGAAAGATTATCTTCCCCTTCACCTGAACGAACCAGTGTCCACCAGCTAAAAGAGAATGCTTTGGAGAAACTTTCTGAAAAGATCCACCAACTTGAAGAAAGATTATCTTCCCCTTCACCTGAACGAACCAGTGTCCACCAGCTAAAAGAGAATGCTTTGGAGAAACTTTCTGAAAAGATCCACCAACTTGAAGAAAGATTATCTTCCCCTTCACCTGAACGAACTAGTGTCCACCAGCTAAAAGAGAATACCTTGGAGAAACTTTCTGAAGAGATCCACCAACTTAAAGAGAGTTTATTTTCCTCCCCACCTGTACAAACCAGTGTCTCAGCTATTAGGGGTAAACGTTCATCTATGCAAGGAAGACAATATGGTGGGCACACACACCGCGCCACCCTGTGGTTTTACCTACGTGACCATGGAGAGGACATGAGAAAATGGGATGGAAAATCTACTGCGACCCTAGAGGCACGGGTACGTGAATTGCAAAGGAAAACAATTGGGAAAAAGGAGTTCTCTGAAAGGTTTGCTGCTCCAACTTCCAGCAGGCAGTCCTTTAAACACAGAAATGAAGATTCTGACCAGGACTAGAGGGGCCCTGCCTCCAGCCAGGGGGAGGAAAGGGACAATCGAGTTTATTGGACTGTGTGGATTCGATGGCCTGGCACGTCAGACGCACAGAAGTATAAGGCTTTGGTAGACACCGGTGCACAATGTACTCTAATGCCATCAAGCTATAAAGGGCCAGAGCCCATCTGTATTTATGGTGTGACGGGGGGATCCCAGCAGTTAACTGTATTGGAGGCTGAAGTGAGTCTAACCGGTAATGAGTGGCAAAAGCACCGTATTGTGACTGGCCCAGATGCTCCGTGCATCCTTGGCATAGACTATCTTAGAAGAGGATATTTCAAGGACCCAAAAGGGTTCCGCTGGGCTTTTGGCATAGCTGCTTTGGAGACAGAGGACATTAAACAGTTGTCTACCTTGCCTGGTCTCTCAGAGGACCCTTCTGTTGTGGGGTTGCTGAGGGTTGAAGAACAGCAAGTGCCGATCGCTACCACAACTGTGCACCGGCGGCAATATCGCACCAACCGAGACTCCCTGAGTCCCATCCATAAGCTAATTCGTCAACTGGAGAGCCAAGGAGTGATCAGCAAGACTCATTCACCTTTTAATAGTCCCATATGGCCAGTGCGAAAGTCTAATGGTGAGTGGAGACTAACAGTGGACTATCGTGGCCTGAACGAAGTCACGCCACCACTGAGTGCTGCAGTGCCGGACATGCTAGAACTCCAGTATGAACTGGAATCAAAGGCAGCCAAGTGGTATGCCACAATTGATATCGCTAATGCATTTTTCTCCATCCCTCTAGCAGCACAGTGCAGGCCACAGTTTGCTTTCACTTGGAGGGGAGTCCAATATACTTGGAATCGGCTGCCCCAGGGGTGGAAACACAGCCCTACCATTTGCCATGGACTGATCCAGTCTGCGCTGGAGCAGGGGGAAGCTCCTGAACACCTGCAGTACATCGATGACATCATTGTGTGGGGTGACACTGCAGAAGAAGTTTTCGAGAAAGGGAAGAAAATAGTCCAAATCCTTCTGAAGGCCGGTTTTGCCATAAAACAGAATAAAGTTAAAGGACCTGCACGAGAGATCCAGTTTTTAGGAATAAAATGGCAAGATGGACGCCGTCAAATCCCAATGGATGTGATCAACAAAATAACAGCTATGTCTCCACCAACTAGCAAAAAAGAAACACAAACTTTCCTAGGTGTCGTGGGGTTTTGGAGAATGCATATTCCAAATTACAGTCTGATTGTAAACCCGCTCTACCAAGTAACCCGTAAGAAGAATGCTTTTGAATGGGGCCCTGAGCAACGACAAGCCTTTGAACAAATTAAGCAGGAAATAGTTCATGCAGTAGCCCTCGGGCCAGTCCGAACAGGACCAGATGTAAAGAATGTGCTCTACACCGCAGCCGGAGAGAATGGTCCCACCTGGAGCCTCTGGCAGAAAGAACCTGGGGAAACTCGAGGTCGACCCCTGGGGTTTTGGAGTCGGGGATACAGAGGATCTGAAGCCCGCTATACTCCAACTGAAAAGGAGATATTGGCAGCATATGAAGGAGTTCGATCTGCTTCGGAAGTGGTCGGTACTGAAGCGCAGCTCCTCCTGGCACCCCGACTGCCGGTACTAGGCTGGATGTTCAAAGGAAGGGTCCCCTCTACGCATCATGCAACTGATGCTACATGGAGCAAGTGGGTTGCACTGATTACTCAGCGGGCTCGAATAGGAAACCCCAGTCGCCCAGGAATCTTGGAGGTGATTATGGACTGGCCAGAAGGCAAATACTTTGGGATATCACCAGAGGAGGAGGTGGTTCGTGCTGAAGAAGCCCCCCTGTACAACAAGCTACCGGAAAATGAGAAGAAATATGCCTTGTTCACTGACGGGTCCTGTCGTATTGTGGGAAAGCATCGGAGATGGAAAGCTGCTGTATGGAGTCCTACACGACGAGTTGCAGAAGCTGCTGAGGGAGAAGGTGAATCGAGTCAGTTTGCAGAAGTAAAAGCCATTCAGCTGGCTTTAGATATTGCTGAACGAGAAAAGTGGCCAGTTCTCTATCTCTATACTGATTCATGGATGGTAGCAAATGCCCTGTGGGGGTGGTTACAGCAATGGAAGCAGAACAACTGGCAGCGCAGGGGCAAGCCCATCTGGGCTGCGGCATTGTGGCAAGATATTGCTGCCCGGGTAGAGAACCTGGTTGTAAAGGTACGCCATGTAGATGCTCATGTGCCCAAGAATCGGGCTACTGAAGAACACCAAAACAACCAGCAGGTGGATCAGGCTGCTAAGATTGAAGTGGCTCAGGTGGACCTGGACTGGCAACATAAAGGTGAATTATTTATAGCCCGATGGGCCCATGACACCTCAGGCCATCAAGGTAGAGATGCAACCTACAGATGGGCTCGTGATCGAGGGGTGGACCTGACCATGGACACTATAGCACAGGTTATTCATGACTGTGAAACATGTGCTGCAATCAAGCAAGCCAAACGGTCAAAACCTCTTTGGTATGGAGGACGATGGCTGAAATATAAATATGGAGAGGCCTGGCAGATTGATTACATCACACTCCCTCAAACCCGCAACGGCAAGCGCCACGTACTTACAATGGTGGAAGCAACCACCGGATGGCTGGAAACATATCCTGTGCCCCATGCCACCGCCCGGAACACTATCCTGGGCCTTGAAAAGCAAGTCTTATGGCGACATGGCACCCCAGAGAGAATTGAGTCAGACAACGGGACTCATTTCCGAAACAACCTTATAGACACTTGGGCCAAAGAACATGGTATTGAGTGGGTGTATCACATCCCCTATCATGCACCAGCCTCTGGAAAAGTTGAACGATACAATGGACTGTTGAAGACTACACTGAAAGCAATGGGTGCTGGGACATTCAAAAATTGGGATACACATTTGGCAAAGGCCACCTGGTTAGTCAATACCAGGGGATCTGCCAACCGAGCTGGACCTGCCCAATCAAACCTGTTACGCACTGTAGAAGGGGATAAAGTTCCTGTAGTGCACGTAAGAAACATGCTGGGTAAAACAGTCTGGGCTACTCCTGCCTCAGGAAAAGGCAAACCTATTCGTGGAATTGCTTTTGCTCAGGGACCTGGATGCACTTGGTGGGTAATGCAAAAGAATGGGGAGGTCCGGTGTGTACCTCAAGGGGATTTGATACTGGGTGAGAATAGCCCATGAGTTGAATTGTAGTATGTTAATTATTATATAATAATGTATGTCATCACTACCATGATTGCTATATATCATAGATGAAAATGGTGATTAATTAGAATGTATTGGACAGAGTGTAACCTGAGCATGACATAAATGGTATGGAATAAGGGGTGGATATCTGTCCTGGTTCCAGTTAGGACAGAGTTAAGTAGCTCATAGTAGCTGGTAGGGTGCTATGTTTTGGATTAGGATGAGAAGAGCGCTGATAACATGCTGATGTTTTAATTGTTGCAGAGCAGTGTTTACACCAGGCCAAGGACTTTTCGGCTTCTTGCTCTGTCCTGCCAGCGAGCAGGCTGGGGGTGCAGCAGGAGCTGGGAGGGGACAGACCCAGGACAGCTGACCCAAACTGGCCAAAGGGGTATTCCATACCATCTGACGTCATGCTAAACAATATATAGGGGTGGCTGGCCGGGGTGGGGGCGCGGCTGCTCGGGAATAGGCTGGGCATCGGTCAGCGGGTGGTGAGCAATTGCATTGTGCATCACTTGTTTTCTTACACATTATTATTGTTAATACTATTACCATTATCACTATTATTATTATTATTGTTATTATTATTTTCCTGTCTTAATAAACCGTCTTTATCTCAACTCACAGGCTTCACTTTCCCGTTTCTCTCCCCCCATCCCAGAGAGGGAGGGGGGAGGGTGAGCGAACGGCTGTGTGGTGTTTAGCTGCCAGCCGGGTTAAACCACAACAGTGATGCACTGCAGTGAGTCCAGAGAGTGCACTGGCACCACTGGGGATGCAGTGCAGTGAGTCCAGAGAGTTCACTGGCACCACTGGGGATGCAGTGCCGTGAGTCCAGAGAGTGCACTGGCACCACTGGGGATGCACTGCAATGAGTCCAGAGAGTGCACTGGCACCAATGGCAACGCAGTGCAGTGAGTCCAGAGAGTGCCTTGGCACCACTGGGGATGCAGTGCAGTGAGTCCAGAGAGTACCCTGGCACCACTGGGGATGCAGTGCAGTGAGTCCAGAGAGTGTACTGGCACCACTGGGGATGCAGTCCCGTGAGTACAGAGAGTGCACTGGCACCACTGGGGATGCAGTGCAGTGACTCCAGAGTGTGCACTGGCACCACTGGGGATGCAGTGCAGTGAGTCCAGAGAGTGCACTGGCACCACTGGGGATGCACTGCAGTGAGTCCAGAGAGTGCACGGGCACCACTGGGGATGCAGTGCCGTGAGTCCAGAGAGTGCACTGGCACCACTGGGGATGCAGTGCAGTGAGTCCAGAGAGTGTAATGGCACCACTGGGGATGCGCTGCAGTGAGTCCAGAGAGTGCACTGGCACCACTTGGGATGCAGTGCAGTGAGTCCAGAGAGTGCACTGGAACCACTGGGGATGCAGTGCAGTGAGTCCAGAGAGTGCACTGGTACGATTGGGGATGCAGTGCCGTGAGTCCAGAGAGTGCACTGGCACCACTGGGGATGCACTGCAATGAGTCCAGAGAGTGCACTGGCACCACTAGTGATGCAGTGCAGTGAGTCCAGAGAGTGCACTGGCACCACTGGAGATGCACTGCAGTGAGTCCAGAGAGTGCACTGGCACCACTGGGGATGCAATGCAGTGAGTCCAGAGAGTGCACTGGCACCACTGGGGATGCACTGCAGTGACTCAAGAGAGTGCACTGGCACCACTGGGGATGCAGTGCAGTGAGTCCAGAGAGTGCACTGGTACGATTGGGGATGCACTGCAGTGAGTCCAGAGAGTGCACTGGCACCACTGGGGATGCACCCCGGTGACTCCAGAGAGTGCACTGGCACCAACTGGAAATGCACTGCAGTGAGTCCACAGAGTGCACTGGCACCACTGGGGATGCAGTGCAGTGAGTCCAGAGAGTGCACTGGCTCCACAGGGGATGCACCCCGGTGACTCCAGAGAGTGCACTGGCACCACTGGGGATGCACCCCGGCAAGTCCAGAGAGTGCACTGGTACCACAGGGGATGCAGTGCAGTGAGTCCAGAGAGTGCACTGGCACCACTGGGGATGCACCCCGGTTAGTCAAGAGAGTGCACTGGCACCACTGGGGATGCAGTGCAGTGAGCTCAGAGAGTGCACTGGCACCACTGGGGATGCAGTGCAGTGAGTCCAGAGAGTGCACTGGCACCACTGGGGATGCAGTTCAGTGAGTCCAGAGAGTGCGCTGGCACCACTGGTGATGCAGTGCAGTGAGTCCAGAGAGTGCACTGGCCCCACTGGGGATGCAGTGCAGTGAGTCCACAGAGGGCACTGGCACCACTGGGGATGCAGTGCAGTGAGTCCAGAGAGTGCCCCGGCACTACTGGGGATGCAGTGCAGTGAGTCCAGAGAGTGCAGTGACACCACTGGGGATGCAGTGCAGTGAGTCCAGAGAGTGTACTGGCACCATTGGGGATGCACTGGAGTGAGTCCAGAGAGTGCACTGGTACGATTGGGGATGCACTGCAGTGAGTCCAGAGAGTGCACTGGCACCACTGGGGATGCAGTGCAGTGAGTCCAGAGAGTGCACTGGCACCACTGGGGATGAACTGCCGTGAGTCCAGAGAGTGCACTTGTACCACTGGGGATGCACTGCAGTGATTCCAGAGAGTGCACTGGCACCACTGGGGATGCACTGCAGTGAGTCCAGAGAGTACCCTGGCACCACTGGGGATGCAGTGCAATGAGTTCAGAGAGTGCACTGGCACCACTGGGGATGCACTGCAGTGAGACCAGAGATTGCACTGGCACCACTGGGGATGCACTGCAGTGACTCAAGAGAGTGCACTGGCACCACTGGGGATGCAGTGCAGTGAGTCCAGAGAGTGCACTTGCACCACTGGGGATGCAGTGCAGTGAGTCCAGAGAGTGCACTGTCACCTTTGGGGATGCAGTGCAGTGAGTCCAGAGAGTGCTCTCGTACCACTGGGGATGCAGTGCAGTGAGTCCAGAGAGTGCACTGGCACCACTGGGGATGCAGTGCGGTGAGTCCAGAGAGTGCACTGGCACCACCGGGGATGCAGTGCCGTGAGTCCAGAGAGTGCACTGGCACCACTGGGGATGCAGTGCAGTGAGTCCAGAGAGTGCACTGGCACCACTGGGGATGCACCCCGGTGAGTCCAGAGAGTGCACTGGCACCACTGGGAATGCAGTGCACTGAGTCCAGAGAGGTCACTGGCACCCCTGGGGATGCAGTGCAGTGAGTCCAGAGAGTGCATTGGTACGATTGGGGATGCAGTGCGGTGAGTCCAGAGAGTGCACTGGCACCACTGGGGATGCAGTGCCGTGAGTCCAGAGTGTGCACTGGCACCACTGGGGATGCACTGCAGTGAGTCCAGAGAGTGCACTGGCACCACTGGGAATGCAGTGCACTGAGTCCAGAGATTGCCCTGGCACCACTGGGGGTGCAGTACAGTGATTCCAGAGAGTGCACTGGCACCACTGGGGATGCAGTGCAGCGAGTCCAGAGAGTGCACTGGCACCACTGGGGATGCAGTGCGGTGAGTCCAGAGAGTGCACTGGCACCACTGGCGATGCACTGCCGTGAGTCCAGAGAGTGCACTGGCACCACTGGGGATGCAGTGCAGTGAGTCCAGATAGTGCACTGGCACCACTGGGGATGCACCCCGGTGAGTCCAGAGAGTGCACTGCCACCACTGGGGATGCACCCCGGAAAGTCCAGAGAGTGCAGTGTCACCACTGGGGATGCAGTGCAGTGAGTCCAGAGAGTGCACTGGCACCACTGGGGATGCAGCGCAGTGAGTCCAGAGAGTGCACTGGCACCACTGGGGATGCAGTGCAGTGAGTCCAGAGAGTGCCCTGGCACCACTGGGGATGCAGTGCAGTGAGTCCAGAGAATGCCCTGGCACCACTGGGGATGCAGTGCAGTGAGTCCAGAGAGTGCACTGGCACCACTGGGGATGCAGTGCAGTGAGTCCAGAGAGTGCACTGGCACCACGTGGGATGCGGTGCAGTGAGTGCAGAGAGTGCACTGGCACCACTGGGGATGCAGTGCCGTGAGTCCAGAGAGTGCACTGGCACCACTGGGGATGCACTGCAATGAGTCCAGAGAGTGCACAGGCACGACTGGGGATGCAGTGCAGTGAGTCCAGAGAGTGCCCTGGCACCACTAGGGATGCAGTGCAGTGAGTCCAGAGAGTGCCCTGGCAACAGTGGGGATGCAGTGCAGCGAGTCCAGAGAGTGCACTGGCACCACTGGTGATGCAGTGCCGTTGGTCCAGAGAGTGCACTAGCACCACTGGGGATGCAGTGCCGTGAGTCCAGAGTGTGCAGTGGCACCACTGGGGATGCAGTGCAGTGAGTCCAGAGAGTGCACTGGCACCACTGGGGATGCAGTGCTGTGAGTCCAGAGAGTGCATTGGTACGTTTCGGGATGCAGTGCGGTGAGTCCAGAGAGTGCACTGGCACCACTGGGGATGCAGTGCCGTGAGTCCAGAGAGTGCACTGGCACCACTGGGGATGCAGTGCAGTGAGTCCAGAGAGTGCACTGGCACCACTGTGAATGCAGTGCACTGAGTCCAGAGATTGCACTGGCACCACTGGGGGTGCAGTGCAGTGAGTCCAGAGAGTGCACTGGCACCACTGGGGATGCAGTGCAGTGAGTCCAGAGAGTGCACTGGCAACAGTGGGGATGCAGTGCAGCGAGTCCAGAGAGTGCACTGGCACCACTGGTGATGCAGTGCCGTTGGTCCAGAGAGTGCACTAGCACCACTGGGGATGCAGTGCCGTGAGTCCAGAGTGTGCAGTGGCACCACTGGGGATGCAGTGCAGTGAGTCCAGAGAGTGCACTGGCACCACTGGGGATGCAGTGCTGTGAGTCCAGAGAGTGCATTGGTACGTTTCGGGATGCAGTGCGGTGAGTCCAGAGAGTGCACTGGCACCACTGGGGATGCAGTGCCGTGAGTCCAGAGTGTGCACTGGCACCACTGGGGATGCAGTGCAGTGAGTCCAGAGAGTGCACTGGCACCACTGTGAATGCAGTGCACTGAGTCCAGAGATTGCACTGGCACCACTGGGGGTGCAGTGCAGTGAGTCCAGAGAGTGCACTGGCACCACTGGGGATGCAGTGCAGTGAGTCCAGAGAGTGCACTGGCACCACTGGGGATGCAGTGCGGTGAGTCCAGAGAGTGCACTGGCACCACAGGGGATGCAGTGCGGTGAGTCCAGAGAGTGCACTGGCACCACTGGGGATGCAGTGCCGTGAGTCCAGAGAGGTCACTGGCACCACTGGGGATGCAGTGCAGTGAGTCCAGATATTGCACTGGCACCAACGGGGATGCACCCCGGTGAGTCCAGAGAGTGCACTGGCCCCACTGGGGATGCACCCCGGTGAGTCCAGAGAGTGCACTGGAACCACTGGGGATGCAGTGCAGTGAGTCCACAGAGTGCACTGGCACCACTGGGGATGCAGTGCACTGAGTCCAGAGAGGTCACTGGCACCACTGGGGATGCAGTGCAGTGAATCCAGAGAGTGCCCTGGCACCACTGGGGATGCAGTGCAGTGAGTCCAGAGAGTGCACTGGCACCACTGGGGATGCAGTGCAGTGAGTCCAGAGAGTGCACTGGCACCACGTGGGATGCAGTGCAGTGAGTCCAGAGAGTGCACTGGCACCACTGGGGATGCAGTGCCGTGAGTCCAGAGAGTGCACTGGCACCACTGGGGATGCAGTGCAGTGAGTCCACAGAGGGCACTGGCTCCACTGGGGATGCAGTGCAGTGAATCCAGAGAGTGCCCCGGCACCACTGGGGATGCAGTGCAGTGAGTCCAGAGAGTGCAGTGGCACCACTAGTGATGCACTGCAGTGAGTCCAGAGAGTGCACTGGCACCACTGGGGATGCAGTGCGGTGAGTCCAGAGAGTGCCTTGGCACCACTGGGGATGCAGTGCAGTGAGTCCAGAGAGTACCCTGGCACCACTGGGGATGCAGTGCAGTGAGTCCAGAGAGTGTACTGGCACCACTGGGGATGCAGTGCCGTGAGTCCAGAGAGTACACTGGCACAACTGGGGATGCACTGCCGTGAGTCCAGAGTGTGCACTTGCACCGCTGGGGATGCAGTGCAGTGAGTCCAGAGAGTGCACTGGCACCTCTGGGGATGCAGTGCTGTGAGTCCAGAGATTGCACTGGTACCACTGGGGATGCACTGCAGTGAGTCCAGAGAGTGCACTGGCACCACTGGGGATGCAGTGCAGGGAGTACACAGAGGGCACTGGCTCCACTGGGGATGCAGTGCAGTGAGTCCAGAGAGTGCCCCGGCATCACTGGGGATGCAGTGCAGTGAGTCCAGAGAGTGCACTGGCACCACTAGTGATTGTCCTGGTTCCAGTTAGGACAGAGTTAAGTAGCTCATAGTAGCTGGTAGGGTGCTATGTTTTGGATTAGGATGAGAAGAGCGCTGATAACATGCTGATGTTTTAATTGTTGCAGAGCAGTGTTTACACCAGGCCAAGGACTTTTCGGCTTCTCGCTCTGTCCTGCCAGCGAGCAGGCTGGGGGTGCAGCAGGAGCTGGGAGGGGACAGACCCAGGACAGCTGACCCAAACTGGCCAAAGGGGTATTCCATACCATCTGACGTCATGCTAAACAATATATAGGGGTGGCTGGCCGGGGTGGGGGGGCGGCTGCTCGGGAATAGGCTGGGCATCGGTCAGCGGGTGGTGAGCAATTGCATTGTGCATCACTTGTTTTCTTACACATTATTATTGTTAATACTATTACCATTATCACTATTATTATTATTATTGTTATTATTATTTTCCTGTCTTAATAAACCGTCTTTATCTCAACTCACAGGCTTCACTTTCCCGTTTCTCTCCCCCCATCCCAGAGAGGGAGGGGGGAGGGTGAGCGAACGGCTGTGTGGTGTTTAGCTGCCAGCCGGGTTAAACCACAACAGTCTTTTTGGCGCCCAACGTGGGGCCCGAAGGGTTGAGATATCGACAAATCTGACCAGAGTGTGTTAAACTAAAATTGGTATAAGTATTGGACCTGCTTAATAGTTGCTAGTCACGATGTTGATTGCCTTAATCTCCAGTCTGCTGTACCTGTATTCCAAATTGAGTTTTATGGTGCGTTACTTTCTGAATGTGCTCCCTGTTGCACTGTTTATCCTTTCCGGGCCCTGGTTTAAGATTGTTATGGTACTGTGCGGTGTAACAATGGCTTATGAAATGATGAAATATCTGGTCACGACTTTAACCTGGTATTTGTACTCAGCACTGACGTCGACTCTATACTTGGGAACCCATATCTCGGAAACTATTAGCAATTACACCTATTGCCTGTTTTCGTTAGGGAGCCAATCTGTGAAGGGGACAGGGGAAGACATGTTTCCCTACCTGTTCACTCTCCCTTTCTCCTTCACCACCACCCTCTTATCCCCCGAGTTAGTTACGGTGGTTCTCCGAGATGTTGAATATCCTTGGGATACTCAGACCAGCCTGCTCTTGTTGTTATGTCTCCTGAATGCGCTTCAGATTTTGTGGAGGGTTAAACAACTACTTAGGAATCTCATCCGGAGATCTGTCTTGAGGCGGGATAGTTGCGAGTGGCAGGGAGTGTGGGAGGATATGGGCAGGTTTCTAGAGCAGTGGTCACCTCCAGTGTTTTGGACATTCACCCCTGAACAACTGCAAAATCCTAAAAAGCTGGCAGAATGCTTGAAAAAAAGGTGTCATGACTCTGGCAGTTCCAAAGTGACACAAATCACTGTAGCGTGCTGGGGTCTGGCTTGTGCCTATCGAGCTGCAATTGATGTTATTAGCAACCTAGCTCCAGCTCCTGCAGCTACTCCAGCTCCAGCTCCTGCAGCCGCTCCAGCTCCTGCAGCCGCTCCAGCTCCTGCAGCCGCTCCAGCTCCAGCTCCTGCAGCTACTCCAGCTCCAGCTCCTGCAGCCGCTCCAGCTCCTGCAGCCGCTCCAGTTCCAGCTCCTGCAGCTACTCCAGCTCCAGCTCCTGCAGCCGTTCCAGTTCCAGCTCCTGCAGCCGCTCCAGCTCCTGCAGCCGCTCCAGCTCCAGCTCCTGCAGCTACTCCAGCTCCAGCTCCTGCAGCCGCTCCAGCTCCTGCAGCTGCTCCAGCTCCAGCTCCTGCAGCCGTTCCGGCTCCTGCAGCCGCTCCAGCTCCAGCTCCTGCAGCCGCTCCAGCTCCAGCCCCTGCAGCCGCTCCAGCTCCTGCAGCTGCCCCAGCTCGTGCAGCTGCTCCCACTCCTGTGGCTGGGTCAGAGAAACGAGCTGTAGCAGTGCAAGTTGACCCCGCAGAGGGTATCCCAACCCCTGTGGCAGACCCTGTGTCTGGGTCAGAGAAACGAGCTGTAGCAGTGCAAGTTGACCCCGCAGAGTGTATTCCAAGCCCTGTGGCAGACCCTGTGGCTGGGTCAGAGAAACGAGCTGTAGCAGTGCAAGTTGACCCCGCAGAGGGTATTCCAACCCCTGTGGCAGACCCTGTGGCTGGGTCAGAGAAACGAGCTGTAGCAGTGCAAGTTGCCCCTGTAGACAAGGTGAAAAAATGGTATAGAGGCTCAGGTCGTTTAAAACGCAGACAGTCTTCTGCTAAGTCTGGGCGAAGTGAAGACGAGGCTGGGCCATCAAAGGTGCAGGAGACTGAAGATGAGGATGAGGATGGCGAAAAATCAACAGTAACTACCCGGACTCCATACCAGCCATCAAAGGTGCAGGAGACTGAAGATGAGGATGAGGATGTCGGAAAATCAACAGTAATTACCCGGACTCTATACCAGCGTGAGCTACGAGATGTGCGAAAAGATTTTGGTCGCTGTATAGGCGAGCAGCTTGTCACCTGGCTGCTCCGGTGCTGGGACACGGGAGCCAATTATGTGGAATTGGAGGGCAAGGAAGCCAGGCGGCTGGGATCCCTTGCTAGGGACGCATGCATTGACAAAGCAATTGGAGATGGAGCACAATCTCGCAGCCTCTGGAGGCGTCTCCTGTCAGCTGTGAAGGAAAGGTATCTCTTCAAGGAAGAACTTGTATGTTTACCAAGCAAATGGACCACCATGGAGAAGGGAATTCAGTACCTGAGGGAATTGGCCGTACGGGAAGTAATTTATAAGGACCTAGATGACGCACAAACATCCACAGATCCAGATGCAGTCCAGTGTACACCACCCATGTGGCGGAAGTTTGTACGGAGTGCCCCATCATCATATGCCAACTCATTGGCAATACTAGCCTGGAAAACGGAGGAGAATCCCACAGTGAATGAAGTGACTAAAATACTCCGGCAGTACGAAGGAAATCTCTCCTCTTCCCTAAAGGCCTGTGTCTCAGCTGTGGAGAAACTCTCTGAAGAGGTCCACCAACTTAAAGAGAATTTATCTTCCCCTCCACCTGAACGAACCAGTGTCCACCAGCTAAAAGAGAATGCTTTAGAGAAACTTTCTGAAAAGATCCACCAACTTGAAGAAAGATTATCTTCCCCTTCACCTGAACGAACCAGTGTCCACCAGCTAAAAGAGAATGCTTTGGAGAAACTTTCTGAAAAGATCCACCAACTTGAAGAAAGATTATCTTCCCCTTCACCTGAACGAACCAGTGTCCACCAGCTAAAAGAGAATGCTTTGGAGAAACTTTCTGAAAAGATCCACCAACTTGAAGAAAGATTATCTTCCCCTTCACCTGAACGAACTAGTGTCCACCAGCTAAAAGAGAATACCTTGGAGAAACTTTCTGAAGAGATCCACCAACTTAAAGAGAGTTTATTTTCCTCCCCACCTGTACAAACCAGTGTCTCAGCTATTAGGGGTAAACGTTCATCTATGCAAGGAAGACAATATGGTGGGCACACACACCGCGCCACCCTGTGGTTTTACCTACGTGACCATGGAGAGGACATGAGAAAATGGGATGGAAAATCTACTGCGACCCTAGAGGCACGGGTACGTGAATTGCAAAGGAAAACAATTGGGAAAAAGGAGTTCTCTGAAAGGTTTGCTGCTCCAACTTCCAGCAGGCAGTCCTTTAAACACAGAAATGAAGATTCTGACCAGGACTAGAGGGGCCCTGCCTCCAGCCAGGGGGAGGAAAGGGACAATCGAGTTTATTGGACTGTGTGGATTCGATGGCCTGGCACGTCAGACGCACAGAAGTATAAGGCTTTGGTAGACACCGGTGCACAATGTACTCTAATGCCATCAAGCTATAAAGGGCCAGAGCCCATCTGTATTTATGGTGTGACGGGGGGATCCCAGCAGTTAACTGTATTGGAGGCTGAAGTGAGTCTAACCGGTAATGAGTGGCAAAAGCACCGTATTGTGACTGGCCCAGATGCTCCGTGCATCCTTGGCATAGACTATCTTAGAAGAGGATATTTCAAGGACCCAAAAGGGTTCCGCTGGGCTTTTGGCATAGCTGCTTTGGAGACAGAGGACATTAAACAGTTGTCTACCTTGCCTGGTCTCTCAGAGGACCCTTCTGTTGTGGGGTTGCTGAGGGTTGAAGAACAGCAAGTGCCGATCGCTACCACAACTGTGCACCGGCGGCAATATCGCACCAACCGAGACTCCCTGAGTCCCATCCATAAGCTAATTCGTCAACTGGAGAGCCAAGGAGTGATCAGCAAGACTCATTCACCTTTTAATAGTCCCATATGGCCAGTGCGAAAGTCTAATGGTGAGTGGAGACTAACAGTGGACTATCGTGGCCTGAACGAAGTCACGCCACCACTGAGTGCTGCAGTGCCGGACATGCTAGAACTCCAGTATGAACTGGAATCAAAGGCAGCCAAGTGGTATGCCACAATTGATATCGCTAATGCATTTTTCTCCATCCCTCTAGCAGCACAGTGCAGGCCACAGTTTGCTTTCACTTGGAGGGGAGTCCAATATACTTGGAATCGGCTGCCCCAGGGGTGGAAACACAGCCCTACCATTTGCCATGGACTGATCCAGTCTGCGCTGGAGCAGGGGGAAGCTCCTGAACACCTGCAGTACATCGATGACATCATTGTGTGGGGTGACACTGCAGAAGAAGTTTTCGAGAAAGGGAAGAAAATAGTCCAAATCCTTCTGAAGGCCGGTTTTGCCATAAAACAGAATAAAGTTAAAGGACCTGCACGAGAGATCCAGTTTTTAGGAATAAAATGGCAAGATGGACGCCGTCAAATCCCAATGGATGTGATCAACAAAATAACAGCTATGTCTCCACCAACTAGCAAAAAAGAAACACAAACTTTCCTAGGTGTCGTGGGGTTTTGGAGAATGCATATTCCAAATTACAGTCTGATTGTAAACCCGCTCTACCAAGTAACCCGTAAGAAGAATGCTTTTGAATGGGGCCCTGAGCAACGACAAGCCTTTGAACAAATTAAGCAGGAAATAGTTCATGCAGTAGCCCTCGGGCCAGTCCGAACAGGACCAGATGTAAAGAATGTGCTCTACACCGCAGCCGGAGAGAATGGTCCCACCTGGAGCCTCTGGCAGAAAGAACCTGGGGAAACTCGAGGTCGACCCCTGGGGTTTTGGAGTCGGGGATACAGAGGATCTGAAGCCCGCTATACTCCAACTGAAAAGGAGATATTGGCAGCATATGAAGGAGTTCGATCTGCTTCGGAAGTGGTCGGTACTGAAGCGCAGCTCCTCCTGGCACCCCGACTGCCGGTACTAGGCTGGATGTTCAAAGGAAGGGTCCCCTCTACGCATCATGCAACTGATGCTACATGGAGCAAGTGGGTTGCACTGATTACTCAGCGGGCTCGAATAGGAAACCCCAGTCGCCCAGGAATCTTGGAGGTGATTATGGACTGGCCAGAAGGCAAATACTTTGGGATATCACCAGAGGAGGAGGTGGTTCGTGCTGAAGAAGCCCCCCTGTACAACAAGCTACCGGAAAATGAGAAGAAATATGCCTTGTTCACTGACGGGTCCTGTCGTATTGTGGGAAAGCATCGGAGATGGAAAGCTGCTGTATGGAGTCCTACACGACGAGTTGCAGAAGCTGCTGAGGGAGAAGGTGAATCGAGTCAGTTTGCAGAAGTAAAAGCCATTCAGCTGGCTTTAGATATTGCTGAACGAGAAAAGTGGCCAGTTCTCTATCTCTATACTGATTCATGGATGGTAGCAAATGCCCTGTGGGGGTGGTTACAGCAATGGAAGCAGAACAACTGGCAGCGCAGGGGCAAGCCCATCTGGGCTGCGGCATTGTGGCAAGATATTGCTGCCCGGGTAGAGAACCTGGTTGTAAAGGTACGCCATGTAGATGCTCATGTGCCCAAGAATCGGGCTACTGAAGAACACCAAAACAACCAGCAGGTGGATCAGGCTGCTAAGATTGAAGTGGCTCAGGTGGACCTGGACTGGCAACATAAAGGTGAATTATTTATAGCCCGATGGGCCCATGACACCTCAGGCCATCAAGGTAGAGATGCAACCTACAGATGGGCTCGTGATCGAGGGGTGGACCTGACCATGGACACTATAGCACAGGTTATTCATGACTGTGAAACATGTGCTGCAATCAAGCAAGCCAAACGGTCAAAACCTCTTTGGTATGGAGGACGATGGCTGAAATATAAATATGGAGAGGCCTGGCAGATTGATTACATCACACTCCCTCAAACCCGCAACGGCAAGCGCCACGTACTTACAATGGTGGAAGCAACCACCGGATGGCTGGAAACATATCCTGTGCCCCATGCCACCGCCCGGAACACTATCCTGGGCCTTGAAAAGCAAGTCTTATGGCGACATGGCACCCCAGAGAGAATTGAGTCAGACAACGGGACTCATTTCCGAAACAACCTTATAGACACTTGGGCCAAAGAACATGGTATTGAGTGGGTGTATCACATCCCCTATCATGCACCAGCCTCTGGAAAAGTTGAACGATACAATGGACTGTTGAAGACTACACTGAAAGCAATGGGTGCTGGGACATTCAAAAATTGGGATACACATTTGGCAAAGGCCACCTGGTTAGTCAATACCAGGGGATCTGCCAACCGAGCTGGACCTGCCCAATCAAACCTGTTACGCACTGTAGAAGGGGATAAAGTTCCTGTAGTGCACGTAAGAAACATGCTGGGTAAAACAGTCTGGGCTACTCCTGCCTCAGGAAAAGGCAAACCTATTCGTGGAATTGCTTTTGCTCAGGGACCTGGATGCACTTGGTGGGTAATGCAAAAGAATGGGGAGGTCCGGTGTGTACCTCAAGGGGATTTGATACTGGGTGAGAATAGCCCATGAGTTGAATTGTAGTATGTTAATTATTATATAATAATGTATGTCATCACTACCATGATTGCTATATATCATAGATGAAAATGGTGATTAATTAGAATGTATTGGACAGAGTGTAACCTGAGCATGACATAAATGGTATGGAATAAGGGGTGGATATCTGTCCTGGTTCCAGTTAGGACAGAGTTAAGTAGCTCATAGTAGCTGGTAGGGTGCTATGTTTTGGATTAGGATGAGAAGAGCGCTGATAACATGCTGATGTTTTAATTGTTGCAGAGCAGTGTTTACACCAGGCCAAGGACTTTTCGGCTTCTTGCTCTGTCCTGCCAGCGAGCAGGCTGGGGGTGCAGCAGGAGCTGGGAGGGGACAGACCCAGGACAGCTGACCCAAACTGGCCAAAGGGGTATTCCATACCATCTGACGTCATGCTAAACAATATATAGGGGTGGCTGGCCGGGGTGGGGGCGCGGCTGCTCGGGAATAGGCTGGGCATCGGTCAGCGGGTGGTGAGCAATTGCATTGTGCATCACTTGTTTTCTTACACATTATTATTGTTAATACTATTACCATTATCACTATTATTATTATTATTGTTATTATTATTTTCCTGTCTTAATAAACCGTCTTTATCTCAACTCACAGGCTTCACTTTCCCGTTTCTCTCCCCCCATCCCAGAGAGGGAGGGGGGAGGGTGAGCGAACGGCTGTGTGGTGTTTAGCTGCCAGCCGGGTTAAACCACAACAGTGATGCACTGCAGTGAGTCCAGAGAGTGCACTGGCACCACTGGGGATGCAGTGCAGTGAGTCCAGAGAGTTCACTGGCACCACTGGGGATGCAGTGCCGTGAGTCCAGAGAGTGCACTGGCACCACTGGGGATGCACTGCAATGAGTCCAGAGAGTGCACTGGCACCAATGGCAACGCAGTGCAGTGAGTCCAGAGAGTGCCTTGGCACCACTGGGGATGCAGTGCAGTGAGTCCAGAGAGTACCCTGGCACCACTGGGGATGCAGTGCAGTGAGTCCAGAGAGTGTACTGGCACCACTGGGGATGCAGTCCCGTGAGTACAGAGAGTGCACTGGCACCACTGGGGATGCAGTGCAGTGACTCCAGAGTGTGCACTGGCACCACTGGGGATGCAGTGCAGTGAGTCCAGAGAGTGCACTGGCACCACTGGGGATGCACTGCAGTGAGTCCAGAGAGTGCACGGGCACCACTGGGGATGCAGTGCCGTGAGTCCAGAGAGTGCACTGGCACCACTGGGGATGCAGTGCAGTGAGTCCAGAGAGTGTAATGGCACCACTGGGGATGCGCTGCAGTGAGTCCAGAGAGTGCACTGGCACCACTTGGGATGCAGTGCAGTGAGTCCAGAGAGTGCACTGGAACCACTGGGGATGCAGTGCAGTGAGTCCAGAGAGTGCACTGGTACGATTGGGGATGCAGTGCCGTGAGTCCAGAGAGTGCACTGGCACCACTGGGGATGCACTGCAATGAGTCCAGAGAGTGCACTGGCACCACTAGTGATGCAGTGCAGTGAGTCCAGAGAGTGCACTGGCACCACTGGAGATGCACTGCAGTGAGTCCAGAGAGTGCACTGGCACCACTGGGGATGCAATGCAGTGAGTCCAGAGAGTGCACTGGCACCACTGGGGATGCACTGCAGTGACTCAAGAGAGTGCACTGGCACCACTGGGGATGCAGTGCAGTGAGTCCAGAGAGTGCACTGGTACGATTGGGGATGCACTGCAGTGAGTCCAGAGAGTGCACTGGCACCACTGGGGATGCACCCCGGTGACTCCAGAGAGTGCACTGGCACCAACTGGAAATGCACTGCAGTGAGTCCACAGAGTGCACTGGCACCACTGGGGATGCAGTGCAGTGAGTCCAGAGAGTGCACTGGCTCCACAGGGGATGCACCCCGGTGACTCCAGAGAGTGCACTGGCACCACTGGGGATGCACCCCGGCAAGTCCAGAGAGTGCACTGGTACCACAGGGGATGCAGTGCAGTGAGTCCAGAGAGTGCACTGGCACCACTGGGGATGCACCCCGGTTAGTCAAGAGAGTGCACTGGCACCACTGGGGATGCAGTGCAGTGAGCTCAGAGAGTGCACTGGCACCACTGGGGATGCAGTGCAGTGAGTCCAGAGAGTGCACTGGCACCACTGGGGATGCAGTTCAGTGAGTCCAGAGAGTGCGCTGGCACCACTGGTGATGCAGTGCAGTGAGTCCAGAGAGTGCACTGGCCCCACTGGGGATGCAGTGCAGTGAGTCCACAGAGGGCACTGGCACCACTGGGGATGCAGTGCAGTGAGTCCAGAGAGTGCCCCGGCACTACTGGGGATGCAGTGCAGTGAGTCCAGAGAGTGCAGTGACACCACTGGGGATGCAGTGCAGTGAGTCCAGAGAGTGTACTGGCACCATTGGGGATGCACTGGAGTGAGTCCAGAGAGTGCACTGGTACGATTGGGGATGCACTGCAGTGAGTCCAGAGAGTGCACTGGCACCACTGGGGATGCAGTGCAGTGAGTCCAGAGAGTGCACTGGCACCACTGGGGATGAACTGCCGTGAGTCCAGAGAGTGCACTTGTACCACTGGGGATGCACTGCAGTGATTCCAGAGAGTGCACTGGCACCACTGGGGATGCACTGCAGTGAGTCCAGAGAGTACCCTGGCACCACTGGGGATGCAGTGCAATGAGTTCAGAGAGTGCACTGGCACCACTGGGGATGCACTGCAGTGAGACCAGAGATTGCACTGGCACCACTGGGGATGCACTGCAGTGACTCAAGAGAGTGCACTGGCACCACTGGGGATGCAGTGCAGTGAGTCCAGAGAGTGCACTTGCGCCACTGGGGATGCAGTGCAGTGAGTCCAGAGAGTGCACTGTCACCTTTGGGGATGCAGTGCAGTGAGTCCAGAGAGTGCTCTCGTACCACTGGGGATGCAGTGCAGTGAGTCCAGAGAGTGCACTGGCACCACTGGGGATGCAGTGCGGTGAGTCCAGAGAGTGCACTGGCACCACTGGGGATGCAGTGCAGTGAGTCCAGAGAGTGCACTGGCACCACTGGGGATGCACCCCGGTGAGTCCAGAGAGTGCACTGGCACCACTGGGAATGCAGTGCAGTGAGTCCAGAGAGTGCACTGGCACCACTGGGGATGCACCCCGGTGAGTCCAGAGAGTGCACTGGCACCACTGGGAATGCAGTGCGGTGAGTCCAGAGAGGTCACTGGCACCACTGGGGATGCAGTGCCGTGAGTCCAGAGAGTGCACTGGCACCACTGGGGATGCAGTGCGGTGAGTCCAGAGAGTGCACTGGCACCACTGGGGATGCAGTGCACTGAGTCCAGAGATTGCCCTGGCACCACTGGGGATGCACTGCAGTGAGTCCAGAGAGTGCACTGGCACCACTGGGAATGCAGTGCACTGAGTCCAGAGATTGCCCTGGCACCACTGGGGGTGCAGTACAGTGATTCCAGAGAGTGCACTGGCACCACTGGGGATGCAGTGCAGCGAGTCCAGAGAGTGCACTGGCACCACTGGGGATGCAGTGCGGTGAGTCCAGAGAGTGCACTGGCACCACTGGCGATGCACTGCCGTGAGTCCAGAGAGTGCACTGGCACCACTGGGGATGCAGTGCAGTGAGTCCAGATAGTGCACTGGCACCACTGGGGATGCACCCCGGTGAGTCCAGAGAGTGCACTGCCACCACTGGGGATGCACCCCGGAAAGTCCAGAGAGTGCAGTGTCACCACTGGGGATGCAGTGCAGTGAGTCCAGAGAGTGCACTGGCACCACTGGGGATGCAGCGCAGTGAGTCCAGAGAGTGCACTGGCACCACTGGGGATGCAGTGCAGTGAGTCCAGAGAGTGCCCTGGCACCACTGGGGATGCAGTGCAGTGAGTCCAGAGAATGCCCTGGCACCACTGGGGATGCAGTGCAGTGAGTCCAGAGAGTGCACTGGCACCACTGGGGATGCAGTGCAGTGAGTCCAGAGAGTGCACTGGCACCACGTGGGATGCGGTGCAGTGAGTGCAGAGAGTGCACTGGCACCACTGGGGATGCAGTGCCGTGAGTCCAGAGAGTGCACTGGCACCACTGGGGATGCACTGCAATGAGTCCAGAGAGTGCACAGGCACGACTGGGGATGCAGTGCAGTGAGTCCAGAGAGTGCCCTGGCACCACTAGGGATGCAGTGCAGTGAGTCCAGAGAGTGCCCTGGCAACAGTGGGGATGCAGTGCAGCGAGTCCAGAGAGTGCACTGGCACCACTGGTGATGCAGTGCCGTTGGTCCAGAGAGTGCACTAGCACCACTGGGGATGCAGTGCCGTGAGTCCAGAGTGTGCAGTGGCACCACTGGGGATGCAGTGCAGTGAGTCCAGAGAGTGCACTGGCACCACTGGGGATGCAGTGCTGTGAGTCCAGAGAGTGCATTGGTACGTTTCGGGATGCAGTGCGGTGAGTCCAGAGAGTGCACTGGCACCACTGGGGATGCAGTGCCGTGAGTCCAGAGTGTGCACTGGCACCACTGGGGATGCAGTGCAGTGAGTCCAGAGAGTGCACTGGCACCACTGTGAATGCAGTGCACTGAGTCCAGAGATTGCACTGGCACCACTGGGGGTGCAGTGCAGTGAGTCCAGAGAGTGCACTGGCACCACTGGGGATGCAGTGCAGTGAGTCCAGAGAGTGCACTGGCACCACTGGGGATGCAGTGCGGTGAGTCCAGAGAGTGCACTGGCACCACAGGGGATGCAGTGCGGTGAGTCCAGAGAGTGCACTGGCACCACTGGGGATGCAGTGCCGTGAGTCCAGAGAGGTCACTGGCACCACTGGGGATGCAGTGCAGTGAGTCCAGATATTGCACTGGCACCAACGGGGATGCACCCCGGTGAGTCCAGAGAGTGCACTGGCCCCACTGGGGATGCACCCCGGTGAGTCCAGAGAGTGCACTGGAACCACTGGGGATGCAGTGCAGTGAGTCCACAGAGTGCACTGGCACCACTGGGGATGCAGTGCACTGAGTCCAGAGAGGTCACTGGCACCACTGGGGATGCAGTGCAGTGAATCCAGAGAGTGCCCTGGCACCACTGGGGATGCAGTGCAGTGAGTCCAGAGAGTGCACTGGCACCACTGGGGATGCAGTGCAGTGAGTCCAGAGAGTGCACTGGCACCACGTGGGATGCAGTGCAGTGAGTCCAGAGAGTGCACTGGCACCACTGGGGATGCAGTGCCGTGAGTCCAGAGAGTGCACTGGCACCACTGGGGATGCAGTGCAGTGAGTCCACAGAGGGCACTGGCTCCACTGGGGATGCAGTGCAGTGAATCCAGAGAGTGCCCCGGCACCACTGGGGATGCAGTGCAGTGAGTCCAGAGAGTGCAGTGGCACCACTAGTGATGCACTGCAGTGAGTCCAGAGAGTGCACTGGCACCACTGGGGATGCAGTGCGGTGAGTCCAGAGAGTGCCTTGGCACCACTGGGGATGCAGTGCAGTGAGTCCAGAGAGTACCCTGGCACCACTGGGGATGCAGTGCAGTGAGTCCAGAGAGTGTACTGGCACCACTGGGGATGCAGTGCCGTGAGTCCAGAGAGTACACTGGCACAACTGGGGATGCACTGCCGTGAGTCCAGAGTGTGCACTTGCACCGCTGGGGATGCAGTGCAGTGAGTCCAGAGAGTGCACTGGCACCTCTGGGGATGCAGTGCTGTGAGTCCAGAGATTGCACTGGCACCACTGGGCGTGCACTGCCGTGAGTCCAGAGAGTGCACTGGCACCACTGGGGATGCAGTGCAGGGAGTACACAGAGGGCACTGGCTCCACTGGGGATGCAGTGCAGTGAGTCCAGAGAGTGCCCCGGCATCACTGGGGATGCAGTGCAGTGAGTCCAGAGAGTGCACTGGCACCACTAGTGATTGTCCTGGTTCCAGTTAGGACAGAGTTAAGTAGCTCATAGTAGCTGGTAGGGTGCTATGTTTTGGATTAGGATGAGAAGAGCGCTGATAACATGCTGATGTTTTAATTGTTGCAGAGCAGTGTTTACACCAGGCCAAGGACTTTTCGGCTTCTCGCTCTGTCCTGCCAGCGAGCAGGCTGGGGGTGCAGCAGGAGCTGGGAGGGGACAGACCCAGGACAGCTGACCCAAACTGGCCAAAGGGGTATTCCATACCATCTGACGTCATGCTAAACAATATATAGGGGTGGCTGGCCGGGGTGGGGGGGCGGCTGCTCGGGAATAGGCTGGGCATCGGTCAGCGGGTGGTGAGCAATTGCATTGTGCATCACTTGTTTTCTTACACATTATTATTGTTAATACTATTACCATTATCACTATTATTATTATTATTGTTATTATTATTTTCCTGTCTTAATAAACCGTCTTTATCTCAACTCACAGGCTTCACTTTCCCGTTTCTCTCCCCCCATCCCAGAGAGGGAGGGGGGAGGGTGAGCGAACGGCTGTGTGGTGTTTAGCTGCCAGCCGGGTTAAACCACAACAGTCTTTTTGGCGCCCAACGTGGGGCCCGAAGGGTTGAGATATCGACAAATCTGACCAGAGTGTGTTAAACTAAAATTGGTATAAGTATTGGACCTGCTTAATAGTTGCTAGTCACGATGTTGATTGCCTTAATCTCCAGTCTGCTGTACCTGTATTCCAAATTGAGTTTTATGGTGTGTTACTTTCTGAATGTGCTCCCTGTTGCACTGTTTATCCTTTCCGGGCCCTGGTTTAAGATTGTTATGGTACTGTGCGGTGTAACAATGGCTTATGAAATGATGAAATATCTGGTCACGACTTTAACCTGGTATTTGTACTCAGCACTGACGTCGACTCTATACTTGGGAACCCATATCTCGGAAACTATTAGCAATTACACCTATTGCCTGTTTTCGTTAGGGAGCCAATCTGTGAAGGGGACAGGGGAAGACATGTTTCCCTACCTGTTCACTCTCCCTTTCTCCTTCACCACCACCCTCTTATCCCCCGAGTTAGTTACGGTGGTTCTCCGAGATGTTGAATATCCTTGGGATACTCAGACCAGCCTGCTCTTGTTGTTATGTCTCCTGAATGCGCTTCAGATTTTGTGGAGGGTTAAACAACTACTTAGGAATCTCATCCGGAGATCTGTCTTGAGGCGGGATAGTTGCGAGTGGCAGGGAGTGTGGGAGGATATGGGCAGGTTTCTAGAGCAGTGGTCACCTCCAGTGTTTTGGACATTCACCCCTGAACAACTGCAAAATCCTAAAAAGCTGGCAGAATGCTTGAAAAAAAGGTGTCATGACTCTGGCAGTTCCAAAGTGACACAAATCACTGTAGCGTGCTGGGGTCTGGCTTGTGCCTATCGAGCTGCAATTGATGTTATTAGCAACCTAGCTCCAGCTCCTGCAGCTACTCCAGCTCCAGCTCCTGCAGCCGCTCCAGCTCCTGCAGCCGCTCCAGCTCCTGCAGCCGCTCCAGCTCCAGCTCCTGCAGCTACTCCAGCTCCAGCTCCTGCAGCCGCTCCAGCTCCTGCAGCCGCTCCAGTTCCAGCTCCTGCAGCTACTCCAGCTCCAGCTCCTGCAGCCGTTCCAGTTCCAGCTCCTGCAGCCGCTCCAGCTCCTGCAGCCGCTCCAGCTCCAGCTCCTGCAGCTACTCCAGCTCCAGCTCCTGCAGCCGCTCCAGCTCCTGCAGCTGCTCCAGCTCCAGCTCCTGCAGCCGTTCCGGCTCCTGCAGCCGCTCCAGCTCCAGCTCCTGCAGCCGCTCCAGCTCCAGCCCCTGCAGCCGCTCCAGCTCCTGCAGCTGCCCCAGCTCGTGCAGCTGCTCCCACTCCTGTGGCTGGGTCAGAGAAACGAGCTGTAGCAGTGCAAGTTGACCCCGCAGAGGGTATCCCAACCCCTGTGGCAGACCCTGTGTCTGGGTCAGAGAAACGAGCTGTAGCAGTGCAAGTTGACCCCGCAGAGTGTATTCCAAGCCCTGTGGCAGACCCTGTGTCTGGGTCAGAGAAACGAGCTGTAGCAGTGCAAGTTGACCCCGCAGAGGGTATTCCAACCCCTGTGGCAGACCCTGTGGCTGGGTCAGAGAAACGAGCTGTAGCAGTGCAAGTTGCCCCTGTAGACAAGGTGAAAAAATGGTATAGAGGCTCAGGTCGTTTAAAACGCAGACAGTCTTCTGCTAAGTCTGGGCGAAGTGAAGACGAGGCTGGGCCATCAAAGGTGCAGGAGACTGAAGATGAGGATGAGGATGGCGAAAAATCAACAGTAACTACCCGGACTCCATACCAGCCATCAAAGGTGCAGGAGACTGAAGATGAGGATGAGGATGTCGGAAAATCAACAGTAATTACCCGGACTCTATACCAGCGTGAGCTACGAGATGTGCGAAAAGATTTTGGTCGCTGTATAGGCGAGCAGCTTGTCACCTGGCTGCTCCGGTGCTGGGACACGGGAGCCAATTATGTGGAATTGGAGGGCAAGGAAGCCAGGCGGCTGGGATCCCTTGCTAGGGACGCATGCATTGACAAAGCAATTGGAGATGGAGCACAATCTCGCAGCCTCTGGAGGCGTCTCCTGTCAGCTGTGAAGGAAAGGTATCTCTTCAAGGAAGAACTTGTATGTTTACCAAGCAAATGGACCACCATGGAGAAGGGAATTCAGTACCTGAGGGAATTGGCCGTACGGGAAGTAATTTATAAGGACCTAGATGACGCACAAACATCCACAGATCCAGATGCAGTCCAGTGTACACCACCCATGTGGCGGAAGTTTGTACGGAGTGCCCCATCATCATATGCCAACTCATTGGCAATACTAGCCTGGAAAACGGAGGAGAATCCCACAGTGAATGAAGTGACTAAAATACTCCGGCAGTACGAAGGAAATCTCTCCTCTTCCCTAAAGGCCTGTGTCTCAGCTGTGGAGAAACTCTCTGAAGAGGTCCACCAACTTAAAGAGAATTTATCTTCCCCTCCACCTGAACGAACCAGTGTCCACCAGCTAAAAGAGAATGCTTTAGAGAAACTTTCTGAAAAGATCCACCAACTTGAAGAAAGATTATCTTCCCCTTCACCTGAACGAACCAGTGTCCACCAGCTAAAAGAGAATGCTTTGGAGAAACTTTCTGAAAAGATCCACCAACTTGAAGAAAGATTATCTTCCCCTTCACCTGAACGAACCAGTGTCCACCAGCTAAAAGAGAATGCTTTGGAGAAACTTTCTGAAAAGATCCACCAACTTGAAGAAAGATTATCTTCCCCTTCACCTGAACGAACTAGTGTCCACCAGCTAAAAGAGAATACCTTGGAGAAACTTTCTGAAGAGATCCACCAACTTAAAGAGAGTTTATTTTCCTCCCCACCTGTACAAACCAGTGTCTCAGCTATTAGGGGTAAACGTTCATCTATGCAAGGAAGACAATATGGTGGGCACACACACCGCGCCACCCTGTGGTTTTACCTACGTGACCATGGAGAGGACATGAGAAAATGGGATGGAAAATCTACTGCGACCCTAGAGGCACGGGTACGTGAATTGCAAAGGAAAACAATTGGGAAAAAGGAGTTCTCTGAAAGGTTTGCTGCTCCAACTTCCAGCAGGCAGTCCTTTAAACACAGAAATGAAGATTCTGACCAGGACTAGAGGGGCCCTGCCTCCAGCCAGGGGGAGGAAAGGGACAATCGAGTTTATTGGACTGTGTGGATTCGATGGCCTGGCACGTCAGACGCACAGAAGTATAAGGCTTTGGTAGACACCGGTGCACAATGTACTCTAATGCCATCAAGCTATAAAGGGCCAGAGCCCATCTGTATTTATGGTGTGACGGGGGGATCCCAGCAGTTAACTGTATTGGAGGCTGAAGTGAGTCTAACCGGTAATGAGTGGCAAAAGCACCGTATTGTGACTGGCCCAGATGCTCCGTGCATCCTTGGCATAGACTATCTTAGAAGAGGATATTTCAAGGACCCAAAAGGGTTCCGCTGGGCTTTTGGCATAGCTGCTTTGGAGACAGAGGACATTAAACAGTTGTCTACCTTGCCTGGTCTCTCAGAGGACCCTTCTGTTGTGGGGTTGCTGAGGGTTGAAGAACAGCAAGTGCCGATCGCTACCACAACTGTGCACCGGCGGCAATATCGCACCAACCGAGACTCCCTGAGTCCCATCCATAAGCTAATTCGTCAACTGGAGAGCCAAGGAGTGATCAGCAAGACTCATTCACCTTTTAATAGTCCCATATGGCCAGTGCGAAAGTCTAATGGTGAGTGGAGACTAACAGTGGACTATCGTGGCCTGAACGAAGTCACGCCACCACTGAGTGCTGCAGTGCCGGACATGCTAGAACTCCAGTATGAACTGGAATCAAAGGCAGCCAAGTGGTATGCCACAATTGATATCGCTAATGCATTTTTCTCCATCCCTCTAGCAGCACAGTGCAGGCCACAGTTTGCTTTCACTTGGAGGGGAGTCCAATATACTTGGAATCGGCTGCCCCAGGGGTGGAAACACAGCCCTACCATTTGCCATGGACTGATCCAGTCTGCGCTGGAGCAGGGGGAAGCTCCTGAACACCTGCAGTACATCGATGACATCATTGTGTGGGGTGACACTGCAGAAGAAGTTTTCGAGAAAGGGAAGAAAATAGTCCAAATCCTTCTGAAGGCCGGTTTTGCCATAAAACAGAATAAAGTTAAAGGACCTGCACGAGAGATCCAGTTTTTAGGAATAAAATGGCAAGATGGACGCCGTCAAATCCCAATGGATGTGATCAACAAAATAACAGCTATGTCTCCACCAACTAGCAAAAAAGAAACACAAACTTTCCTAGGTGTCGTGGGGTTTTGGAGAATGCATATTCCAAATTACAGTCTGATTGTAAACCCGCTCTACCAAGTAACCCGTAAGAAGAATGCTTTTGAATGGGGCCCTGAGCAACGACAAGCCTTTGAACAAATTAAGCAGGAAATAGTTCATGCAGTAGCCCTCGGGCCAGTCCGAACAGGACCAGATGTAAAGAATGTGCTCTACACCGCAGCCGGAGAGAATGGTCCCACCTGGAGCCTCTGGCAGAAAGAACCTGGGGAAACTCGAGGTCGACCCCTGGGGTTTTGGAGTCGGGGATACAGAGGATCTGAAGCCCGCTATACTCCAACTGAAAAGGAGATATTGGCAGCATATGAAGGAGTTCGATCTGCTTCGGAAGTGGTCGGTACTGAAGCGCAGCTCCTCCTGGCACCCCGACTGCCGGTACTAGGCTGGATGTTCAAAGGAAGGGTCCCCTCTACGCATCATGCAACTGATGCTACATGGAGCAAGTGGGTTGCACTGATTACTCAGCGGGCTCGAATAGGAAACCCCAGTCGCCCAGGAATCTTGGAGGTGATTATGGACTGGCCAGAAGGCAAATACTTTGGGATATCACCAGAGGAGGAGGTGGTTCGTGCTGAAGAAGCCCCCCTGTACAACAAGCTACCGGAAAATGAGAAGAAATATGCCTTGTTCACTGACGGGTCCTGTCGTATTGTGGGAAAGCATCGGAGATGGAAAGCTGCTGTATGGAGTCCTACACGACGAGTTGCAGAAGCTGCTGAGGGAGAAGGTGAATCGAGTCAGTTTGCAGAAGTAAAAGCCATTCAGCTGGCTTTAGATATTGCTGAACGAGAAAAGTGGCCAGTTCTCTATCTCTATACTGATTCATGGATGGTAGCAAATGCCCTGTGGGGGTGGTTACAGCAATGGAAGCAGAACAACTGGCAGCGCAGGGGCAAGCCCATCTGGGCTGCGGCATTGTGGCAAGATATTGCTGCCCGGGTAGAGAACCTGGTTGTAAAGGTACGCCATGTAGATGCTCATGTGCCCAAGAATCGGGCTACTGAAGAACACCAAAACAACCAGCAGGTGGATCAGGCTGCTAAGATTGAAGTGGCTCAGGTGGACCTGGACTGGCAACATAAAGGTGAATTATTTATAGCCCGATGGGCCCATGACACCTCAGGCCATCAAGGTAGAGATGCAACCTACAGATGGGCTCGTGATCGAGGGGTGGACCTGACCATGGACACTATAGCACAGGTTATTCATGACTGTGAAACATGTGCTGCAATCAAGCAAGCCAAACGGTCAAAACCTCTTTGGTATGGAGGACGATGGCTGAAATATAAATATGGAGAGGCCTGGCAGATTGATTACATCACACTCCCTCAAACCCGCAACGGCAAGCGCCACGTACTTACAATGGTGGAAGCAACCACCGGATGGCTGGAAACATATCCTGTGCCCCATGCCACCGCCCGGAACACTATCCTGGGCCTTGAAAAGCAAGTCTTATGGCGACATGGCACCCCAGAGAGAATTGAGTCAGACAACGGGACTCATTTCCGAAACAACCTTATAGACACTTGGGCCAAAGAACATGGTATTGAGTGGGTGTATCACATCCCCTATCATGCACCAGCCTCTGGAAAAGTTGAACGATACAATGGACTGTTGAAGACTACACTGAAAGCAATGGGTGCTGGGACATTCAAAAATTGGGATACACATTTGGCAAAGGCCACCTGGTTAGTCAATACCAGGGGATCTGCCAACCGAGCTGGACCTGCCCAATCAAACCTGTTACGCACTGTAGAAGGGGATAAAGTTCCTGTAGTGCACGTAAGAAACATGCTGGGTAAAACAGTCTGGGCTACTCCTGCCTCAGGAAAAGGCAAACCTATTCGTGGAATTGCTTTTGCTCAGGGACCTGGATGCACTTGGTGGGTAATGCAAAAGAATGGGGAGGTCCGGTGTGTACCTCAAGGGGATTTGATACTGGGTGAGAATAGCCCATGAGTTGAATTGTAGTATGTTAATTATTATATAATAATGTATGTCATCACTACCATGATTGCTATATATCATAGATGAAAATGGTGATTAATTAGAATGTATTGGACAGAGTGTAACCTGAGCATGACATAAATGGTATGGAATAAGGGGTGGATATCTGTCCTGGTTCCAGTTAGGACAGAGTTAAGTAGCTCATAGTAGCTGGTAGGGTGCTATGTTTTGGATTAGGATGAGAAGAGCGCTGATAACATGCTGATGTTTTAATTGTTGCAGAGCAGTGTTTACACCAGGCCAAGGACTTTTCGGCTTCTTGCTCTGTCCTGCCAGCGAGCAGGCTGGGGGTGCAGCAGGAGCTGGGAGGGGACAGACCCAGGACAGCTGACCCAAACTGGCCAAAGGGGTATTCCATACCATCTGACGTCATGCTAAACAATATATAGGGGTGGCTGGCCGGGGTGGGGGCGCGGCTGCTCGGGAATAGGCTGGGCATCGGTCAGCGGGTGGTGAGCAATTGCATTGTGCATCACTTGTTTTCTTACACATTATTATTGTTAATACTATTACCATTATCACTATTATTATTATTATTGTTATTATTATTTTCCTGTCTTAATAAACCGTCTTTATCTCAACTCACAGGCTTCACTTTCCCGTTTCTCTCCCCCCATCCCAGAGAGGGAGGGGGGAGGGTGAGCGAACGGCTGTGTGGTGTTTAGCTGCCAGCCGGGTTAAACCACAACAGTGATGCACTGCAGTGAGTCCAGAGAGTGCACTGGCACCACTGGGGATGCAGTGCAGTGAGTCCAGAGAGTTCACTGGCACCACTGGGGATGCAGTGCCGTGAGTCCAGAGAGTGCACTGGCACCACTGGGGATGCACTGCAATGAGTCCAGAGAGTGCACTGGCACCAATGGCAACGCAGTGCAGTGAGTCCAGAGAGTGCCTTGGCACCACTGGGGATGCAGTGCAGTGAGTCCAGAGAGTACCCTGGCACCACTGGGGATGCAGTGCAGTGAGTCCAGAGAGTGTACTGGCACCACTGGGGATGCAGTCCCGTGAGTACAGAGAGTGCACTGGCACCACTGGGGATGCAGTGCAGTGACTCCAGAGTGTGCACTGGCACCACTGGGGATGCAGTGCAGTGAGTCCAGAGAGTGCACTGGCACCACTGGGGATGCACTGCAGTGAGTCCAGAGAGTGCACGGGCACCACTGGGGATGCAGTGCCGTGAGTCCAGAGAGTGCACTGGCACCACTGGGGATGCAGTGCAGTGAGTCCAGAGAGTGTAATGGCACCACTGGGGATGCGCTGCAGTGAGTCCAGAGAGTGCACTGGCACCACTTGGGATGCAGTGCAGTGAGTCCAGAGAGTGCACTGGAACCACTGGGGATGCAGTGCAGTGAGTCCAGAGAGTGCACTGGTACGATTGGGGATGCAGTGCCGTGAGTCCAGAGAGTGCACTGGCACCACTGGGGATGCACTGCAATGAGTCCAGAGAGTGCACTGGCACCACTAGTGATGCAGTGCAGTGAGTCCAGAGAGTGCACTGGCACCACTGGAGATGCACTGCAGTGAGTCCAGAGAGTGCACTGGCACCACTGGGGATGCAATGCAGTGAGTCCAGAGAGTGCACTGGCACCACTGGGGATGCACTGCAGTGACTCAAGAGAGTGCACTGGCACCACTGGGGATGCAGTGCAGTGAGTCCAGAGAGTGCACTGGTACGATTGGGGATGCACTGCAGTGAGTCCAGAGAGTGCACTGGCACCACTGGGGATGCACCCCGGTGACTCCAGAGAGTGCACTGGCACCAACTGGAAATGCACTGCAGTGAGTCCACAGAGTGCACTGGCACCACTGGGGATGCAGTGCAGTGAGTCCAGAGAGTGCACTGGCTCCACAGGGGATGCACCCCGGTGACTCCAGAGAGTGCACTGGCACCACTGGGGATGCACCCCGGCAAGTCCAGAGAGTGCACTGGTACCACAGGGGATGCAGTGCAGTGAGTCCAGAGAGTGCACTGGCACCACTGGGGATGCACCCCGGTTAGTCAAGAGAGTGCACTGGCACCACTGGGGATGCAGTGCAGTGAGCTCAGAGAGTGCACTGGCACCACTGGGGATGCAGTGCAGTGAGTCCAGAGAGTGCACTGGCACCACTGGGGATGCAGTTCAGTGAGTCCAGAGAGTGCGCTGGCACCACTGGTGATGCAGTGCAGTGAGTCCAGAGAGTGCACTGGCCCCACTGGGGATGCAGTGCAGTGAGTCCACAGAGGGCACTGGCACCACTGGGGATGCAGTGCAGTGAGTCCAGAGAGTGCCCCGGCACTACTGGGGATGCAGTGCAGTGAGTCCAGAGAGTGCAGTGACACCACTGGGGATGCAGTGCAGTGAGTCCAGAGAGTGTACTGGCACCATTGGGGATGCACTGGAGTGAGTCCAGAGAGTGCACTGGTACGATTGGGGATGCACTGCAGTGAGTCCAGAGAGTGCACTGGCACCACTGGGGATGCAGTGCAGTGAGTCCAGAGAGTGCACTGGCACCACTGGGGATGAACTGCCGTGAGTCCAGAGAGTGCACTTGTACCACTGGGGATGCACTGCAGTGATTCCAGAGAGTGCACTGGCACCACTGGGGATGCACTGCAGTGAGTCCAGAGAGTACCCTGGCACCACTGGGGATGCAGTGCAATGAGTTCAGAGAGTGCACTGGCACCACTGGGGATGCACTGCAGTGAGACCAGAGATTGCACTGGCACCACTGGGGATGCACTGCAGTGACTCAAGAGAGTGCACTGGCACCACTGGGGATGCAGTGCAGTGAGTCCAGAGAGTGCACTTGCGCCACTGGGGATGCAGTGCAGTGAGTCCAGAGAGTGCACTGTCACCTTTGGGGATGCAGTGCAGTGAGTCCAGAGAGTGCTCTCGTACCACTGGGGATGCAGTGCAGTGAGTCCAGAGAGTGCACTGGCACCACTGGGGATGCAGTGCGGTGAGTCCAGAGAGTGCACTGGCACCACTGGGGATGCAGTGCAGTGAGTCCAGAGAGTGCACTGGCACCACTGGGGATGCACCCCGGTGAGTCCAGAGAGTGCACTGGCACCACTGGGAATGCAGTGCAGTGAGTCCAGAGAGTGCACTGGCACCACTGGGGATGCACCCCGGTGAGTCCAGAGAGTGCACTGGCACCACTGGGAATGCAGTGCGGTGAGTCCAGAGAGGTCACTGGCACCACTGGGGATGCAGTGCCGTGAGTCCAGAGAGTGCACTGGCACCACTGGGGATGCAGTGCGGTGAGTCCAGAGAGTGCACTGGCACCACTGGGGATGCAGTGCACTGAGTCCAGAGATTGCCCTGGCACCACTGGGGATGCACTGCAGTGAGTCCAGAGAGTGCACTGGCACCACTGGGAATGCAGTGCACTGAGTCCAGAGATTGCCCTGGCACCACTGGGGGTGCAGTACAGTGATTCCAGAGAGTGCACTGGCACCACTGGGGATGCAGTGCAGCGAGTCCAGAGAGTGCACTGGCACCACTGGGGATGCAGTGCGGTGAGTCCAGAGAGTGCACTGGCACCACTGGCGATGCACTGCCGTGAGTCCAGAGAGTGCACTGGCACCACTGGGGATGCAGTGCAGTGAGTCCAGATAGTGCACTGGCACCACTGGGGATGCACCCCGGTGAGTCCAGAGAGTGCACTGCCACCACTGGGGATGCACCCCGGAAAGTCCAGAGAGTGCAGTGTCACCACTGGGGATGCAGTGCAGTGAGTCCAGAGAGTGCACTGGCACCACTGGGGATGCAGCGCAGTGAGTCCAGAGAGTGCACTGGCACCACTGGGGATGCAGTGCAGTGAGTCCAGAGAGTGCCCTGGCACCACTGGGGATGCAGTGCAGTGAGTCCAGAGAATGCCCTGGCACCACTGGGGATGCAGTGCAGTGAGTCCAGAGAGTGCACTGGCACCACTGGGGATGCAGTGCAGTGAGTCCAGAGAGTGCACTGGCACCACGTGGGATGCGGTGCAGTGAGTGCAGAGAGTGCACTGGCACCACTGGGGATGCAGTGCCGTGAGTCCAGAGAGTGCACTGGCACCACTGGGGATGCACTGCAATGAGTCCAGAGAGTGCACAGGCACGACTGGGGATGCAGTGCAGTGAGTCCAGAGAGTGCCCTGGCACCACTAGGGATGCAGTGCAGTGAGTCCAGAGAGTGCCCTGGCAACAGTGGGGATGCAGTGCAGCGAGTCCAGAGAGTGCACTGGCACCACTGGTGATGCAGTGCCGTTGGTCCAGAGAGTGCACTAGCACCACTGGGGATGCAGTGCCGTGAGTCCAGAGTGTGCAGTGGCACCACTGGGGATGCAGTGCAGTGAGTCCAGAGAGTGCACTGGCACCACTGGGGATGCAGTGCTGTGAGTCCAGAGAGTGCATTGGTACGTTTCGGGATGCAGTGCGGTGAGTCCAGAGAGTGCACTGGCACCACTGGGGATGCAGTGCCGTGAGTCCAGAGTGTGCACTGGCACCACTGGGGATGCAGTGCAGTGAGTCCAGAGAGTGCACTGGCACCACTGTGAATGCAGTGCACTGAGTCCAGAGATTGCACTGGCACCACTGGGGGTGCAGTGCAGTGAGTCCAGAGAGTGCACTGGCACCACTGGGGATGCAGTGCAGTGAGTCCAGAGAGTGCACTGGCACCACTGGGGATGCAGTGCGGTGAGTCCAGAGAGTGCACTGGCACCACAGGGGATGCAGTGCGGTGAGTCCAGAGAGTGCACTGGCACCACTGGGGATGCAGTGCCGTGAGTCCAGAGAGGTCACTGGCACCACTGGGGATGCAGTGCAGTGAGTCCAGATATTGCACTGGCACCAACGGGGATGCACCCCGGTGAGTCCAGAGAGTGCACTGGCCCCACTGGGGATGCACCCCGGTGAGTCCAGAGAGTGCACTGGAACCACTGGGGATGCAGTGCAGTGAGTCCACAGAGTGCACTGGCACCACTGGGGATGCAGTGCACTGAGTCCAGAGAGGTCACTGGCACCACTGGGGATGCAGTGCAGTGAATCCAGAGAGTGCCCTGGCACCACTGGGGATGCAGTGCAGTGAGTCCAGAGAGTGCACTGGCACCACTGGGGATGCAGTGCAGTGAGTCCAGAGAGTGCACTGGCACCACGTGGGATGCAGTGCAGTGAGTCCAGAGAGTGCACTGGCACCACTGGGGATGCAGTGCCGTGAGTCCAGAGAGTGCACTGGCACCACTGGGGATGCAGTGCAGTGAGTCCACAGAGGGCACTGGCTCCACTGGGGATGCAGTGCAGTGAATCCAGAGAGTGCCCCGGCACCACTGGGGATGCAGTGCAGTGAGTCCAGAGAGTGCAGTGGCACCACTAGTGATGCACTGCAGTGAGTCCAGAGAGTGCACTGGCACCACTGGGGATGCAGTGCGGTGAGTCCAGAGAGTGCCTTGGCACCACTGGGGATGCAGTGCAGTGAGTCCAGAGAGTACCCTGGCACCACTGGGGATGCAGTGCAGTGAGTCCAGAGAGTGTACTGGCACCACTGGGGATGCAGTGCCGTGAGTCCAGAGAGTACACTGGCACAACTGGGGATGCACTGCCGTGAGTCCAGAGTGTGCACTTGCACCGCTGGGGATGCAGTGCAGTGAGTCCAGAGAGTGCACTGGCACCTCTGGGGATGCAGTGCTGTGAGTCCAGAGATTGCACTGGCACCACTGGGCGTGCACTGCCGTGAGTCCAGAGAGTGCACTGGCACCACTGGGGATGCAGTGCAGGGAGTACACAGAGGGCACTGGCTCCACTGGGGATGCAGTGCAGTGAGTCCAGAGAGTGCCCCGGCATCACTGGGGATGCAGTGCAGTGAGTCCAGAGAGTGCACTGGCACCACTAGTGATTGTCCTGGTTCCAGTTAGGACAGAGTTAAGTAGCTCATAGTAGCTGGTAGGGTGCTATGTTTTGGATTAGGATGAGAAGAGCGCTGATAACATGCTGATGTTTTAATTGTTGCAGAGCAGTGTTTACACCAGGCCAAGGACTTTTCGGCTTCTCGCTCTGTCCTGCCAGCGAGCAGGCTGGGGGTGCAGCAGGAGCTGGGAGGGGACAGACCCAGGACAGCTGACCCAAACTGGCCAAAGGGGTATTCCATACCATCTGACGTCATGCTAAACAATATATAGGGGTGGCTGGCCGGGGTGGGGGGGCGGCTGCTCGGGAATAGGCTGGGCATCGGTCAGCGGGTGGTGAGCAATTGCATTGTGCATCACTTGTTTTCTTACACATTATTATTGTTAATACTATTACCATTATCACTATTATTATTATTATTGTTATTATTATTTTCCTGTCTTAATAAACCGTCTTTATCTCAACTCACAGGCTTCACTTTCCCGTTTCTCTCCCCCCATCCCAGAGAGGGAGGGGGGAGGGTGAGCGAACGGCTGTGTGGTGTTTAGCTGCCAGCCGGGTTAAACCACAACAGTCTTTTTGGCGCCCAACGTGGGGCCCGAAGGGTTGAGATATCGACAAATCTGACCAGAGTGTGTTAAACTAAAATTGGTATAAGTATTGGACCTGCTTAATAGTTGCTAGTCACGATGTTGATTGCCTTAATCTCCAGTCTGCTGTACCTGTATTCCAAATTGAGTTTTATGGTGTGTTACTTTCTGAATGTGCTCCCTGTTGCACTGTTTATCCTTTCCGGGCCCTGGTTTAAGATTGTTATGGTACTGTGCGGTGTAACAATGGCTTATGAAATGATGAAATATCTGGTCACGACTTTAACCTGGTATTTGTACTCAGCACTGACGTCGACTCTATACTTGGGAACCCATATCTCGGAAACTATTAGCAATTACACCTATTGCCTGTTTTCGTTAGGGAGCCAATCTGTGAAGGGGACAGGGGAAGACATGTTTCCCTACCTGTTCACTCTCCCTTTCTCCTTCACCACCACCCTCTTATCCCCCGAGTTAGTTACGGTGGTTCTCCGAGATGTTGAATATCCTTGGGATACTCAGACCAGCCTGCTCTTGTTGTTATGTCTCCTGAATGCGCTTCAGATTTTGTGGAGGGTTAAACAACTACTTAGGAATCTCATCCGGAGATCTGTCTTGAGGCGGGATAGTTGCGAGTGGCAGGGAGTGTGGGAGGATATGGGCAGGTTTCTAGAGCAGTGGTCACCTCCAGTGTTTTGGACATTCACCCCTGAACAACTGCAAAATCCTAAAAAGCTGGCAGAATGCTTGAAAAAAAGGTGTCATGACTCTGGCAGTTCCAAAGTGACACAAATCACTGTAGCGTGCTGGGGTCTGGCTTGTGCCTATCGAGCTGCAATTGATGTTATTAGCAACCTAGCTCCAGCTCCTGCAGCTACTCCAGCTCCAGCTCCTGCAGCCGCTCCAGCTCCTGCAGCCGCTCCAGCTCCTGCAGCCGCTCCAGCTCCAGCTCCTGCAGCTACTCCAGCTCCAGCTCCTGCAGCCGCTCCAGCTCCTGCAGCCGCTCCAGTTCCAGCTCCTGCAGCTACTCCAGCTCCAGCTCCTGCAGCCGTTCCAGTTCCAGCTCCTGCAGCCGCTCCAGCTCCTGCAGCCGCTCCAGCTCCAGCTCCTGCAGCTACTCCAGCTCCAGCTCCTGCAGCCGCTCCAGCTCCTGCAGCTGCTCCAGCTCCAGCTCCTGCAGCCGTTCCGGCTCCTGCAGCCGCTCCAGCTCCAGCTCCTGCAGCCGCTCCAGCTCCAGCCCCTGCAGCCGCTCCAGCTCCTGCAGCTGCCCCAGCTCGTGCAGCTGCTCCCACTCCTGTGGCTGGGTCAGAGAAACGAGCTGTAGCAGTGCAAGTTGACCCCGCAGAGGGTATCCCAACCCCTGTGGCAGACCCTGTGTCTGGGTCAGAGAAACGAGCTGTAGCAGTGCAAGTTGACCCCGCAGAGTGTATTCCAAGCCCTGTGGCAGACCCTGTGTCTGGGTCAGAGAAACGAGCTGTAGCAGTGCAAGTTGACCCCGCAGAGGGTATTCCAACCCCTGTGGCAGACCCTGTGGCTGGGTCAGAGAAACGAGCTGTAGCAGTGCAAGTTGCCCCTGTAGACAAGGTGAAAAAATGGTATAGAGGCTCAGGTCGTTTAAAACGCAGACAGTCTTCTGCTAAGTCTGGGCGAAGTGAAGACGAGGCTGGGCCATCAAAGGTGCAGGAGACTGAAGATGAGGATGAGGATGGCGAAAAATCAACAGTAACTACCCGGACTCCATACCAGCCATCAAAGGTGCAGGAGACTGAAGATGAGGATGAGGATGTCGGAAAATCAACAGTAATTACCCGGACTCTATACCAGCGTGAGCTACGAGATGTGCGAAAAGATTTTGGTCGCTGTATAGGCGAGCAGCTTGTCACCTGGCTGCTCCGGTGCTGGGACACGGGAGCCAATTATGTGGAATTGGAGGGCAAGGAAGCCAGGCGGCTGGGATCCCTTGCTAGGGACGCATGCATTGACAAAGCAATTGGAGATGGAGCACAATCTCGCAGCCTCTGGAGGCGTCTCCTGTCAGCTGTGAAGGAAAGGTATCTCTTCAAGGAAGAACTTGTATGTTTACCAAGCAAATGGACCACCATGGAGAAGGGAATTCAGTACCTGAGGGAATTGGCCGTACGGGAAGTAATTTATAAGGACCTAGATGACGCACAAACATCCACAGATCCAGATGCAGTCCAGTGTACACCACCCATGTGGCGGAAGTTTGTACGGAGTGCCCCATCATCATATGCCAACTCATTGGCAATACTAGCCTGGAAAACGGAGGAGAATCCCACAGTGAATGAAGTGACTAAAATACTCCGGCAGTACGAAGGAAATCTCTCCTCTTCCCTAAAGGCCTGTGTCTCAGCTGTGGAGAAACTCTCTGAAGAGGTCCACCAACTTAAAGAGAATTTATCTTCCCCTCCACCTGAACGAACCAGTGTCCACCAGCTAAAAGAGAATGCTTTAGAGAAACTTTCTGAAAAGATCCACCAACTTGAAGAAAGATTATCTTCCCCTTCACCTGAACGAACCAGTGTCCACCAGCTAAAAGAGAATGCTTTGGAGAAACTTTCTGAAAAGATCCACCAACTTGAAGAAAGATTATCTTCCCCTTCACCTGAACGAACCAGTGTCCACCAGCTAAAAGAGAATGCTTTGGAGAAACTTTCTGAAAAGATCCACCAACTTGAAGAAAGATTATCTTCCCCTTCACCTGAACGAACTAGTGTCCACCAGCTAAAAGAGAATACCTTGGAGAAACTTTCTGAAGAGATCCACCAACTTAAAGAGAGTTTATTTTCCTCCCCACCTGTACAAACCAGTGTCTCAGCTATTAGGGGTAAACGTTCATCTATGCAAGGAAGACAATATGGTGGGCACACACACCGCGCCACCCTGTGGTTTTACCTACGTGACCATGGAGAGGACATGAGAAAATGGGATGGAAAATCTACTGCGACCCTAGAGGCACGGGTACGTGAATTGCAAAGGAAAACAATTGGGAAAAAGGAGTTCTCTGAAAGGTTTGCTGCTCCAACTTCCAGCAGGCAGTCCTTTAAACACAGAAATGAAGATTCTGACCAGGACTAGAGGGGCCCTGCCTCCAGCCAGGGGGAGGAAAGGGACAATCGAGTTTATTGGACTGTGTGGATTCGATGGCCTGGCACGTCAGACGCACAGAAGTATAAGGCTTTGGTAGACACCGGTGCACAATGTACTCTAATGCCATCAAGCTATAAAGGGCCAGAGCCCATCTGTATTTATGGTGTGACGGGGGGATCCCAGCAGTTAACTGTATTGGAGGCTGAAGTGAGTCTAACCGGTAATGAGTGGCAAAAGCACCGTATTGTGACTGGCCCAGATGCTCCGTGCATCCTTGGCATAGACTATCTTAGAAGAGGATATTTCAAGGACCCAAAAGGGTTCCGCTGGGCTTTTGGCATAGCTGCTTTGGAGACAGAGGACATTAAACAGTTGTCTACCTTGCCTGGTCTCTCAGAGGACCCTTCTGTTGTGGGGTTGCTGAGGGTTGAAGAACAGCAAGTGCCGATCGCTACCACAACTGTGCACCGGCGGCAATATCGCACCAACCGAGACTCCCTGAGTCCCATCCATAAGCTAATTCGTCAACTGGAGAGCCAAGGAGTGATCAGCAAGACTCATTCACCTTTTAATAGTCCCATATGGCCAGTGCGAAAGTCTAATGGTGAGTGGAGACTAACAGTGGACTATCGTGGCCTGAACGAAGTCACGCCACCACTGAGTGCTGCAGTGCCGGACATGCTAGAACTCCAGTATGAACTGGAATCAAAGGCAGCCAAGTGGTATGCCACAATTGATATCGCTAATGCATTTTTCTCCATCCCTCTAGCAGCACAGTGCAGGCCACAGTTTGCTTTCACTTGGAGGGGAGTCCAATATACTTGGAATCGGCTGCCCCAGGGGTGGAAACACAGCCCTACCATTTGCCATGGACTGATCCAGTCTGCGCTGGAGCAGGGGGAAGCTCCTGAACACCTGCAGTACATCGATGACATCATTGTGTGGGGTGACACTGCAGAAGAAGTTTTCGAGAAAGGGAAGAAAATAGTCCAAATCCTTCTGAAGGCCGGTTTTGCCATAAAACAGAATAAAGTTAAAGGACCTGCACGAGAGATCCAGTTTTTAGGAATAAAATGGCAAGATGGACGCCGTCAAATCCCAATGGATGTGATCAACAAAATAACAGCTATGTCTCCACCAACTAGCAAAAAAGAAACACAAACTTTCCTAGGTGTCGTGGGGTTTTGGAGAATGCATATTCCAAATTACAGTCTGATTGTAAACCCGCTCTACCAAGTAACCCGTAAGAAGAATGCTTTTGAATGGGGCCCTGAGCAACGACAAGCCTTTGAACAAATTAAGCAGGAAATAGTTCATGCAGTAGCCCTCGGGCCAGTCCGAACAGGACCAGATGTAAAGAATGTGCTCTACACCGCAGCCGGAGAGAATGGTCCCACCTGGAGCCTCTGGCAGAAAGAACCTGGGGAAACTCGAGGTCGACCCCTGGGGTTTTGGAGTCGGGGATACAGAGGATCTGAAGCCCGCTATACTCCAACTGAAAAGGAGATATTGGCAGCATATGAAGGAGTTCGATCTGCTTCGGAAGTGGTCGGTACTGAAGCGCAGCTCCTCCTGGCACCCCGACTGCCGGTACTAGGCTGGATGTTCAAAGGAAGGGTCCCCTCTACGCATCATGCAACTGATGCTACATGGAGCAAGTGGGTTGCACTGATTACTCAGCGGGCTCGAATAGGAAACCCCAGTCGCCCAGGAATCTTGGAGGTGATTATGGACTGGCCAGAAGGCAAATACTTTGGGATATCACCAGAGGAGGAGGTGGTTCGTGCTGAAGAAGCCCCCCTGTACAACAAGCTACCGGAAAATGAGAAGAAATATGCCTTGTTCACTGACGGGTCCTGTCGTATTGTGGGAAAGCATCGGAGATGGAAAGCTGCTGTATGGAGTCCTACACGACGAGTTGCAGAAGCTGCTGAGGGAGAAGGTGAATCGAGTCAGTTTGCAGAAGTAAAAGCCATTCAGCTGGCTTTAGATATTGCTGAACGAGAAAAGTGGCCAGTTCTCTATCTCTATACTGATTCATGGATGGTAGCAAATGCCCTGTGGGGGTGGTTACAGCAATGGAAGCAGAACAACTGGCAGCGCAGGGGCAAGCCCATCTGGGCTGCGGCATTGTGGCAAGATATTGCTGCCCGGGTAGAGAACCTGGTTGTAAAGGTACGCCATGTAGATGCTCATGTGCCCAAGAATCGGGCTACTGAAGAACACCAAAACAACCAGCAGGTGGATCAGGCTGCTAAGATTGAAGTGGCTCAGGTGGACCTGGACTGGCAACATAAAGGTGAATTATTTATAGCCCGATGGGCCCATGACACCTCAGGCCATCAAGGTAGAGATGCAACCTACAGATGGGCTCGTGATCGAGGGGTGGACCTGACCATGGACACTATAGCACAGGTTATTCATGACTGTGAAACATGTGCTGCAATCAAGCAAGCCAAACGGTCAAAACCTCTTTGGTATGGAGGACGATGGCTGAAATATAAATATGGAGAGGCCTGGCAGATTGATTACATCACACTCCCTCAAACCCGCAACGGCAAGCGCCACGTACTTACAATGGTGGAAGCAACCACCGGATGGCTGGAAACATATCCTGTGCCCCATGCCACCGCCCGGAACACTATCCTGGGCCTTGAAAAGCAAGTCTTATGGCGACATGGCACCCCAGAGAGAATTGAGTCAGACAACGGGACTCATTTCCGAAACAACCTTATAGACACTTGGGCCAAAGAACATGGTATTGAGTGGGTGTATCACATCCCCTATCATGCACCAGCCTCTGGAAAAGTTGAACGATACAATGGACTGTTGAAGACTACACTGAAAGCAATGGGTGCTGGGACATTCAAAAATTGGGATACACATTTGGCAAAGGCCACCTGGTTAGTCAATACCAGGGGATCTGCCAACCGAGCTGGACCTGCCCAATCAAACCTGTTACGCACTGTAGAAGGGGATAAAGTTCCTGTAGTGCACGTAAGAAACATGCTGGGTAAAACAGTCTGGGCTACTCCTGCCTCAGGAAAAGGCAAACCTATTCGTGGAATTGCTTTTGCTCAGGGACCTGGATGCACTTGGTGGGTAATGCAAAAGAATGGGGAGGTCCGGTGTGTACCTCAAGGGGATTTGATACTGGGTGAGAATAGCCCATGAGTTGAATTGTAGTATGTTAATTATTATATAATAATGTATGTCATCACTACCATGATTGCTATATATCATAGATGAAAATGGTGATTAATTAGAATGTATTGGACAGAGTGTAACCTGAGCATGACATAAATGGTATGGAATAAGGGGTGGATATCTGTCCTGGTTCCAGTTAGGACAGAGTTAAGTAGCTCATAGTAGCTGGTAGGGTGCTATGTTTTGGATTAGGATGAGAAGAGCGCTGATAACATGCTGATGTTTTAATTGTTGCAGAGCAGTGTTTACACCAGGCCAAGGACTTTTCGGCTTCTTGCTCTGTCCTGCCAGCGAGCAGGCTGGGGGTGCAGCAGGAGCTGGGAGGGGACAGACCCAGGACAGCTGACCCAAACTGGCCAAAGGGGTATTCCATACCATCTGACGTCATGCTAAACAATATATAGGGGTGGCTGGCCGGGGTGGGGGCGCGGCTGCTCGGGAATAGGCTGGGCATCGGTCAGCGGGTGGTGAGCAATTGCATTGTGCATCACTTGTTTTCTTACACATTATTATTGTTAATACTATTACCATTATCACTATTATTATTATTATTGTTATTATTATTTTCCTGTCTTAATAAACCGTCTTTATCTCAACTCACAGGCTTCACTTTCCCGTTTCTCTCCCCCCATCCCAGAGAGGGAGGGGGGAGGGTGAGCGAACGGCTGTGTGGTGTTTAGCTGCCAGCCGGGTTAAACCACAACAGTGATGCACTGCAGTGAGTCCAGAGAGTGCACTGGCACCACTGGGGATGCAGTGCAGTGAGTCCAGAGAGTTCACTGGCACCACTGGGGATGCAGTGCCGTGAGTCCAGAGAGTGCACTGGCACCACTGGGGATGCACTGCAATGAGTCCAGAGAGTGCACTGGCACCAATGGCAACGCAGTGCAGTGAGTCCAGAGAGTGCCTTGGCACCACTGGGGATGCAGTGCAGTGAGTCCAGAGAGTACCCTGGCACCACTGGGGATGCAGTGCAGTGAGTCCAGAGAGTGTACTGGCACCACTGGGGATGCAGTCCCGTGAGTACAGAGAGTGCACTGGCACCACTGGGGATGCAGTGCAGTGACTCCAGAGTGTGCACTGGCACCACTGGGGATGCAGTGCAGTGAGTCCAGAGAGTGCACTGGCACCACTGGGGATGCACTGCAGTGAGTCCAGAGAGTGCACGGGCACCACTGGGGATGCAGTGCCGTGAGTCCAGAGAGTGCACTGGCACCACTGGGGATGCAGTGCAGTGAGTCCAGAGAGTGTAATGGCACCACTAGGGATGCAGTGCAGTGAGTCCAGAGAGTGCACTGACACCACTGGGGATGCAGTGCAGTGAGTCCAGAGAGTGCACTGGAACCACTGGGGATGCAGTGCAGTGAGTCCAGAGAGTGCACTGGTACGATTGGGGATGCAGTGCCGTGAGTCCAGAGAGTGCACTGGCACCACTGGGGATGCACTGCAATGAGTCCAGAGAGTGCACTGGCACCACTAGTGATGCAGTGCAGTGAGTCCAGAGAGTGCACTGGCACCACTGGAGATGCACTGCAGTGAGTCCAGAGAGTGCACTGGCACCACTGGGGATGCAGTGCCGTGAGTCCAGAGAGTGCACTGGCACCACTGGGGATGCACTGCAATGCGTCCAGAGAGTGCACTGGCACCAATGGCAATGCAGTGCAGTGAGTCCAGAGAGTGCCTTGGCACCACTGGGGATGCAGTGCAGTGAGTCCAGAGAGTACCCTGGCACCACTGGGGATGCAGTGCAGTGAGTCCAGAGAGTGCACTGGCACCACTGGGGATGCAGTGCTGTGAGTCCAGAGAGTGCACTAGCACCACTGGGGATGCAGTGCCGTGAGTCCAGAGTGTGCACTGGCACCACTGGGGATGCACTGCAGTGAGTCCAGAGAGTGCACTGGCACCACCGGGGATGCAGTGCCGTGAGTCCAGAGAGTGCACTGTCACCACTGGGGATGCAGTGCAGTGAGTCCAGAGAGTGTACTGGCACCACTGGGGATGCAGTGCAGTGAGACCAGAGATTGCACTGGTACGATTGGGGATGCGCTGCAGTGAGTCCAGAGAGTGCACTGGCACCACTGGGGATGCACCCTGGTGAGTCCAGAGAGTGCACTGGCACCACTGGGGATGCAGTGCAGTGAGTCCAGAGAGTGCACTGGCACCACTGGGGATGCAGCGCGGTGAGTCCAGAGAGTGCACTGGCACCACTGGAGATTCAGTGCAGTGAGTCCAGAGAGTGCACTGGCACCACTGGGGATGCACTGCAGTGAGTCCAGAGAGTGCACTGGCACCACTTGGGATGCACCGCGGTGAGTCCAGGGAGTGCACTGGCACCACTGGGGATGCACCCCGGCAAGTCCAGAGAGTGCACTTTAACCCTTGTGATGCAGTGCAGTGAGTCCACAGAGGGCACTGGCTCCACTGGGGATGCAGTGCAGTGAGTCATGAGAGTGCCCCGGCACCACTGGGGATGCAGTGCGGTGAGTCCAGAGAGTGCAGTGGCACCACTGGGGATGCAGTGCAGTGAGTCCAGAGAGTGCACTGGCACCATTGGGGATGCACTGCCCTGAGTCCAGAGAGTGCACTGGCACCACTGGGGATGAAGTGCAGTGACTCCAGAGAGTGCACTGGCACCACTGGGGAGTCAGTGCAGTGAGCTCAGAGAGTGCACTGGCACCACTGGGGATGCAGTGCAGTGAGTCCAGAGAGTGCACTGGCACCACTGGGGATGCAGTGCCGTGAGTCCAGAGAGTGCACTGGCACCACTGGGGATGCACTGCAATGAGTCCAGAGAGTGCACTGGCACCAATGGCAATGCAGTGCAGTGAGTCAAGAGAGTGCCTTGGCAAGAGTGGGGATGCAGTGCAGTGAGTCCAGAGAGTGCCCTGGCACCACTGGGGATGCAGTGCAGTGAGTCCAGAGAGTGCCCTGGCACCACTGGGGATGCACTGCCGTGAGTCCAGAGAGTGCACTGGCACCACTGGGGATGCAGTGCAGTGAGTGCAGAGAGTGCACTGGCACCAATGGCAATGCAGTGCAGTGAGTCAAGAGAGTGCCTTGGCACCAGTGGGGATGCAGTGCAGTGAGTCCAGAGAGTGCCCTGGCACCACTGGGGATGCAGTGCAGTGAGTCCAGAGAGTGCCCTGGCACCACTGGGGATGCAGTGCAGTGAGTCCAGAGAGTGCACTGGCACCACTGGGGATGCAGTGCAGTGACTCCAGAGAGTGCACTCGCACCACTGGGGATGTACTGCAGTGAGTCCAGAGAGTGCACTGGCACCACTGGGGATGCAGTGCCGTGAGTCGAGAAAGTGCACTGGCACCACTGGGGATGCACTGCAATGAGTCCAGAGAGTGCACTGGCACCAATGGCAATGCAGTGCAGTGAGTCCAGAGAGTGCCTTGGCACCACTAGGGATGCAGTGCAGTGAGTCCAGAGAGTACCCTGGCACCACTGGGGATGCAGTGCAGTGAGTCCAGAGAGTGCACTGGCACCACTGGGGATGCAGTGCCGTTGGTCCAGAGAGTGCACTAGCACCACTGGGGATGCAGTGCCGTGAGTCCAGAGTGTGCAGTGGCACCACTGGGGATGCACTGCCGTGAGTCCAGAGAGTGCACTGGCACCACTGGGGATGCAGTGCTGTGAGTCCAGAGAGTGCACTGGCACCACCATAGATGCACTGCAGTGAGTCCAGAGAGTGCACTGGCACCACTGCGGATGCACTGCAGTGAGTCCAGAGAGTGCACTGGCACCACTGGGGATACACTGCAGTGAGGCCAGAGATTGCAGTGGCACCACTGGGGATGCAGTGCAGTGAGTCCAGAGAGTGCACTGGTACGATTGGGGATGCACTGCAGTGAGTCCAGAGAGTGCACTGGCACCACTGGGGATGCAATGCAGTGAGTCCAGAGAGTGGACTGGCACCACTGGGGATGCACAGCAGTGACTCAAGAGAGTGCACTGGCACCACTGGGGATGCACTGCAGTGAGTCCAGAGAGTGCACTGGCACCACTGGGGATGCAGTGCAGTGAGTACACAGAGTGCACTGGCACGACTGCGGATGCACACCGGTGAGTCCAGAGAGTGCACTGGCACCACTGGGGATGCACTACAGTGAGGCCAGAGATTGCAGTGGCACCACTGGGGATGCAGTGCAGTGAGTCCAGAGAGTGGACTGGCACCACTGGGGATGCACTGCAGTGAGTCCAGAGAGTGCACTGGCACCACTGGGGATGCACTGCCGTGAGTCCAGAGAGTGGACTGGCACCACTGGGGATGCAGTACAGTGACTCAAGAGAGTGCACTGGCACCACTGGGGATGCACTGCAGTGAGTCCAGAGAGTGCACTGGCACCACTGGGGATGCAGTGCAGTGAGTCCAGAGAGTGCACTGGCACCACTGGGGATGCACTGCAGTGAGTCCAGAGAGTGCACTGGCACCACTGGGGATGCACTGCAGTGAGTCCAGAGAGTGCACTGGTACCACTGGGGATGCAGTGCAGTGAGTCCAGAGAGTGCACTGGCACCACTGGGGATGCAGTGCAGTGAGTCCACAGAGTGCACTGGCACCACTGGCGATGCAGCGCAGCGAGTCCAGAGAGTGCACTGGCCCCACTGGGGATGTAGTGCAGTGAGTCTACAGAGGGCACTGGCACCACTGGGGATGCAGTGCAGTGAGTCCAGAGAGTGCAGTGGCACCACTCGGGATGCAGTGCAGTGAGTCCAAAGAGTGCACTGGCACCATTGGGGATGCAGTGCAGTGAGTCCAGAGAGTGCACTGTCCCCACTGGGGATGCAGTGCAGTGAGTCCAGAGAGTGCACTGGCACCAGTGGGGATGAAGTGCAGTGAGTCCAGAGAGTGCACTGGCACCACTGGGGATGCACCCCGGTGAGTCCAGAGAGTGCACTGGCACCACTGGGGAGGATGCACCCCGGCAAGTCCAGAGAGTGCACTGGCACCACCGGGGATGCAGTGCCGTGAGTCCAGAGAGTGCACTGGCACCACTGGGGATGCCGTGCAGTGAGTCCAGAGAGTGCACTGGCACCACTGGGGATGCACTGCAGTGAGACCAGAGATTGCACTGGTACGATTGGGGATGCACTGCAGTGAGTCCAGAGAGTGCCCCGGCACCACTTGGGATGCAGTGCAGTGAGTCCAGAGAGTGCAGTGGCACCACTGGGGATGCAGTGAAGTGAGTCCAGAGAGTGCACTGGCACCACTGGGGATGCACTGCAGTGAGTTCAGAGAGTGCACTGGCACCACTGGGGATGCACTGCAGTGAGCTCAGAGAGTGCACTGGCACCACTGGGGATGCAGTGCAGTGAGTCCAGAGAGTGCACTGTCACCACTGGGGATGCAGTGCAGTGAGTCCAGAGAGTGCACTGGCACCACTGGGGATGCAGTGCAGTGAGTCCACAGAGTGCACTGGCACCACTGGGGATGCAGTGCAGTGAGCTCAGAGAGTGCACTGGCACCACTGGGGATGCAGTGCATTGAGTCCAGAGAGTGCACTGGCACCACTGGGGATGCACTGCAGTGAGTCCAGAGAGTGCACTGGCACCACTGGGGATGCAGTGCGGTGAGTCCAGAGAGTGCACTGGCACCACTGGGGGTGCAGTGCGGTGAGTCCAGAGAGGTCACTGGCACCACTGGGGATGCAGTGCAGTGAGTCCAGAGAGTGCACTGGCACCACTGGGGATGCACCCCGGTGAGTCCAGAGAGTGCACTGGCACTACTGGGGATGCACCCCTGTGAGTCCAGAGATTGCACTGGCACCACTGGGGATGCAGTGCAGTGAGTCCAGAGAGTGCACTGGCACCACTTGGGATGCACTGCAGTGAGTCCAGAGAGTGCACTGGCACCACTGGGGATGCACTGCAGTGAGTCCAGAGAGTGCACTGGTACCACTGGGGATGCAGTGCAGTGAGTCCAGAGAATGCACTGGAACGATTGGGGATGCACTGCAGGGAGTCCAGAGAGTGCACTGGCACCACCTGGGATGCAATGCAGTGAGTCCAGAGAGTGCACTGGCACCACTGGGGATGCACTGCAGTGACTCAAGAGAGCGCACTGGCACCACTGGGGATGGAGTGCAGTGAGTCCAGAGAGTGCACTGGCACCACTGGGGATGCAGTGCAGTGAGTCCACAGAGTGCACTGGCACCACTGGGGATGCAGCGCAGCGAGTCCAGAGAGTGCACTGGCACCACTGGGGATGCAGTGCCGTGAGTCCAGAGAGTGCACTGGCACCACTGGGGATGCAGTGCCGTGAGTCCAGAGAGTGCACTGGCACCACTGGGGATGCAGTGCCGTGAGTCCAGAGAGTGCACTGGCACCACTGGGGATGCACTGCAGTGAGTCCAGAGAATTCACTGGCACCACTGGGGATGCACTGCAGTGAGTCCAGAGAGGGCACTGGCACAACTGGGGATGCAGTGCAGTGAGTCCACAGAGCGCACTGGCACCACTGGCGATGCACTGCAGTGAGTCCAGAGAATGCACTGTCACCACTGGGGATGCAGTGCAGTGAGTCCAGAGAGTGCACTGGGACCACTAGGGATGCAGCGCAGTGAGTCCAGAGAGTGCACTGGCACCACTGGGGATGCAGCGCAGTGAGTCCAGAGAGTACACTGGCACCACTGGGGATGTACTGCCGTGAGTCCAGAGAGTGCACTGGCACCACTGGGGATGCAGTGCCGTGAGTCCAGAGAGTGCACTGGCATCACTGGGTATGCACTGCCGTGCTTCCAGAGAGTGCACTGGCACCACTGGGGATGCAGTGCAGTGAGTCCAGAGAGTGCACTGGCACCACTGGGGATGCAGTTCAGTGACTCCAGAGAGTGCAGTGGTACGATTGGGGATGCACTGCAGTGAGTCCAGAGAGTGCACTGGCACCAGTGGGGATGCAGTGCAGTGAGTGCAGAGAGTGCACTGGCCCCACTGGGGATGTAGTGCAATGAGTCCACAGAGGGCACTGGTACCACTGGGGATGCAGTGCCGTGAGTCCAGAGAGTGCATTGGCAGCACTGGGGATGCAGTGCAGTGAGTCCAGAGAGTGCACTGGCACCACTGGAGATGCAGTGCAGTGAGTCCAAAGAGTTAACTGGCACCATTGGGGATGCAGTGCAGTGAGTCCAGAGAGTGCACTTGCACCACTGGGGATGCAGTGCAGTGAGTCCAGAGAGTGCTCTCGTACCACTGGGGAGTCAGTGCCGTTGGTCCAGAGAGTGCACTGGCACCACAGGGGATGCAGTGCAGTGAGTCCAGAGAGTGCACTGGCCCCACTGGGGATGCAGTGCAGTGAGTCCAGAGAGTGCACGGGCACCACTGGGGATGCAGTGCGGTGAGTCCAGAGAGTGCACTGGCACCACTGGGGATGCAGTGCAGTGAGTCCAGAGTGTGCACTGGCACCACTGGGGATGCAGTGCCGTGAGTCCAGAGAGTGCACTGGCACCACTGGGGATGCACCCCGGTGAGTCCAGAGAGTGCACTGGCACCACTGGGGATGCACCCCGGCAAGTCCAGAGAGTGCACTGTCACCACTGGGGATGCAGTGCAGTGAGTCCAGAGAGTGCACTGGCACCACTGGGGATGCAGTGCAGTGAGTCCACAGAGGGCACTGGCACCACTGGGGATGCAGTGCAGTGAGTCCAGAGAGTGCACTGGCACCACTGGGGATGCAGTGCAGTGAGTCCAGAGAGTGCACTGGCACCACTGGGGATGCACTGCAGTGAGACCAGAGATTGCAGTGGCACCACTGGGGATGCACTGCAGTGAGTCCAGAGAGTGCACTGGTACGATTGGGGATGCACTGCAGTGAGTCCAGAGAGTGCACTGGCACCACTGGGAATGCAATGCAGTGAGTCCAGAGAGTGCACTGGCACCACTGGGGATGCACTGCAGTGACTCAAGATAGTGCACTGGCACCACTGGGGATGCAGTGCAGTGAGTCCAGAGAGTGCACTGGTACGATTGGGGATGCACTGCAGTGAGTCCAGAGAGTGGACTGGCACCACTGGGGATGCACCCCGGTGACTCCAGAGAGTGCACTGGCACCAACTGGAAATGCACTGCAGTGAGTCCACAGAGTGCACTGGCACCACTGGGGATGCAGTGCAGTGAGTCCAGAGAGTGCACTGGCTCCACAGGGGATGCACCCCGGTGACTCCAGAGAGTGCACTGGCACCACTGGGGATGCACCCCGGCAAGTCCAGAGAGTGCACTGGTACCACAGGGGATGCAGTGCAGTGAGTCCAGAGAGTGCACTGGCACCACTGGGGATGCACCCCGGTTAGTCAAGAGAGTGCACTGGCACCACTGGGGATGCAGTGCAGTGAGCTCAGAGAGTGCACTGGCACCACTGGGGATGCAGTTCAGTGAGTCCAGAGAGTGCGCTGGCACCACTGGTGATGCAGTGCAGTGAGTCCAGAGAGTGCACTGGCCCCACTGGGGATGCAGTGCAGTGAGTCCACAGAGGGCACTGGCACCACTGGGGATGCAGTGCAGTGAGTCCAGAGAGTGCCCCGGCACTACTGGGGATGCAGTGCAGTGAGTCCAGAGAGTGCAGTGACACCACTGGGGATGCAGTGCAGTGAGTCCAGAGAGTGTACTGGCACCATTGGGGATGCACTGCAGTGAGTCCAGAGAGTGCACTGGTACGATTGGGGATGCACTGCAGTGAGTCCAGAGAGGTCACTGGCACCACTGGGGATGCAGTGCAGTGAGTCCAGAGAGTGCACTGGCACCACTGGGGATGAACTGCAGTGAGTCCAGAGAGTGCACTTGTACCACTGGGGATGCACTGCAGTGATTCCAGAGAGTGCACTGGCACCACTGGGGATGCACTGCAGTGAGTCCAGAGAGTACCCTGGCACCACTGGGGATGCAGTGCAATGAGATCAGAGAGTGCACTGGCACCACTGGGGATGCACTGCAGTGAGACCAGAGATTGCACTGGCACCACTGGGGATGCACTGCAGTGACTCAAGAGAGTGCACTGGCACCACTGGGGATGCAGTGCAGTGAGTCCAGAGAGTGCACTTGCACCACTGGGGATGCAGTGCAGTGAGTCCAGAGAGTGCACTGTCACCTTTGGGGATGCAGTGCAGTGAGTCCAGAGAGTGCACTGGCACCACTGGGGATGCAGTGCAGTGAGTCCAGAGAGTGCACTGGCACCACTGGGGATGCAGTGCGGTGAGTCCAGAGAGTGCACTGGCACCACTGGGGGTGCAGTGCAGTGAGTCCAGAGAGGTCACTGGCACCACTGGGGATGCAGTGCAATGAGTCCAGAGAGTGCACTGGCACCACTGGGGATGCACCCCGGTGAGTCCAGAGAGTGCACTGGCACCACTGGGAATGCAGTGCACTGAGTCCAGAGAGGTCACTGGCACCACTGGGGATGCAGTGCATTCAGTCCAGAGAGTGCATTGGTACGATTGGGGATGCAGTGCGGTGAGTCCAGAGAGTGCACTGGCACCACTGGGGATGCAGTGCCGTGAGTCCAGAGTGTGCACTGGCACCACTGGGAATGCAGTGCAGTGAGTCCAGAGAGTGCACTGGCACCACTGGAAATGCAGTGCACTGAGTCCAGAGATTGCCCTGGCACCACTGGGTGTGCAGTACAGTGATTCCAGAGAGTGCACTGGCACCACTGGGGATGCAGTACAGCGAGTCCAGAGAGTGCACTGGCACCACTGGGGATGCAGTGCGGTGAGTCCAGAGAGTGCACTGGCACCACTGGGGATGCACTGCCGTGAGTCCAGAGAGCGCACTGGCACCACTGGGGATGCAGTGCAGTGAGTCCAGATAGTGCACTGGCACCACCGCGGATGCACCCCGGTGAGTCCAGAGAGTGCACTGGCACCACTGGGGATGCACCACGGCAAGTCCAGAGAGTGCAGTGTCACCACTGGGGATGCAGTGCAGTGAGTCCAGAGAGTGCACTGGCACCACTGGGGTGCAGCGCAGTGAGTCCAGAGAGTGCACTGGCACCACTGGGGATGCAGTGCAGTGAGTCCAGAGAGTGCCCTGGCACCACTGGGGATGCAGTGCAGTGAGTCCAGAGAATGCCCTGGCACCACTGGGGATGCAGTGCAGTGAGTCCAGAGAGTGCACTGGCACCACTGGGGATGCAGTGCAGTGAGTCCAGAGAGTGCACTGGCACCACGTGGGATGCGGTGCAGTGAGTGCAGAGAGTGCACTGGCACCACTGGGGATGTAGTGCCGTGAGTCCAGAGAGTGCACTGGCACCACTGGGGATGCACTGCAATGAGTCCAGAGAGTGCACAGGCACGACTGGGGATGCAGTGCAGTGAGTCCAGAGAGTGCCCTGGCACCACTAGGGATGCAGTGCAGTGAGTCCAGAGAGTGCCCTGGCACCACTGGGGATGCAGTGCAGCGAGTCCAGAGAGTGCACTGGCACCACTCGTGATGCAGTGCCGTTGGTCCAGAGAGTGCACTAGCACCACTGGGGATGCAGTGCTGTGAGTCCAGAGTGTGCAGTGGCACCACTGGGAATGCAGTGCAGTGAGTCCAGAGAGTGCACTGGCACCACTGGGGATGCAGTGCTGTGAGTCCAGAGAGTGCATTGGTACGTTTCGGGATGCAGTGCGGTGAGTCCAGAGAGTGCACTGGCACCACTGGGGATGCAGTGCCGTGAGTCCAGAGTGTGCACTGGCACCACTGGGGATGCGCTGCAGTGAGTCCAGAGAGTGCACTGGCACCACTTGGGATGCAGTGCAGTGACTCCAGAGAGTGCACTGGCACCACTGGGGGTGCAGTGCAGTGAGTCCAGAGAGTGCACTGGCACCACTGGGGATGCAGTGCAGTGAGTCCAGAGAGTGCACTGGCACCACTGGGGATGCAGTGCGGTGAGTCCAGAGAGTGCACTGGCACCACAGGGGATGCAGTGCGGTGAGTCCAGAGAGTGCACTGGCACCACTGGGGATGCAGTGCCGTGAGTCCAGAGAGGTCACTGGCACCACTGGGGATGCAGTGCAGTGAGTCCAGATATTGCACTGGCACCAACGGGGATGCACCCCGGTGAGTCCAGAGAGTGCACTGGCCCCACTGGGGATGCACCCCGGTGAGTCCAGAGAGTGCACTGGAACCACTGGGGATGCAGTGCAGTGAGTCCACAGAGTGCACTGGCACCACTGGGGATGCAGTGCGGTGAGTCCAGAGAGGTCACTGGCACCACTGGGGATGCAGTGCAGTGAATCCAGAGAGTGCCCTGGCACCACTGGGGATGCAATGCAGTGAGTCCAGAGAGTGCCCTGGCACCACTGGGGATGCAGTGCAGTGAGTCCAGAGAGTGCACTTGCACCACTGGGGATGCAGTGCAGTGAGTCCAGAGAGTGCACTGGCACCACTGGGGATGCAGTGCAGTGAGTCCAGAGAGTGCACTGGCACCACTGGGGATGCAGTGCCGTGAGTCCAGAGAGTGCACTGGCACCACTGGGGATGCACCGCAATGAGTCCAGAGTGTGCACTGGCACCAATGGCAATGCAGTGCAGTGAGTCCAGAGAGTGCCTTGGCACCACTGGGGATGCAGTGCAGTGAGTCCAGAGAGTACCCTGGCACCACCGGGGATGCAGTGCAGTGAGTCCAGAGAGTGCACTGGCACCACTGGTGATGCAGTGCCGTTGGTCCAGAGAGTGCACTAGCACCACTGGGGATGCAGTGCCGTGAGTCCAGAGTGTGCAGTGGCACCACTGGGGATGCAGTGCAGTGAGTCCAGAGAGTGCACTGGCACCACTGGGGATGCAGTGCTGTGAGTCCAGAGAGTGCACTGGCACCACTGGGGATGCACTGCCGTGAGTCCAGAGAGCGCACTGGCACCACTGGGGATGCAGTGCAGTGAGTCCAGATAGTGCACTGGCACCACCGCGGATGCACCCCGGTGAGTCCAGAGAGTGCACTGGCACCACTGGGGATGCACCACGGCAAGTCCAGAGAGTGCAGTGTCACCACTGGGGATGCAGTGCAGTGAGTCCAGAGAGTGCACTGGCACCACTGGGGATGCAGCGCAGTGAGTCCAGAGAGTGCACTGGCACCACTGGGGATGCAGTGCAGTGAGTCCAGAGAGTGCCCTGGCACCACTGGGGATGCAGTGCAGTGAGTCCAGAGAATGCCCTGGCACCACTGGGGATGCAGTGCAGTGAGTCCAGAGAGTGCACTGGCACCACTGGGGATGCAGTGCAGTGAGTCCAGAGAGTGCACTGGCACCACGTGGGATGCGGTGCAGTGAGTGCAGAGAGTGCACTGGCACCACTGGGGATGCAGTGCCGTGAGTCCAGAGAGTGCACTGGCACCACTGGGGATGCACTGCAATGAGTCCAGAGAGTGCACAGGCACGACTGGGGATGCAGTGCAGTGAGTCCAGAGAGTGCCCTGGCACCACTAGGGATGCAGTGCAGTGAGTCCAGAGAGTGCCCTGGCACCACTGGGGATGCAGTGCAGCGAGTCCAGAGAGTGCACTGGCACCACTCGTGATGCAGTGCCGTTGGTCCAGAGAGTGCACTAGCACCACTGGGGATGCAGTGCTGTGAGTCCAGAGTGTGCAGTGGCACCACTGGGAATGCAGTGCAGTGAGTCCAGAGAGTGCACTGGCACCACTGGGGATGCAGTGCTGTGAGTCCAGAGAGTGCATTGGTACGTTTCGGGATGCAGTGCGGTGAGTCCAGAGAGTGCACTGGCACCACTGGGGATGCAGTGCCGTGAGTCCAGAGTGTGCACTGGCACCACTGGGGATGCGCTGCAGTGAGTCCAGAGAGTGCACTGGCACCACTTGGGATGCAGTGCAGTGACTCCAGAGAGTGCACTGGCACCACTGGGGGTGCAGTGCAGTGAGTCCAGAGAGTGCACTGGCACCACTGGGGATGCAGTGCAGTGAGTCCAGAGAGTGCACTGGCACCACTGGGGATGCAGTGCGGTGAGTCCAGAGAGTGCACTGGCACCACAGGGGATGCAGTGCGGTGAGTCCAGAGAGTGCACTGGCACCACTGGGGATGCAGTGCCGTGAGTCCAGAGAGGTCACTGGCACCACTGGGGATGCAGTGCAGTGAGTCCAGATATTGCACTGGCACCAACGGGGATGCACCCCGGTGAGTCCAGAGAGTGCACTGGCCCCACTGGGGATGCACCCCGGTGAGTCCAGAGAGTGCACTGGAACCACTGGGGATGCAGTGCAGTGAGTCCACAGAGTGCACTGGCACCACTGGGGATGCAGTGCGGTGAGTCCAGAGAGGTCACTGGCACCACTGGGGATGCAGTGCAGTGAATCCAGAGAGTGCCCTGGCACCACTGGGGATGCAATGCAGTGAGTCCAGAGAGTGCCCTGGCACCACTGGGGATGCAGTGCAGTGAGTCCAGAGAGTGCACTGGCACCACTGGGGATGCAGTGCAGTGAGTCCAGAGAGTGCACTGGCACCACTGGGGATGCAGTGCAGTGAGTCCAGAGAGTGCACTGGCACCACTGGGGATGCAGTGCCGTGAGTCCAGAGAGTGCACTGGCACCACTGGGGATGCACCGCAATGAGTCCAGAGTGTGCACTGGCACCAATGGCAATGCAGTGCAGTGAGTCCAGAGAGTGCCTTGGCACCACTGGGGATGCAGTGCAGTGAGTCCAGAGAGTACCCTGGCACCACCGGGGATGCAGTGCAGTGAGTCCAGAGAGTGCACTGGCACCACTGGTGATGCAGTGCCGTTGGTCCAGAGAGTGCACTAGCACCACTGGGGATGCAGTGCCGTGAGTCCAGAGTGTGCAGTGGCACCACTGGGGATGCAGTGCAGTGAGTCCAGAGAGTGCACTGGCACCACTGGGGATGCAGTGCTGTGAGTCCAGAGAGTGCACTGGCACCACTGGGGATGCAGTGCAGTGAGTCCACAGAGGGCACTGGCTCCACTGGGGATGCAGTGCAGTGAATCCAGAGAGTGCCCCGGCACCACTGGGGATGCAGTGCAGTGAGTCCAGAGAGTGCAGTGGCACCACTAGTGATGCACTGCAGTGAGTCCAGAGAGTGCACTGGCACCACTGGGGATGCAGTGCAGTGAGTCCAGAGAGTGCCTTGGCACCACTGGGGATGCAGTGCAGTGAGTCCAGAGAGTACCCTGGCACCACTGGGGATGCAGTGCAGTGAGTCCAGAGAGTGTACTGGCACCACTGGGGATGCAGTGCCGTGAGGCCAGAGAGTACACTGGCACCACTGGGGATGCACTGCCGTGAGTCCAGAGTGTGCACTGGCACCACTGGGGATGCAGTGCAGTGAGTCCAGAGAGTGCACTGGCACCACTGGGGATGCAGTGCTGTGAGTCCAGAGATTGCACTGGCACCACTGGGGGTGCAGTGCAGTGAGTCCAGAGAGTGCACTGGCACCACTGGGGATGCACTGCAGTGAGTCCAGAGAGTGCACTGGCACCACTGGGGATGCAGTGCTGTGAGTCCAGAGAGTGCATTGGTACGTTTCGGGATGCAGTGCGGTGAGTCCAGAGAGTGCACTGGCACCACTGGGGATGCAGTGCCGTGAGTCCAGAGTGTGCACTGGCACCACTGGGGATGCGCTGCAGTGAGTCCAGAGAGTGCACTGGCACCACTTGGGATGCAGTGCAGTGACTCCAGAGAGTGCACTGGCACCACTGGGGATGCAGCGCAGTGAGTCCAGAGAGTGCACTGGCACCACTGGGGATGCAGTGCAGTGAGTCCAGAGAGTGCACTGGCACCACTGGGGATGCAGTGCGGTGAGTCCAGAGAGTGCACTGGCACCACAGGGGATGCAGTGCGGTGAGTCCAGAGAGTGCACTGGCACCACTGGGGATGCAGTGCCGTGAGTCCAGAGAGGTCACTGGCACCACTGGGGATGCAGTGCAGTGAGTCCAGATATTGCACTGGCACCAACGGGGATGCACCCCGGTGAGTCCAGAGAGTGCACTGGCCCCACTGGGGATGCACCCCGGTGAGTCCAGAGAGTGCACTGGAACCACTGGGGATGCAGTGCAGTGAGTCCACAGAGTGCACTGGCACCACTGGGGATGCAGTGCGGTGAGTCCAGAGAGGTCACTGGCACCACTGGGGATGCAGTGCAGTGAATCCAGAGAGTGCCCTGGCACCACTGGGGATGCAATGCAGTGAGTCCAGAGAGTGCCCTGGCACCACTGGGGATGCAGTGCAGTGAGTCCAGAGAGTGCACTGGCACCACTGGGGATGCAGTGCAGTGAGTCCAGAGAGTGCACTGGCACCACTGGGGATGCAGTGCAGTGAGTCCAGAGAGTGCACTGGCACCACTGGGGATGCAGTGCCGTGAGTCCAGAGAGTGCACTGGCACCACTGGGGATGCACCGCAATGAGTCCAGAGTGTGCACTGGCACCAATGGCAATGCAGTGCAGTGAGTCCAGAGAGTGCCTTGGCACCACTGGGGATGCAGTGCAGTGAGTCCAGAGAGTACCCTGGCACCACCGGGGATGCAGTGCAGTGAGTCCAGAGAGTGCACTGGCACCACTGGTGATGCAGTGCCGTTGGTCCAGAGAGTGCACTAGCACCACTGGGGATGCAGTGCCGTGAGTCCAGAGTGTGCAGTGGCACCACTGGGGATGCAGTGCAGTGAGTCCAGAGAGTGCACTGGCACCACTGGGGATGCAGTGCTGTGAGTCCAGAGAGTGCACTGGCACCACTGGGGATGCAGTGCAGTGAGTCCACAGAGGGCACTGGCTCCACTGGGGATGCAGTGCAGTGAATCCAGAGAGTGCCCCGGCACCACTGGGGATGCAGTGCAGTGAGTCCAGAGAGTGCAGTGGCACCACTAGTGATGCACTGCAGTGAGTCCAGAGAGTGCACTGGCACCACTGGGGATGCAGTGCAGTGAGTCCAGAGAGTGCCTTGGCACCACTGGGGATGCAGTGCAGTGAGTCCAGAGAGTACCCTGGCACCACTGGGGATGCAGTGCAGTGAGTCCAGAGAGTGTACTGGCACCACTGGGGATGCAGTGCCGTGAGGCCAGAGAGTACACTGGCACCACTGGGGATGCACTGCCGTGAGTCCAGAGTGTGCACTGGCACCACTGGGGATGCAGTGCAGTGAGTCCAGAGAGTGCACTGGCACCACTGGGGATGCAGTGCTGTGAGTCCAGAGATTGCACTGGCACCACTGGGGGTGCAGTGCAGTGAGTCCAGAGAGTGCACTGGCACCACTGGGGATGCACTGCAGTGAGTCCAGAGAGTGCACTGGCACCACTGGAGATGCAGTGCCGTGAGTCCAGAGAGTGCACTGGCACCACTGGGATTGCAGTGCAGTGAGTCCAGAGAGTGCACTGGCACCACTGGGGAAGCAGTGCAGTGAGTCCAGAGAGTGCACTGGCACCAATGGGGATGCACTGCAGTGAGTCCAGACAGTGCACTGGCACCACTGGGGATGCACCCCGGTGAGTCCAGGGAGTGCACTGGCACCACTGGGGATGCACCCCGGCAAGTCCAGAGAGTGCACTGTCACCACTTGGGATGCAGTGCAGTGAGTCCAGAGAGTGCACTGGCCCCACTGGGGATGCAGTGCAGTGAGTCCACAGAGGGCACTGGCTCCACTGGGGATGCAGTGCAGTGAGTCCAGAGAGTGCCCCAGCACCACTGGGGATGCAGTGCAGTGAGTCCAGAGAGTGCAGTGGCACCACTGGGGATGCAGTGCAGTGAGTCCACAGAGGGCACTGGCACCACTGGGGATGCAGTGCAGTGAGTCCAGAGAGTGCCCCGGCACCACTGGGGATGCTGTGCAGTGAGTCCAGAGAGTGCAGTGGCACCACTAGTGATGCACTGCAGTGAGTCCAGAGAGTGCACTGGCACCACTGGGGATGCAGTGCAGTGAGTCCAGAGAGTTCACTGGCACCACTGGGGATGCAGTGCCGTGAGTCCAGAGAGTGCACTGGCACCACTGGGGATGCACTGCAATGAGTCCAGAGAGTGCACTGGCACCACTGGGGATGCAGTGCAGTGAGTCCAGAGAGTGCACTGGCACCACTGGGGATGCAGTGCAGTGAGTCCAGAGAGTGCATTGGCACCACTGGGGATGCAGTGCAGTGAGTCCAGAGAGTGTACTGGCACCACTGGGGATGCAGTCCCGTGAGTCCAGAGAGTGCACTGGCACCACTGGGGATGCAGTGCCGTGAGTCCAGAGTGTGCACTGGCACCACTGGGGATGCAGTGCAGTGAGTCCAGAGAGTGCACTGGCACCACTGGGGATGCACTGCAGTGAGTCCAGAGAGTGCACTGGCACCACTGGGGATGCAGTGCCGTGAGTCCAGAGAGTGCACTGGCACCACTGGGGATGCAGTGCAGTGAGTCCAGAGAGTGCAATGGCACCACTAGGGATGCAGCGCAGTGAGTCCAGAGAGTGCACTGACACCACTGGGGATGCAGTGCAGTGAGTCCAGAGAGTGCACTGGAACCACTGGGGATGCAGTGCAGTGAGTCCAGAGAGTGCACTGGTACGATTGGGGATGCAGTGCCGTGAGTCCAGAGAGTGCACTGGCAAAAAAGGGAATGCACTGCAGTGAGTACAGAGAGTGCACTGGCACCACTAGTGATGCAGTGCAGTGAGTCCAGAGAGTGCACTGGCACCACTGGGGATGCAGTGCAGTGAGTCCAGAGAGTGCACTGGCACCACTGGGGATGCACTGCAATGCGTCCAGAGAGTGCACTTGCACCAATGGCAATGCAGTGCAGTGAGTCCAGAGAGTGCCTTGGCACCACTGGGGATGCAGTGCAGTGAGTCCAGAGAGTACCCTGGCACCACTGGGGATGCAGTGCAGTGAGTCCAGAGAGTGCACTGGCACCACTGGGGATGCAGTGCCGTGAGTCCAGAGAGTGCACTAGCACCACTGGGGATGCAGTGCCGTGAGTCCAGAGTGTGCACTGGTACCACTGGGGATGCACTGCAGTGAGTCCAGAGAGTGCACTGGCACCACCGGGGATGCAGTGCCGTGAGTCCAGAGAGTGCACTGGCACCACTGGGGATGCAGTGCAGTGAGACCAGAGATTGCACTAGTACGATTGGGGATGCGCTGCAGTGAGTCCAGAGAGTGCACTGGCACCACTGGGGATGCACCCTGGTGAGTCCAGAGAGTGCACTGGCACCACTGGGGATGCAGTGCAGTGAGTCCAGAGAGTGCACTGGCACCACTGGGGATGCACTGCCGTGCTTCCAGAGAGTGCACTGGCACCACTGGGGATGCACTGCAGTGAGTCCACAGAGTGCACTGGCAGCACTCGGGATGCAGTGCAGTGAGTCCAGAGTGCACTGGCACCACTGGGGATGCACTGCAGTAAGTGCAGAGAGTGCACTGGCACCACTGGGGATGCAGTGCAGTGAGTCCAGAGAGTGCACTGGCACCACTGGGGATGCAGTGCGGTGAGTCCAGAGAGTGCACTGGCACCACTGGGGATGCAGTGCGGTGAGTCCAGAGAGTGCACTGTCACCACTGGGGATGCAGTGCAGTGAGTCCAGAGAGGTCACTGGCACCACTGGGGATGCAGTGCAGTGAGTCCAGATAGTGCACTGGCACCACCGGGGATGCACCCTGGTGAGTCCAGAGAGTGCACTGGCACCACTGGGGATGCAGTGCAGTGAGTCCAGAGAGTGCACTGGCACCACTGGGGATGCAGTGCAGTGAGTCCAGAGAGGTCACTGGCACCACTGGGGATGCAGTGCAGTGAGTCCAGAGAGTGCCCTGGCACCACTGGGGATGCAGTGCAGTGAGTCCAGAGAGTGCACTGGCACCACTGGGGATGCAGTGCAGTGAGTCCAGAGAGTGCACTGGCACCACGTGGGATGCAGTGCAGTGAGTCCAGAGAGTGCACTGGCAGCACTGGGGATGCAGTGCCGTGAGTCCAGAGAGTGCACTGGCACCACTGGGGATGCAGTGCAGTGAGTCCACAGAGGGCACTGGCTCCACGGGGGATGCAGTGCAGTGAATCCAGAGAGTGCCCCGGCACCACAGGGGATGCAGTGCAGTGAGTCCAGAGAGTGCAGTGGCACCACTAGTGATGCACTGCTGTGAGTCCAGAGAGTGCACTGGCACCACTGGGGATGCAGTGCAGTGAGTCCAGAGAGTGCCTTGGCACCACTGGGGATGCAGTGCAGTGAGTCCAGAGAGTACCCTGGCACCACTGGGGATGCAGTGCAGTGAGTCCAGAGAGTGTACTGGCACCACTGGGGATGCAGTGCCGTGAGTCCAGAGAGTACACTGGCACAACTGGGGATGCACTGCCGTGAGTCCAGAGTGTGCACTGGCACCACTGGGGATGCAGTGCAGTGAGTCCAGAGAGTGCACTGGCACCTCTGGGGATGCAGTGCTGTGAGTCCAGAGATTGCACTGGCACCACTGGGGGTGCACTGCCGTGAGTCCAGAGAGTGCACTGGCACCACCTGGGATGCACTGCAGTGAGTCCAGAGAGTGCACTGGCACCACTGGAGATGCAGTGCCGTGAGTCCAGAGAGTGCACTGGCACCACTGGGATTGCAGTGCAGTGAGTCCAGAGAGTGCACTGGCACCACTGGGGAAGCAGTGCAGTGAGTCCAGAGAGTGCACTGGCACCACTGGGGATGCACTGCAGTGAGTCCAGACAGTGCACTGGCACCACTGGGGATGCACCCCGGCAAGTCCAGAGAGTGCACTGTCACCACTTGGGATGCAGTGCAGTGAGTCCAGGGAGTGCACTGGCCCCACTGGGGATGCAGTGCAGTGAGTCCACAGAGGGCACTGGCTCCACTGGGGATGCAGTGCAGTGAGTCCAGAGAGTGCCCCGGCACCACTGGGGATGCAGTGCAGTGAGTCCAGAGAGTGCAGTGGCACCACTGGGGATGCAGTGCAGTGAGTCCACAGAGGGCACTGGCTCCACTGGGGATGCAGTGCAGTGAGTCCAGAGAGTGCCCCGGCACCACTGGGGATGCAGTGCAGTGAGTCCAGAGAGTGCACTGGCACCACTAGTGATGCACTGCAGTGAGTCCAGAGAGTGCACTGGCACCACTGGGGATGCACTGCAGTGAGTCCAGAGAGTGCACTGGCACCACTGGGGATGCAGTGCAGTGAGTCCAGAGAGTTCACTGGCACCACTGGGGATGCAGTGCCGTGAGTCCAGAGAGTGCACTGGCACCACTGGGGATGCACTGCAAAGAGTCCAGAGAGTGCACTGGCACCAATGGCAATGCAGTGCAGTGAGTCCAGAGAGTGCCTTGGCACCACTGGGGATGCAGTGCAGTGAGTCCAGAGAGTACCCTGGCACCACTGGGGATGCAGTGCAGTGAGTCCAGAGAGTGTACTGGCACCACTGGGGATGCAGTCCCGTGAGTCCAGAGAGTGCACTGGCACCACAGGGGATGCATTGCAGTGACTCCAGAGTGTGCACTGGCACCACTGGGGATGCAGTGCAGTGAGTCCAGAGAGTGCACTGGCACCACTGGGGATGCACTGCAGTGAGTCCAGAGAGTGCACGGGCACCACTGGGGATGCAGTGCCGTGAGTCCAGAGAGTGCACTGGCACCACTGGGGATGCAGTGCAGTGAGTCCAGAGAGTGCAATGGCACCACTAGGGATGCAGTGCAGTGAGTCCAGAGAGTGCACTGACACCACTGGGGATGCAGCGCAGTGAGTCCAGAGAGTGCACTGGAACCACTGGGGATGCAGTGCAGTGAGTCCAGAGAGTGCACTGTTACGATTGGAGATGCAGTGCCGTGTGTCCAGAGAGTGCACTGGCACCACTGGGGATGCACTGCAATGAGTCCAGAGAGTGCACTGGCACCACTAGTGATGCAGTGCAGTGAGTCCAGAGAGTGCACTGGCACCACTGGGGATGCAGTGCAGTGAGTCCAGAGAGTGCACTGGCACCACTGGGGATGCAGTGCCGTGAGTCCAGAGAGTGCACTGGCACCACTGGGGATGCACTGCAATGCGTCCAGAGAGTGCACTGGCACCAATGGCAATGCAGTGCAGTGAGTCCAGAGAGTGCACTGGCACCACTGGGGATGCAGTGCAGTGAGTCCAGAGAGTGCACTGGCACCACTGGGGATGCAGTGCAGTGAGTCCAGAGAGTGCACTGGCACCACTGGGGATGCAGTGCCGTGAGTCCAGAGAGTGCACTAGCACCACTGGGGATGCAGTGCCGTGAGTCCAGAGTGTGCACTGGCACCACTGGGGATGCACTGCAGTGAGTCCAGAGAGTGCACTGGCACCACTGGGGATGCAGTGCCGTGAGTCCAGAGAGTGCACTGTCACCACTGGGGATGCAGTGCAGTGAGTCCAGAGAGTTCACTGGCACCACTGGGGATGCAGTGCAGTGAGACCAGAGATTGCACTGGTACGATTGGGGATGCGCTGCAGTGAGTCCAGAGAGTGCACTGGCACCACTGGGGATGCACCCTGGTGAGTCCAGAGAGTGCACTGGCACCACTGGGGATGCAGTGCAGTGAGTCCAGAGAGTGCACTGGCACCACTGGGGATGCAGCGCGGTGAGTCCAGAGAGTGCACTGGCACCAGTGGAGATTCAGTGCAGTGAGTCCAGAGAGTGCACTGGCACCACTGGGGATGCACTGCAGTGAGTCCAGAGAGTGCCCTGGCACCACTTGGGATGCACCGCGGTGAGTCCAGGGAGTGCACTGGCACCACTGGGGATGCACCCCGGCAAGTCCAGAGAGTGCACTGTCACCACTTGTGATGCAGTGCAGTGAGTCCACAGAGGGCACTGGCTCCACTGGGGATGCAGTGCAGTGAGTCATGAGAGTGCCCCGGCACCACTGGGGATGCAGTGCGGTGAGTCCAGAGAGTGCAGTGGCACCACTGGGGATGCAGTGCAGTGAGTCCAGAGAGTGCACTGGCACCATTGGGGATGCACTGCCCTGAGTCCAGAGAGTGCACTGGCACCACTGGGGATGAAGTGCAGTGACTCCAGAGAGTGCACTGGCACCACTGGGGAGTCAGTGCAGTGAGCTCAGAGAGTGCACTGGCACCTCTGGGGATGCAGTGCGGTGAGTCCAGAGAGTGCACTGGCACCACTGGGGATGCAGTGCCGTGAGTCCAGAGAGTGCACTGGCACCACTGGGGATGCACTGCAATGAGTCCAGAGAGTGCACTGGCACCAATGGCAATGCAGTGGAGTGAGTCAAGAGAGTGCCTTGACACCAGTGGGGATGCAGTGCAGTGAGTCCAGAGAGTGCCCTGGCACCACTGGGGATGCAGTGCAGTGAGTCCAGAGAGTGCCCTGGCACCACTGGGGATGCACTGCCGTGAATCCAGAGAGTGCACTGGCACCACTGGGGATGCAGTGCAGTGACTCCAGAGAGTGCACTGGCACCAATGGCAATGCAGTGCAGTGAGTCAAGAGAGTGCCTTGGCACCAGTGGGGATGCAGTGCAGTGAGTCCAGAGAGTGCCCTGGCACCACTGGGGATGCAGTGCAGTGAGTCCAGAGAGTGCCCTGGCACCACTGGGGATGCAGTGCAGTGAGTCCAGAGAGTGCAGTGGCACCACTGGGGATGCAGTGCAGTGAGTCCACAGAGGGCACTGGCTCCACTGGGGATGCAGTGCAGTGAGTCCAGAGAGTGCCCCGGCACCAGTGGGGATGCAGTGCAGTGAGTCCAGAGAGTGCAGTGGCACCACTGGGGATGCAGTGCAGTGAGTCCACAGAGGGCACTGGCTCCACTGGGGATGCAGTGCAGTGAGTCCAGAGAGTGCCCCGGCACCACTGGGGATGCAGTGCAGTGAGTCCAGAGAGTGCACTGGCACCACTAGTGATGCACTGCAGTGAGTCCAGAGAGTGCACTGGCACCACTGGGGATGCAGTGCAGTGAGTCCAGAGAGTTCACTGGCACCACTGGGGATGCAGTGCCGTGAGTCCAGAGAGTGCACTGGCACCACTGGGGATGCACTGCAATGAGTCCAGAGAGTGCACTGGCACCAATGGCAACGCAGTGCAGTGAGTCCAGAGAGTGCCTTGGCACCACTGGGGATGCAGTGCAGTGAGTCCAGAGAGTACCCTGGCACCACTGGGGATGCAGTGCAGTGAGTCCAGAGAGTGTACTGGCACCACTGGGGATGCAGTCCCGTGAGTCCAGAGAGTGCACTGGAACCACTGGGGATGCAGTGCAGTGACTCCAGAGTGTGCACTGGCACCACTGGGGATGCAGTGCAGTGAGTCCAGAGAGTGCACTGGCACCACTGGGGATGCACTGCAGTGAGTCCAGAGAGTGCACGGGCACCACTGGGGATGCAGTGCCGTGAGTCCAGAGAGTGCACTGGCACCACTGGGGATGCAGTGCAGTGAGTCCAGAGAGTGCAATGGCACCACTAGGGATGCAGTGCAGTGAGTCCAGAGAGTGCACTGGCACGACTGCGGATGCACACCGGTGAGTCCAGAGAGTGCACTGGCACCACTGGGGATGCAGTGCAGTGAGTCCAGAGAGTGCCCTGGCACCACTGGGGATGCAGTGCAGTGAGTCCAGAGAGTGCACTGGCACCACTGGGGATGCAGTGCAGTGACTCCAGAGAGTGCACTGGCACCACTGGGGATGTACTGCAGTGAGTCCAGAGAGTTCACTGGCACCACTGGGGATGCAGTGCCGTGAGTCCAGAAAGTGCACTGGCACCACTGGGGATGTACTGCAATGAGTCCAGAGAGTGCACTGGCACCAATGGCAATGCAGTGCAGTGAGTCCAGAGAGTGCCTTGGCACCACTAGGGATGCAGTGCAGTGAGTCCAGAGAGTACCCTGGCACCACTGGGGATGCAGTGCAGTGAGTCCAGAGAGTGCACTGGCACCACTGGGGATGCAGTGCACTGAGTTCAGAGGGTGCACTGGTACGATTGGGGATGCAATGCAGTGAGTCCAGAGAGTGCACTGGCACCACTGGGGATGCACTGCAGTGACTCAAGAGAGTGCACTGGCACCACTGGGGATGCAGTGCAGTGAGTCCAGAGAGTGCACTGGCACCACTGGGGATGCAGCGCAGTGAGTCCAGAGAGTGCACTGGCACCACTGGGGGTGCAGTGCAGTGAGTCCAGAGAGTGCACTGGCACCACTGGGGATGCAGCGCAGTGAGTCCAGAGAGTGCACTGGCACCACTGGGGATGCAGCGCAGTGAGTCCAGAGAGTGCACTGGCACCACTGGGGATGCACTGCAATGAGTCCAGATAGTGCACTGGCACCACTGGGGATGCACTGCAGTGAGTCCAGAGAGTGCACTGGCACCACTGGGGATGCACTGCAGTGAGTCCAGAGAATGCACTGGCATCACTTGGGATGCGCTGCAGTGAGTCCAGAGAGTGCACTGGCACCACTGGGGATGTGCTGCAGTGAGTCCAGAGAGTGCACTTGCACCACTGGGAATGCGCTGCAGTGAGTCCAGAGAGTGCACTGGCACCACTGGGAATGCAGTGCAGTTAATCCAGAGAGTGCACTGGCACCACTGGGGATGCACTGCAGTGAGTCCAGAGAGTGCACTGGCACCACTGGGGATGCAGTGCAGTGAGTCCAGAGAGTGCACTGGCACCACTGGCGATGCAGCGCAGTGAGTCCAGAGAGTGCACTGGCACCACTGGTGATGCACTGCAGTGAGTCCAGAGAATGCACTGTCACCACTGGTGATGCAGTGGTGTGAGTCCAGAGAGTGCACTGGCACCACTGGGGATGCAGCGCAGTGAGTCCAGAGAGTGCACTGGCACCACTGGGGATGCAGCGCAGTGAGTCCAGAGAGTGCACTGGCAGCACTGGGGATGGACTGCCGTGAGTCCAGAGAGTGCACTGGCACCACTGGGGATGCACTGCCGTGAGTCCAGAGAGTGCAGTGGCACCACTGGGGATGCACTGCAGTGAGTCCAGAGAGTGCACGTGCACCCTTGGGGATGCAGTGCAGTGAGTCCAGAGAGTGCACGGGCACCACTGGGGATGCACTGCAGTGAGTCCAGAGAATGCACTGGCACCACTTGGGATGCGCTGCAGTGAGTCCAGAGAGTGCACTGGCACCACTGGGGATGTGCTGCAGTGAGTCCACAGAGTGCACTTGCACCACTGGGGATGCGCTGCAGTGAGTCCAGAGAGTGCACTGGCACCACTTGGGATGCAGTGCAGTGACTCCAGAGAGTGCACTGGCACCACTGGGGATGCACTGCAGTGAGTCCAGAGAGTGCACTGGCACCACTGGGGATGCAGTGCAGTGAGTCCAGAGAGGGCACTGGCACCACTGGCGATGCAGCGCAGTGAGTCCAGAGAGTGCACTGGCACCACTGGTGATGCACTGCAGTGAGTCCAGAGAATGCACTGGCACCACTGGGGATGCACTGCAGTGAGTCCAGAGACTGCACTGGCACCACAGGGGATGCAGTGCAGTGAGTCCAGAGAGTGCACTGGCACCACTGGGGATGCACTGCAGTAAGTGCAGAGAGTGCACTGGCACCATTGGGGATGCAGTGCAGTGTTTCCAGAGAGTGCACTGGCACCACTGGGGATGCACTGCAGTGAGTCCAGAGAGTGCACGGGCACCCTTGGGGATGCAGTGCAGTGAGTCCAGAGAGTGCACGGGCACCACTGGGGATGCAGTGCAATGAGTCCAGACAGGGCACTGGCACCACTGGGGGTGCAGTGCAGTGAGTCCAGAGAGTGCACTGGCACCACTGGGGATGCAGTGCGGTGAGTCCAGAGAGTGCACTGGCACCACTGGGGTTGCACTGCAGTGAGTCCAGAGAGTTCACTGGCACCACTGGGGATGCACTGCAGTGAGACCAGAGAGTGCACTGGCACTAGCTGGGGATGCAGCGCAGTGAGTCCAGAGAGTGCACTGGCACCACTGGGGAAGCAGCGCAGTGAGTCCAGAGAGTGCACTGGCACCACTGGGGATGCACAGCCGTGAGTCCAGAGAGTGCACGGGCACCACTGGGGATGCACTGCCGTGCTTCCAGAGAGTGCACTGGCACCACTGGGGATGCACTGCAGTGAGTCCAGAGAGTGCACTGGCACCACTGGGGATGCAGTGCAGTGAGTCCATAGAGTGCACTGGCACGACTGGGGATACAGTGCAGTGAGTCCAGAGAGTGCACTGGCACCTCTGGGGATGCAGTGCAGTGAGTCCAGAGAGTGCACTGGCACCACTGGGGATGCAGTGCAGTGAGTCCAGAGAGAGCACTTGTACCACTGGGGATGCAGCGCAGTGAGTCCAGAGAGTGCACTGTCACCACTGGGGATGCAGTGCAGTGAGTCCAGAGAGGGCACTGGCACCACTGGGGATGCACCCCGGTGAGTCCAGAGAGTGCACTGGCACCACTGGGAATGCACTGCACTGAGTCCAGAGAGGTCACTGGCACCACTGGGGATGCAGTGCAGTGAGTGCAGAGAGTGCCCTGGCACCACTGGGGATGCAGTGCACTGAGTCCAGAGAGTGCACTGGCACCACTGGGGATGCAGTGCAGTGAGTCCAGAGAGTGCACTGGCACCACTGGGGATGCAGTGCCGTGAGTCCAGAGAGTGCACTGGTACCACTTTGGATGCACTGCAATGAGTCTTGAGAGTGCACTGGCACCAATGGCAATGCAGTGCAGTGAGTCCAGAGAGTGCCTTGGCACCACTGGGGATGCAGTGCCGTGAGTCCAGAGAGTGCACTGGAACCACTGGGGATGCAGTGCAGTGAGTGCAGAGAGTGCACTGGCACCACTGGGGATGCAGTGCAGTGAGTCCAGAGAGTGCACTGGCACCACTGGGGATGCAGTGCCGTGAGTCCAGAGAGTGCACTGGCACCACTGGGGATGCAGCGCAGTGAGTCCAGAGAGTGCACTGGCACCACCGGGGATGCAGTGCCGTGAGTCCAGAGAGTGCAGTGGCACAACTGGGGATGCAGTGCAGTGAGTCCAAAGAGTGCACTGGCACCACTGGGGATGCAGTGCAGTGAGTCCAGAGAGTGCACTGGCACCACTGGGGATGCAGTGCAGTGAGCTCAGAGAGTACACTGGCACCACTGGGGATGCAGTGCAGTGAGTCCAGAGAGTGTACTGGCACCACTGGGGATGCAGTGCAGTGAGTCCAGAGAGTGCACTGGCACCACTGGGGATGCAGTGCAGTGAGTCCAGAGAGTGCACTGGCACCACTGGGGATGCAGTGCAGTGAGTCCAGAGAGTGCACTGGCACCACTGGGGATGCAGTGCGGTGAGGCCAGAGATTGCACTGGCACCACTGGGGATGCAGTGCAGTGAGTCCAGAGAGGTCACTGGCACCACTGGGGATGCAGTGCAGTGAGTCCAGAGAGTGCACTGGCACCACTGGGGATGCACCCCGGTGAGTCCAGAGAGTGCACTGGCACCACTGGGGATGCACCCCGGCAAGTCCAGAGATTGCACTGGCACCACTGGGGATGCAGTGCAGTGAGTCCAGAGAGGTCACTGGCACCACTGGGGAATGCAGTGCAGTGAGTCCAGAGAGTGCACTGGCACCACTGGGGATGCAGTGCAGTGAGTCCACAGAGGGCAGTGGCACCACTGGGGATGCAGTGCAGTGAGTCCAGAGAGTGCCCCGGCACCACTGGGGATGCACTGCAGTGAGTCCAGAGAGTGCAGTGGCACCACTGCGGATGCAGTGCAGTGAGTCCAGAGAGTGCACTGGCACCACTGGGGATGCACTGCAGTGAGTCCAGAGAGTGTACTGGCACCACCGGGGATGCAGTGCAGTGAGTCCAGAGAGTGCACTGACACCACTGGGGATGCAGTGCAGTGAGTCCAGAGAGTGCACTGGCACCACTGGGGATGCACCCCGGCAAGTCTAGAGAGTGCACTGTCACCACAGGGGATGCAGTGCAGTGAGTGCAGACAGTGCACTGGCACCACAGGGGATGCAGTGCAGTGAGTCCAGAGAGTGCACTGGCACCACTGGGGATGCACTGCAGTGAGTCCAGGAGTGCACTGGCACCACTGGGGATGCACTGCAGTGAGTCCAGAGAGTGCACTGGCACCACTGGGGATGCAGTGCAGTGAGTCCAGAGAGTGCACTGGCACCACTGGGGAGGCAGTGCAGTGAGTCCAGAGAGTGCACTTGCACCACTGGGGATACAGTGCAGTGAGTCCAGAGAGTTCACTGGCACCACTGGGGATGCAGCGCAGTGAGTCCAGAGAGTGCACTGGCACCACTGGTGATGCACTGCCGTGCTTCCAGAGAGTGCACTGGCACCACTGGGGATGCACTGCCGTGAGTCCAGAGAGTGCACTGGCACCACTGGGGATGCAGTGCCGTGAGTCCAGAGAGTGCACTGGCACCACTGGTGATGCACTGCAGTAAGTGCAGAGAGTGCACTGGCACCACTGGGGATGCAGTGCAGTGTGTCCAGAGAGTGCCCTGGCACCTTTGGGGATGCAGTGCAGTGAGTCCAGAGAGTGCACTGGCACCAATGGGGATACACTGTAGTGAGACCAGAGATTGCACTGGCACCACTGGGGATGCAGTGCACTGAGTCCAGAGAGTGCACTGGTACGATTGGGGATGCAATGCAGTGAGTCCAGAGAGTGCACTGGCACCACTGGGGATGCACTGCAGTGACTCAAGAGAGTGCACTGGCACCACTGGGGATGCAGTGCAGTGAGTCCAGAGAGTGCACTGGCACCACTGGGGATGCACTGCAGTGAGTCCAGAGAGTGCACTGGCACCACTGGGGATGCAGCGCAGTGAGTCCAGAGAGTGCACTGGCACCACTGGGGATGCAGTGCAGTGAGTCCAGAGAGTGCACTGGCACCACTGGGGATGCAGTGCAGTGAGTCCAGAGAGTGCACTGGCACCACTGGGGATGCAGTGCAGTGAGTCCAGAGAGGGCACTGGCACCACTGGCGATGTAGCGCAGTGAGTCCAGAGAGTGCACTGGCACCACTGGGGATGCACTGCAGTGAGTCCAGAGAATGCACTGTCACCACTGGTGATGCAGTGCAGTGAGTCCAGAGAGTGGACTGGCACCACTGGGGATGCAGTGCAGTGAGTCCAGAGAGTGCACTGGCACCACTGGGGATGCAGCGCAGTGAGTCCAGAGAGTGCACTGGCAGCACTGGGGATGGACTGCCGTGAGTCCAGAGAGTGCACTGGCACCACTGGGGATGCACTGCCGTGAGTCCAGAGAGTGCAGTGGCACCACTGGGGATGCACTGCAGTGAGTCCAGAGAGTGCACTGGCAGCACTGGGGATGAACTGCAATGAGTCCAGAGAATGCACTGGCACCACTTGGGATGCGCTGCAGTGAGTCCAGAGAGTGCACTGGCACCACTGGGGATGTGCTGCAGTGAGTCCAGAGAGTGCACTTGCACCACTGGGGATGCGCTGCAGTGAGTCCAGAGAGTGCACTGGCACCACTGGGGTTGAACTGCAGTGAGTCCAAAGAGTTCACTGGCACCACTGGGGATGCACTGCAGTGAGTCCAGAGAGTGCACTGGCACTAGCTGGAGATGCAGCGCAGTGAGTCCAGAGAGTGCACTGGCACCACCGGGGAAGCAGCGCAGTGAGTCCACAGAGTGCACTGGCACCACTGGGGATGCACTGCCGTGAGTCCAGAGAGTGCACGGGCACCACTGGGGATGCACTGCCGTGCTTCCAGAGAGTGCACTGGCACCACTGGGGATGCACTGCAGTGAGTCCAGAGAGTGCACTGGCACCACTGGGGATGCAGTGCAGTGAGTCCAGAGAGTGCACTGGCACCACTGGGGATGTGCTGCAGTGAGTCCAGAGAGTGCACTTGCACCACTGGGGATGCGCTGCAGTGAGTCCAGAGAGTGCACTGGCACCAATGGGGATACACTGTAGTGAGACCAGAGATTGCACTGGCACCACTGGGGATGCAGTGCACTGAGTCCAGAGAGTGCACTGGTACGATTGGGGATGCAATGCAGTGAGTCCAGAGAGGTCACTGGCACCACTGGGGATGCACTGCAGTGACTCAAGAGAGTGCACTGGCACCACTGGGGATGCAGTGCAGTGAGTCCAGAGAGTGCACTGGCACCACTGGGGGTGCAGTGCAGTGAGTCCAGAGAGTGCACTGGCACCACTGGGGATGCAGCGCAGTGAGTCCAGAGAGTGCACTGGCACCACTGGGGATGCAGTGCAGTGAGTCCAGAGAGTGCACTGGCACCACTGGGGATGCAGTGCAGTGAGTCCAGAGAGTGCACTGGCACCACTGGGGATGCACTGCAGTGAGTCCAGAGAGTGCACTGTCACCACTGGGGATGCACTGCAGTGAGTCCAGAGAATGCACTGGCACCACTTGGGATGTGCTGCAGTGAGTCCAGAGAGTGCACTGGCACCACTGGGGATGTGCTGCAGTGAGTCCAGAGAGTGCACTTGCACCAATGGGGATGCGCTGCAGTGAGTCCAGAGAGTGCACTGGCACCACTGGGAATGCAGTGCAGTGACTCCAGAGAGTGCACTGGCACCACTGGGGATGCACTGCAGTGAGTCCAGAGAGTTCACTGGCACCACTGGGGATGCAGTGCAGTGAGTCCAGAGAGGGCACTGGCACCACTGGCGATGCAGCGCAGTGAGTCCGGAGAGGGCACTGGCACCACTGGGGATGCAGCGCAGTGAGTCCAGAGAGTGCACTGGCAGCACTGGGGATGGACTGCCGTGAGTCCAGAGAGTGCACTGGCACCACTGGGGATGCACTGCCGTGAGTCCAGAGAGTGCAGTGGCACCACTGGGGATGCACTGCAGTGAGTCCAGAGAGTGCACTGGCACCACTGGGGATGAACTGCAATGAGTCCAGAGAATGCACTGGCACCACTTGGGATGCGCTGCAGTGAGTCCAGAGAGTGCACTGGCACCACTGGGGATGTGCTGCAGTGAGTCCAGAGAGTGCACATGCACCACTGGGGATGCGCTTCAGTGAGTCCAGAGAGTGCACTGGCACCACTGGGGTTGAACTGCAGTGAGTCCAGAGAGTTCACTGGCACCACTGGGGATGCACTGCAGTGAGTCCAGAGAGTGCACTGGCACTAGCTGGAGATGCAGCGCAGTGAGTCCAGAGAGTGCACTGGCACCACCGGGGAAGCAGCGCAGTGAGTCCACAGAGTGCACTGGCACCACTGGGGATGCACTGCCGTGAGTCCAGAGAGTGCACGGGCACCACTGGGGATGCACTGCCGTGCTTCCAGAGAGTGCACTGGCACCACTGGGGATGCACTGTAGTGAGTCCAGAGAGTGCACTGGCACCACTGGGGATGCAGTGCAGTGAGTCCAGAGAGTGCACTGGCACCACTGGGGATGTGCTGCAGTGAGTCCAGAGAGTGCACTTGCACCACTGGGGATGCGCTGCAGTGAGTCCAGAGAGTGCACTGGCACCACTGGGGATGCAGTGCAGTGAGTCCAGAGAGTGCACTGGCACCACTGGGGATGCACTGCAGTGAGTCCAGAGAGTGCACTGGCACCACTGGTGATGCACTGCAGTGAGTCCACAGAATGCACTGGCACCACTGGGGATGCAGTGCAGTGAGTCCAGAGAGTGCACTGGCACCACTGGGGATAGACTGCCGTGAGTCCAGAGAGTGCACTGGCACCACTGGGTATGCACTGCCGTGCTTCCAGAGAGTGCACTGGCACCACTGGGGATGCACTGCAGTGAGTCCACAGAGTGCACTGGCACCACTGGGGATGCAGTGCAGTGAGTCCAGAGAGTGCACTGGCAGCACTGGGGATGCACTGCAGTAAGTCCAGAGAGTGCACTGGCACCATTGGGGATGCAGTGCAGTGAGTCCAGAGAGTGCACTGGCACCACTGGGGATGCACTGCAGTGAGTCCAGAGAGTGCACGGGCACCCTTGGGGATGCAGTGCAGTGAGTCCGGAGAGTGCACTGGCACCACTGGGGATGCAGTGCAGTGAGTCCAGACAGGGCACTGGCACCACTGGGGGTGCAGTGCAGTGAGTCCAGAGAGTGCACTGGCACCACTGGAGATGCAGTGCAGTGAGTCCAGAGAGTGCACTGGCACCACTGGGGTTGAACTGCAGTGAGTCCAGAGAGTTCACTGGCACCACTGGGGATGCACTGCAGTGAGTCCAGAGAGTGCACTGGCACTAGCTGGAGATGCAGCGCAGTGAGTCCAGAGAGTGCACTGGCAACACTGGGGAAGCAGCGCAGTGAGTCCAGAGAGTGCACTGGCACCACTGGGGATGCACTGCCGTGAGTCCAGAGAGTGCACGGGCACCACTGGGGATGCACTGCCTTGCTTCCAGAGAGTGCACTGGCACCACTGGGGATGCACTGCAGTGAGTCCAGAGAGTGCACTGGCACCACTGGGGATGCAGTGCAGTGAGTCCAGAGAGTGCACTGGCACCACTGGGGATGCAGTGCAGTGAGTCCAGAGAGTGCACTGGCACCTCTGGGGATGCAGAGCAGTGAGTCCAGAGAGAGCACTTGTACCACTGGGGATACAGTGCAGTGAGTCCAGAGAGTGCACTGGCACCTCTGGGGATGCAGCGCAGTGAGTCCAGAGAGTGCACTGGCACCACTGGGGATGCAGTGCCGTGAGTCCAGAGAGGGCACTGGCACCACTGGGGATGCACCCCGGTGAGTCCAGAGAGTGCACTGGCACCACTGGGAATGCTGTGCACTGAGTCCAGAGAGGTCACTGGCACCACTGGGGATGCAGTGCAGTGAGTGCAGAGAGTGCCCTGGCACCACTGGGGATGCAGTGCAGTGAGTCCAGAGAGTGCACTGGCACCACTGGAGATGCAGTGCCGTGAGTCCAGAGCGTGCACTGGCACCACTGGGGATGCACTGCAATGAGTCCAGAGAGTGCTCTGGCACCAATGGCAATGCAGTGCAGTGAGTCCACAGAGTGCCTTGGCACCACTGGGGATGCAGTGCAGTGAGTCCAGAGAGTACACTGGCACCACTGGGGATGCAGTGCAGTGAGTCCAGAGAGTGCAATGGCACCACTGGGGATGCAGTGCCGTTGGTCCGGAGAGTGCACTAGCACCACTGGGGATGCAGTGCAGTGAGTCCAGAGAGTGCAATGGCACCACTGGGGATGCAGTGCCGTTGGTCCGGAGAGTGCACTAGCACCACTGGGGATGCAGTGCCGTGAGTCCAGAGAGTGCACTGGCACCACCGGGGATGCAGTGCAGTGAGTCCACAGAGTGCAATGGCACCACTGGGGATGCAGTGCCGTTGGTCCGGAGAGTGCACTAGCACCACAGGGGATGCAGTGCAGTGAGTCCAGAGAGTGCACTGGCACCACTGGGGATGCAGTGCCGTTGGTCCGGAGAGTGCACTAGCACCACAGGGGATGCAGTGCAGTGAGTCCAGAGAGTGCACTGGCACCACTGGGGATGCAGTGCAGTGAGTCCACAGAGTGCAGTGGCACCACTGGGGATGCAGTACAGTGAGTCCAGAGAGTGCACTGGCACCACTGGGGATGCAGTGCCGTGAGTCCAGAGAGTGCACTGGCACCACTGGGGATGCAGTGCAGTGAGTCCAGAGAGTGCACTGGCACCACTGGGGATGCAGTGCAGTGAGTCCAGAGAGTGCAGTGGCACCACTGGGGATGCAGTGCAGTGAGTCCACAGAGTGCAGTGGCACCCCTGGGGATGCAGTACAGTGAGTCCAGAGAGTGCACTGGCACCACTGGGGATGCACTGCAGTGAGCTCAGAGAGTGCACTGGCACCACTGGGGATGCAGTGCAGTGAGTCCGGAGAGTGCACTGGCACCACTGGGGATGCAGTGCAGTGAGTCCAGAGAGTGCACTGGCACCACTGGGGATGCAGTGCAGTGAGTCCAGAGAGTGCACTGGCACCACTGGGGATGCAGTGCGGTGAGGCCAGAGATTGCACTGGCACCACTGGGGATGCAGTGCAGTGAGTCCAGAGAGGTCACTGGCACCACTGGGGATGCAGTGTAGTGAGTCCAGAGAGTGCACTGGCACCACTGGGGATGCAGTGCAGTGAGTCCAGAGAGTGCACTGGCACCACTGGGGATGCACTGCAGTGAGTCCAGAGAGTGCACTGTCACCACTTGGGATGCAGTGCAGTGAGTCCAGAGAGTGCACTGGCACCTCTGGGGATGCACCCCGGTGAGTCCAGAGAGTGCACTGGCACCACTGCGGATGCACCCCGGCAAGTCCAGAGAGTGCACTGTCACCACTTGGGATGCAGTGCAGTGAGTCCAGAGAGTGCACTGGCACCACAGGGGATGCAGTGCAGTGAGTCCAGAGAGTGCACTGGTACCACTGGGGATGCACTGCAGTGAGTCCAGAGAGTGCACTGGCACCACTGGGGATGCAGTGCAGTGAGTCCAGAGAGTGCACTGGCACCACTGGGGATGCACTGCAGTGAGACCAGAGATTGCAGTGGCACCACTGGGGATGCAGTGCAGTGAGTCCAGAGAGTGCACTGGTACGATTGGGGATGCACTGCAGTGAGTCCAGAGAGTGCACTGGCACCACTGGGGATGCAGTGCAGTGAGTCCAGAGAGTGCACTGGCACCACTGGGGATGCAGTGCAGTGACTTAAGAGAGTGCACTGGCACCACTGGGGATGGACTGCCGTGAGTCCAGAGAGTGCACTGGCACCACTGGGGATGCAGTGCAGTGAGTCCAGAGAGTGCACTGGCACCACTGGGGATGCAGCGCAGTGAGTGCAGAGAGTGCACTGGCACCACTGGGGATGCAGTGCAGTGAGTCCAGAGAGTGCACTGGCACCACTGGGGATGCAGTGCAGTGAGTGCAGAGAGTGCCCTGGCACCACTGGGGATGAAGTGCAGTGAGTCCAGAGAGTGCACTGGCACCACTGGGGATGCACTGCAGTGAGTCCAGAGAGTGCACTGGCACCACTGGGGATGCAGTGCCGTGAGTCCAGAGAGTGCACTGGCACCACTGGGGATGCACTGCAGTGAGTCCAGAGAGTGCACTGGCACCACAGGGGATGCAGTGCAGTGAGTCCAGAGAGTGCACTGGCACCACTGGGGATGCACTGCAGTGAGTCCAGAGAGTGCACGGGCACCCTTGGGGATGCAGTGCAGTGAGTCCAGAGAGTGCACGGGCACCACTGGGGATGCACTGCAATGAGTCCAGAGAGTGCACTGGCACCAATGGCAATGCAGTGCAGTGAGTCCACAGAGTGCCTTTGCACCACTGGGGATGCAGTGCAGTGAGTCCAGAGAGTACACTGGCACCACTGGGGATGCAGTGCAGTGAGTCCAGAGAGTGCACTGGCACCACAGGGGATGCAGTGCAGTGAGTCCAGAGAGTGCACTGGCACCACTGGGGATGCACTGCAGTTAGTCCAGGAGTGCACTGGCACCACTGGGGATGCACTGCAGTGAGTCCAGAGAGTGCACTGGCACCACTGGGGATGCAGTGCAGTGAGTCCAGAGAGTGCACTGGCACCACTGGGGATGCAGTGCAGTGAATCCAGAGAGTGCACTGGAACCACTGGGGATGCAGTGCAGTGAGTCCAGAGAGTGCACTGGCACCACTGGTGATACAGTGCAGTGAGTCCAGAGAGTGCACTGGCACCACTGGGGATGCAGTGCAGTGAGTCCAGAGAGTGCACTGGCACCACTGGGGATGCACTGCCGTGCTTCCAGAGAGTGCACTGGCACCACTGGGGATGCACTGCCGTGAGTCCAGAGAGTGCACTGGCACCACTGGGGATGCAGTGCAGTGAGTCCAGAGAGTGCACTGGCAGCACTGGGGATGCACTGCAGTAAGTGCAGAGAGTGCACTGGCACCACTGGGGATGCAGTGCAGTGTGTCCAGAGAGTGCCCTGGTACCTTTGGGGATGCACTGCAGTGAGTCCAGAGAGTGCACTGGCACCACTGGGGGTGCATTGCACTGAGTCCAGAGAGTGCACTGGCACCACTGGGGATGCAGTGCAGTGAGTCCAGAGAGTGCACTGGCACCGCTGGAGATGCAGTGCAGTGAGTCCAGAGAGTGCACTGGCACCACCTGGGATGCACTGCAGTGAGTCCTGAGAGTGCACTGGCACTAGCTGGAGATGCAGCGCAGTGAGTCCAGAGAGTGCACTGGCACCATTGGGAAGCAGCGCAGTGAGTCCAGAGAGTGCACTGGCCCCACTGGGGATGCACTGCCGTGAGTCCAGAGAGTGCACGGGCACCACTGGGGATGCACTGCCGTGCTTCCAGAGAGTGCACTGGCACCACTGGGGATGCACTGCAGTGAGTCCAGAGAGTGCACTGGCACCACTGGGGATGCAGTGCAGTGAGTCCAGAGAGAGCACTTGTACCACTGGGGATACAGTGCAGTGAGTCCAGAGAGTTCACTGGCACCACTGGGGATGCAGCGCAGTGAGTCCAGAGAGGTGACTGGCACCACTGGGGATGCAGTGCAGTGAGTCCAGAGAGTGCACTGGCACCACTGGGGATGCACTGCAGTGAGTCCAGAGAGGGCACTGGCACCACTGGGGTGGACCCCGGTGAGTCCAGAGAGTGCACTGGCACCACTGGGAATGCTGTGCACTGAGTCCAGAGAGGTCACTGGCACGACTGGGGATGCAGTGCAGTGAGTCCAGAGAGTGCCCTGGCACCACTGGGGATGCAGTGCAGTGAGTCCAGAGAGTGCACTGGCACCACTGGGGATGCAGTGCCGTGAGTCCAGAGAGTGCACTGGCACCACTGGGGATACACTGCAATGAGTCCAGAGAGTGCACTGGCACCAATGGCAATGCAGTGCAGTGAGTCAACAGAGTGCCTTGGCACCACTGGGGATGCAGTGCAGTGAGTGCAGAGAGTGCACTGGCACCACTGGGGATGCAGTGCAGTGAGTCCAGAGAGTGCAATGGCACCACTGGTGATGCAGTGCCGTTGGTCCGGAGAGTGCACTAGCACCACTGGAGATGCAGTGCCGTGAGTCCAGAGTGTGCACTGGCACCACTGGGGATGCAGTGCAGTGAGTCCAGAGAGTGCACTGGCACCACTGGCGATGCAGTGCTGTGAGTCCAGAGAGTGCACTGGCACCACTGGGGGTGCAGTGCAGTGAGTCCAGAGAGTGCACTGGCACCACTGGGGATGCAGTGCCGTGAGTCTAGAGAGTGCACTGGCACCAGTGGGGATGCACTGCAGTGAGTCCAGAGAGTGCACTGGCTCCACTGGGGATGCAGTGCAGTGAGTCCAGAGAGTGCACTGGCACCACTGGGGATGCAGTGCCGTGAGTCCAGAGAGTGCACTGGCACCACTGGGGATGCAGCGCAGTGAGTCCAGAGAGTGCACTGGCACCAGTGGGGATGCAGTGCAGTGAGTCCAGAGAGTGCAGTGGCACCACTGGGGATGCAGTGCAGTGAGTCCAAAGAGTGCACTGGCACCACTGCGGATGCAGTGCAGTGAGTCCAGAGAGTGCACTGGCACCACTGGAGATGCACCCCGGTGAGTCCAGAGAGTGCTCTGGCACCACTGGGGATGCACCCCGGCAAGTCCAGAGAGTGCACTGTCACCACTTGGGATGCAGTGCAGTGAGTCCAGAGAGTGCACTGGCACCACTGGGGATGCAGTGCAGTGAGTCCAGAGAGGGCACTGGCACCACTGGGGTGGACCCCGGTGAGTCCAGAGAGTGCACTGGCACCACTGGGAATGCTGTGCACTGAGTCCAGAGAGGTCACTGGCACGACTGGGGATGCAGTGCAGTGAGTCCAGAGAGTGCCCTGGCACCACTGGGGATGCAGTGCAGTGAGTCCAGAGAGTGCACTGGCACCACTGGGGATGCAGTGCCGTGAGTCCAGAGAGTGCACTGGCACCACTGGGGATACACTGCAATGAGTCCAGAGAGTGCACTGGCACCAATGGCAATGCAGTGCAGTGAGTCAACAGAGTGCCTTGGCACCACTGGGGATGCAGTGCAGTGAGTGCAGAGAGTGCACTGGCACCACTGGGGATGCAGTGCAGTGAGTCCAGAGAGTGCAATGGCACCACTGGTGATGCAGTGCCGTTGGTCCGGAGAGTGCACTAGCACCACTGGAGATGCAGTGCCGTGAGTCCAGAGTGTGCACTGGCACCACTGGGGATGCAGTGCAGTGAGTCCAGAGAGTGCACTGGCACCACTGGCGATGCAGTGCTGTGAGTCCAGAGAGTGCACTGGCACCACTGGGGGTGCAGTGCAGTGAGTCCAGAGAGTGCACTGGCACCACTGGGGATGCAGTGCCGTGAGTCTAGAGAGTGCACTGGCACCAGTGGGGATGCACTGCAGTGAGTCCAGAGAGTGCACTGGCTCCACTGGGGATGCAGTGCAGTGAGTCCAGAGAGTGCACTGGCACCACTGGGGATGCAGTGCCGTGAGTCCAGAGAGTGCACTGGCACCACTGGGGATGCAGCGCAGTGAGTCCAGAGAGTGCACTGGCACCAGTGGGGATGCAGTGCAGTGAGTCCAGAGAGTGCAGTGGCACCACTGGGGATGCAGTGCAGTGAGTCCAAAGAGTGCACTGGCACCACTGCGGATGCAGTGCAGTGAGTCCAGAGAGTGCACTGGCACCACTGGAGATGCACCCCGGTGAGTCCAGAGAGTGCTCTGGCACCACTGGGGATGCACCCCGGCAAGTCCAGAGAGTGCACTGTCACCACTTGGGATGCAGTGCAGTGAGTCCAGAGAGTGCACTGGCCCCACTGGGGATGCAGTGCAGTGAGTCCACAGAGGGCACTGGCACCACTGGGGATGCAGTGCAGTGAGTCCAGAGAGTGCCCCGGCACCACTGGGGATGCACTGCAGTGAGTCCAGAGAGTGCAGTGGCACCACTGCGTATGCAGTGCAGTGAGTCCAAAGAGTGCACTGGCACCACTGGGGATGCACTGCAGTGAGTCCAGAGAGTGTACTGGCACCACTGGGGATGCAGTGCAGTGAGTCCAGAGAGTGCACTGACACCACTGGGGATGCACTGCAGTGAGTCCAGAGAGTGCACTGGCACCACTGGGGATGCAGGGCAGTGACTCCAGAGAGTGCACTGGCACCACTGGGGATGCAGTGCAGTGAGTCCAGAGAGTGCACTGGCACCACTGGGGATGCACCCCGGCGAGTCCAGAGAGTGCACTGTCACCACTGGGGATGCAGTGCAGTGAGTCCAGAGAGTGCACTGGCACCACAGGGGATGTACTGCAGTGAGTCCAGAGAGTGCACTGGCACCATGGGGATGCACTGCAGTGAGTCCAGGAGTGCAGTGGCACCACTGGGGATGCACTGCAGTGAGTCCAGAGAGTGCACTGGCACCACTGGGGATGCAGTGCAGTGAGTCCAGAGAGTGCACTGGCACCACTGGGGATGCAGTGCAGTGAATCCAGAGAGTGCACTGGAACCACTGGGGATGCAGTGCAGTGAGTCCAGAGAGTGCACTTGCACCACTGGGGATACAGTGCAGTGAGTCCAGAGAGTGCACTGGCACCACTGGGGATGCAGCGCAGTGAGTCCAGAGAGTGCACTGGCACCACTGGGGATGCAGTGCCGTGCTTCCAGAGAGTGCACTGGCACCACTGGGGATGCACTGCCGTGAGTCCAGAGAGTGCACTGGCACCACTGGGGATGCAGTGCAGTGAGTCCAGAGAGTGCACTGGCAGCACTGGTGATGCACTGCAGTAAGTGCAGAGAGTGCACTGGCACCACTGGGGATGCAGTGCAGTGTGTCCAGAGAGTGCCCTGGCACCTTTGGGGATGCAGTGCAGTGAGTCCAGAGAGTGCACTGGCACCACTGGGGGTGCAGTGCAGTGAGTCCAGAGAGTGCACTGGCACCACTGGGGATGCAGTGCAGTGAGTCCAGAGAGTGCACTGGCACCGCTGGAGATGCAGTGCAGTGAGTCCAGAGAGTGCACTGGCACCACCTGGGATGCACTGCAGTGAGTCCTGAGAGTGCACTGGCACTAGCTGGAGATGCAGCGCAGTGAGTCCAGAGAGTGCACTGGCACCATTGGGAAGCAGCGCAGTGAGTCCAGAGAGTGCACTGGCACCACTGGGGATGCGCTGCCGTGAGTCCAGAGAGTGCACGGGCACCACTGGGGATGCACTGCCGTGCTTCCAGAGAGTGCACTGGCACCACTGGGGATGCACTGCAGTGAGTCCAGAGAGTGCACTGGCACCACTGGGGATGCAGTGCAGTGAGTCCAGAGAGAGCACTTGTACCACTGGGGATACAGTGCAGTGAGTCCAGAGAGTGCACTGGCACCACTGGGGATGCAGCGCAGTGAGTCCAGAGAGTGCACTGGCACCACTGGGGATGCAGTGCAGTGAGTCCAGAGAGGGCACTGGTACCACTGGTGATGCAGTGCAGTGAGTCCAGAGAGGTCACTGGCACCACTGGGGATGCAGTGCAGTGAGTGCAAAGAGTGCCCTGGCACCACTGGGGATGCAGTGCAGTGAGTCCAGAGAGTGCACTGGCACCACTGGGGATGCACCCCGGCAAGTCCAGAGAGTGCACTGTCACCACTTGGGATGCAGTGCAGTGAGTCCAGAGAGTGCACTGGCACCACTGGGGATGCAGTGCAGTGAGTCCACAGAGGGCACTGGCACCACTGGGGATGCAGTGCAGTGAGTCCAGAGAGTGCCCCGGCACCACTGGGGATGCACTGCAGTGAGTCCAGAGAGTGCAGTGGCACCACTGCGGATGCAGTGCAGTGAGTCCAAAGAGTGCACTGGCACCACTGGGGATGCACTGCAGTGAGTCCAGAGAGTGTACTGGCACCACTGGGGATGCAGTGCAGTGAGTCCAGAGAGTGCACTGACACCACTGGGGATGCACTGCAGTGAGTCCAGAGAGTGCACTGGCACCACTGGGGATGCAGGGCAGTGACTCCAGAGAGTGCACTGGCACCACTGGGGATGCAGTGCAGTGAGTCCAGAGAGTGCACTGGCACCACTGGGGATGCACCCCGGCGAGTCCAGAGAGTGCACTGTCACCACTGGGGATGCAGTGCAGTGAGTCCAGAGAGTGCACTGGCACCACAGGGGATGTACTGCAGTGAGTCCAGAGAGTGCCCTGGCACCATGGGGATGCACTGCAGTGAGTCCAGGAGTGCAGTGGCACCACTGGGGATGCAGTGCAGTGAGTCCAGAGAGTGCACTGGCACCACTGGGGATGCAGTGCAGTGAGTCCAGAGAGTGCACTGGCACCACTGGGGATGCAGTGCAGTGAATCCAGAGAGTGCACTGGAACCACTGGGGATGCAGTGCAGTGAGTCCAGAGAGTGCACTGGCACCACTGGGGATGCAGCGCAGTGAGTCCAGAGAGTGCACTGGCACCACTGGGGATGCACTGCCGTGCTTCCAGAGAGTGCACTGGCACCACTGGGGATGCAGTGCAGTGAGTCCAGAGAGTGCACTGGCAGCACTGGTGATGCACTGCAGTAAGTGCAGAGAGTGCACTGGCACCACTGGGGATGCAGTGCAGTGTGTCCAGAGAGTGCCCTGGCACCTTTGGGGATGCAGTGCAGTGAGTCCAGAGAGTGCACTGGCACCACTGGGGATGCAGTGCAGTGAGTCCAGAGAGTGCACTGGCACCACCTGGGATGCACTGCAGTGAGTCCTGAGAGTGCACTGGCACTAGCTGGAGATGCAGCGCAGTGAGTCCAGAGAGTGCACTGGCACCATTGGGAAGCAGCGCAGTGAGTCCAGAGAGTGCACTGGCACCACTGGGGATGCACTGCCGTGAGTCCAGAGAGTGCACGGGCACCACTGGGGATGCACTGCCGTGCTTCCAGAGAGTGCACTGGCACCACTGGGGATGCACTGCAGTGAGTCCAGAGAGTGCACTGGCACCACTGGGGATGCAGTGCAGTGAGTCCAGAGAGAGCACTTGTACCACTGGGGATACAGTGCAGTGAGTCCAGAGAGTGCACTGGCACCACTGGGGATGCAGCGCAGTGAGTCCAGAGAGTGCACTGGCACCACTGGGGATGCAGTGCAGTGAGTCCAGAGAGTGCACTGGCACCACTGGGGATGCAGTGCAGTGAGTCCAGAGAGGGCACTGGCACCACTGGTGATGCAGTGCAGTGAGTCCAGAGAGTGCACTGGCACCACTGGGAATGCTGTGCACTGAGTCCAGAGAGGTCACTAGCACCACTGGGGATGCAGTGCAGTGAGTGCAGAGAGTGCCCTGGCACCACTGGGGATGCAGTGCAGTGAGTCCAGAGAGTGCACTGGCACCACTGGGGATGCAGTGCAGTGAGTCCAGAGAGTGCACTGGCACCACTGGGGATGCAGTGCCGTGAGTCCAGAGAGTGCACTGGCACCACTGGGGATGCACTGCAATGCGTCCAGAGAGTGCACTAGCACCAATGGCAATGCAGTGCAGTGAGTCCACAGAGTGCCTTGGCACCACTGGGGATGCAGTGCAGTGAGTCCAGAGAGTACACTGGCACCACTGGGGATGCAGTGCAGTGAGTCCAGAGAGTGCACTGGCACCACTGGGGATGCAGTGCTGTGAGTCCAGAGAGTGCACAGGCACCACTGGGGGTGCAGTGCAGTGAGTCCAGAGAGTGCACTGGCACCACTGGGGATGCAGTGCCGTGAGTCCAGAGAGTGCAATGGCACCAGTGGGGATGCACTGCAGTGAGTCCAGAGAGTGCACTGGCACCACTGGGGATGCAGTGCCGTGAGTCCAGAGAGTGCACTGGCACCACTGGGGATGCAGTGCAGTGAGTCCAGAGAGTGCACTGGCACCACCGGGGATGCAGTGCCGTGAGTCCAGAGAGTGCAGTGGCACCACTGGGGATGCAGTGCAGTGAGACAAAGAGTGCACTGGCACCACTGGGGATGCAGTGCAGTGAGTCCAGAGAGTGCACTGGCACCACTGGGGATGCACTGCAGTGAGCTCAGAGAGTGCACTGGCACCACTGGGGATGCAGTGCAGTGAGTCCAGAGAGTGTACTGGCACCACTGGGGATGCAGTGCAGTGAGTCCAGAGAGTGCACTGGCACCACTGGGGATGCAGTGCAGTGAGTCCAGAGAGTGCTCTGGCACCACTGGGGATGCAGTGCAGTGAGTCCAGAGAGTGCACTGGCACCACTGGGGATGCAGTGCGGTGAGGCCAGAGATTGCACTGGCACCACTGGGGATGCAGTGCAGTGAGTCCAGAGAGGTCACTGGCACCACTGGGGACGCAGTGCAGTGAGTCCAGAGAGTGCACTGGCACCACTGGGGATGCACCCCGGTGAGTCCAGAGAGTGCACTGGCACCACTGGGGATGCACCCCGGCAAGTCCAGAGAGTGCACTGTCACCACTTGGGATGCAGTGCAGTGAGTCCAGAGAGTGCACTGGCCCCACTGGGGATGCAGTGCAGTGAGTCCAGAGAGGGCACTGGCACCACTGGGGATGCAGTGCAGTGAGTCCAGAGAGTGCCCCGGCACCACTGGGGATGCACTGCAGTGAGTCCAGAGAGTGCAGTGGCACCACTGCGGATGCAGTGCAGTGAGTCCAAAGAGTGCACTGGCACCACTGGGGATGCACTGCAGTGAGTCCAGAGAGTGCACTGGCACCACTGGGGATGCACTGCAGTGAGTCCAGAGAGTGCACTGGCACCACTGGGGATGCAGTGCAGTGAGTCCAGAGAGTGCACTGGCACCACTGGGGATGCACCCCGGCAAGTCTAGAGAGTGCACTGTCACCACTGGGGATGCAGTGCAGTGAGTCCAGAGAGTGCACTGGCACCACAGGGGATGCAGTGCAGTGAGTCCAGAGAGTGCACTGGCACCACTGGGGATGCACTGCAGTGAGTCCAGGAGTGCACTGGCACCACTGGTGATGCAGTGCAGTGAGTCCAGAGAGTGCACTGGCACCACTGGGGATGCAGTGCAGTGTGTCCAGAGAGTGCCCTGGCACCTTTGGGGATGCAGTGCAGTGAGTCCAGAGAGTGCACTGGCACCACTGGGGATGCAGTGCAGTGAGTCCAGAGAGTGCACTGGCACCACCTGGGATGCACTGCAGTGAGTCCTGAGAGTGCACTGGCACTAGCTGGAGATGCAGCGCAGTGAGTCCAGAGAGTGCACTGGCACCATTGGGAAGCAGCGCAGTGAGTCCAGAGAGTGCACTGGCACCACTGGGGATGCACTGCCGTGAGTCCAGAGAGTGCACGGGCACCACTGGGGATGCACTGCCGTGCTTCCAGAGAGTGCACTGGCACCACTGGGGATGCACTGCAGTGAGTCCAGAGAGTGCACTGGCACCACTGGGGATGCAGTGCAGTGAGTCCAGAGAGAGCACTTGTACCACTGGGGATACAGTGCAGTGAGTCCAGAGAGTGCACTGGCACCACTGGGGATGCAGCGCAGTGAGTCCAGAGAGTGCACTGGCACCACTGGGGATGCAGTGCAGTGAGTCCAGAGAGTGCACTGGCACCACTGGGGATGCAGTGCAGTGAGTCCAGAGAGGGCACTGGCACCACTGGTGATGCAGTGCAGTGAGTCCAGAGAGTGCACTGGCACCACTGGGAATGCTGTGCACTGAGTCCAGAGAGGTCACTAGCACCACTGGGGATGCAGTGCAGTGAGTGCAGAGAGTGCCCTGGCACCACTGGGGATGCAGTGCAGTGAGTCCAGAGAGTGCACTGGCACCACTGGGGATGCAGTGCAGTGAGTCCAGAGAGTGCACTGGCACCACTGGGGATGCAGTGCCGTGAGTCCAGAGAGTGCACTGGCACCACTGGGGATGCACTGCAATGCGTCCAGAGAGTGCACTAGCACCAATGGCAATGCAGTGCAGTGAGTCCACAGAGTGCCTTGGCACCACTGGGGATGCAGTGCAGTGAGTCCAGAGAGTACACTGGCACCACTGGGGATGCAGTGCAGTGAGTGCAGAGAGTGCACTGGCACCACTGGGGATGCAGTGCTGTGAGTCCAGAGAGTGCACAGGCACCACTGGGGGTGCAGTGCAGTGAGTCCAGAGAGTGCACTGGCACCACTGGGGATGCAGTGCCGTGAGTCCAGAGAGTGCAATGGCACCAGTGGGGATGCACTGCAGTGAGTCCAGAGAGTGCACTGGCACCACTGGGGATGCAGTGCCGTGAGTCCAGAGAGTGCACTGGCACCACTGGGGATGCAGTGCAGTGAGTCCAGAGAGTGCACTGGCACCACCGGGGATGCAGTGCCGTGAGTCCAGAGAGTGCAGTGGCACCACTGGGGATGCAGTGCAGTGAGACAAAGAGTGCACTGGCACCACTGGGGATGCAGTGCAGTGAGTCCAGAGAGTGCACTGGCACCACTGGGGATGCACTGCAGTGAGCTCAGAGAGTGCACTGGCACCACTGGGGATGCAGTGCAGTGAGTCCAGAGAGTGTACTGGCACCACTGGGGATGCAGTGCAGTGAGTCCAGAGAGTGCACTGGCACCACTGGGGATGCAGTGCAGTGAGTCCAGAGAGTGCTCTGGCACCACTGGGGATGCAGTGCAGTGAGTCCAGAGAGTGCACTGGCACCACTGGGGATGCAGTGCGGTGAGGCCAGAGATTGCACTGGCACCACTGGGGATGCAGTGCAGTGAGTCCAGAGAGGTCACTGGCACCACTGGGGACGCAGTGCAGTGAGTCCAGAGAGTGCACTGGCACCACTGGGGATGCACCCCGGTGAGTCCAGAGAGTGCACTGGCACCACTGGGGATGCACCCCGGCAAGTCCAGAGAGTGCACTGTCACCACTTGGGATGCAGTGCAGTGAGTCCAGAGAGTGCACTGGCCCCACTGGGGATGCAGTGCAGTGAGTCCAGAGAGGGCACTGGCACCACTGGGGATGCAGTGCAGTGAGTCCAGAGAGTGCCCCGGCACCACTGGGGATGCACTGCAGTGAGTCCAGAGAGTGCAGTGGCACCACTGCGGATGCAGTGCAGTGAGTCCAAAGAGTGCACTGGCACCACTGGGGATGCACTGCAGTGAGTCCAGAGAGTGCACTGGCACCACTGGGGATGCACTGCAGTGAGTCCAGAGAGTGCACTGGCACCACTGGGGATGCAGTGCAGTGAGTCCAGAGAGTGCACTGGCACCACTGGGGATGCACCCCGGCAAGTCTAGAGAGTGCACTGTCACCACTGGGGATGCAGTGCAGTGAGTCCAGAGAGTGCACTGGCACCACAGGGGATGCAGTGCAGTGAGTCCAGAGAGTGCACTGGCACCACTGGGGATGCACTGCAGTGAGTCCAGGAGTGCACTGGCACCACTGGGGATGCAGTGCAGTGAGTCCAGAGAGTGCACTGGCACCACTGGGGATGCATTGCAGTGAATCCAGAGATTGCACTTGCACCACTGGGGATACAGCGCAGTGAGTCCAGAGAGTGCACTGGCACCACTGGGGATGCACTGCCGTGCTTCCAGAGAGTGCACTGGCACCACTGGGGATGCACTGCCGTGAGTCCAGAGAGTGCACGGGCACCACTGGGGATGCACTGCCGTGCTTCCAGAGAGTGCACTGGCACCACTGGGGATGCACTGCAGTGAGTCCAGAGAGTGCACTGGCACCACTGGGGATGCAGTGCAGTGAGTCCAGAGAGTGCACTTGTACCACTGGGGATACAGTGCAGTGAGTCCAGAGAGTGCACTGGCACCACTGGGGATGCAGCGCAGTGAGTCCAGAGAGGTCACTGGCACCACTGGGGATGCAGTGCAGTGAGTCCAGAGAGTGCACTGGCACCACTGGGGATGCAGTGCAGTGAGTCCAGAGAGGGCACTGGCACCACTGGGGATGCAGTGCAGTGAGTCCAGAGAGTGCACTGGCACCACTGGGAATGCTGTGCACTGAGTCCAGAGAGGTCACTGGCACCACTGGGGATGCAGTGCAGTGAGTGCAGAGAGTGCCCTGGCACCACTGGGGATGCACTGCAGTGAGTCCAGAGAGTTCAGTGGCACCACTGTGGATGCAGTGCAGTGAGTCCAAAGAGTGCACTGGCACCACTGGGGATGCACTGCAGTGAGTCCAGAGAGTGTACTGGCCCCACTGGGGATGCAGTGCAGTGAGTCCAGAGAGTGCACTGGCACCACTGGGGATGCAGTGCCGTGAGTCCAGAGAGTGCAATGGCACCAGTGGGGATGCACTGCAGTGAGTCCAGAGAGTGCACTGGCACCACTGGGGATGCAGTGCCGTGAGTCCAGAGAGTGCACTGGCACCACTGGGGATGCAGTGCAGTGAGTCCAGAGAGTGCACTGGCACCACCGGGGATGCAGTGCCGTGAGTCCAGAGAGTGCAGTGGCACCACTGGGGATGCAGTGCAGTGAGACAAAGAGTGCACTGGCACCACTGGGGATGCAGTGCAGTGAGTCCAGAGAGTGCACTGGCACCACTGGGGATGCACTGCAGTGAGCTCAGAGAGTGCACTGGCACCACTGGGGATGCAGTGCAGTGAGTCCAGAGAGTGTACTGGCACCACTGGGGATGCAGTGCAGTGAGTCCAGAGAGTGCACTGGCACCACTGGGGATGCAGTGCAGTGAGTCCAGAGAGTGCTCTGGCACCACTGGGGATGCAGTGCAGTGAGTCCAGAGAGTGCACTGGCACCACTGGGGATGCAGTGCGGTGAGGCCAGAGATTGCACTGGCACCACTGGGGATGCAGTGCAGTGAGTCCAGAGAGGTCACTGGCACCACTGGGGACGCAGTGCAGTGAGTCCAGAGAGTGCACTGGCACCACTGGGGATGCACCCCGGTGAGTCCAGAGAGTGCACTGGCACCACTGGGGATGCACCCCGGCAAGTCCAGAGCGTGCACTGTCACCACTTGGGATGCAGTGCAGTGAGTCCAGAGAGTGCACTGGCCCCACTGGGGATGCAGTGCAGTGAGTCCAGAGAGGGCACTGGCACCACTGGGGATGCAGTGCAGTGAGTCCAGAGAGTGCCCCGGCACCACTGGGGATGCACTGCAGTGAGTCCAGAGAGTGCAGTGGCACCACTGCGGATGCAGTGCAGTGAGTCCAGAGAGTGCACTGGCACCACTGGGGATGCAGTGCAGTGAGTCCAGAGAGTGCACTGGCACCACTGGGGATGCAGTGCAGTGAGTCCAGAGAGTGCACTGGCACCACTGGGGATGCACCCCGGCAAGTCTAGAGAGTGCACTGTCACCACTGGGGATGCAGTGCAGTGAGTCCAGAGAGTGCACTGGCACCACAGGGGATGCAGTGCAGTGAGTCCAGAGAGTGCACTGGCACCACTGGGGATGCACTGCAGTGAGTCCAGGAGTGCACTGGCACCACTGGGGATGCAGTGCAGTGAGTCCAGAGAGTGCACTGGCACCACTGGGGATGCATTGCAGTGAATCCAGAGAGTGCACTTGCACCACTGGGGATACAGCGCAGTGAGTCCAGAGAGTGCACTGGCACCACTGGGGATGCACTGCCGTGCTTCCAGAGAGTGCACTGGCACCACTGGGGATGCACTGCCGTGAGTCCAGAGAGTGCACGGGCACCACTGGGGATGCACTGCCGTGCTTCCAGAGAGTGCACTGGCACCACTGGGGATGCACTGCAGTGAGTCCAGAGAGTGCACTGGCACCACTGGGGATGCAGTGCAGTGAGTCCAGAGAGTGCACTTGTACCACTGGGGATACAGTGCAGTGAGTCCAGAGAGTGCACTGGCACCACTGGGGATGCAGCGCAGTGAGTCCAGAGAGGTCACTGGCACCACTGGGGATGCAGTGCAGTGAGTCCAGAGAGTGCACTGGCACCACTGGGGATGCAGTGCAGTGAGTCCAGAGAGGGCACTGGCACCACTGGGGATGCAGTGCAGTGAGTCCAGAGAGTGCACTGGCACCACTGGGAATGCTGTGCACTGAGTCCAGAGAGGTCACTGGCACCACTGGGGATGCAGTGCAGTGAGTGCAGAGAGTGCCCTGGCACCACTGGGGATGCACTGCAGTGAGTCCAGAGAGTTCAGTGGCACCACTGTGGATGCAGTGCAGTGAGTCCAAAGAGTGCACTGGCACCACTGGGGATGCACTGCAGTGAGTCCAGAGAGTGTACTGGCCCCACTGGGGATGCAGTGCAGTGAGTCCAGAGAGTGCACTGACACCACTGGGGATGCACTGCAGTGAGTCCAGAGAGTGCACTGGCACCACTGGGAATGCACTGCAGTGAGTCCAGGAGTGCACTGGCACCACTGGGGATGCACTGCAGTGAGTCCAGAGAGTGCACTGGCACCACTGGGGATGCAGTGCAGTGAGTCCAGAGAGTGCACTGGCACCACTGGGGATGCATTGCAGTGAATCCAGAGAGTGCACTGGAACCACTGGGGATGCAGTGCAGTGAGTCCAGAGAGTGCACTTGCACCGCTGGGGATACAGTGCAGTGAGTCCAGAGAGTGCACTTGCACCGCTGGGGATGCAGCGCAGTGAGTCCAGAGAGTGCACTGGCACCACTGGGGATGCACTGCCGTGCTTCCAGAGAGTGCACTGGCACCACTGGGGATGCACTGCCGTGAGTCCAGAGAGTGCACGGGCACCACTGGGGATGCGCTGCCGTGCTTCCAGAGAGTGCACTGGCACCACTGGGGATGCACTGCAGTGAGTCCAGAGAGTGCACTGGCACCACTGGGGATGCAGTGCAGTGAGTCCAGAGAGTGCACTGGCACCACTGGGGATGCAGCGCAGTGAGTCCAGAGAGGTCACTGGCACCACTGGGGATGCAGTGCAGTGAGTCCAGAGAGTGCACTGGCACCACTGGGGATGCAGTGCAGTGAGTCCAGAGAGTGTACTGGCACAACTGGGGATGCAGTGCAGTGAGTGCAGAGAGTGCACTGGCACCACTGGGAATGCTGTGCACTGAGTCCAGAGAGGTCACTGGCACCACTGGGGATGTAGTGCAGTGAGTGCAGAGAGTGCCCTGGCACCACTGGGGATGCAGTGCAGTGAGTGCAGAGAGTGCACTGGCACCACTGGGGATGCAGTGCAGTGAGTCCAGAGAGTGCACTGGCACCACTGGGGATGCAGTGCCGTGAGTCCAGAGAGTGCACTGGCACCACTGGGGATGCAGTGCCGTGAGTCCAGAGAGTGCACTGGCACCACTGGGGATGCACTGCAATGAGTCCAGAGAGTGCACTGGCACCAATGGCAATGCAGTGCTGTGAGTCCACAGAGTGCCTTGGCACCACTGGGGATGCAGTGCAGTGAGTCCAGAGAGTACACTGGCACCACTGGGGATGCAGTGCAGTGAGTCCAGAGAGTGCACTGGCACCACTGGGGATGCACTGCAGTGAGTCCAGAGAGTGCACTGGCACCACTGGGGATGCAGTGCAGTGAGTCCAGAGAGAGCACTTGTACCACTGGGGATACAGTGCAGTGAGTCCAGAGAGTGCACTGGCACCACTGGGGATGCAGCGCAGTGAGTCCAGAGAGTGCACTGGCACCACTGGGGATGCAGTGCAGTGAGTCCAGAGAGTGCACTGGCACCACTGGGGATGCATTGCAGTGAATCCAGAGAGTGCACTGGAACCACTGGGGATGCAGTGCAGTGAGTCCAGAGAGTGCACTGGCACCACTGGGGATGCACTGCCGTGCTTCCAGAGAGTGCACTGGCACCACTGGGGATGCACTGCCGTGAGTCCAGAGAGTGCACGGGCACCACTGGGGATGCGCTGCCGTGCTTCCAGAGAGTGCACTGGCACCACTGGGGATGCACTGCAGTGAGTCCAGAGAGTGCACTGGCACCACTGGGGATGCAGTGCAGTGAGTCCAGAGAGTGCACTGGCACCACTGGGGATGCAGCGCAGTGAGTCCAGAGAGGTCACTGGCACCACTGGGGATGCAGTGCAGTGAGTCCAGAGAGTGCACTGGCACCACTGGGGATGCAGTGCAGTGAGTCCAGAGAGTGCACTGGCACCACTGGGGATGCAGTGCAGTGAGTCCAGAGAGGTCACTGGCACCACTGGGGATGTAGTGCAGTGAGTGCAGAGAGTGCCCTGGCACCACGGGGGATGCAGTGCAGTGAGTCCAGAGAGTGCACTGGCACCACTGGGGATGCAGTGCAGTGAGTCCAGAGAGTGCACTGGCACCACTGGGGATGCAGTGCCGTGAGTCCAGAGAGTGCACTGGCACCACTGGGGATGCAGTGCCGTGAGTCCAGAGAGTGCACTGGCACCACTGGGGATGCACTGCAATGAGTCCAGAGAGTGCACTGGCACCAATGGCAATGCAGTGCAGTGAGTCCACAGAGTGCCTTGGCACCACTGGGGATGCAGTGCAGTGAGTCCAGAGAGTACACTGGCACCACTGGGGATGCAGTGCAGTGAGTCCAGAGAGTGCACTGGCACCACTGGGGATGCACTGCAGTGAGTCCAGAGAGTGCACTGGCACCACTGGGGATGCAGTGCAGTGAGTCCAGAGAGAGCACTTGTACCACTGGGGATGCAGTGCAGTGAGTCCAGAGAGTGCACTGGCACCACTGGGGATGCAGCGCAGTGAGTCCAGAGAGTGCACTGGCACCACTGGGGATGCAGTGCAGTGAGTCCAGAGAGTGCACTGGCACCACTGGGGATGCAGTGCCGTGAGTCCAGAGAGGGCACTGGCACCACTGGGGATGCAGTGCAGTGAGTCCAGAGAGTGCACTGGCACCACTGGGAATGCTGTGCACTGAGTCCAGAGAGGTCACTGGCACCACTGGGGATGCAGTGCAGTGAGTGCAGAGAGTGCCCTGGCACCACTGGGGATGCAGTGCAGTGAGTGCAGAGAGTGCACTGGCACCACTGGGGATGCACTGCAGTGAGTCCAGAGAGTGCACTGGCACCACTGGGGATGCAGTGCAGTGAGTCCAGAGAGTGCACTGGCACCACTGGGAATGCTGTGCACTGAGTCCAGAGAGGTCACTGGCACCACTGGGGATGTAGTGCAGTGAGTGCAGAGAGTGCCCTGGCACCACTGGGGATGCAGTGCAGTGAGTGCAGAGAGTGCACTGGCACCACTGGGGATGCAGTGCAGTGAGTCCAGAGAGTGCACTGGCACCACTGGGGATGCAGTGCCGTGAGTCCAGAGAGTGCACTGGCACCACTGGGGATGCAGTGCCGTGAGTCCAGAGAGTGCACTGGCACCACTGGGGATGCACTGCAATGAGTCCAGAGAGTGCACTGGCACCAATGGCAATGAAGTGCAGTGAGTCCACAGAGTGCCTTGGCACCACTGGGGATGCAGTTTAGTGAGTCCAGAGAGTGCACTGGCACCACTGGGGATGCACCCCGGTGAGTCCAGAGAGTGCACTGGCACCACTGGGGATGCACCCCGGTGAGTCCAGAGATTGCACTGTCACCACTTGGGATGCAGTGCAGTGAGTCCAGAGAGTGCACTGGCCCCACTGGGGATGCAGTGCAGTGAGTCCAGAGAGTGCACTGGCACCACTGGGGATGCAGTGCAGTGAGTCCAGAGAGTGCCCCGGCACCACTGGGGATGCACTGCAGTGAGTCCAGAGAGTGCCCCGGCACCACTTGGGATGCAGTGCAGTGAGTCCAAAGAGTGCAGTGGCACCACTGGGGATGCACTGCAGTGAGTCCAGAGAGTGTACTGGCACCACTGGGGATGCAGTGCAGTGAGTCCAGAGAGTGCACTGACACGACTGGGGATGCAGTGCAGTGAGTCCAGAGAGTGCACTGGCACCACTGGGGATGCAAGGCAGTGACTCCAGAGAGTGCACTGGCACCACTGGGGATGCAGTGCAGTGAGTCCAGAGAGTGCACTGGCACCACTGGGGATGCAGTGCAGTGAGTCCAGAGAGTGCACTGGCACCACAGGGGATGCAGTGCAGTGAGTCCAGAGAGTGCACTGGAACCACTGGGGATGCAGTGCAGTGAGTCCAGAGAGTGCACTGGCACCACTGGGAATGCAGTTCAGTGAGTCCAGAGAGTGCACTGGCACCACTGGGGATGCACCCCGGCAAGTCTAGAGAGTGCACTGGAACCACTGGGGATGCAGTGCAGTGAGTCCAGAGAGTGCACTGGCACCACTGGGGATGCATTGCAGTGAGTCCAGAGAGTGCACTGGCACCACTGGGGATACAGTGCAGTGAGTCCAGAGAGTGCACTTGCACCGCTGGGGATGCAGCGCAGTGAGTCCAGAGAGTGCACTGGCACCGCTGGGGATGCAGCACAGTGAGTCCAGAGAGTGCACTGGCACCACTGGGGATGCAGCGCAGTGAGTCCAGAGAGTGCACTGGCACCACTGGGGATGCAGTGCAGTGAGTCCAGAGAGTGTACTCGCACCACTGGGGATGCAGTGCAGTGAGTCCAGAGAGTGTACTGGCACCACTGGGGATGCAGTGCAGTGAGTCCAGAGAGTGCACTGGCACCACTGGGGATGCAGTGCAGTGAGTCCAGAGAGTGCACTGGCACCACTGGGGATGCAGTGCAGTGAGTCCAGAGAGTGCACTGGCACCACTGGGGATGCAGTGCAGTGAGTCCAGAGATTGCACTGGCACCACTGGGGATGCAGTGCGGTGAGGCCAGACAGTGCACTGGCACCACTGGGGATGCAGTGCAGTGAGTCCAGAGAGTGCACTGGCACCACTGGGGATGCACCCCGGTGAGTCCAGAGAGTGCACTGGCACCACTGGGGATGCACCCCGGTGAGTCCAGAGATTGCACTGTCACCACTTGGGATGCAGTGCAGTGAGTCCAGAGAGTGCACTGGCCCCACTGGGGATGCAGTGCAGTGAGTCCAGAGAGTGCACTGGCACCACTGGGGATGCAGTGCCGTGAGTCCAGAGAGTGCCCCGGCACCACTGGGGATGCACTGCAGTGAGTCCAGAGAGTGCACTGGCACCACTGGGGATGCACCCCGGCAAGTCCAGAGAGTGCACTGTCACCACTGGGGATGCACCCCGGCAAGTCTAGAGAGTGCACTGGAACCACTGGGGATGCAGTGCAGTGAGTCCAGAGAGTGCACTGGCACCACTGGGGATGCAGTGCAGTGAGTCCAGAGAGTGCACTGGCACCACTGGGGATACAGTGCAGTGAGTCCAGAGAGTGCACTTGCACCGCTGGGGATGCAGCGCAGTGAGTCCAGAGAGTGCACTGGCACCGCTGGGGATGCAGCGCAGTGAGTCCAGAGAGTGCACTGGCACCACTGGGGATGCAGCGCAGTGAGTCCAGAGAGTGCACTGGCACCACTGGGGATGCACTGCCGTGAGTCCAGAGAGTGCACTGGCACCACTGGGGATGCAGTGCAGTGAGTCCAGAGAGTGCACTGGCACCACTGGGGATGCAGTGCAGTGAGTCCAGAGAGTGCAGTTGCACCACTGGGGATGCAGCGCAGTGAGTCCAGAGAGTGCACTGGCACCACTGGGGATGCAGTGCAGTGAGTCCAGAGAGTGCACTGGCACCACTGGGAATGCACTGCAGTGAGTCCAGAGAGGGCACTGGCACTATTGGGGATGCACCCCGGTGAGTCCAGAGAGTGCACTGGCACCACTGGGAATGCAGTGCACTGAGTCCAGAGAGGTCACTGGCACCACTGGGGATGCAGTGCAGTGAGTCCAGAGAGTGCCCTGGCACCACAGGGGATGCAGTGCAGTGAGTCCAGAGAGTGCACTGGCACCACTAGGGATGCAGTGCAGTGAGTCCAGAGAGTGCACTGGCACCACTGGGGATGCACTGCAGTGAGTCCAGAGAGTGCACTGGCACCACTGGGGATGCCGTGCAGTGAGTCCAGAGAGTGCACTGGCACCACTGGGGATGCAGTGCAGTGAGTCCACAGAGTGCACTGGCACCACTGGGGATGCAGTGCAGTGAGTCCAGAGAGTGCACTTGCACCACTGGGGATACAGTGCAGTGAGTCCAGAGAGTGCACTGGCACCACTGGGGATGCAGCGCAGTGAGTCCAAAGAGTGTACTGGCACCACTGGGGAAGCAGCGCAGTGAGTCCAGAGAGTGCACTGGCACCACTGGGGATGCAGTGCAGTGAGTCCAGAGAGTGCACTGGTACCACTGGGGATGCAGCGCAGTGAGTCCAGAGAGTGCACTGGCACCACTGGGGATGCAGTGCAGTGAGTCCAGAGAGTGCACTGGCACCACTGGGGATGCACTGCAGTGAGTCCAGAGAGGGCACTGGCAGTATTGGGGATGCAGTGCCGTGAGTCCAGAGTGTGCACTGGCACCACTGGGGATGCACTGCAGTGAGTCCAGAGATTGCAGTGGCACCACTGGGGATGCACTGCAGTGAGTCCAGAGAGTGCACTGGTACGATTGGGGATGCAGTGCAGTGAGTCCAGAGAGTGCACTGGCACCAGTGGGGATGCACTGCAGTGAGTCCAGAGAGTGCACTTGCACCACTGGGGATGCGCTGCAGTGAGTCCAGAGAGTGCACTGGCACCACTGGGGATGCAGTGCCGTGAGTCCAGAGAGTGCACTGGCACCACTGGTGATGCACTGCAGTGAGTTCAGAGAATGCACTGGCACCACTGGGGATGCACTGCAGTGAGTGCAGAGAGTGCACTGGCACCACTGGGGATGCAGTGCAGTGAGTCCAGAGAGTGCACTGGCACCACTGGGGATGCAGTGCCGTGAGTCCAGAGAGTGCACTGGCACCACTGGGGATGCACTGCAATGAGTCCAGAGAGTGCACTGGCACCAATGGCAATGCAGTGCACTGAGTCCACAGAGTGCCTTGGCACCACTGGGGATGCAGTGCAGTGAGTCCAGAGAGTACACTGGCACCACTGGGGATGCAGTGCAGTGAGTCCAGAGAGTGCAATGGCACCACTGGGGATGCAGTGCCAATGGTCCGGAGAGTGCACTAGCACCACTGGGGATGCAGTGCAGTGAGTCCAGAGTGTGCACTGGCACCACTGGGGATGCAGTGCAGTGAGTCCAGAGAGTGCACTGGCACCACTGGGGGTGCAGTGCAGTGAGTCCAGAGAGTGCACTGGCACCACTGGGAATGCAGTGCAGTGAGTCCAGAGAGTGCACTGGCACCACTGGGAATGCAGTGCAGTGAGTCCAGAGAGTGCACTGGCACCACTGGGGATGCAGTGCCGTGAGTCCAGAGATTGCACTGGCACCACTGGGGATGCAGTGCCGTGAGTCCACAGAGTGCACTGGCACCACCGGGGATGCAGCACAGTGAGTCCAGAGAGTGCACTGGCACCACCGGGGACGCACTGCAGTGAGTCCAGAGAGTGCACTGGCACCACTGGGGATGCAGTGCAGTGAGTCCAGAGAGTGCAGTGGCACCACTGGGGATGCAGTGCAGTGAGTCCAAAGAGTGCACTGGCACCACTGCGGATGCAGTGCAGTGAGTCCAGAGAGTGCACTGGCACCACTGGAGATGCACCCCGGTGAGTCCAGAGAGTGCTCTGGCACCACTGGGGATGCACCCCGGCAAGTCCAGAGAGTGCACTGTCACCACTTGGGATGCAGTGCAGTGAGTCCAGAGAGTGCACTGGCCCCACTGGGGATGCAGTGCAGTGAGTCCACAGAGGGCACTGGCACCACTGGGGATGCAGTGCAGTGAGTCCAGAGAGTGCCCCGGCACCACTGGGGATGCACTGCAGTGAGTCCAGAGAGTGCAGTGGCACCACTGCGTATGCAGTGCAGTGAGTCCAAAGAGTGCACTGGCACCACTGGGGATGCACTGCAGTGAGTCCAGAGAGTGTACTGGCACCACTGGGGATGCAGTGCAGTGAGTCCAGAGAGTGCACTGACACCACTGGGGATGCACTGCAGTGAGTCCAGAGAGTGCACTGGCACCACTGGGGATGCAGGGCAGTGACTCCAGAGAGTGCACTGGCACCACTGGGGATGCAGTGCAGTGAGTCCAGAGAGTGCACTGGCACCACTGGGGATGCACCCCGGCGAGTCCAGAGAGTGCACTGTCACCACTGGGGATGCAGTGCAGTGAGTCCAGAGAGTGCACTGGCACCACAGGGGATGTACTGCAGTGAGTCCAGAGAGTGCACTGGCACCATGGGGATGCACTGCAGTGAGTCCAGGAGTGCAGTGGCACCACTGGGGATGCACTGCAGTGAGTCCAGAGAGTGCACTGGCACCACTGGGGATGCAGTGCAGTGAGTCCAGAGAGTGCACTGGCACCACTGGGGATGCAGTGCAGTGAATCCAGAGAGTGCACTGGAACCACTGGGGATGCAGTGCAGTGAGTCCAGAGAGTGCACTTGCACCACTGGGGATACAGTGCAGTGAGTCCAGAGAGTGCACTGGCACCACTGGGGATGCAGCGCAGTGAGTCCAGAGAGTGCACTGGCACCACTGGGGATGCAGTGCCGTGCTTCCAGAGAGTGCACTGGCACCACTGGGGATGCACTGCCGTGAGTCCAGAGAGTGCACTGGCACCACTGGGGATGCAGTGCAGTGAGTCCAGAGAGTGCACTGGCAGCACTGGTGATGCACTGCAGTAAGTGCAGAGAGTGCACTGGCACCACTGGGGATGCAGTGCAGTGTGTCCAGAGAGTGCCCTGGCACCTTTGGGGATGCAGTGCAGTGAGTCCAGAGAGTGCACTGGCACCACTGGGGGTGCAGTGCAGTGAGTCCAGAGAGTGCACTGGCACCACTGGGGATGCAGTGCAGTGAGTCCAGAGAGTGCACTGGCACCGCTGGAGATGCAGTGCAGTGAGTCCAGAGAGTGCACTGGCACCACCTGGGATGCACTGCAGTGAGTCCTGAGAGTGCACTGGCACTAGCTGGAGATGCAGCGCAGTGAGTCCAGAGAGTGCACTGGCACCATTGGGAAGCAGCGCAGTGAGTCCAGAGAGTGCACTGGCACCACTGGGGATGCGCTGCCGTGAGTCCAGAGAGTGCACGGGCACCACTGGGGATGCACTGCCGTGCTTCCAGAGAGTGCACTGGCACCACTGGGGATGCACTGCAGTGAGTCCAGAGAGTGCACTGGCACCACTGGGGATGCAGTGCAGTGAGTCCAGAGAGAGCACTTGTACCACTGGGGATACAGTGCAGTGAGTCCAGAGAGTGCACTGGCACCACTGGGGATGCACTGCAGTGAGTCCAGAGAGTGCACTGGCACCACTGGGGATGCAGTGCAGTGAGTCCAGAGAGGGCACTGGTACCACTGGTGATGCAGTGCAGTGAGTCCAGAGAGGTCACTGGCACCACTGGGGATGCAGTGCAGTGAGTGCAAAGAGTGCCCTGGCACCACTGGGGATGCAGTGCAGTGAGTCCAGAGAGTGCACTGGCACCACTGGGGATGCACCCCGGCAAGTCCAGAGAGTGCACTGTCACCACTTGGGATGCAGTGCAGTGAGTCCAGAGAGTGCACTGGCACCACTGGGGATGCAGTGCAGTGAGTCCACAGAGGGCACTGGCACCACTGGGGATGCAGTGCAGTGAGTCCAGAGAGTGCCCCGGCACCACTGGGGATGCACTGCAGTGAGTCCAGAGAGTGCAGTGGCACCACTGCGGATGCAGTGCAGTGAGTCCAAAGAGTGCACTGGCACCACTGGGGATGCACTGCAGTGAGTCCAGAGAGTGTACTGGCCCCACTGGGGATGCAGTGCAGTGAGTCCAGAGAGTGCACTGACACCACTGGGGATGCACTGCAGTGAGTCCAGAGAGTGCACTGGCACCACTGGGGATGCAGGGCAGTGACTCCAGAGAGTGCACTGGCACCACTGGGGATGCAGTGCAGTGAGTCCAGAGAGTGCACTGGCACCACTGGGGATGCACCCCGGCGAGTCCAGAGAGTGCACTGTCACCACTGGGGATGCAGTGCAGTGAGTCCAGAGAGTGCACTGGCACCACAGGGGATGTACTGCAGTGAGTCCAGAGAGTGCCCTGGCACCATGGGGATGCACTGCAGTGAGTCCAGGAGTGCAGTGGCACCACTGGGGATGCAGTGCAGTGAGTCCAGAGAGTGCACTGGCACCACTGGGGATGCAGTGCAGTGAGTCCAGAGAGTGCACTGGCACCACTGGGGATGCAGTGCAGTGAATCCAGAGAGTGCACTGGAACCACTGGGGATGCAGTGCAGTGAGTCCAGAGAGTGCACTGGCACCACTGGGGATGCACCCCGGCAAGTCCAGAGAGTGCACTGTCACCACTTGGGATGCAGTGCAGTGAGTCCAGAGAGTGCACTGGCACCACTGGGGATGCAGTGCAGTGAGTCCAGAGAGTGCACTGGCACCACCTGGGATGCACTGCAGTGAGTCCTGAGAGTGCACTGGCACTAGCTGGAGATGCAGCGCAGTGAGTCCAGAGAGTGCACTGGCACCATTGGGAAGCAGCGCAGTGAGTCCAGAGAGTGCACTGGCACCACTGGGGATGCACTGCCGTGAGTCCAGAGAGTGCACGGGCACCACTGGGGATGCACTGCCGTGCTTCCAGAGAGTGCACTGGCACCACTGGGGATGCACTGCAGTGAGTCCAGAGAGTGCACTGGCACCACTGGGGATGCAGTGCAGTGAGTCCAGAGAGAGCACTTGTACCACTGGGGATACAGTGCAGTGAGTCCAGAGAGTGCACTGGCACCACTGGGGATGCAGCGCAGTGAGTCCAGAGAGTGCACTGGCACCACTGGGGATGCAGTGCAGTGAGTCCAGAGAGTGCACTGGCACCACTGGGGATGCAGTGCAGTGAGTCCAGAGAGGGCACTGGCACCACTGGTGATGCAGTGCAGTGAGTCCAGAGAGTGCACTGGCACCACTGGGAATGCTGTGCACTGAGTCCAGAGAGGTCACTAGCACCACTGGGGATGCAGTGCAGTGAGTGCAGAGAGTGCCCTGGCACCACTGGGGATGCAGTGCAGTGAGTCCAGAGAGTGCACTGGCACCACTGGGGATGCAGTGCAGTGAGTCCAGAGAGTGCACTGGCACCACTGGGGATGCAGTGCCGTGAGTCCAGAGAGTGCACTGGCACCACTGGGGATGCACTGCAATGCGTCCAGAGAGTGCACTAGCACCAATGGCAATGCAGTGCAGTGAGTCCACAGAGTGCCTTGGCACCACTGGGGATGCAGTGCAGTGAGTCCAGAGAGTACACTGGCACCACTGGGGATGCAGTGCAGTGAGTCCAGAGAGTGCACTGGCACCACTGGGGATGCAGTGCTGTGAGTCCAGAGAGTGCACAGGCACCACTGGGGGTGCAGTGCAGTGAGTCCAGAGAGTGCACTGGCACCACTGGGGATGCAGTGCCGTGAGTCCAGAGAGTGCAATGGCACCAGTGGGGATGCACTGCAGTGAGTCCAGAGAGTGCACTGGCACCACTGGGGATGCAGTGCCGTGAGTCCAGAGAGTGCACTGGCACCACTGGGGATGCAGTGCAGTGAGTCCAGAGAGTGCACTGGCACCACCGGGGATGCAGTGCCGTGAGTCCAGAGAGTGCAGTGGCACCACTGGGGATGCAGTGCAGTGAGACAAAGAGTGCACTGGCACCACTGGGGATGCAGTGCAGTGAGTCCAGAGAGTGCACTGGCACCACTGGGGATGCACTGCAGTGAGCTCAGAGAGTGCACTGGCACCACTGGGGATGCAGTGCAGTGAGTCCAGAGAGTGTACTGGCACCACTGGGGATGCAGTGCAGTGAGTCCAGAGAGTGCACTGGCACCACTGGGGATGCAGTGCAGTGAGTCCAGAGAGTGCTCTGGCACCACTGGGGATGCAGTGCAGTGAGTCCAGAGAGTGCACTGGCACCACTGGGGATGCAGTGCGGTGAGGCCAGAGATTGCACTGGCACCACTGGGGATGCAGTGCAGTGAGTCCAGAGAGGTCACTGGCACCACTGGGGACGCAGTGCAGTGAGTCCAGAGAGTGCACTGGCACCACTGGGGATGCACCCCGGTGAGTCCAGAGAGTGCACTGGCACCACTGGGGATGCACCCCGGCAAGTCCAGAGAGTGCACTGTCACCACTTGGGATGCAGTGCAGTGAGTCCAGAGAGTGCACTGGCCCCACTGGGGATGCAGTGCAGTGAGTCCAGAGAGGGCACTGGCACCACTGGGGATGCAGTGCAGTGAGTCCAGAGAGTGCCCCGGCACCACTGGGGATGCACTGCAGTGAGTCCAGAGAGTGCAGTGGCACCACTGCGGATGCAGTGCAGTGAGTCCAAAGAGTGCACTGGCACCACTGGGGATGCACTGCAGTGAGTCCAGAGAGTGCACTGGCACCACTGGGGATGCACTGCAGTGAGTCCAGAGAGTGCACTGGCACCACTGGGGATGCAGTGCAGTGAGTCCAGAGAGTGCACTGGCACCACTGGGGATGCACCCCGGCAAGTCTAGAGAGTGCACTGTCACCACTGGGGATGCAGTGCAGTGAGTCCAGAGAGTGCACTGGCACCACAGGGGATGCAGTGCAGTGAGTCCAGAGAGTGCACTGGCACCACTGGGGATGCACTGCAGTGAGTCCAGGAGTGCACTGGCACCACTGGTGATGCAGTGCAGTGAGTCCAGAGAGTGCACTGGCACCACTGGGGATGCAGTGCAGTGTGTCCAGAGAGTGCCCTGGCACCTTTGGGGATGCAGTGCAGTGAGTCCAGAGAGTGCACTGGCACCACTGGGGATGCAGTGCAGTGAGTCCAGAGAGTGCACTGGCACCACCTGGGATGCACTGCAGTGAGTCCTGAGAGTGCACTGGCACTAGCTGGAGATGCAGCGCAGTGAGTCCAGAGAGTGCACTGGCACCATTGGGAAGCAGCGCAGTGAGTCCAGAGAGTGCACTGGCACCACTGGGGATGCACTGCCGTGAGTCCAGAGAGTGCACGGGCACCACTGGGGATGCACTGCCGTGCTTCCAGAGAGTGCACTGGCACCACTGGGGATGCACTGCAGTGAGTCCAGAGAGTGCACTGGCACCACTGGGGATGCAGTGCAGTGAGTCCAGAGAGAGCACTTGTACCACTGGGGATACAGTGCAGTGAGTCCAGAGAGTGCACTGGCACCACTGGGGATGCAGCGCAGTGAGTCCAGAGAGTGCACTGGCACCACTGGGGATGCAGTGCAGTGAGTCCAGAGAGTGCACTGGCACCACTGGGGATGCAGTGCAGTGAGTCCAGAGAGGGCACTGGCACCACTGGTGATGCAGTGCAGTGAGTCCAGAGAGTGCACTGGCACCACTGGGAATGCTGTGCACTGAGTCCAGAGAGGTCACTAGCACCACTGGGGATGCAGTGCAGTGAGTGCAGAGAGTGCCCTGGCACCACTGGGGATGCAGTGCAGTGAGTCCAGAGAGTGCACTGGCACCACTGGGGATGCAGTGCAGTGAGTCCAGAGAGTGCACTGGCACCACTGGGGATGCAGTGCCGTGAGTCCAGAGAGTGCACTGGCACCACTGGGGATGCACTGCAATGCGTCCAGAGAGTGCACTAGCACCAATGGCAATGCAGTGCAGTGAGTCCACAGAGTGCCTTGGCACCACTGGGGATGCAGTGCAGTGAGTCCAGAGAGTACACTGGCACCACTGGGGATGCAGTGCAGTGAGTCCAGAGAGTGCACTGGCACCACTGGGGATGCAGTGCTGTGAGTCCAGAGAGTGCACAGGCACCACTGGGGGTGCAGTGCAGTGAGTCCAGAGAGTGCACTGGCACCACTGGGGATGCAGTGCCGTGAGTCCAGAGAGTGCAATGGCACCAGTGGGGATGCACTGCAGTGAGTCCAGAGAGTGCACTGGCACCACTGGGGATGCAGTGCCGTGAGTCCAGAGAGTGCACTGGCACCACTGGGGATGCAGTGCAGTGAGTCCAGAGAGTGCACTGGCACCACCGGGGATGCAGTGCCGTGAGTCCAGAGAGTGCAGTGGCACCACTGGGGATGCAGTGCAGTGAGACAAAGAGTGCACTGGCACCACTGGGGATGCAGTGCAGTGAGTCCAGAGAGTGCACTGGCACCACTGGGGATGCACTGCAGTGAGCTCAGAGAGTGCACTGGCACCACTGGGGATGCAGTGCAGTGAGTCCAGAGAGTGTACTGGCACCACTGGGGATGCAGTGCAGTGAGTCCAGAGAGTGCACTGGCACCACTGGGGATGCAGTGCAGTGAGTCCAGAGAGTGCTCTGGCACCACTGGGGATGCAGTGCAGTGAGTCCAGAGAGTGCACTGGCACCACTGGGGATGCAGTGCGGTGAGGCCAGAGATTGCACTGGCACCACTGGGGATGCAGTGCAGTGAGTCCAGAGAGGTCACTGGCACCACTGGGGACGCAGTGCAGTGAGTCCAGAGAGTGCACTGGCACCACTGGGGATGCACCCCGGTGAGTCCAGAGAGTGCACTGGCACCACTGGGGATGCACCCCGGCAAGTCCAGAGAGTGCACTGTCACCACTTGGGATGCAGTGCAGTGAGTCCAGAGAGTGCACTGGCCCCACTGGGGATGCAGTGCAGTGAGTCCAGAGAGGGCACTGGCACCACTGGGGATGCAGTGCAGTGAGTCCAGAGAGTGCCCCGGCACCACTGGGGATGCACTGCAGTGAGTCCAGAGAGTGCAGTGGCACCACTGCGGATGCAGTGCAGTGAGTCCAAAGAGTGCACTGGCACCACTGGGGATGCACTGCAGTGAGTCCAGAGAGTGCACTGGCACCACTGGGGATGCACTGCAGTGAGTCCAGAGAGTGCACTGGCACCACTGGGGATGCAGTGCAGTGAGTCCAGAGAGTGCACTGGCACCACTGGGGATGCACCCCGGCAAGTCTAGAGAGTGCACTGTCACCACTGGGGATGCAGTGCAGTGAGTCCAGAGAGTGCACTGGCACCACAGGGGATGCAGTGCAGTGAGTCCAGAGAGTGCACTGGCACCACTGGGGATGCACTGCAGTGAGTCCAGGAGTGCACTGGCACCACTGGGGATGCAGTGCAGTGAGTCCAGAGAGTGCACTGGCACCACTGGGGATGCATTGCAGTGAATCCAGAGATTGCACTTGCACCACTGGGGATACAGCGCAGTGAGTCCAGAGAGTGCACTGGCACCACTGGGGATGCAGTGCAGTGAGTCCAGAGAGTGCTCTGGCACCACTGGGGATGCAGTGCAGTGAGTCCAGAGAGTGCACTGGCACCACTGGGGATGCAGTGCGGTGAGGCCAGAGATTGCACTGGCACCACTGGGGATGCAGTGCAGTGAGTCCAGAGAGGTCACTGGCACCACTGGGGACGCAGTGCAGTGAGTCCAGAGAGTGCACTGGCACCACTGGGGATGCACCCCGGTGAGTCCAGAGAGTGCACTGGCACCACTGGGGATGCACCCCGGCAAGTCCAGAGAGTGCACTGTCACCACTTGGGATGCAGTGCAGTGAGTCCAGAGAGTGCACTGGCCCCACTGGGGATGCAGTGCAGTGAGTCCAGAGAGGGCACTGGCACCACTGGGGATGCAGTGCAGTGAGTCCAGAGAGTGCCCCGGCACCACTGGGGATGCACTGCAGTGAGTCCAGAGAGTGCAGTGGCACCACTGCGGATGCAGTGCAGTGAGTCCAAAGAGTGCACTGGCACCACTGGGGATGCACTGCAGTGAGTCCAGAGAGTGCACTGGCACCACTGGGGATGCACTGCAGTGAGTCCAGAGAGTGCACTGGCACCACTGGGGATGCAGTGCAGTGAGTCCAGAGAGTGCACTGGCACCACTGGGGATGCACCCCGGCAAGTCTAGAGAGTGCACTGTCACCACTGGGGATGCAGTGCAGTGAGTCCAGAGAGTGCACTGGCACCACAGGGGATGCAGTGCAGTGAGTCCAGAGAGTGCACTGGCACCACTGGGGATGCACTGCAGTGAGTCCAGGAGTGCACTGGCACCACTGGTGATGCAGTGCAGTGAGTCCAGAGAGTGCACTGGCACCACTGGGGATGCAGTGCAGTGTGTCCAGAGAGTGCCCTGGCACCTTTGGGGATGCAGTGCAGTGAGTCCAGAGAGTGCACTGGCACCACTGGGGATGCAGTGCAGTGAGTCCAGAGAGTGCACTGGCACCACCTGGGATGCACTGCAGTGAGTCCTGAGAGTGCACTGGCACTAGCTGGAGATGCAGCGCAGTGAGTCCAGAGAGTGCACTGGCACCATTGGGAAGCAGCGCAGTGAGTCCAGAGAGTGCACTGGCACCACTGGGGATGCACTGCCGTGAGTCCAGAGAGTGCACGGGCACCACTGGGGATGCACTGCCGTGCTTCCAGAGAGTGCACTGGCACCACTGGGGATGCACTGCAGTGAGTCCAGAGAGTGCACTGGCACCACTGGGGATGCAGTGCAGTGAGTCCAGAGAGAGCACTTGTACCACTGGGGATACAGTGCAGTGAGTCCAGAGAGTGCACTGGCACCACTGGGGATGCAGCGCAGTGAGTCCAGAGAGTGCACTGGCACCACTGGGGATGCAGTGCAGTGAGTCCAGAGAGTGCACTGGCACCACTGGGGATGCAGTGCAGTGAGTCCAGAGAGGGCACTGGCACCACTGGTGATGCAGTGCAGTGAGTCCAGAGAGTGCACTGGCACCACTGGGAATGCTGTGCACTGAGTCCAGAGAGGTCACTAGCACCACTGGGGATGCAGTGCAGTGAGTGCAGAGAGTGCCCTGGCACCACTGGGGATGCAGTGCAGTGAGTCCAGAGAGTGCACTGGCACCACTGGGGATGCAGTGCAGTGAGTCCAGAGAGTGCACTGGCACCACTGGGGATGCAGTGCCGTGAGTCCAGAGAGTGCACTGGCACCACTGGGGATGCACTGCAATGCGTCCAGAGAGTGCACTAGCACCAATGGCAATGCAGTGCAGTGAGTCCACAGAGTGCCTTGGCACCACTGGGGATGCAGTGCAGTGAGTCCAGAGAGTACACTGGCACCACTGGGGATGCAGTGCAGTGAGTCCAGAGAGTGCACTGGCACCACTGGGGATGCAGTGCTGTGAGTCCAGAGAGTGCACAGGCACCACTGGGGGTGCAGTGCAGTGAGTCCAGAGAGTGCACTGGCACCACTGGGGATGCAGTGCCGTGAGTCCAGAGAGTGCAATGGCACCAGTGGGGATGCACTGCAGTGAGTCCAGAGAGTGCACTGGCACCACTGGGGATGCAGTGCCGTGAGTCCAGAGAGTGCACTGGCACCACTGGGGATGCAGTGCAGTGAGTCCAGAGAGTGCACTGGCACCACCGGGGATGCAGTGCCGTGAGTCCAGAGAGTGCAGTGGCACCACTGGGGATGCAGTGCAGTGAGACAAAGAGTGCACTGGCACCACTGGGGATGCAGTGCAGTGAGTCCAGAGAGTGCACTGGCACCACTGGGGATGCACTGCAGTGAGCTCAGAGAGTGCACTGGCACCACTGGGGATGCAGTGCAGTGAGTCCAGAGAGTGTACTGGCACCACTGGGGATGCAGTGCAGTGAGTCCAGAGAGTGCACTGGCACCACTGGGGATGCAGTGCAGTGAGTCCAGAGAGTGCTCTGGCACCACTGGGGATGCAGTGCAGTGAGTCCAGAGAGTGCACTGGCACCACTGGGGATGCAGTGCGGTGAGGCCAGAGATTGCACTGGCACCACTGGGGATGCAGTGCAGTGAGTCCAGAGAGGTCACTGGCACCACTGGGGACGCAGTGCAGTGAGTCCAGAGAGTGCACTGGCACCACTGGGGATGCACCCCGGTGAGTCCAGAGAGTGCACTGGCACCACTGGGGATGCACCCCGGCAAGTCCAGAGAGTGCACTGTCACCACTTGGGATGCAGTGCAGTGAGTCCAGAGAGTGCACTGGCCCCACTGGGGATGCAGTGCAGTGAGTCCAGAGAGGGCACTGGCACCACTGGGGATGCAGTGCAGTGAGTCCAGAGAGTGCCCCGGCACCACTGGGGATGCACTGCAGTGAGTCCAGAGAGTGCAGTGGCACCACTGCGGATGCAGTGCAGTGAGTCCAAAGAGTGCACTGGCACCACTGGGGATGCACTGCAGTGAGTCCAGAGAGTGCACTGGCACCACTGGGGATGCACTGCAGTGAGTCCAGAGAGTGCACTGGCACCACTGGGGATGCAGTGCAGTGAGTCCAGAGAGTGCACTGGCACCACTGGGGATGCACCCCGGCAAGTCTAGAGAGTGCACTGTCACCACTGGGGATGCAGTGCAGTGAGTCCAGAGAGTGCACTGGCACCACAGGGGATGCAGTGCAGTGAGTCCAGAGAGTGCACTGGCACCACTGGGGATGCACTGCAGTGAGTCCAGGAGTGCACTGGCACCACTGGGGATGCAGTGCAGTGAGTCCAGAGAGTGCACTGGCACCACTGGGGATGCATTGCAGTGAATCCAGAGATTGCACTTGCACCACTGGGGATACAGCGCAGTGAGTCCAGAGAGTGCACTGGCACCACTGGGGATGCACTGCCGTGCTTCCAGAGAGTGCACTGGCACCACTGGGGATGCACTGCCGTGAGTCCAGAGAGTGCACGGGCACCACTGGGGATGCACTGCCGTGCTTCCAGAGAGTGCACTGGCACCACTGGGGATGCACTGCAGTGAGTCCAGAGAGTGCACTGGCACCACTGGGGATGCAGTGCAGTGAGTCCAGAGAGTGCACTTGTACCACTGGGGATACAGTGCAGTGAGTCCAGAGAGTGCACTGGCACCACTGGGGATGCAGCGCAGTGAGTCCAGAGAGGTCACTGGCACCACTGGGGATGCAGTGCAGTGAGTCCAGAGAGTGCACTGGCACCACTGGGGATGCAGTGCAGTGAGTCCAGAGAGGGCACTGGCACCACTGGGGATGCAGTGCAGTGAGTCCAGAGAGTGCACTGGCACCACTGGGAATGCTGTGCACTGAGTCCAGAGAGGTCACTGGCACCACTGGGGATGCAGTGCAGTGAGTGCAGAGAGTGCCCTGGCACCACTGGGGATGCACTGCAGTGAGTCCAGAGAGTTCAGTGGCACCACTGTGGATGCAGTGCAGTGAGTCCAAAGAGTGCACTGGCACCACTGGGGATGCACTGCAGTGAGTCCAGAGAGTGTACTGGCCCCACTGGGGATGCAGTGCAGTGAGTCCAGAGAGTGCACTGGCACCACTGGGGATGCAGTGCCGTGAGTCCAGAGAGTGCAATGGCACCAGTGGGGATGCACTGCAGTGAGTCCAGAGAGTGCACTGGCACCACTGGGGATGCAGTGCCGTGAGTCCAGAGAGTGCACTGGCACCACTGGGGATGCAGTGCAGTGAGTCCAGAGAGTGCACTGGCACCACCGGGGTTGCAGTGCCGTGAGTCCAGAGAGTGCAGTGGCACCACTGGGGATGCAGTGCAGTGAGACAAAGAGTGCACTGGCACCACTGGGGATGCAGTGCAGTGAGTCCAGAGAGTGCACTGGCACCACTGGGGATGCACTGCAGTGAGCTCAGAGAGTGCACTGGCACCACTGGGGATGCAATGCAGTGAGTCCAGAGAGTGTACTGGCACCACTGGGGATGCAGTGCAGTGAGTCCAGAGAGTGCACTGGCACCACTGGGGATGCAGTGCAGTGAGTCCAGAGAGTGCTCTGGCACCACTGGGGATGCAGTGCAGTGAGTCCAGAGAGGTCACTGGCACCACTGGGGATGCAGTGCGGTGAGGCCAGAGATTGCACTGGCACCACTGGGGATGCAGTGCAGTGAGTCCAGAGAGGTCACTGGCACCACTGGGGACGCAGTGCAGTGAGTCCAGAGAGTGCACTGGCACCACTGGGGATGCACCCCGGTGAGTCCAGAGAGTGCACTGGCACCACTGGGGATGCACCCCGGCAAGTCCAGAGCGTGCACTGTCACCACTTGGGATGCAGTGCAGTGAGTCCAGAGAGTGCACTGGCCCCACTGGGGATGCAGTGCAGTGAGTCCAGAGAGGGCACTGGCACCACTGGGGATGCAGTGCAGTGAGTCCAGAGAGTGCCCCGGCACCACTGGGGATGCACTGCAGTGAGTCCAGAGAGTGCAGTGGCACCACTGCGGATGCAGTGCAGTGAGTCCAAAGAGTGCACTGGCACCACTGGGGATGCACTGCAGTGAGTCCAGAGAGTGCACTGGCACCACTGGGGATGCAGTGCAGTGAGTCCAGAGAGTGCACTGGCACCACTGGGGATGCAGTGCAGTGAGTCCAGAGAGTGCACTGGCTCCACTGGGGATGCACCCCGGCAAGTCTAGAGAGTGCACTGTCACCACTGGGGATGCAGTGCAGTGAGTCCAGAGAGTGCACTGGCACCACAGGGGATGCAGTGCAGTGAGTCCAGAGAGTGCACTGGCACCACTGGGGATGCACTGCAGTGAGTCCAGGAGTGCACTGGCACCACTGGGGATGCAGTGCAGTGAGTCCAGAGAGTGCACTGGCACCACTGGGGATGCATTGCAGTGAATCCAGAGAGTGCACTTGCACCACTGGGGATACAGCGCAGTGAGTCCAGAGAGTGCACTGGCACCACTGGGGATGCACTGCCGTGCTTCCAGAGAGTGCACTGGCACCACTGGGGATGCACTGCCGTGAGTCCAGAGAGTGCACGGGCACCACTGGGGATGCACTGCCGTGCTTCCAGAGAGTGCACTGGCACCACTGGGGATGCACTGCAGTGAGTCCAGAGAGTGCACTGGCACCACTGGGGATGCAGTGCAGTGAGTCCAGAGAGTGCACTTGTACCACTGGGGATACAGTGCAGTGAGTCCAGAGAGTGCACTGGCACCACTGGGGATGCAGCGCAGTGAGTCCAGAGAGGTCACTGGCACCACTGGGGATGCAGTGCAGTGAGTCCAGAGAGTGCACTGGCACCACTGGGGATGCAGTGCAGTGAGTCCAGAGAGGGCACTGGCACCACTGGGGATGCAGTGCAGTGAGTCCAGAGAGTGCACTGGCACCACTGGGAATGCTGTGCACTGAGTCCAGAGAGGTCACTGGCACCACTGGGGATGCAGTGCAGTGAGTGCAGAGAGTGCCCTGGCACCACTGGGGATGCACTGCAGTGAGTCCAGAGAGTTCAGTGGCACCACTGTGGATGCAGTGCAGTGAGTCCAAAGAGTGCACTGGCACCACTGGGGATGCACTGCAGTGAGTCCAGAGAGTGTACTGGCCCCACTGGGGATGCAGTGCAGTGAGTCCAGAGAGTGCACTGACACCACTGGGGATGCACTGCAGTGAGTCCAGAGAGTGCACTGGCACCACTGGGGATGCAGGGCAGTGACTCCAGAGAGTGCACTGGCACCACTGGGGATGCAGTGCAGTGAGTCCAGAGAGTGCACTGGCACCACTGGGGATGCACCCCGGCAAGTCTAGAGAGTGCACTGTCACCACTGGGGATGCAGTGCAGTGAGTCCAGAGAGTGCACTGGCACCACAGGGGATGCAGTGCAGTGAGTCCAGAGAGTGCACTGGCACCACTGGGAATGCACTGCAGTGAGTCCAGGAGTGCACTGGCACCACTGGGGATGCACTGCAGTGAGTCCAGAGAGTGCACTGGCACCATGGGGATGCAGTGCAGTGAGTCCAGAGAGTGCACTGGCACCACTGGGGATGCATTGCAGTGAATCCAGAGAGTGCACTGGAACCACTGGGGATGCAGTGCAGTGAGTCCAGAGAGTGCACTTGCACCGCTGGGGATACAGTGCAGTGAGTCCAGAGAGTGCACTTGCACCGCTGGGGATGCAGCGCAGTGAGTCCAGAGAGTGCACTGGCACCACTGGGGATGCACTGCCGTGCTTCCAGAGAGTGCACTGGCACCACTGGGGATGCACTGCCGTGAGTCCAGAGAGTGCACGGGCACCACTGGGGATGCGCTGCCGTGCTTCCAGAGAGTGCACTGGCACCACTGGGGATGCACTGCAGTGAGTCCAGAGAGTGCACTGGCACCACTGGGGATGCAGTGCAGTGAGTCCAGAGAGTGCACTGGCACCACTGGGGATGCAGCGCAGTGAGTCCAGAGAGGTCACTGGCACCACTGGGGATGCAGTGCAGTGAGTCCAGAGAGTGCACTGGCACCACTGGGGATGCAGTGCAGTGAGTCCAGAGAGTGTACTGGCACAACTGGGGATGCAGTGCAGTGAGTGCAGAGAGTGCACTGGCACCACTGGGAATGCTGTGCACTGAGTCCAGAGAGGTCACTGGCACCACTGGGGATGTAGTGCAGTGAGTGCAGAGAGTGCCCTGGCACCACTGGGGATGCAGTGCAGTGAGTGCAGAGAGTGCACTGGCACCACTGGGGATGCAGTGCAGTGAGTCCAGAGAGTGCACTGGCACCACTGGGGATGCAGTGCCGTGAGTCCAGAGAGTGCACTGGCACCACTGGGGATGCAGTGCCGTGAGTCCAGAGAGTGCACTGGCACCACTGGGGATGCACTGCAATGAGTCCAGAGAGTGCACTGGCACCAATGGCAATGCAGTGCTGTGAGTCCACAGAGTGCCTTGGCACCACTGGGGATGCAGTGCAGTGAGTCCAGAGAGTACACTGGCACCACTGGGGATGCAGTGCAGTGAGTCCAGAGAGTGCACTGGCACCACTGGGGATGCACTGCAGTGAGTCCAGAGAGTGCACTGGCACCACTGGGGATGCAGTGCAGTGAGTCCAGAGAGAGCACTTGTACCACTGGGGATACAGTGCAGTGAGTCCAGAGAGTGCACTGGCACCACTGGGGATGCAGCGCAGTGAGTCCAGAGAGTGCACTGGCACCACTGGGGATGCAGTGCAGTGAGTCCAGAGAGTGCACTGGCACCACTGGGGATGCATTGCAGTGAATCCAGAGAGTGCACTGGAACCACTGGGGATGCAGTGCAGTGAGTCCAGAGAGTGCACTGGCACCACTGGGGATGCACTGCCGTGCTTCCAGAGAGTGCACTGGCACCACTGGGGATGCACTGCCGTGAGTCCAGAGAGTGCACGGGCACCACTGGGGATGCGCTGCCGTGCTTCCAGAGAGTGCACTGGCACCACTGGGGATGCACTGCAGTGAGTCCAGAGAGTGCACTGGCACCACTGGGGATGCAGTGCAGTGAGTCCAGAGAGTGCACTGGCACCACTGGGGATGCAGCGCAGTGAGTCCAGAGAGGTCACTGGCACCACTGGGGATGCAGTGCAGTGAGTCCAGAGAGTGCACTGGCACCACTGGGGATGCAGTGCAGTGAGTCCAGAGAGTGCACTGGCACCACTGGGGATGCAGTGCAGTGAGTCCAGAGAGGTCACTGGCACCACTGGGGATGTAGTGCAGTGAGTGCAGAGAGTGCCCTGGCACCACGGGGGATGCAGTGCAGTGAGTGCAGAGAGTGCACTGGCACCACTGGGGATGCAGTGCAGTGAGTCCAGAGAGTGCACTGGCACCACTGGGGATGCAGTGCCGTGAGTCCAGAGAGTGCACTGGCACCACTGGGGATGCAGTGCCGTGAGTCCAGAGAGTGCACTGGCACCACTGGGGATGCACTGCAATGAGTCCAGAGAGTGCACTGGCACCAATGGCAATGCAGTGCAGTGAGTCCACAGAGTGCCTTGGCACCACTGGGGATGCAGTGCAGTGAGTCCAGAGAGTACACTGGCACCACTGGGGATGCAGTGCAGTGAGTCCAGAGAGTGCACTGGCACCACTGGGGATGCACTGCAGTGAGTCCAGAGAGTGCACTGGCACCACTGGGGATGCAGTGCAGTGAGTCCAGAGAGAGCACTTGTACCACTGGGGATGCAGTGCAGTGAGTCCAGAGAGTGCACTGGCACCACTGGGGATGCAGCGCAGTGAGTCCAGAGAGTGCACTGGCACCACTGGGGATGCAGTGCAGTGAGTCCAGAGAGTGCACTGGCACCACTGGGGATGCAGTGCCGTGAGTCCAGAGAGGGCACTGGCACCACTGGGGATGCAGTGCAGTGAGTCCAGAGAGTGCACTGGCACCACTGGGAATGCTGTGCACTGAGTCCAGAGAGGTCACTGGCACCACTGGGGATGCAGTGCAGTGAGTGCAGAGAGTGCCCTGGCACCACTGGGGATGCAGTGCAGTGAGTGCAGAGAGTGCACTGGCACCACTGGGGATGCACTGCAGTGAGTCCAGAGAGTGCACTGGCACCACTGGGGATGCAGTGCAGTGAGTCCAGAGAGTGCACTGGCACCACTGGGAATGCTGTGCACTGAGTCCAGAGAGGTCACTGGCACCACTGGGGATGTAGTGCAGTGAGTGCAGAGAGTGCCCTGGCACCACTGGGGATGCAGTGCAGTGAGTGCAGAGAGTGCACTGGCACCACTGGGGATGCAGTGCAGTGAGTCCAGAGAGTGCACTGGCACCACTGGGGATGCAGTGCCGTGAGTCCAGAGAGTGCACTGGCACCACTGGGGATGCAGTGCCGTGAGTCCAGAGAGTGCACTGGCACCACTGGGGATGCACTGCAATGAGTCCAGAGAGTGCACTGGCACCAATGGCAATGAAGTGCAGTGAGTCCACAGAGTGCCTTGGCACCACTGGGGATGCAGTTTAGTGAGTCCAGAGAGTGCACTGGCACCACTGGGGATGCACCCCGGTGAGTCCAGAGAGTGCACTGGCACCACTGGGGATGCACCCCGGTGAGTCCAGAGATTGCACTGTCACCACTTGGGATGCAGTGCAGTGAGTCCAGAGAGTGCACTGGCCCCACTGGGGATGCAGTGCAGTGAGTCCAGAGAGTGCACTGGCACCACTGGGGATGCAGTGCAGTGAGTCCAGAGAGTGCCCCGGCACCACTGGGGATGCACTGCAGTGAGTCCAGAGAGTGCCCCGGCACCACTTGGGATGCAGTGCAGTGAGTCCAAAGAGTGCAGTGGCACCACTGGGGATGCACTGCAGTGAGTCCAGAGAGTGTACTGGCACCACTGGGGATGCAGTGCAGTGAGTCCAGAGAGTGCACTGACACGACTGGGGATGCAGTGCAGTGAGTCCAGAGAGTGCACTGGCACCACTGGGGATGCAAGGCAGTGACTCCAGAGAGTGCACTGGCACCACTGGGGATGCAGTGCAGTGAGTCCAGAGAGTGCACTGGCACCACTGGGGATGCAGTGCAGTGAGTCCAGAGAGTGCACTGGCACCACAGGGGATGCAGTGCAGTGAGTCCAGAGAGTGCACTGGAACCACTGGGGATGCAGTGCAGTGAGTCCAGAGAGTGCACTGGCACCACTGGGAATGCAGTTCAGTGAGTCCAGAGAGTGCACTGGCACCACTGGGGATGCACCCCGGCAAGTCTAGAGAGTGCACTGGAACCACTGGGGATGCAGTGCAGTGAGTCCAGAGAGTGCACTGGCACCACTGGGGATGCATTGCAGTGAGTCCAGAGAGTGCACTGGCACCACTGGGGATACAGTGCAGTGAGTCCAGAGAGTGCACTTGCACCGCTGGGGATGCAGCGCAGTGAGTCCAGAGAGTGCACTGGCACCGCTGGGGATGCAGCACAGTGAGTCCAGAGAGTGCACTGGCACCACTGGGGATGCAGCGCAGTGAGTCCAGAGAGTGCACTGGCACCACTGGGGATGCAGTGCAGTGAGTCCAGAGAGTGTACTCGCACCACTGGGGATGCAGTGCAGTGAGTCCAGAGAGTGTACTGGCACCACTGGGGATGCAGTGCAGTGAGTCCAGAGAGTGCACTGGCACCACTGGGGATGCAGTGCAGTGAGTCCAGAGAGTGCACTGGCACCACTGGGGATGCAGTGCAGTGAGTCCAGAGAGTGCACTGGCACCACTGGGGATGCAGTGCAGTGAGTCCAGAGATTGCACTGGCACCACTGGGGATGCAGTGCGGTGAGGCCAGACAGTGCACTGGCACCACTGGGGATGCAGTGCAGTGAGTCCAGAGAGTGCACTGGCACCACTGGGGATGCACCCCGGTGAGTCCAGAGAGTGCACTGGCACCACTGGGGATGCACCCCGGTGAGTCCAGAGATTGCACTGTCACCACTTGGGATGCAGTGCAGTGAGTCCAGAGAGTGCACTGGCCCCACTGGGGATGCAGTGCAGTGAGTCCAGAGAGTGCACTGGCACCACTGGGGATGCAGTGCCGTGAGTCCAGAGAGTGCCCCGGCACCACTGGGGATGCACTGCAGTGAGTCCAGAGAGTGCACTGGCACCACTGGGGATGCACCCCGGCAAGTCCAGAGAGTGCACTGTCACCACTGGGGATGCACCCCGGCAAGTCTAGAGAGTGCACTGGAACCACTGGGGATGCAGTGCAGTGAGTCCAGAGAGTGCACTGGCACCACTGGGGATGCAGTGCAGTGAGTCCAGAGAGTGCACTGGCACCACTGGGGATACAGTGCAGTGAGTCCAGAGAGTGCACTTGCACCGCTGGGGATGCAGCGCAGTGAGTCCAGAGAGTGCACTGGCACCGCTGGGGATGCAGCGCAGTGAGTCCAGAGAGTGCACTGGCACCACTGGGGATGCAGCGCAGTGAGTCCAGAGAGTGCACTGGCACCACTGGGGATGCAGTGCCGTGAGTCCAGAGAGTGCACTGGCACCACTGGGGATGCAGTGCAGTGAGTCCAGAGAGTGCACTGGCACCACTGGGGATGCAGTGCAGTGAGTCCAGAGAGTGCAGTTGCACCACTGGGGATGCAGCGCAGTGAGTCCAGAGAGTGCACTGGCACCACTGGGGATGCACTGCAGTGAGTCCAGAGAGTGCACTGGCACCACTGGGAATGCACTGCAGTGAGTCCAGAGAGGGCACTGGCACTATTGGGGATGCACCCCGGTGAGTCCAGAGAGTGCACTGGCACCACTGGGAATGCAGTGCACTGAGTCCAGAGAGGTCACTGGCACCACTGGGGATGCAGTGCAGTGAGTCCAGAGAGTGCCCTGGCACCACAGGGGATGCAGTGCAGTGAGTCCAGAGAGTGCACTGGCACCACTAGGGATGCAGTGCAGTGAGTCCAGAGAGTGCACTGGCACCACTGGGGATGCACTGCAGTGAGTCCAGAGAGTGCACTGGCACCACTGGGGATGCCGTGCAGTGAGTCCAGAGAGTGCACTGGCACCACTGGGGATGCAGTGCAGTGAGTCCACAGAGTGCACTGGCACCACTGGGGATGCAGTGCAGTGAGTCCAGAGAGTGCACTTGCACCACTGGGGATACAGTGCAGTGAGTCCAGAGAGTGCACTGGCACCACTGGGGATGCAGCGCAGTGAGTCCAAAGAGTGTACTGGCACCACTGGGGAAGCAGCGCAGTGAGTCCAGAGAGTGCACTGGCACCACTGGGGATGCAGTGCAGTGAGTCCAGAGAGTGCACTGGTACCACTGGGGATGCAGCGCAGTGAGTCCAGAGAGTGCACTGGCACCACTGGGGATGCAGTGCAGTGAGTCCAGAGAGTGCACTGGCACCACTGGGGATGCACTGCAGTGAGTCCAGAGAGGGCACTGGCAGTATTGGGGATGCAGTGCCGTGAGTCCAGAGTGTGCACTGGCACCACTGGGGATGCACTGCAGTGAGTCCAGAGATTGCAGTGGCACCACTGGGGATGCACTGCAGTGAGTCCAGAGAGTGCACTGGTACGATTGGGGATGCAGTGCAGTGAGTCCAGAGAGTGCACTGGCACCAGTGGGGATGCACTGCAGTGAGTCCAGAGAGTGCACTTGCACCACTGGGGATGCGCTGCAGTGAGTCCAGAGAGTGCACTGGCACCACTGGGGATGCAGTGCCGTGAGTCCAGAGAGTGCACTGGCACCACTGGTGATGCACTGCAGTGAGTTCAGAGAATGCACTGGCACCACTGGGGATGCACTGCAGTGAGTGCAGAGAGTGCACTGGCACCACTGGGGATGCAGTGCAGTGAGTCCAGAGAGTGCACTGGCACCACTGGGGATGCAGTGCCGTGAGTCCAGAGAGTGCACTGGCACCACTGGGGATGCACTGCAATGAGTCCAGAGAGTGCACTGGCACCAATGGCAATGCAGTGCACTGAGTCCACAGAGTGCCTTGGCACCACTGGGGATGCAGTGCAGTGAGTCCAGAGAGTACACTGGCACCACTGGGGATGCAGTGCAGTGAGTCCAGAGAGTGCAATGGCACCACTGGGGATGCAGTGCCAATGGTCCGGAGAGTGCACTAGCACCACTGGGGATGCAGTGCAGTGAGTCCAGAGTGTGCACTGGCACCACTGGGGATGCAGTGCAGTGAGTCCAGAGAGTGCACTGGCACCACTGGGGGTGCAGTGCAGTGAGTCCAGAGAGTGCACTGGCACCACTGGGAATGCAGTGCAGTGAGTCCAGAGAGTGCACTGGCACCACTGGGAATGCAGTGCAGTGAGTCCAGAGAGTGCACTGGCACCACTGGGGATGCAGTGCCGTGAGTCCAGAGATTGCACTGGCACCACTGGGGATGCAGTGCCGTGAGTCCACAGAGTGCACTGGCACCACCGGGGATGCAGCACAGTGAGTCCAGAGAGTGCACTGGCACCACCGGGGACGCACTGCAGTGAGTCCAGAGAGTGCACTGGCACCACTGGGGATGCAGTGCAGTGAGTCCAGAGAGTGCACTGGCACCACTGGGGATGCACTGCAGTGAGCTCAGAGAGTGCACTGGCACCACTGGGGATGCACTGCAGTGAGCTCAGAGAGTGTACTGGCACCACTGGGGATGCAGTGCAGTGAGTCCAGAGAGTGTACTGGCACCACTGGGGATGCAGTGCAGTGAGTCCAGAGAGTGCACTGGCACCACTGGGGATGCAGTGCAGTGAGTCCAGAGAGTGCACTGGCACCACTGGGGATGCAGTGCAGTGAGTCCAGAGATTGCACTGGCACCACTGGGGATGCAGTGCGGTGAGGCCAGAGAGTGCACTGGCACCACTGGGGATGCAGTGCAGTGAGTCCAGAGAGTGCACTGGCACCACTGGGGATGCACCCCGGTGAGTCCAGAGAGTGCACTGGCACCACTAGGGATGCACCCCGGTGAGTCCAGAGATTGCACTGTCACCACTTGGGATGCAGTGCAGTGAGTCCAGAGAGTGCACTGGCCCCACTGGGGATGCAGTGCAGTGAGTCCAGAGAGTGCACTGGCACCACTGGGGATGCAGTGCAGTGAGTCCAGAGAGTGCCCCGGCACCACTGGGGATGCACTGCAGTGAGTCCAGAGAGTGCCCCGGCACCACTTGGGATGCAGTGCAGTGAGTCCAATGAGTGCAGTGGCACCACTGGGGATGCACTGCAGTGAGTCCAGAGAGTGCACTGGCACCACTGGGGATGCAGTGCAGTGAGTCCAGAGAGTGCACTGACACGACTGGGGATGCAGTGCAGTGAGTCCAGAGAGTGCACTGACACCACTGGGGATGCAAGGCAGTGACTCCAGAGAGTGCACTGGCACCACAGGGGATGCAGTGCAGTGAGTCCAGAGAGTGCACTGGCACCACTGGGGATGCACCCCGGCAAGTCCAGAGAGTGCACTGTCACCACTGGGGATGCACCCCGGCAAGTCTAGAGAGTGCACTTGCACCACTGGGGATGCAGTGCAGTGAGTCCAGAGAGTGCACTGGCACCACTGGGGATGCACCCCGGGAAGTCCAGACAGTGCACTGTCACCACTGGGGATGCACCCCGGCAAGTCTAGAGAGTGCACTGGAACCACTGGGGATGCAGTGCAGTGAGTCCAGAGAGTGCACTGGCACCACTGGGGATGCATTGCAGTGAGTCCAGAGAGTGCACTGGCACCACTGGAGATACAGTGCAGTGAGTCCAGAGAGTGCACTTGCACCGCTGGGGATGCAGCGCAGTGAGTCCAGAGAGTGCACTGGCACCGCTGGGGATGCAGCACAGTGAGTCCAGAGAGTGCACTGGCACCACTGGGGATGCAGCGCAGTGAGTCCAGAGAGTGCACTGGCACCACTGGGGATGCACTGCCGTGAGTCCAGAGAGTGTACTGGCACCACTGGGGATGCAGTGCAGTGAGTCCAGAGAGTGTACTGGCACCACTGGGGATGCAGTGCAGTGAGTCCACAGAGTGCACTGGCACCACTGGGGATGCAGTGCAGTGAGTCCAGAGAGTGCACTGGCACCACTGGGGATGCAGTGCAGTGAGTCCAGAGAGTGCACTGGCACCACTGGGGATGCAGTGCAGTGAGTCCAGAGATTGCACTGGCACCACTGGGGATGCAGTGCGGTGAGGCCAGAGAGTGCACTGGCACCACTGGGGATGCAGTGCAGTGAGTCCAGAGAGTGCACTGGCACCACTGGGGATGCACCCCGGTGAGTCCAGAGAGTGCACTGGCACCACTGGGGATGCACCCCGGTGAGTCCAGAGATTGCACTGTCACCACTTGGGATGCAGTGCAGTGAGTCCAGAGAGTGCACTGGCCCCACTGGGGATGCAGTGCAGTGAGTCCAGAGAGTGCACTGGCACCACTGGGGATGCAGTGCAGTGACCCAGAGAGTGCCCCGGCACCACTGGGGATGCACTGCAGTGAGTCCAGAGAGTGCACTGGCACCACTGGGGATGCACCCCGGCAAGTCCAGAGAGTGCACTGTCACCACTGGGGATGCACCCCGGCAAGTCTAGAGAGTGCACTGGAACCACTGGGGATGCAGTGCAGTGAGTCCAGAGAGTGCACTGGCACCACTGGGGATGCAGTGCAGTGAGTCCAGAGAGTGCACTGGCACCACTGGGGATACAGTGCAGTGAGTCCAGAGAGTGCACTTGCACCGCTGGGGATGCAGCGCAGTGAGTCCAGAGAGTGCACTGGCACCGCTGGGGATGCAGTGCAGTGAGTCCAGAGAGTGCACGGGCACCACTGGGGATGCAGCGCAGTGAGTCCAGAGAGTGCACTGGCACCACTGGGGATGCAGTGCCGTGAGTCCAGAGAGTGCACTGGCACCACTGGGGATGCAGTGCAGTGAGTCCAGAGAGTGCACTGGCACCACTGGGGATGCAGTGCAGTGAGTCCAGAGAGTGCACTGGCAGCACTGGTGATGCACTGCAGTAAGTGCAGAGAGTGCACTGGCACCTTTGGGGATGCAGTGCAGTGTGTCCAGAGAGTGCCCTGGCACCTTTGGGGATGCAGTGCAGTGAGTCCAGAGAGTGCACTGGCACCACTGGGGGTGCAGTGCAGTGAGTCCAGAGAGTGCACTGGCACCGCTGGAGATGCAGTGCAGTGAGTCCAGAGAGTGCACTGGCACCGCTGGAGATGCACTGCAGTGAGTCCTGAGAGTGCACTGGCACCACTGGGGATGCAGTGCAGTGAGTCCAGAGAGTGCACTGGCACCACTGGGGATGCAGTGCAGTGAGTCCAGAGAGTGCAGTTGCACCACTGGGGATGCAGCGCAGTGAGTCCAGAGAGTGCACTGGCACCACTGGGGATGCAGTGCAGTGAGTCCAGAGAGTGCACTGGCACCACTGGGGATGCACTGCAGTGAGTCCAGAGAGGGCACTGGCACTATTGGGGATGCACCCCGGTGAGTCCAGAGAGTGCACTGGCACCACTGGGAATGCAGTGCACTGAGTCCAGAGAGGTCACTGGCACCACTGGGGATGCAGTGCAGTGAGTCCAGAGAGTGCCCTGGCACCACAGGGGATGCAGTGCAGTGAGTCCAGAGAGTGCACTGGCACCACTAGGGATGCAGTGCAGTGAGTCCAGAGAGTGCACTGGCACCACTGGGGATGCACTGCAGTGAGTCCAGAGAGTGCACTGGCACCACTGGGGATGCCGTGCAGTGAGTCCAGAGAGTGCACTGGCACCACTGGGGATGCACTGCAGTGAGTCCACAGAGTGCACTGGCACCACTGGGGATGCAGTGCATTGAGTCCAGAGAGTGCACTTGCACCACTGGGGATACAGTGCAGTGAGTCCAGAGAGTGCACTGGCACCACTGGGGATGCAGCGCAGTGAGTCCAAAGAGTGTACTGGCACCACTGGGGAAGCAGCGCAGTGAGTCCAGAGAGTGCACTGGCACCACTGGGGATGCAGTGCAGTGAGTCCAGAGAGTACACTGGCACCACTCGGGATGCACTGCCGTAAGTCCAGAGAGTGCACTGCCACCACTGGGGATGCACTGCAGTAAGTCCAGAGAGTGCACTGGCACCACTGGGGATGCAGTGCAATGAGTCCAGAGTGTGCACTGGCACCACTGGGGATGCACTGCAGTGAGTCCAGAGATTGCAGTGGCACCACTGGGAATGCAGTTCAGTGAGTCCAGAGAGTGCACTGGCACCACTGGGGATGCAGTGCAGTGAGTCCAGAGAGTGCACTGGCACCACTGGGGATGCAATGCAGTGAGTCCAGAGAGGTCACTGGCACCACTGGGGATGCAGTGCAGTGAGTCCAGAGACTGCACTGGCACCACTGGGGATGCAGTGCGGTGAGTCCAGAGAGTGCACTGGCACCACTGGGGATGCAGTGCAGTGAGTCCAGAGAGTGCACTGGCACCTCTGGGGATGCACTGCAGTGAGTCCAGAGAGTGTACTGGCACCACTGCGGATGCACCCCGGCAAGTCCAGAGCACTGTCACCACTGGGGATGCAGTGCAGTGAGTCCAGAGAGTGCACTGGCACCACTGGGGATGCAGTGCAGTGAGTCCAGAGAGTGCACTGGTACCACTGGGGATGCACTGCAGTGAGTCCAGAGAGTGCACTGGCACCACTGGGGATGCAGTGCAGTGAGTCCAGAGAGTGCACTGGTACCACTGGGGATGCACTGCCGTGAGTCCAGAGAGTACACTGGCACCACTCGGGATGCACTGCCGTAAGTCCAGAGAGTGCACTGGCACCACTGGGGATGCACTGCCGTGCTTCCAGAGACTGCACTCTCACTACTGGGGATGCAGTGCAGTGAGTCCACGGAGGGCACTGGCACCACTGGGGATGCAGTGCAGTGAGTCCAGAGAGTGCACTGGCACCACTGGGGATGCACTGCAGTGAGTCCAGAGAGTGCACTGGTACCACTGGGGATGCACTGCAGTGAGTCCAGAGAGTGCACTGGCACCACTGGGGATGCACTGCAGTGAGTCCAGAGAGTGCACTGGCACCACTGGGGATGCAGTGCAATGAGTACAGAGTGTGCACTGGCACCACTGGGGATGCAGTGCAGTGAGTCCAGAGATTGCACTGGCACCACTGGGGATGCAGTGCAGTGAGTCCAGAGAGTGCACAGGTACGATTGGGGATGCAGTGCAGTGAGTCCAGAGAGTGCACTGGCACCACTGGGGATGCAGTGCAGTGAGTCCAGAGAGTGCAGTTGCACCACTGGGGATACAGTGCAGTGAGTCCAGAGAGTGCACTGGCACCACTGGGGATGCAGTGCAGTGAGTGCAGAGAGTGCACTGGCACCACTGGGGATGCAGTGCAGTAAGTCCAGAGAATGCACTGGCACCACTGGGGATGCACTGCAGTGAGTCCAGAGAGTGCACTGGCACCACTGGGGATGCACCCCGGTGAGTCCAGAGAGTGCACTGGCACCACTGGGAATGCAGTGCACTGAGTCCAGAGAGGTCACTGGCACCACTGGGGATGCAGTGCAGTGAGTCCAGAGAGTGCAGTTGCACCACTGGGGATACAGTGCAGTGAGTCCAGAGAGTGCACTGGCACCACTGGGGATGCAGCGCAGTGAGTCCAGAGAGTGCACTGGCACCACTGGGGATGCAGTGCAGTGAGTCCAGAGAGTGCACTGGCACCACTGGGGATGCACTGCAGTGAGTCCAGAGAGGGCACTGGCAGTATTGGGGATGCAGTGCAATGAGTCCAGAGTGTGCACTGGCACCACTGGGGATGCACTGCAGTGAGTCCAGAGATTTCAGTGGCACCACTGGGGATGCACTGCAGTGAGTCCAGAGAGTGCACTGGTACGATTGGGGATGCAGTGCAGTGAGTCCAGAGAGTGCACTGGCACCAGTGGGGATGCACTGCAGTGAGTCCAGAGAGTGCACTTGCACCACTGGGGATGCGCTGCAGTGAGTCCAGAGAGTGCACTGGCACCACTGGGGATGCAGTGCCGTGAGTCCAGAGAGTGCACTGGCACCACTGGTGATGCACTGCAGTGAGTTCAGAGAATGCACTGGCACCACTGGGGATGCACTGCAGTGAGTCCAGAGAGTGCACTGGTACGATTGGGGATGCAGTGCAGTGAGTCCAGAGAGTGCACTGGCACCACTGGGGATGCAATGCAGTGAGTCCAGAGAGGGCATTGGCACCACTGGGGATGCACTGCCGTGCTTCCAGATAGTGCACTGGCACCACTGGGGATGCACTGCCGTGAGTCCAGAGAGTGCACTGGCACCACCTGGGATGCACTGCAGTGAGTCCAGAGAGTGCACTGGCACCACTGGGGATGCAGTGCAGTGAGTCCAGAGAGTGCAGTGGCACCACTGCGGATGCAGTGCAGTGAGTCCAAAGAGTGCACTGGCACCACTGGGGATGCACTGCAGTGAGTCCAGAGAGTGTACTGGCACCACTGGGGATGCAGTGCAGTGAGTCCAGAGAGTGCACTGGTACGATTGGGGATGCAGTGCCGTGAGTCCAGAGAGTGCACTGGCACCACTGGGGATGCACCCCGGCAAGTCTAGAGAGTGCACTGTCACCACTGGGGATGCAGTGCAGTGAGTGCAGAGAGAGCACTGGCACCACTGGGGATGCAGTGCAGTGAGTCCAGAGAGTGCACTGGCACCACTGGGGATGCAGTGCAGTGAGTCCAGAGAGTGCACTGGCACCACTCGGGATGCACTGCCGTAAGTCCAGAGAGTGCACTGGCACCACTGGGTATGCACTGCAGTAAGTCCAGAGAGTGCACTGGCACCACTGGGGATGCAGTGCAATGAGTCCAGAGTGTGCACTGGCACCACTGGGGATGCACTGCAGTGAGTCCAGAGATTGCAGTGGCACCACTGGGGATGCAGTGCAGTGAGTCCAGAGAGTGCACTGGTACGATTGGGGATGCAGTGCAGTGAGTCCAGAGAGTGCACTGGCACCACTGGGGATGCAATGCAGTGAGTCCAGAGAGGTCACTGGCACCACTGGGGATGCAGTGCAGTGAGTCCAGAGACTGCACTGGCACCACTGGGGATGCAGTGCAGTGAGTCCAGAGAGTGCACTGGCACCACTGGGGATGCAGTGCAGTGACTCCAGAGAGTGCACTGGCACCTCTGGGGATGCACCCCGGTGAGTCCAGAGAGTGCACTGGCACCACTGCGGATGCACCCCGGCAAGTCCAGAGAGTGCACTGTCACCACTGGGGATGCAGTGCAGTGAGTCCAGAGAGTGCACTGGCACCACTGGGGATGCAGTGCAGTGAGTCCAGAGAGTGCACTGGTACCACTGGGGATGCACTGCAGTGAGTCCAGAGAGTGCACTGGCATCACTGGGGATGCAGTGCAGTGAGTCCAGAGAGTGCACTGGTACCACTGGGGATGCACTGCCGTGAGTCCAGAGAGTACACTGGCACCACTCGGGATGCACTGCCGTAAGTCCAGAGAGTGCACTGGCACCACTGGGGATGCACTGCCGTGCTTCCAGAGACTGCACTCTCACCACTGGGGATGCAGTGCAGTGAGTCCACAGAGGGCACTGGCACCACTAGGGATGCAGTGCAGTGAGTCCAGAGAGTGCACTGGCACCACTGGGGATGCACTGCAGTGAGTCCAGAGAGTGCACTGGTACCACTGGGGATGCACTGCAGTGAGTCCCGAGAGTGCACTGGCACCACTGGGGATGCACTGCAGTGAGTCCAGAGAGTGCACTGGCACCACTGGGGATGCAGTGCAATGAGTACAGAGTGTGCACTGGCACCACTGGGGATGCACTGCAGTGAGTCCAGAGATTGCACTGGCACCACTGGGGATGCAGTGCAGTGAGTCCAGAGAGTGCACTGGTACGATTGGGGATGCAGTGCAGTGAGTCCAGAGAGTGCACTGGCACCACTGGGGATGCAATGCAGTGAGTCCAGAGAGTGCACTGGCACCACTGGGGATGCAGTGCAGTGAGTCCAGAGACTGCACTGGCACCACTGGGGATGCAGTGCGGTGAGTCCAGAGAGTGCACTGGCACCACTGGGGATGCAGTGCAGTGACTCCAGAGAGTGCACTGGCACCACTGGGGATGCACTGCAGTGAGTCCAGATGTTAGCGTAGCAACCACATAATCACCAAGTGATTATATGAAGGTGCTTTATTCAGCGCTGGAAGCCGGGGCAGGTGCCCAAATCTGGCTTCAAGTCCCGTTACTTCCCAGCCGTTATTTATACATACAATATTGCGTCAGGTATACATATTCATTACAGGTTGCAACATCAGCCTCGCTTTTCATTCTAATTAGCTCCCCTCCCCTTTGCACATGCGTGGCGCACTCTGGTGGTCGTCCAGGTGGTCGTCCAGATGAAGTAAGGAGTCTTCCTCTCCGCTAAACTTTTCACCTTTCTTACTCGACGCATGCTCCCTCCGCTTCTTGGTTCTGCTTCAACTCATTTCATCATTTCCAGGCCCTTATCCAAGGTCAGGTTGTACCTGTTCCCTCCCAGGGTTCCCATTCAATGATTCTTTTGATTGTTCAATGTACTCCCTAAGTTTCCAGTATACATAGATTAATTGATAATGTAAGTACATTTGGCAATGCTTAATTATACTGTAGGTCCCATTACCTAAGAGACATTAGTAAAACATCCATTCGATTCTCCCCAACACTAACACAGAGACTGCACTGGCACCACTGGCGATGCACTGCAGTGAGTCCAGAGAGGGCATTGGCACCACTGGGGATGCACTGCCGTGCTTCCAGAGAGTGCACTGGCACCACTGGGGATGCACTGCCGTGAGTCCAGAGAGTGCACTGGCACCACCTGGGATGCACTGCAGTGAGTCCAGAGAGTGCACTGGCACCACTGGGGATGCACTGCCGTGAGTCCAGAGAGTGCACTGGCACCACCTGGGATGCACTGCAGTGAGTCCAGAGAGTGCAGTGGCACCACTGGGGATGCAGTGCAATGAGTCCAGAGTGTGCACTGGCACCACTGGGGATGCACTGCAGTGAGTCCAGAGATTGCAGTGGCACCACTGGGGATGCAGTGCAGTGAGTCCAGAGAGTGCACTGGTACGATTGGGGATGCAGTGCAGTGAGTCCAGAGAGTGCACTGGCACCACTGGGGATGCAATGCAGTGAGTCCAGAGAGGTCACTGGCACCACTGGGGATGCAGTGCAGTGAGTCCAGAGACTGCACTGGCACCACTGGGGATGCAGTGCGGTGAGTCCAGAGAGTGCACTGGCACCACTGGGGATGCAGTGCAGTGAGTCCAGAGAGTGCACTGGCACCACTGCGGATGCACCCCGGCAAGTCCAGAGAGTGCACTGTCACCACTGGGGATGCAGTGCAGTGAGTCCAGAGAGTGCACTGGCACCACTGGGGATGCAGTGCAGTGAGTCCAGAGAGTGCACTGGTACCACTGGGGATGCAGCGCAGTGAGTCCAGAGAGTGCACTGGCACCACTGGGGATGCAGTGCAGTGAGTCCAGAGAGTGCACTGGCACCACTGGGGATGCACTGCAGTGAGTCCAGAGAGGGCACTGGCAGTATTGGGGATGCAGTGCAATGAGTCCAGAGTGTGCACTGGCACCACTGGGGATGCACTGCAGTGAGTCCAGAGATTGCAGTGGCACCACTGGGGATGCACTGCAGTGAGTCCAGAGAGTGCACTGGTACGATTGGGGATGCAGTGCAGTGAGTCCAGAGAGTGCACTGGCACCAGTGGGGATGCACTGCAGTGAGTCCAGAGAGTGCACTTGCACCACTGGGGATGCGCTGCAGTGAGTCCAGAGAGTGCACTGGCACCACTGGGGATGCAGTGCCGTGAGTCCAGAGAGTGCACTGGCACCACTGGTGATGCACTGCAGTGAGTTCAGAGAATGCACTGGCACCACTGGGGATGCAGTGCAGTGAGTCCAGAGAGTGCACTGGTACGATTGGGGATGCAGTGCAGTGAGTCCAGAGAGTGCACTGGCACCACTGGGGATGCAATGCAGTGAGTCCAGAGAGGGCATTGGCACCACTGGGGATGCACTGCCGTGCTTCCAGATAGTGCACTGGCACCACTGGGGATGCACTGCCGTGAGTCCAGAGAGTGCACTGGCACCACCTGGGATGCACTGCAGTGAGTCCAGAGAGTGCACTGGCACCACTGGGGATGCAGTGCAGTGAGTCCAGAGAGTGCAGTGGCACCACTGCGGATGCAGTGCAGTGAGTCCAAAGAGTGCACTGGCACCACTGGGGATGCACTGCCGTGAGTCCAGAGAGTGTACTGGCACCACTGGGGATGCAGTGCAGTGAGTCCAGAGAGTGCACTGGTACGATTGGGGATGCAGTGCCGTGAGTCCAGAGAGTGCACTGGCACCACTGGGGATGCACCCCGGCAAGTCTAGAGAGTGCACTGTCACCACTGGGGATGCAGTGCAGTGAGTGCAGAGAGAGCACTGGCACCACTGGGGATGCAGTGCAGTGAGTCCAGAGAGTGCACTGGCACCACTGGGGATGCAGTGCAGTGAGTCCAGAGAGTGCACTGGCACCACTCGGGATGCACTGCCGTAAGTCCAGAGAGTGCACTGGCACCACTGGGTATGCACTGCAGTAAGTCCAGAGAGTGCACTGGCACCACTGGGGATGCAGTGCAATGAGTCCAGAGTGTGCACTGGCACCACTGGGGATGCACTGCAGTGAGTCCAGAGATTGCAGTGGCACCACTGGGGATGCAGTGCAGTGAGTCCAGAGAGTGCACTGGTACTATTGGGGATGCAGTGCAGTGAGTCCAGAGAGTGCACTGGCACCACTGGGGATGCAATGCAGTGAGTCCAGAGAGGTCACTGGCACCACTGGGGATGCAGTGCAGTGAGTCCAGAGACTGCACTGGCACCACTGGGGATGCAGTGCGGTGAGTCCAGAGAGTGCACTGGCACCACTGGGGATGCAGTGCAGTGAGTCCAGAGAGTGCACTGGCACCTCTGGGGATGCACTGCAGTGAGTCCAGAGAGTGCACTGGGACCACTGCGGATGCACCCCGGCAAGTCCAGAGAGTGCACTGTCACCACTGGGGATGCAGTGCAGTGAGTCCAGAGAGTGCACTGGCACCACTGGGGATGCAGTGCAGTGAGTCCAGAGAGTGCACTGGTACCACTGGGGATGCACTGCAGTGAGTCCAGAGAGTGCACTGGCATCACTGGGGATGCAGTGCAGTGTGTCCAGAGAGTGCACTGGTACCACTGGGGATGCACTGCCGTGAGTCCAGAGAGTACACTGGCACCACTCGGGATGCACTGCCGTAAGTCCAGAGAGTGCACTGGCACCACTGGGGATGCACTGCCGTGCTTCCAGAGACTGCACTCTCACCACTGGGGATGCAGTGCAGTGAGTCCACAGAGGGCACTGGCACCACTGGGGATGCAGTGCAGTGAGTCCAGAGAGTGCACTGGCACCACTGGGGATGCACTGCAGTGAGTCCAGAGAGTGCACTGGTACCACTGGGGATGCACTGCAGTGAGTCCCGAGAGTGCACTGGCACCACTGGGGATGCACTGCAGTGAGTCCAGAGAGTGCACTGGCACCACTGGGGATGCAGTGCAATGAGTACAGAGTGTGCACTGGCACCACTGGGGATGCACTGCAGTGAGTCCAGAGATTGCACTGGCACCACTGGGGATGCAGTGCAGTGAGTCCAGAGAGTGCACTGGTACGATTGGGGATGCAGTGCAGTGAGTCCAGAGAGTGCACTGGCACCACTGGGGATGCAGTGCAGTGAGTCCAGAGAGTGCACTGGCACCACTGGGGATGCAGTGCAGTGAGTCCAGAGACTGCACTGGCACCACTGGGGATGCAGTGCGGTGAGTCCAGAGAGTGCACTGGCACCACTGGGGATGCAGTGCAGTGACTCCAGAGAGTGCACTGGCACCACTGGGGATGCACTGCAGTGAGTCCAGATGTTACCGTAGCAACCACATAATCACCAAGTGATTATATGAAGGTGCTTTATTCAGCGCTGGAAGCCGGGGCAGGTGCCCAAATCTGGCTTCAAGTCCCGTTACTTCCCAGCCGTTATTTATACATACAATATTGCGTCAGGTATACATATTCATTACAGGTTGCAACATCAGCCTCGCTTTTCATTCTAATTAGCTCCCCTCCCCTTTGCACATGCGTGGCGCACTCTGGTGGTCGTCCAGGTGGTCGTCCAGATGAAGTAAGGAGTCTTCCTCTCCGCTAAACTTTTCACCTTTCTTACTCGACGCATGCTCCCTCCGCTTCTTGGTTCTGCTTCAACTCATTTCATCATTTCCAGGCCCTTATCCAAGGTCAGGTTGTACCTGTTCCCTCCCAGGGTTCCCTTTCAATGATTCTTTTGATTGTTCAATGTACTCCCTAAGTTTCCAGTATACATAGATTAATTGATAATGTAAGTACATTTGGCAATGCTTAATTATACTGTAGGTCCCATTACCTAAGAGACATTAGTAAAACATCCATTCGATTCTCCCCAACACTAACACAGAGACTGCACTGGCACCACTGGCGATGCACTGCAGTGAGTCCAGAGAGGGCATTGGCACCACTGGGGATGCACTGCCGTGCTTCCAGAGAGTGCACTGGCACCACTGGGGATGCACTGCCGTGAGTCCAGAGAGTGCACTGGCACCACCTGGGATGCACTGCAGTGAGTCCAGAGAGTGCACTGGCACCACTGGGGATGCACTGCCGTGAGTCCAGAGAGTGCACTGGCACCACCTGGGATGCACTGCCGTGAGTCCAGAGAGTGCACTGGCACCACTGGGGATGCAGTGCAATGAGTCCAGAGTGTGCACTGGCACCACTGGGGATGCACTGCCGTGAGTCCAGAGATTGCAGTGGCACCACTGGGGATGCAGTGCAGTGAGTCCAGAGAGTGCACTGGTACGATTGGGGATGCAGTGCAGTGAGTCCAGAGAGTGCACTGGCACCACTGGGGATGCAATGCAGTGAGTCCAGAGAGGTCACTGGCACCACTGGGGATGCAGTGCAGTGAGTCCAGAGAGTGCACTGGCACCACTGGGGATGCAGTGCAGTGAGTCCAGAGAGTGCACTGGCACCACTGGGGATGCAGTGCAGTGAGTCCAGAGAGTGCACTGGCACCTCTGGGGATGCACCCCGGTGAGTCCAGAGAGTGCACTGGCACCACTGCGGATGCACCCCGGCAAGTCCAGAGAGTGCACTGTCACCACTGGGGATGCACTGCCGTGCTTCCAGAGACTGCACTCTCACCACTGGGGATGCAGTGCAGTGAGTCCACAGAGGGCACTGGCACCACTGGGGATGCAGTGCAGTGAGTCCAGAGAGTGCACTGGCACCACTGGGGATGCACTGCAGTGAGTCCAGAGAGTGCACTGGTACCACTGGGGATGCACTGCAGTGAGTCCAGAGAGTGCACTGGCACCACTGGGGATGCACTGCAGTGAGTCCAGAGAGTGCACTGGCACCACTGGGGATGCAGTGCAATGAGTACAGAGTGTGCACTGGCACCACTGGAGATGCACTGCAGTGAGTCCAGAGATTGCACTGGCACCACTGGGGATGCAGTGCAGTGAGTCCAGAGAGTGCACTGGTACGATTGGGGATGCAGTGCAGTGAGTCCAGAGAGTGCACTGGCACCACTGGGGATGCAATGCAGTGAGTCCAGAGAGGTCACTGGCACCACTGGGGATGCACTGCAGTGAGTCCAGAGACTGCACTGGCACCACTGGGGATGCAGTGCGGTGAGTCCAGAGAGTGCACTGGCACCACTGGGGATGCAGTGCAGTGACTCCAGAGAGTGCACTGGTACCACTGGGGATGCACTGCAGTGAGTCCAGATGTTAGCGTAGCAACCACATAATCACCAAGTGATTATATGAAGGTGCTTTATTCAGCGCTGGAAGCCGGGGCAGGTGCCCAAATCTGGCTTCAAGTCCCGTTACTTCCCAGCCGTTATTTATACATACAATATTGCGTCAGGTATACATATTCATTACAGGTTGCAACATCAGCCTCGCTTTTCATTCTAATTAGCTCCCCTCCCCTTTGCACATGCGTGGCGCACTCTGGTGGTCGTCCAGGTGGTCGTCCAGATGAAGTAAGGAGTCTTCCTCTCCGCTAAACTTTTCACCTTTCTTACTCGACGCATGCTCCCTCCGCTTCTTGGTTCTGCTTCAACTCATTTCATCATTTCCAGGCCCTTATCCAATGTCAGGTTGTACCTGTTATAAATGACTGAGTCCCAAATAAGATTACAATCAGAGTTTACAATTTATTAAACGAATAGAGGCAAGCAAACAGCGCTGGGTGCGCCGGGAGTCTCTGCTCCACCGGGACGCACACCTGTTACGTAAGGCAGCTGGTTTTTATACTCCTAGGCTAATACATATTCATTACTACTTCTAGAAGAGGCAGGGTTATTATAATTGGTTTCCCAAATCCGAAGTCCTCCCAGGGGCGCCTGCTTATCAGTCTCTGTTAGTCTCTCGGGGGCCGCTCGGACGGGGAGGCTCATATTCTTCCTCCTTATCTAGTGGTCTCTTGGCCGGCTGTCAGAAGTTACTGCACGTCTGTGCAAAGTCAGCAGTTTTTCTCTGAAGAAATCCCTTTGTTCTCTTCTCGCCTAAACCCAGGCCTCAATGTTAACCCTTCACACCCCTTAGTGGCACGAATTGCTGGACTATTCCTTACAATTCCTCCCTTTTTTTTTTTTTTAATATCATCAATTCGTGTCTCTTCTTCAACCTTTGTTAGTAGCAGTTGGATTTCATCAGTCAGTTCTCGGGGTGTCCATTTCTTAAGCATCATTATCGACACATCACCTTTTCTCTCCCAAAGTCATCACAAATTGGGTGCTATTTATTATCCGCTGTATCAACAACGTAAAGCAAGGTATCATAAAAGGTATAAACAATAATGTCATTACACCACATAAAAATAAAAATAGCATCCTTTTAACCCATGGTTCACCAGGCAACCATGAAAAGAAATCCCAATCCATACCCTTCCAAGTTTGTACTGGGACGTGGGCTAGCTTTCTAATTTCCTTTGTTATCTGCTTGACCACTTTTCCATTATCATCAATCTGTAGACAACAATTAGAATCGTTCAGTTTTCCACATACTCCCCCTTCTTCTGCTAGTAAATAGTCTAAGACCATTCTATGTTGGAATATAGCATTTCTCATTTGAGTGGATTGGTCAGCCAAAAGATCCAAGGCTGTCGCTGTTTGATTTGTTACAACTTCGAGGATAGCTTGCAACCTAATTATTCGGTTCAAATTATAAATAGGTTCTCGGGCTCCTGATATCAACTCATTTGAGTTCCAGGTGGCTGGCCCATAATGCTGTATGATTCTTTCAGGAGGCCATTCATCCTTTCCCCATTTTTGGGCACTATCCCCGGATAAGGAAGTATCAATAGATCGTTTTACTCTGTTCAGGTCATCATATAATCTTATTCCTAAATGATTTCCTTGTGTTTGTGACAATAAAAAGAACAAGGGTCTTATGTACCCCCCATAGCATATTCCCGACCAGTTTCCAGGTAGCCTCTTGTAAGCATGTTTGCCACACACCCAATAATGTCCCTTTAGGGCCCACGTCCCGTTTGGAAAATGACCATCCCATCCATCTTTACCCTTTGGGGCGTGATAATACAGAGTGTCCTTGTTACCGAGTGGTCCTGTTACAATGTCTGCCCCGTTTGTACTCGTATATGCACGCTTCCAAGCTCCCACGTTGGGTTTCCACTTACAGTCACAATTCAGTTCTCTTTGGCGACCTGTCATATTATAAGCCTTTTTCGCCGTCCAATCTTGAGAGTGTGGGAAGCGCCTTCAATCATGGGGTTGGGCCCGCTTTCAGAGCTTGTGTTACCATTCAGCCCTTCAGGGTGATCCAGCTCCTGGAAAAACTAATCACAATTTTATTATGGGTTTAAAAGGTTCTCATGTTATTTTTCTCAGGACAAACTGATCTTGGTGTAGGAGAAGTCCGGTCGAGGCACTCTCACTCGGCGGTCAATACCCATAGGGGTTGCCTCCCTCGGTAGACCATACACGCCGCAGTGGAGGGTCCTACCCCGGTCTTGCCTTCTCCCTTTCCTCCCTTCAGCCTTGTCCTCTTTATCCAGTGCCCTTAATTCATGCAGAACCTCATTGCTGGGATATCAGTTCCTCTTTAGTCTCAGTTTCAGTTCCCCAGGAGTGGACTCAACCCTCCAGGCTTCGGTAGTTATTGGTCCTTTTATTCTGGATGCGTGGGTCCAACCCCTTCTTGCTGTTCTCACAGCTGTTTCAGTAGTAAGTAAAACAAGGTACAGTCCCTCCCATCGGGGGTTCAATGATTCTTCTCTCCAGGTTTTTATTAAGACCTTGTCTCCTGGTTGTATTTTATGAATAGCAAATCCTAAAGGTGGTGTCTGAGTCATCATCCCAATTTATCTTATCTCCTGTAATCTCCTTCCAATGGTAATTATGTATTTCTGGATACTATGATCCTCAACTACATTGTTCCCTAGGGGCATCCCTTGAGAATAAGGCATACCATATAACATTTCATATGATGATAATCCAGTCTCACTGTGTGGTTTAGTTCTTATGTTTAAAAGTGCCAATGGTAAGCATTTCGTCCAGGGCAGCTGTGTCTCGATCATTAACTTAGCCAATTGTTGTTTTATTGTTTGATTCATCCTTTCTACTTTCCCTGAGCTTTGTGGGTGCCACGGAGTGTGGTATTCCCACTGAATACCTTTCAAGGGGTACATCCTTCAAATCTTTGTGGCTGGCTTATGTTCGATTATTTCCACACAATTGTGTTCCAACGGTCCTTCTTCTGGAACGGTTCCTAGAAATACTGCTGGATATAACAGGTTAGTCGTTTTCAAGGTTATGTCATCTTGTTCAGTTAGGATTGCCTGATATTTCATCATCCGGCTGGGTGATAACCAGTGCCCCCCCCTTTGTTCCAAAACGGTTGTTACCATATGTGGTCCAAAAACTTCAATACGTTTTCCCATTTGAAGGCAAATAATTTTCTACTATCTTTATCAAGAGGTATGCAAAAGAAGGCATCCTTTAAATCTATCACGGTAAACCATTTATATTTCTCTTTCACAGATGTTAACAATGTGTAAGGATTAGCTACTACCGGGTGAATATCCTTTGTTATTTCATTTACTGCTCTAAGATCTTGTACAGATCTATACTCGCCATTCGGCTTCTTTACTGGAAAAATTGGAGTATTGTATTCCGATTTACATTCTTCCAGAATCTGATATTTGAGAAATTTGTCAATAATTTTCACTATTCCCGTGCCTAGCTTCTATCTTAAGTGGATATTGTTCGATTCAAACAGGTTTGGCTCCTTCCTTTAATTCCACCTTTACCAGTTGTGCCAGTTTCGACTTCCCTGGTACATCTGTTTCCCGTACTGTTGCTATAACTGCATTTTCTACTTCTCTTGGAATATTAACAAAGGGTTTATCTTTGATCATTAGGATTTGGCCTACTTTGGACTCAGGTACCTTCATTATTAATTCTCCATCCTCAAAGGTTATTGTTGCATCTAATTTGGCTAATAGATCCCGTCCCAAGAGTGGCATCGGGCATTCTGGTACATACTAAAATTTATGGGTTAGTTCCTCACCCCCAAAACGCAAATCAAGGGGTCGTAAGAATGACCATTCTTCCTCTTTCCCTGTGGCTCCAATTATTGTAGTTGTCTTAGTTCCTAATCGTCCTTTTAAACTATTTAACACTGAATATGTTGCTCCTATTACATTTACAGCCTAATTAACACAGAGAAAGAAGCTCCCATAACCAACAAAAAATTCAAGCCTGTCTTCGTTTCCTAGCTTTATTTCAACTAGTGGACCTGCTAGGGTAGATGCCCCAGGTCCCCATCATTCCTGACTGTTGTTTGTCCTGCAGCCTAAGACAATTTCTTTCTGATATCAGGGGCTGATTGCCCTGGAAAGAGGTTAGCCAGTTGCCTCTCTCTCTCTCTTTTTTTTTTTTTTTTTTTTTTTTTTTTTTTTTTTTTAAGCCAGGTCCATTTTTTTTTTTTCATTGCATTTCAAAGTTGGTCCAGAAATTCAAAAATTCCATAAATTCCATAGGGGTTTCTTTTGGACCTTGTTGGAACAGATTCTCAATTCCCAATAGCCAATTTAACCAGATTTTGGTATTTACATAATTTCCGGGGTGATTAGGGTCTCAGTGAGGGGGTCGGTCAGGGGAATGCAATCGTTGACAGTTCCCTGAGCGGTCCCATTGGCAATCTGAGCTCACACATGAACTCAGGTTGTTTTAAGAGTTAGCTGCTTTTCTGTTTCCACGACAACTCTCTCGGACCCATCACGGTCCCCCTGCCCCAGAGGGCTCACACCGCGATTTAGAGACCTCAGCCTCGGGTTGAGACGGAACTATTAACATTCCTACATCCTCTTTCCCTGCTCATTCAACTTCAAACAGCTCTGTTAAATACTACATGCCACACAACCTTTAACACCTTCAACAATCCTTTTAACACTTCCTTTATCTTTCTCCAGCCTGTACTTTTCTAATGCCAACACCAAAGGCTCAGTCAGGGGCCAACTTAATTCCAAACCTTTTCCCTCCAACATGCTGAAACAACATATCACTATACAACATTTCATCCTATTTTCCTTCTCTCCTCAAAAACATTAATTGCAAGACACTGTTATAGTCGATTGATCCATAAAGTGGCCATTTAGTTTATATAGTGGCCACCATTGATTGCAATACTTAGTGGAAGTCCTCTTGCTTTCTGTGCCCCCATTTCTAACAATATCCTTCCAATGTGCCAATATGCACCCAAGGAGGCTTTTTTTTTTTTTTTTTTTTTTTTTTTTTAGGACGTCTTTTTTTTTTTTTTTTGGATTTTCCCCTTTTCCTTGATTTCCCATTCCCTTTTATTTATTTATATTAGTTACTGTCCCTTGTTTCAATTTCCACGCAAACCTTTTTATTGCAGGTTTTTACTATCTTTTCCTAATCTTCTTCCCAAATGTCCCAGTCCTCTGGGATTAAACTCTTCTTTCCACATACAAACTTTACTATTTCAGATTATTAATGAGCCCCGTTCCAATCATAAATCCGCAGGACTTCGGAAAAACACCAGAAGCACTCAGCCTTCTGTCTTCTAGACAAACAATAACACCTTTTCCACAAAATTTACATTTCAATAAGACCGAATTTCAAGCCAAATGGTAATTTTTCTCATGCACTTTGTTAGTAAGCCTACACAAAACAAGGAATCACTCCTGTGTATCCGTCAAGATGGGGGTTTAAAAAGGTATTGAGGCCTAAATAAATTCGCTCTCCCCCTTTTTACCAAATTCCCAGGGCTCAGGCCCGAACCACCAAAGAAGTGACTCTCCGTTCTACCACTTTGATAATCAGTCAGCCCCCCTCCCCCGATACTTGGGAAACTGACCGAACACCACCGCGAATATACCCAAACTTCTAAACTGTTACTTAGATAATGCTCCCACCTTCCTCCTTGACACAGTCAAAACATTTAAGAACAAAACAGGATTACAAGATGCACCACCGGGGGTGGATTGTTAGGATATAGAGGTGGTAGGTTATCCAATGACTCCCATTCATCATCTTTTTCTTTTTCCTTTTTTTTTTATTTTTTATTTTTTTGTTCTCTTCTTCGTCAAACTTCTCGTCTGCTTTTAGTGTAAATATTGAGGCTGGAAAAGGACGTGAGATCCTGATCCATAATCCTGCATAATCACTTTCCTCCTGGCTAAAAGGTTCCTTTGAGTTAACATGTAGATTTAAAGCCTGGCAAACCCAGTCTTCAAAAGATCCGAAAATAGGCCAAAAGACATGTGGTCTTAAAGGCTCCTTTGGCCATTCTATCATACAATACTGAATCATTTTTACTTTGCTTTTTCCTTTTCTGGGGCCCCTATCGTTCCAATTTCTAATCATTATCCCTAATGGACTTTCTGGTGGTATGTCTGGTAATTTGCTCCCTTTTCTCTGGTCCCGGGTCTTCGATTTAATCTGACCCATCTAGGAATTTTACTGTGGCAATTCCTACAGCCCTTGGTTGCCTTAGTGAGAGTGTCTTGCAGGGGGTTTAGGACCTATCACCCACCCACGAATCCTATAGGAATCGCTTCGGTCCTTCACCGGCCAAGTCCCTCGCGGGAGATTGGAACCGCGGTTAGAAGACCTCCACAATCGCTTCGGAACTACGTTCCGTCTCAATCACACTCTCACACACACAGGCAACCGAATCCCACCCAACCGAACGGTATACACATTAAATACTTACGACTCCGTCGTCTTCGTTCGGATCTTCGCGCGCAGAATTACGGGCAAAATATAGTGCTGCAGCCGGCAAAGGGAGCTCATAAAAAAATCTAAATCTTTGCTTGCCCTTATTCAGGTTCAGGATGGTGTTAGCCCCGACCTGACTCGAACAGGAGCCACCAAATGGTGGGGGCGCCCCTCCTAGATCAAGTCAGAATTCAGGAACCAAGACCATCCCGGACGAGCCCCCAATTGTTATAAATGACTGAGTCCCAAATAGGATTACAATCAGAGTTTACAATTTATTAAACGAATAGAGGCAAGCAAACAGCGCTGGGTGCGCCGGGAGTCTCTGCTCCACCGGGACGCACACCTGTTACGTAAGGCAGCTGGTTTTTATACTCCTAGGCTAATACATATTCATTACTACTTCTAGAAGAGGCAGGGTTATTATAATTGGTTTCCCAAATCCGAAGTCCTCCCAGGGGCGCCTGCTTATCAGTCTCTGTTAGTCTCTCGGGGGCCGCTCGGACGGGGAGGCTCATATTCTTCCTCCTTATCTAGTGGTCTCTTGGCCGGCTGTCAGAAGTTACTGCACGTCTGTGCAAAGTCAGCAGTTTTTCTCTGAAGAAATCCCTTTGTTCTCTTCTCGCCTAAACCCAGGCCTCAATGTTAACCCTTCACACCCCTTAGTGGCACGAATTGCTGGACTATTCCTTACATACCTGTTCCCTCCCAGGGTTCCCTTTCAATGATTCTTTTGATTGTTCAATGTACTCCCTAAGTTTCCAGTATACATAGATTAATTGATAATGTAAGTACATTTGGCAATGCTTAATTATACTGTAGGTCCCATTACCTAAGAGACATTAGTAAAACACCCATTCGATTCTCCCCAACACTAACACAGAGACTGCACTGGCACCACTGGCGATGCACTGCAGTGAGTCCAGAGAGGGCATTGGCACCACTGGGGATGCACTGCCGTGCTTCCAGAGAGTGCACTGGCACCACTGGGGATGCACTGCCGTGAGTCCAGAGAGTGCAGTGGCACCACCTGGGATGCAGTGCAGTGAGTCCAGAGAGTGCACTGGCACCACTGGGGATGCACTGCAGTGAGTCCAGAGAGTGCACTGGCACCACCTGGGATGCACTGCAGTGAGTCCAGAGAGTGCACTGGCACCACTGGGGATGCAGTGCAATGAGTCCAGAGTGTGCACTGGCACCACTGGGGATGCACTGCAGTGAGTCCAGAGATTGCAGTGGCACCACTGGGGATGCAGTGCAGTGAGTCCAGAGAGTGCACTGGTACGATTGGGGATGCAGTGCAGTGAGTCCAGAGAGTGCACTGGCACCACTGGGGATGCAATGCAGTGAGTCCAGAGAGGTCACTGGCACCACTGGGGATGCAGTGCAGTGAGTCCAGAGACTGCACTGGCACCACTGGGGATGCAGTGCCGTGAGTCCAGAGAGTGCACTGGCACCACTGGGAATGCAGTGCAGTGAGTCCAGAGAGTGCACTGGCACCACTGGGGATGCACTGCAGTGAGTCCAGAGAGTGCACTGGCACCACTGCGGATGCACCCCGGCAAGTCCAGAGAGTGCACTGTCACCACTGGGGATGCAGTGCAGTGAGTCCAGAGAGTGCACTGGCACCACTGGGGATGCAGTGCAGTGAGTCCAGAGAGTGCACTGGTACCACTGGGGATGCACTGCAGTGAGTCCAGAGAGTGCACTGGCACCACTGGGGATGCAGTGCAGTGAGTCCAGAGAGTGCACTGGTACCACTGGGGATGCACTGCCGTGAGTCCAGAGAGTACACTGGCACCACTCGGGATGCACTGCCGTAAGTCCAGAGAGTGCACTGGCACCACTGGGGATGCACTGCCGTGCTTCCAGAGACTGCACTCTCACCACTGGGGATGCAGTGCAGTGAGTCCACAGAGGGCACTGGCACCACTGGGGATGCAGTGCAGTGAGTCCAGAGAGTGCACTGGCACCACTGGGGATGCACTGCAGTGAGTCCAGAGAGTGCACTGGTACCACTGGGGATGCACTGCAGTGAGTCCAGAGAGTGCACTGGCACCACTGGGGATGCACTGCAGTGAGTCCAGAGAGTGCACTGGCACCACTGGGGATGCAGTGCAATGAGTACAGAGTGTGCACTGGCACCACTGGGGATGCACTGCAGTGAGTCCAGAGATTGCACTGGCACCACTGGGGATGCAGTGCAGTGAGTCCAGAGAGTGCACTGGTACGATTGGGGATGCAGTGCAGTGAGTCCAGAGAGTGCACTGGCACCACTGGTGATGCAATGCAGTGAGTCCAGAGAGGTCACTGGCACCACTGGGGATGCACTGCAGTGAGTCCAGAGACTGCACTGGCACCACTGGGGATGCAGTGCGGTGAGTCCAGAGAGTGCACTGGCCCCACTGGGGATGCAGTGCAGTGACTCCAGAGAGTGCACTGGCACCACTGGGGATGCACTGCAGTGAGTCCAGATGTTAGCGTAGCAACCACATAATCACCAAGTGATTATATGAAGGTGCTTTATTCAGCGCTGGAAGCCGGGGCAGGTGCCCAAATCTGGCTTCAAGTCCCGTTACTTCCCAGCCGTTATTTATACATACAATATTGCGTCAGGTATACATATTCATTACAGGTTGCAACATCAGCCTCGCTTTTCATTCTAATTAGCTCCCCTCCCCTTTGCACATGCGTGGCGCACTCTGGTGGTCGTCCAGGTGGTCGTCCAGATGAAGTAAGGAGTCTTCCTCTCCGCTAAACTTTTCACCTTTCTTACTCGACGCATGCTCCCTCCGCTTCTTGGTTCTGCTTCAACTCATTTCATCATTTCCAGGCCCTTATCCAAGGTCAGGTTGTACCTGTTCCCTCCCAGGGTTCCCCTTCAATGATTCTTTTGATTGTTCAATGTACTCCCTAAGTTTCCAGTATACATAGATTAATTGATAATGTAAGTACATTTGGCAATGCTTAATTATACTGTAGGTCCCATTACCTAAGAGACATTAGTAAAACATCCATTCGATTCTCCCCAACACTAACATTCCCCCCCTTTGAAAATACTTCACTCATACCAAGAGCAAGTATTTTCATTACTGTTAGGTTGAATCAGGTTAGTAGAGGTTAGTGAGTATAACTTGATATAGAGATTAGTAAGTATAATCTTAACGCATCTTCGTTAGTCTACTATCTTATTGATTCCTCTATGCCTGCTTGTTAACGCTAGTACTATAGGATGGGGGTGGAGTAAGTGGGATAGGGTGTTCTGGGTGATTCCCAGTAACCTACTAACCTCCTTGACCACGTTGGCAATGAAATGTGGTCCCCTGTCTGAAGAAATACCCAACGGTACACCAAATCTAGGGATTATTTCCCGTAGTAACCATTTTACCGTTTCCTTTGCTTAGTTGGTGTGACAGGGAAGGGCCTCTGGCCATCCTGAAAAAGTATCAACCCCTACCGATCGGTATTTATAACCTCTTGCTTTAGGCAGTTCCACGAAGTCTATTTGCCAGTAATCTCCAGGCTCTATTCCAGCTCTAGTTCTTCCCATCTCAGCATGTTTCCTTGCTACCGGATTATTCTTTAAGCAAAGCTCACATTTTGACATTACTGACTTTGCCATTGTTAACTTGTGTACCGAGATGACACCTCGTTTCAAATAGGTCACCATTGCTTCTGCACCCCAGTGACATTCATTATGTTTTATTTGTAAGATTTCTCGCATTATTATAGGAGGTACTATGAGTTGTCCTGTCGTAGTCACATACCACCCGTCAGGATTCTTCTGGGCCTTCATCAAATTTGCAAGTCTCTCATCTTCCGCTGAATACTTTGGGTCTTTAGGTAATTTAAAACAAGAGAGGCCTACCTTCGATGGAATTAGAGCCATTACTTTCCATACTTCACGTGCAACCTTCCGGGCCGTCAAATCCGCCAGTCTGTTACCTTCTGCAATCTCTGACACCCCTCCTTGATGAGCTTTACAATGCATTATGGCCACCTGTTGGGGTTTCTGTACAGCTGTTATTAATTTCAATATTTCTTCCTGGTATTTTATATTAGTCCCTTGTGAGGATAGCATTCCCCTTTCTTTCCATAATGCCCCATGTACGTGGACTACCCCGAATGCATATTTTGAATCTGTCCAAATATTCACGTTCTTACCCTCGCTTAGTTCCAGGGCTCGTGTCAGGGCGACTATTTCTGCTCGTTGGGCTGAAGTCCCCGGAGGTAGGGAATTTGCCTCAATCACTACCTTTGATGTAGTTGCCGCGTATCCTGCATAACGAGTCCCATTTTCCACAAAGCTGCTTCCATCCGTGAAAAGTTCCCAATCCGGTCTCCCCCGAGGCTGATCCTTTAAGTCTGTTCTGCTGGCATAGGTATGTTCGATGATCTCCACGCAATCATGACTGAGGTCTCCTTCCTCCGTAGTTGTTCCTAGAAACACTGCTGGGTTCAATAAGTTAGTAGTTCTTAAGATTACATCATCTTGCTCAGTTAGTATAGCTTGATATTTCATCATTCGGCTGGGCGATAGCCAATGGCCCCCCTTTTGCTCCAATACCGTAGTCACCATATGTGGCACGAACACTCAATTTGCTTCCCTAATGTGAGCTTCCTGGCTTCCTGTATTAAAAGGACTGTGGCTGCCACGGCCCTTAAACACGAGGGCCATCCAGCGCTTACTGCATCCAATTGTTTAGAAAAATACCCCACAGGTCTTTTCCAGCTCCCAAGTCGCTGGGTCAGTACTCCTAATGCCAATCGTTGTCTCTCATGCACAAACGGCTGGAAGTCCTTTGATAAGTCCGGGGCATGGCATTCTGTACCCCGACTTGTACCCAATCTTGATATCTCTTCAGCCTCCTTATTCCATCCCCTGTGTTATAATCCCATTGGGGATCCTCGGTGGGGAAGTTTTGATCTAGATTTCCAAGCACTAATCCATTTCGTATATCTTCTCGGGCTCTCTCTCTGGCTGCCCGCAATACCATGTCTTTTTCTGTCGAGTCCATCAAAGTATCCAGGATCACCTGGAGATCATCCCAATCGGGATTTTGGGTTTTAATTATCATTTTCATTACCCTAGCTACTTTATCTGGGTTTTCCCTGTAGGTGCCGGCTGCTTGTTTCCATATCATTAAATCCCCAGCTGAAAAAGGCACCTTAACATATACCGGTCCTTCTGTCCCCACTCCTTGCCTGAGGGGAGCGATTATTTTCCCTCCCTGTTCATTTATAGTTTCTCCTGCCCTTCGCTGTTGCCGGGTCCTATGTGACACAGGGGAGACTAAAGTCGGGGATTCTCCATCACTACTGCTATCTTCCTTTTCTCTTTTCCCTCCCTGTCCTGGCTCTTCCGGCGGAGCCGACGGCGCAACTTCCAAATCAATATTTCCATTATTCATTTCCCCATAATACTAATTATTCTCTATTGCCTGATGCTGTATACAGTGTCCCTCCTTAGTACATGCACAACAACGTTCCTCAGTTGAAACCTCAAGCACCATTATTCCACAAGCATGCTGCCATTCAGGCTTTCGGCGCAAATAAAAGAATAATTCCACATACGGCAGTTCATCATATTTTCCTTCCCGCTTACAGAATAGCATCAATTGTAAAATTGTATTATATTGCAATGTTCCATTCTCAGGCCAAGTTTCTTGGTCCTCTAGTTTATACTGTGGCCACCAAATATTACAATAATCAATCAGCTTTCCTTTCTGCATTTCTTGACCAAAACCTCCCTCTTTCCAGTGTGCTAGCAAACACCCCAGCGGGGATGTCCGCGGGATAGGTACATCTTTTCCCAGAATTCCTTTGATCTTTTTCATTTTGAGCTTATGATACAAACCCAAAAGCTGCCAGAGCAGCAGCACACTTTCCCAGAAGCTGCCGGAGCAGCAGTACACTCTCCCAAAAGCTGCCGGAGCAGCAGCGTGCTCTCCCAGAAGCTGCCGGAGCAGCAGCACGCTTTCCCAAAAGCTGCCGGAGCAGCAGCATGCTCTCCCAAAAGCTGCCGGAGCAGCAGCACGCTTTCCCAAAAGCTGCCGGAGCAGCAGCGTGCTCTCCCAAAAGCTGCCGGAGCAGCAGCACGCTTTCCCAAAAGCTGCCGGAGCAGCAGCACACTCTCCCAAAAGCTGCCGGAGCAGCAGCGTGCTCTCCCAGAAGCTGCCGGAGCAGCAGCACGCTTTCCCAAAAGCTGCCGGAGCAGCAGCGTGCTCTCCCAAAAGCTGCCGGAGCAGCAGCACGCTTTCCCAAAAGCTGCCGGAGCAGCACCGTGCTCTCCCAAAAGCTGCCGGAGCAGCAGCACGCTTTCCCAAAAGCTGCCGGAGCAGCAGCGTGCTCTCCCAAAAGCTGCCGGAGCAGCAGCACGCTCACCAAGAAGCTGCCGGAGCAGCAGCGTGCTCTCCCAAAAGCTGCCGGAGCAGCAGCACGCTTTCCCAAAAGCTGCCGGAGCAGCAGCGTGCTCTCCCAAAAGCTGCCGGAGCAGCAGCATGCTTTCCCAAAAGCTGCCGGAGCAGCAGCGTGCTCTCCCAAAAGCTGCCGGAGCAGCAGCACTCTTTCCCAAAAGCTGCCGGAGCAGCAGCACGCTTTCCCAGAAGCTGCCGGAGCAGCAGCGTGCTTACTACATACCAATAATACCAAGTGCTGACCCTTCAGCACAAACCAATACAATTACCAATACCAAACCACCAATGCCGAACCTGCAGAGCTTTCGCTCTGTCTAACGGACGGCGCCTAGGCTTACCCCGGGAGCTCCCTGCCCAACCGAGCGTGGCTTTCGCCACGTCTGACCGGCAGGCTTTCCCAACCAAATTGGTACCGAATACCCAAAGTTGAAAGCACCTTTGCTTACCACTCCAGTGGTACGTCGTGAGCAGCGGAGGTCGGTCGTGGTCGACTGCTCCCCGAGAATCCCTCGGTGCCGGCTGGAGCGAAACCGAGACACGAGCCGCCTCAGCAGTGCCCACGCTGTCCCACCTGGGTCACCAAAATGTTAGCGTAGCAACCACATAACCACCAAGTGATCATATGAAGGTGCTTTATTCAGCGCTGGAAGCCGGGGCAGGTGCCCAAATCTGGCTTCAAGTCCCGTTACTTCCCAGCCGTTATTTATACATACAATATTGCGTCAGGTATACATATTCATTACAGGTTGCAACATCAGCCTCGCTTTTCATTCTAATTAGCTCCCCTCCCCTTTGCACATGCGTGGCGCACTCTGGTGGTCGTCCAGGTGGTCGTCCAGATGAAGTAAGGAGTCTTCCTCTCCGCTAAACTTTTCACCTTTCTTACTCGACGCATGCTCCCTCCGCTTCTTGGTTCTGCTTCAACTCATTTCATCATTTCCAGGCCCTTATCCAAGGTCAGGTTGTACCTGTTCCCTCCCAGGGTTCCCTTTCAATGATTCTTTTGATTGTTCAATGTACTCCCTAAGTTTCCAGTATACATAGATTAATTGATAATGTAAGTACATTTGGCAATGCTTAATTATACTGTAGGTCCCATTACCTAAGAGACATTAGTAAAACATCCATTCGATTCTCCCCAACACTAACACAGAGACTGCACTGGCACCACTGGCGATGCACTGCAGTGAGTCCAGAGAGGGCATTGGCACCACTGGGGATGCACTGCCGTGCTTCCAGAGAGTGCACTGGCACCACTGGGGATGCACTGCCGTGAGTCCAGAGAGTGCACTGGCACCACCTGGGATGCACTGCAGTGAGTCCAGAGAGTGCACTGGCACCACTGGGGATGCAGTGCAGTGAGTCCAGAGAGTGCACTGGCACCACTGGGGATGCAGTGCAGTGAGTCCAAAGAGTGCACTGGCACCACTGGGGATGCACTGCAGTGAGTCCAGAGAGTGTACTGGCACCACTGGGGATGCAGTGCAGTGAGTCCAGAGAGTGCACTGACACCACTGGGGATGCAGTGCAGTGAGTCCAGAGAGTGCACTGGCACCACTGGGGATGCACCCCGGCAAGTCTAGAGAGTGCACTGTCACCACTGGGGATGCAGTGCAGTGAGTGCAGAGAGTGCACTGGCACCACAGGGGATGCAGTGCAGTGAGTCCAGAGAGTGCACTGGCACCACTGGGGATGCACTGCAGTGAGTCCAGGAGTGCACTGGCACTACTGGGGATGCACTGCAGTGAGTCCAGAGAGTGCACTGGCACCACTGGGGATGCAGTGCAGTGAGTCCAGAGAGTGCACTGGCACCACTGGGGATGCAGTGCAGTGAGTCCAGAGAGTGCACTTGCACCACTGGGGATACAGTGCAGTGAGTCCAGAGAGTGCACTGGCACCACTGGGGATGCAGCGCAGTGAGTCCAGAGAGTGCACTGGCACCACTGGTGATGCACTGCCGTGCTTCCAGAGAGTGCACTGGCACCACTGGGTGTGCAGTGCAGTGAGTCCAGAGAGTGCACTGGCACCACTGGGGATGCAGTGCAGTGAGTCCAGAGAGTGCACTGGCACCACTGGTGATGCACTGCAGTAAGTGCAGAGAGTGCACTGGCACCACTGGGGATGCAGTGCAGTGTGTCCAGAGAGTGCCCTGGCACCTTTGGGGATGCAGTGCAGTGAGTCCAGAGAGTGCACTGGCACCACTGGGGGTGCAGTGCAGTGAGTCCAGAGAGTGCACTGGCACCACTGGGGATGCAGTGCAGTGAGTCCAGACAGTCCACTGGCACCACCGGGGATGCACCCCGGTGAGTCCAGAGAGTGCACTGGCACCACTGGGGATGCACCCCGGCAAGTCCAGAGAGTGCACTGTCACCACTGGGGATGCACTGCAGTGAGTCCAGAGAGTGCACTGGCACCACTGGGGATGCAGTGCACTGAGTACACAGAGTGCACTGGCACGACTGGGGATGCACCCCGGTGAGTCCAGAGAGTGCACTGGCACCACTGGGATGCACCCCGGCAAGTCCAGAGAGTGCACTGGCACCACTGGGGATGCAGTGCAGTGAGTCCAGAGAGGGCACTGGCACCACTGGGGATGCACCCCGGTGAGTCCAGAGAGTGCACTGGCACCACTGGTGATGCACCCCGGCAAGTCCAGAGAGTGCACTGTCACCACTGGGGATGCAGTGCAGTGAGTCCAGAGAGTGCACTGGCACCACTGGGGATGCAGTGCAGTGAGTCCAGAGAGTGCACTGGCACCACTGGGGATGCACTGCCGTGAGTCCAGAGAGTGCACTGGCACCACTGGGGATGCACTGCAGTGAGTCCAGAGAGTGCACTGGCACCACTGGGGATGCACTGCAGTGACTCAAGAGAGTGCACTGGCACCACTGGGGATGCAGTGCAGTGAGTCCAGAGAGTGCACTGGCACCACTGGGGATGCAGCGCAGTGAGTCCAGAGAGTGCACTGGCACCACTGGGGGTGCAGTGCAGTGAGTCCAGAGAGTGCACTGGCACCACTGGGGATGCAGCGCAGTGAGTCCAGAGAGTGCACTGGCACCACTGGGGATGCAGTGCAGTGAGTCCAGAGAGTGCACTGGCACCACTGGGGATGCAGTGCAGTGAGTCCAGAGAGTGCACTGGCACCACTGGGGATGCAGTGCAGTGAGTCCAGAGAGTGCACTGGCACCACTGGGGATGCACTGCAGTGAGTCCAGAGAATGCACTGGCACCACTTGGGATGCGCTGCAGTGAGTCCAGAGAGTGCACTGGCACCACTGGGGATGTGCTGCAGTGAGTCCAGAGAGTGCACTTGCACCAAAGGGGTTGCGCTGCAGTGAGTCCAGAGAGTGCACTGGCACCACTGGGAATGCAGTGCAGTCACTCCAGAGAGTGCACTGGCACCACTGGGGATGCACTGCAGTGAGTCCAGAGAGTGCACTGGCACCACTGGGGATGCAGTGCAGTGAGTCCAGAGAGGGCACTGGCACCACTGGGGATGCAGCGCAGTGAGTCCAGAGAGGGCAGTGGCACCACTGGGGATGCACTGCAGTGAGTCCAGAGAATGCACTGTCACCACTGGTGATGCAGTGCAGTGAGTCCAGAGAGTGGACTGGCACCACTGGGGATGCAGCGCAGTGAGTCCAGAGAGTGCACTGGCACCACTGGGGATGCAGCGCAGTGAGTCCAGAGAGTGCACTGGCAGCACTGGGGATGGACTGCCGTGAGTCCAGAGAGTGCACTGGCACCACTGGGGATGCACTGCCGTGAGTCCAGAGAGTGCAGTGGCACCACTGGGGATGCAGTGCAGTGAGTCCAGAGAGTGCACGGGCACCACTGGGGATGCACTGCAATGAGTCCAGAGAATGCACTGGCACCACTTGGGATGCGCTGCAGTGAGTCCAGAGAGTGCACTGGCACCACTGGGGATGTGCTGCAGTGAGTCCAGAGAGTGCACTTGCACCACTGGGGATGCGCTGCAGTGAGTCCAGAGAGTGCACTGGCACCACTGGGGATGCAGTGCCGTGAGTCCAGAGAGTGCACTGGCACCACTGGTGATGCACTGCAGTGAGTTCAGAGAATGCACTGGCACCACTGGGGATGCACTGCAGTGAGTCCAGAGACTGCACTGGCACCACTGGGGATGCACTGCAGTGAGTCCAGAGACTGCACTGGCACCACTGGGGATGCAGCGCAGTGAGTCCAGAGAGTGCACTGGCACCACTGGGGATAGACTGCCGTGAGTCCAGAGAGTGCACTGGCACCACTGGGGATGCACTGCCGTGCTTCCAGAGAGTGCACTGGCACCACTGGGGATGCACTGCAGTGAGTCCCGAGAGTGCACTGGCACCACTGGGGATGCACTGCAGTGAGTCCAGAGAGTGCACTGGCACCACTGGGGATGCAGTGCAATGAGTACAGAGTGTGCACTGGCACCACTGGGGATGCACTGCAGTGAGTCCAGAGATTGCACTGGCACCACTGGGGATGCAGTGCAGTGAGTCCAGAGAGTGCACTGGTACGATTGGGGATGCAGTGCAGTGAGTCCAGAGAGTGCACTGGCACCACTGGGGATGCAATGCAGTGAGTCCAGAGAGGTCACTGGCACCACTGGGGATGCACTGCAGTGAGTCCAGAGACTGCACTGGCACCACTGGGGATGCAGTGCGGTGAGTCCAGAGAGTGCACTGGCACCACTGGGGATGCAGTGCAGTGACTCCAGAGAGTGCACTGGCACCACTGGGGATGCACTGCAGTGAGTCCAGATGTTACCGTAGCAACCACATAATCACCAAGTGATTATATGAAGGTGCTTTATTCAGCGCTGGAAGCCGGGGCAGGTGCCCAAATCTGGCTTCAAGTCCCGTTACTTCCCAGCTGTTATTTATACATACAATATTGCGTCAGGTATACATATTCATTACAGGTTGCAACATCAGCCTCGCTTTTCATTCTAATTAGCTCCCCTCCCCTTTGCACATGCGTGGCGCACTCTGGTGGTCGTCCAGGTGGTCGTCCAGATGAAGTAAGGAGTCTTCCTCTCCGCTAAACTTTTCACCTTTCTTACTCGACGCATGCTCCCTCCGCTTCTTGGTTCTGCTTCAACTCATTTCATCATTTCCAGGCCCTTATCCAAGGTCAGGTTGTACCTGTTCCCTCCCAGGGTTCCCCTTCAATGATTCTTTTGATTGTTCAATGTACTCCCTAAGTTTCCAGTATACATAGATTAATTGATAATGTAAGTACATTTGGCAATGCTTAATTATACTGTAGGTCCCATTACCTAAGAGACATTAGTAAAACATCCATTCGATTCTCCCCAACACTAACATTCCCCCCCTTTGAAAATACTTCACTCATACCAAGAGCAAGTATTTTCATTACTGTTAGGTTGAATCAGGTTAGTAGAGGTTAGTGAGTATAACTTGATATAGAGATTAGTAAGTATAATCTTAACGCATCTTCGTTAGTCTACTATCTTATTGATTCCTCTATGCCTGCTTGTTAACGCTAGTACTATAGGATGGGGGTGGAGTAAGTGGGATAGGGTGTTCTGGGTGATTCCCAGTAACCTACTAACCTCCTTGACCACGTTGGCAATGAAATGTGGTCCCCTGTCTGAAGAAATACCCAACGGTACACCAAATCTAGGGATTATTTCCCGTAGTAACCATTTTACCGTTTCCTTTGCTTAGTTGGTGTGACAGGGAAGGGCCTCTGGCCATCCTGAAAAAGTATCAACCCCTACCGATCGGTATTTATAACCTCTTGCTTTAGGCAGTTCCACGAAGTCTATTTGCCAGTAATCTCCAGGCTCTATTCCAGCTCTAGTTCTTCCCATCTCAGCATGTTTCCTTGCTACCGGATTATTCTTTAAGCAAAGCTCACATTTTGACATTACTGACTTTGCCATTGTTAACATGTGTACCGAGATGACACCTCGTTTCAAATAGGTCACCATTGCTTCTGCACCCCAGTGACATTCATTATGTTTTATTTGTAAGATTTCTCGCATTATTATAGGAGGTACTATGAGTTGTCCTGTCGTAGTCACATACCACCCGTCAGGATTCTTCTGGGCCTTCATCAAATTTGCAAGTCTCTCATCTTCCGCTGAATACTTTGGGTCTTTAGGTAATTTAAAACAAGAGAGGCCTACCTTCGATGGAATTAGAGCCATTACTTTCCATACTTCACGTGCAACCTTCCGGGCCGTCAAATCCGCCAGTCTGTTACCTTCTGCAATCTCTGACACCCCTCCTTGATGAGCTTTACAATGCATTATGGCCACCTGTTGGGGTTTCTGTACAGCTGTTATTAATTTCAATATTTCTTCCTGGTATTTTATATTAGTCCCTTGTGAGGATAGCATTCCCCTTTCTTTCCATAATGCCCCATGTACGTGGACTACCCCGAATGCATATTTTGAATCTGTCCAAATATTCACGTTCTTACCCTCGCTTAGTTCCAGGGCTCGTGTCAGGGCGACTATTTCTGCTCGTTGGGCTGAAGTCCCCGGAGGTAGGGAATTTGCCTCAATCACTACCTTTGATGTAGTTGCCGCGTATCCTGCATAACGAGTCCCATTTTCCACAAAGCTGCTTCCATCCGTGAAAAGTTCCCAATCCGGTCTCCCCCGAGGCTGATCCTTTAAGTCTGTTCTGCTGGCATAGGTATGTTCGATGATCTCCACGCAATCATGACTGAGGTCTCCTTCCTCCGTAGTTGTTCCTAGAAACACTGCTGGGTTCAATAAGTTAGTAGTTCTTAAGATTACATCATCTTGCTCAGTTAGTATAGCTTGATATTTCATCATTCGGCTGGGCGATAGCCAATGGCCCCCCTTTTGCTCCAATACCGTAGTCACCATATGTGGCACGAACACTCAATTTGCTTCCCTAATGTGAGCTTCCTGGCTTCCTGTATTAAAAGGACTGTGGCTGCCACGGCCCTTAAACACGAGGGCCATCCAGCGCTTACTGCATCCAATTGTTTAGAAAAATACCCCACAGGTCTTTTCCAGCTCCCAAGTCGCTGGGTCAGTACTCCTAATGCCAATCGTTGTCTCTCATGCACAAACGGCTGGAAGTCCTTTGATAAGTCCGGGGCATGGCATTCTGTACCCCGACTTGTACCCAATCTTGATATCTCTTCAGCCTCCTTATTCCATCCCCTGTGTTATAATCCCATTGGGGATCCTCGGTGGGGAAGTTTTGATCTAGATTTCCAAGCACTAATCCATTTCGTATATCTTCTCGGGCTCTCTCTCTGGCTGCCCGCAATACCATGTCTTTTTCTGTCGAGTCCATCAAAGTATCCAGGATCACCTGGAGATCATCCCAATCGGGATTTTGGGTTTTAATTATCATTTTCATTACCCTAGCTACTTTATCTGGGTTTTCCCTGTAGGTGCCGGCTGCTTGTTTCCATATCATTAAATCCCCAGCTGAAAAAGGCACCTTAACATATACCGGTCCTTCTGTCCCCACTCCTTGCCTGAGGGGAGCGATTATTTTCCCTCCCTGTTCATTTATAGTTTCTCCTGCCCTTCGCTGTTGCCGGGTCCTATGTGACACAGGGGAGACTAAAGTCGGGGATTCTCCATCACTACTGCTATCTTCCTTTTCTCTTTTCCCTCCCTGTCCTGGCTCTTCCGGCGGAGCCGACGGCGCAACTTCCAAATCAATATTTCCATTATTCATTTCCCCATAATACTTATTATTCTCTATTGCCTGATGCTGTATACAGTGTCCCTCCTTAGTACATGCACAACAACGTTCCTCAGTTGAAACCTCAAGCACCATTATTCCACAAGCATGCTGCCATTCAGGCTTTCGGCGCAAATAAAAGAATAATTCCACATACGGCAGTTCATCATATTTTCCTTCCCGCTTACAGAATAGCATCAATTGTAAAATTGTATTATATTGCAATGTTCCATTCTCAGGCCAAGTTTCTTGGTCCTCTAGTTTATACTGTGGCCACCAAATATTACAATAATCAATCAGCTTTCCTTTCCGCATTTCTTGACCAAAACCTCCCTCTTTCCAGTGTGCTAGCAAACACCCCAGCGGGGATGTCCGCGGGATAGGTACATCTTTTCCCAGAATTCCTTTGATCTTTTTCATTTTGAGCTTATGATACAAACCCAAAAGCTGCCAGAGCAGCAGCACACTTTCCCAGAAGCTGCCGGAGCAGCAGTACACTCTCCCAAAAGCTGCCGGAGCAGCAGCGTGCTCTCCCAGAAGCTGCCGGAGCAGCAGCACGCTTTCCCAAAAGCTGCCGGAGCAGCAGCATGCTCTCCCAAAAGCTGCCGGAGCAGCAGCACGCTTTCCCAAAAGCTGCCGGAGCAGCAGCGTGCTCTCCCAAAAGCTGCCGGAGCAGCAGCACGCTTTCCCAAAAGCTGCCGGAGCAGCAGCACACTCTCCCAAAAGCTGCCGGAGCAGCAGCGTGCTCTCCCAGAAGCTGCCGGAGCAGCAGCACGCTTTCCCAAAAGCTGCCGGAGCAGCAGCGTGCTCTCCCAGAAGCTGCCGGAGCAGCAGCACGCTTTCCCAAAAGCTGCCGGAGCAGCACCGTGCTCTCCCAAAAGCTGCCGGAGCAGCAGCACGCTTTCCCAAAAGCTGCCGGAGCAGCAGCGTGCTCTCCCAAAAGCTGCCGGAGCAGCAGCACGCTCACCAAGAAGCTGCCGGAGCAGCAGCGTGCTCTCCCAAAAGCTGCCGGAGCAGCAGCACGCTTTCCCAAAAGCTGCCGGAGCAGCAGCGTGCTCTCCCAAAAGCTGCCGGAGCAGCAGCACGCTTTCCCAAAAGCTGCCGGAGCAGCAGCGTGCTCTCCCAAAAGCTGCCGGAGCAGCAGCACTCTTTCCCAAAAGCTGCCGGAGCAGCAGCACGCTTTCCCAGAAGCTGCCGGAGCAGCAGCGTGCTTACTACATACCAATAATACCAAGTGCTGACCCTTCAGCACAAACCAATACAATTACCAATACCAAACCACCAATGCCGAACCTGCAGAGCTTTCGCTCTGTCTAACGGACGGCGCCTAGGCTTACCCCGGGAGCTCCCTGCCCAACCGAGCGTGGCTTTCGCCACGTCTGACCGGCAGGCTTTCCCAACCAAATTGGTACCGAATACCCAAAGTTGAAAGCACCTTTGCTTACCACTCCAGTGGTACGTCGTGAGCAGCGGAGGTCGGTCGTGGTCGACTGCTCCCCGAGAATCCCTCGGTGCCGGCTGGAGCGAAACCGAGACACGAGCCGCCTCAGCAGTGCCCACGCTGTCCCACCTGGGTCACCAAAATGTTAGCGTAGCAACCACATAACCACCAAGTGATCATATGAAGGTGCTTTATTCAGCGCTGGAAGCCGGGGCAGGTGCCCAAATCTGGCTTCAAGTCCCGTTACTTCCCAGCCGTTATTTATACATACAATATTGCGTCAGGTATACATATTCATTACAGGTTGCAACATCAGCCTCGCTTTTCATTCTAATTAGCTCCCCTCCCCTTTGCACATGCGTGGCGCACTCTGGTGGTCGTCCAGGTGGTCGTCCAGATGAAGTAAGGAGTCTTCCTCTCCGCTAAACTTTTCACCTTTCTTACTCGACGCATGCTCCCTCCGCTTCTTGGTTCTGCTTCAACTCATTTCATCATTTCCAGGCCCTTATCCAAGGTCAGGTTGTACCTGTTCCCTCCCAGGGTTCCCTTTCAATGATTCTTTTGATTGTTCAATGTACTCCCTAAGTTTCCAGTATACATAGATTAATTGATAATGTAAGTACATTTGGCAATGCTTAATTATACTGTAGGTCCCATTACCTAAGAGACATTAGTAAAACATCCATTCGATTCTCCCCAACACTAACACAGAGACTGCACTGGCACCACTGGCGATGCACTGCAGTGAGTCCAGAGAGGGCATTGGCACCACTGGGGATGCACTGCCGTGCTTCCAGAGAGTGCACTGGCACCACTGGGGATGCACTGCCGTGAGTCCAGAGAGTGCAGTGGCACCACCTGGGATGCAGTGCAGTGAGTCCACAGAGTGCACTGGCACCACTGGGGATGCAGTGCAGTGAGTCCAGAGAGTGCAGTGGCACCACTGGGGATGCAGTGCAGTGAGTCCAAAGAGTGCACTGGCACCACTGGGGATGCACAGCAGTGAGTCCAGAGAGTGTACTGGCACCACTGGGGATGCAGTGCAGTGAGTCCAGAGAGTGCACTGACACCACTGGGGATGCAGTGCAGTGAGTCCAGAGAGTGCACTGGCACCACTGGGGATGCACCCCGGCAAGTCTAGAGAGTGCACTGTCACCACTGGGGATGCAGTGCAGTGAGTGCAGAGAGTGCACTGGCACCACAGGGGATGCAGTGCAGTGAGTCCAGAGAGTGCACTGGCACCACAGGGGATGCACTGCAGTGAGTCCAGGAGTGCACTGGCACTACTGGGGATGCACTGCAGTGAGTCCAGAGAGTGCACTGGCACCACTGGGGATGCAGTGCAGTGAGTCCAGAGAGTGCACTGGCACCACTGGGGATGCAGTGCAGTGAGTCCAGAGAGTGCACTTGCACCACTGGGGATACAGTGCAGTGAGTCCAGAGAGTGCACTGGCACCACTGGGGATGCAGCGCAGTGAGTCCAGAGAGTGCACTGGCACCACTGGTGATGCACTGCCGTGCTTCCAGAGAGTGCACTGGCACCACTGGGTGTGCAGTGCAGTGAGTCCAGAGAGTGCACTGGCACCACTGGGGATGCAGTGCAGTGAGTCCAGAGAGTGCACTGGCACCACTGGTGATGCACTGCAGTAAGTGCAGAGAGTGCACTGGCACCACTGGGGATGCAGTGCAGTGTGTCCAGAGAGTGCCCTGGCACCTTTGGGGATGCAGTGCAGTGAGTCCAGAGAGTGCACTGGCACCACTGGGGGTGCAGTGCAGTGAGTCCAGAGAGTGCACTGGCACCACTGGGGATGCAGTGCAATGAGTCCAGACAGTCCACTGGCACCACCGGGGATGCACCCCGGTGAGTCCAGAGAGTGCACTGGCACCACTGGTGATGCACCCCGGCAAGTCCAGAGAGTGCACTGTCACCACTGGGGATGCACTGCAGTGAGTCCAGAGAGTGCACTGGCACCACTGGGGATGCAGTGCACTGAGTACACAGAGTGCACTGGCACGACTGGGGATGCACCCCGGTGAGTCCAGAGAGTGCACTGGCACCACTGGGATGCACCCCGGCAAGTCCAGAGAGTGCACTGGCACCACTGGGGATGCAGTGCAGTGAGTCCAGAGAGGGCACTGGCACCACCGGGGATGCACCCCGGTGAGTTCAGAGAGTGCACTGGCACCACTGGTGATGCACCCCGGCAAGTCCAGAGAGTGCACTGTCACCACTGGGGATGCAGTGCAGTGAGTCCAGAGAGTGCACTGGCACCACTGGGGATGCAGTGCAGTGAGTCCAGAGAGTGCACTGGCACCACTGGGGATGCACTGCCGTGAGTCCAGAGAGTGCACTGGCACCACTGGGGATGCACTGCAGTGAGTCCAGAGAGTGCACTGGCACCACTGGGGATGCACTGCAGTGACTCAAGAGAGTGCACTGGCACCACTGGGGATGCAGTGCAGTGAGTCCAGAGAGTGCACTGGCACCACTGGGGATGCAGCGCAGTGAGTCCAGAGAGTGCACTGGCACCACTGGGGGTGCAGTGCAGTGAGTCCAGAGAGTGCACTGGCACCACTGGGGATGCAGCGCAGTGAGTCCAGAGAGTGCACTGGCACCACTGGGGATGCAGTGCAGTGAGTCCAGAGAGTGCACTGGCACCACTGGGGATGCAGTGCAGTGAGTCCAGAGAGTGCACTGGCACCACTGGGGATGCAGTGCAGTGAGTCCACAGAGTGCACTGGCACCACTGGGGATGCACTGCAGTGAGTCCAGAGAATGCACTGGCACCACTTGGGATGCGCTGCAGTGAGTCCAGAGAGTGCACTGGCACCAAAGGGGTTGCGCTGCAGTGAGTCCAGAGAGTGCACTGGCACCAGTGGGAATGCAGTGCAGTCACTCCAGAGAGTGCACTGGCACCACTGGGGATGCACTGCAGTGAGTCCAGAGAGTGCACTGGCACCAGTGGGGATGCAGTGCAGTGAGTCCAGAGAGGGCACTGGCACCACTGGTGATGCAGCGCAGTGAGTCCAGAGAGTGCACTGGCACCACTGGGGATGCACTGCAGTGAGTCCAGAGAATGCACTGTCACCACTGGGGATGCAGTGCAGTGAGTCCAGAGAGTGGACTGGCACCACTGGGGATGCAGCGCAGTGAGTCCAGAGAGTGCACTGGCACCACTGGGGATGCAGCGCAGTGAGTCCAGAGAGTGCACTGGCAGCACTGGGGATGGACTGCCGTGAGTCCAGAGAGTACACTGGCACCACTGGGGATGCAGTGCAGTGAGTCCAGAGAGTGCAGTGGCACCACTGGGGATGCACTGCAGTGAGTCCAGAGAGTGCACGGGCACCACTGGGGATGCACTGCAATGAGTCCAGAGAATGCACTGGCACCACTTGGGATGCGCTGCAGTGAGTCCAGAGAGTGCACTGGCACCACTGGGGATGTGCTGCAGTGAGTCCAGAGAGTGCACTTGCACCACTGGGGATGCGCTGCAGTGAGTCCAGAGAGTGCACTGGCACCACTGGGGATGCAGTGCCGTGAGTCCAGAGAGTGCACTGGCACCACTGGTGATGCACTGCAGTGAGTTCAGAGAATGCACTGGCACCACTGGGGATGCACTGCAGTGAGTCCAGAGACTGCACTGGCACCACTGGGGATGCACTGCAGTGAGTCCAGAGAGTGCACTGGCACCACTGGGGATGCACTTCAGTGAGTCCAGAGAGTGCACTGGCACCACTGGGGATAGACTGCCGTGAGTCCAGAGAGTGCACTGGCACGACTGGGGATGCACTGCCGTGCTTCCAGAGAGTGCACTGGCACCACTGGGGATGCACTGCAGTGAGTCCACAGAGTGCACTGGCACCACTGGGGATGCACTGCAGTGAGTCCAGAGAGTGCACTGGCACCACTGGGGATGCAGTGCAATGAGTACAGAGTGTGCACTGGCACCACTGGGGATGCACTGCAGTGAGTCCAGAGATTGCACTGGCACCACTGGGGATGCAGTGCAGTGAGTCCAGAGAGTGCACTGGTACGATTGGGGATGCAGTGCAGTGAGTCCAGAGAGTGCACTGGCACCACTGGGGATGCAATGCAGTGAGTCCAGAGAGGTCACTGGCACCACTGGGGATGCACTGCAGTGAGTCCAGAGACTGCACTGGCACCACTGGGGATGCAGTGCGGTGAGTCCAGAGAGTGCACTGGCACCACTGGGGATGCAGTGCAGTGACTCCAGAGAGTGCACTGGCACCACTGGGGATGCACTGCAGTGAGTCCAGATGTTACCGTAGCAACCACATAATCACCAAGTGATTATATGAAGGTGCTTTATTCAGCGCTGGAAGCCGGGGCAGGTGCCCAAATCTGGCTTCAAGTCCCGTTACTTCCCAGCCGTTATTTATACATACAATATTGCGTCAGGTATACATATTCATTACAGGTTGCAACATCAGCCTCGCTTTTCATTCTAATTAGCTCCCCTCCCCTTTGCACATGCGTGGCGCACTCTGGTGGTCGTCCAGGTGGTCGTCCAGATGAAGTAAGGAGTCTTCCTCTCCGCTAAACTTTTCACCTTTCTTACTCGACGCATGCTCCCTCCGCTTCTTGGTTCTGCTTCAACTCATTTCATCATTTCCAGGCCCTTATCCAAGGTCAGGTTGTACCTGTTCCCTCCCAGGGTTCCCCTTCAATGATTCTTTTGATTGTTCAATGTACTCCCTAAGTTTCCAGTATACATAGATTAATTGATAATGTAAGTACATTTGGCAATGCTTAATTATACTGTAGGTCCCATTACCTAAGAGACATTAGTAAAACATCCATTCGATTCTCCCCAACACTAACATTCCCCCCCTTTGAAAATACTTCACTCATACCAAGAGCAAGTATTTTCATTACTGTTAGGTTGAATCAGGTTAGTAGAGGTTAGTGAGTATAACTTGATATAGAGATTAGTAAGTATAATCTTAACGCATCTTCGTTAGTCTACTATCTTATTGATTCCTCTATGCCTGCTTGTTAACGCTAGTACTATAGGATGGGGGTGGAGTAAGTGGGATAGGGTGTTCTGGGTGATTCCCAGTAACCTACTAACCTCCTTGACCACGTTGGCAATGAAATGTGGTCCCCTGTCTGAAGAAATACCCAACGGTACACCAAATCTAGGGATTATTTCCCGTAGTAACCATTTTACCGTTTCCTTTGCTTAGTTGGTGTGACAGGGAAGGGCCTCTGGCCATCCTGAAAAAGTATCAACCCCTACCGATCGGTATTTATAACCTCTTGCTTTAGGCAGTTCCACGAAGTCTATTTGCCAGTAATCTCCAGGCTCTATTCCAGCTCTAGTTCTTCCCATCTCAGCATGTTTCCTTGCTACCGGATTATTCTTTAAGCAAAGCTCACATTTTGACATTACTGACTTTGCCATTGTTAACATGTGTACCGAGATGACACCTCGTTTCAAATAGGTCACCATTGCTTCTGCACCCCAGTGACATTCATTATGTTTTATTTGTAAGATTTCTCGCATTATTATAGGAGGTACTATGAGTTGTCCTGTCGTAGTCACATACCACCCGTCAGGATTCTTCTGGGCCTTCATCAAATTTGCAAGTCTCTCATCTTCCGCTGAATACTTTGGGTCTTTAGGTAATTTAAAACAAGAGAGGCCTACCTTCGATGGAATTAGAGCCATTACTTTCCATACTTCACGTGCAACCTTCCGGGCCGTCAAATCCGCCAGTCTGTTACCTTCTGCAATCTCTGACACCCCTCCTTGATGAGCTTTACAATGCATTATGGCCACCTGTTGGGGTTTCTGTACAGCTGTTATTAATTTCAATATTTCTTCCTGGTATTTTATATTAGTCCCTTGTGAGGATAGCATTCCCCTTTCTTTCCATAATGCCCCATGTACGTGGACTACCCCGAATGCATATTTTGAATCTGTCCAAATATTCACGTTCTTACCCTCGCTTAGTTCCAGGGCTCGTGTCAGGGCGACTATTTCTGCTCGTTGGGCTGAAGTCCCCGGAGGTAGGGAATTTGCCTCAATCACTACCTTTGATGTAGTTGCCGCGTATCCTGCATAACGAGTCCCATTTTCCACAAAGCTGCTTCCATCCGTGAAAAGTTCCCAATCCGGTCTCCCCCGAGGCTGATCCTTTAAGTCTGTTCTGCTGGCATAGGTATGTTCGATGATCTCCACGCAATCATGACTGAGGTCTCCTTCCTCCGTAGTTGTTCCTAGAAACACTGCTGGGTTCAATAAGTTAGTAGTTCTTAAGATTACATCATCTTGCTCAGTTAGTATAGCTTGATATTTCATCATTCGGCTGGGCGATAGCCAATGGCCCCCCTTTTGCTCCAATACCGTAGTCACCATATGTGGCACGAACACTCAATTTGCTTCCCTAATGTGAGCTTCCTGGCTTCCTGTATTAAAAGGACTGTGGCTGCCACGGCCCTTAAACACGAGGGCCATCCAGCGCTTACTGCATCCAATTGTTTAGAAAAATACCCCACAGGTCTTTTCCAGCTCCCAAGTCGCTGGGTCAGTACTCCTAATGCCAATCGTTGTCTCTCATGCACAAACGGCTGGAAGTCCTTTGATAAGTCCGGGGCATGGCATTCTGTACCCCGACTTGTACCCAATCTTGATATCTCTTCAGCCTCCTTATTCCATCCCCTGTGTTATAATCCCATTGGGGATCCTCGGTGGGGAAGTTTTGATCTAGATTTCCAAGCACTAATCCATTTCGTATATCTTCTCGGGCTCTCTCTCTGGCTGCCCGCAATACCATGTCTTTTTCTGTCGAGTCCATCAAAGTATCCAGGATCACCTGGAGATCATCCCAATCGGGATTTTGGGTTTTAATTATCATTTTCATTACCCTAGCTACTTTATCTGGGTTTTCCCTGTAGGTGCCGGCTGCTTGTTTCCATATCATTAAATCCCCAGCTGAAAAAGGCACCTTAACATATACCGGTCCTTCTGTCCCCACTCCTTGCCTGAGGGGAGCGATTATTTTCCCTCCCTGTTCATTTATAGTTTCTCCTGCCCTTCGCTGTTGCCGGGTCCTATGTGACACAGGGGAGACTAAAGTCGGGGATTCTCCATCACTACTGCTATCTTCCTTTTCTCTTTTCCCTCCCTGTCCTGGCTCTTCCGGCGGAGCCGACGGCGCAACTTCCAAATCAATATTTCCATTATTCATTTCCCCATAATACTTATTATTCTCTATTGCCTGATGCTGTATACAGTGTCCCTCCTTAGTACATGCACAACAACGTTCCTCAGTTGAAACCTCAAGCACCATTATTCCACAAGCATGCTGCCATTCAGGCTTTCGGCGCAAATAAAAGAATAATTCCACATACGGCAGTTCATCATATTTTCCTTCCCGCTTACAGAATAGCATCAATTGTAAAATTGTATTATATTGCAATGTTCCATTCTCAGGCCAAGTTTCTTGGTCCTCTAGTTTATACTGTGGCCACCAAATATTACAATAATCAATCAGCTTTCCTTTCCGCATTTCTTGACCAAAACCTCCCTCTTTCCAGTGTGCTAGCAAACACCCCAGCGGGGATGTCCGCGGGATAGGTACATCTTTTCCCAGAATTCCTTTGATCTTTTTCATTTTGAGCTTATGATACAAACCCAAAAGCTGCCAGAGCAGCAGCACACTTTCCCAGAAGCTGCCGGAGCAGCAGTACACTCTCCCAAAAGCTGCCGGAGCAGCAGCGTGCTCTCCCAGAAGCTGCCGGAGCAGCAGCACGCTTTCCCAAAAGCTGCCGGAGCAGCAGCATGCTCTCCCAAAAGCTGCCGGAGCAGCAGCACGCTTTCCCAAAAGCTGCCGGAGCAGCAGCGTGCTCTCCCAAAAGCTGCCGGAGCAGCAGCACGCTTTCCCAAAAGCTGCCGGAGCAGCAGCACACTCTCCCAAAAGCTGCCGGAGCAGCAGCGTGCTCTCCCAGAAGCTGCCGGAGCAGCAGCACGCTTTCCCAAAAGCTGCCGGAGCAGCAGCGTGCTCTCCCAGAAGCTGCCGGAGCAGCAGCACGCTTTCCCAAAAGCTGCCGGAGCAGCACCGTGCTCTCCCAAAAGCTGCCGGAGCAGCAGCACGCTTTCCCAAAAGCTGCCGGAGCAGCAGCGTGCTCTCCCAAAAGCTGCCGGAGCAGCAGCACGCTCACCAAGAAGCTGCCGGAGCAGCAGCGTGCTCTCCCAAAAGCTGCCGGAGCAGCAGCACGCTTTCCCAAAAGCTGCCGGAGCAGCAGCGTGCTCTCCCAAAAGCTGCCGGAGCAGCAGCACTCTTTCCCAAAAGCTGCCGGAGCAGCAGCACGCTTTCCCAAAAGCTGCCGGAGCAGCAGCGTGCTCTCCCAAAAGCTGCCGGAGCAGCAGCATGCTTTCCCAAAAGCTGCCGGAGCAGCAGCGTGCTCTCCCAGAAGCTGCCGGAGCAGCAGCGTGCTTACTACATACCAATAATACCAAGTGCTGACCCTTCAGCACAAACCAATACAATTACCAATACCAAACCACCAATGCCGAACCTGCAGAGCTTTCGCTCTGTCTAACGGACGGCGCCTAGGCTTACCCCGGGAGCTCCCTGCCCAACCGAGCGTGGCTTTCGCCACGTCTGACCGGCAGGCTTTCCCAACCAAATTGGTACCGAATACCCAAAGTTGAAAGCACCTTTGCTTACCACTCCAGTGGTACGTCGTGAGCAGCGGAGGTCGGTCGTGGTCGACTGCTCCCCGAGAATCCCTCGGTGCCGGCTGGAGCGAAACCGAGACACGAGCCGCCTCAGCAGTGCCCACGCTGTCCCACCTGGGTCGCCAAAATGTTAGCGTAGCAACCACATAACCACCAAGTGATCATATGAAGGTGCTTTATTCAGCGCTGGAAGCCGGGGCAGGTGCCCAAATCTGGCTTCAAGTCCCGTTACTTCCCAGCCGTTATTTATACATACAATATTGCGTCAGGTATACATATTCATTACAGGTTGCAACATCAGCCTCGCTTTTCATTCTAATTAGCTCCCCTCCCCTTTGCACATGCGTGGCGCACTCTGGTGGTCGTCCAGGTGGTCGTCCAGATGAAGTAAGGAGTCTTCCTCTCCGCTAAACTTTTCACCTTTCTTACTCGACGCATGCTCCCTCCGCTTCTTGGTTCTGCTTCAACTCATTTCATCATTTCCAGGCCCTTATCCAAGGTCAGGTTGTACCTGTTCCCTCCCAGGGTTCCCTTTCAATGATTCTTTTGATTGTTCAATGTACTCCCTAAGTTTCCAGTATACATAGATTAATTGATAATGTAAGTACATTTGGCAATGCTTAATTATACTGTAGGTCCCATTACCTAAGAGACATTAGTAAAACATCCATTCGATTCTCCCCAACACTAACACAGAGACTGCACTGGCACCACTGGCGATGCACTGCAGTGAGTCCAGAGAGGGCATTGGCACCACTGGGGATGCACTGCCGTGCTTCCAGAGAGTGCACTGGCACCACTGGGGATGCACTGCCGTGAGTCCAGAGAGTGCACTGGCACCACCTGGGATGCACTGCAGTGAGTCCAGAGAGTGCACTGGCACCACTGGGGATGCAGTGCAGTGAGTCCAGAGAGTGCACTGGCACCACTGGGGATGCAGTGCAGTGAGTCCAAAGAGTGCACTGGCACCACTGGGGATGCAGTGCAGTGAGTCCAGAGAGTGTACTGGCACCACTGGGGATGCAGTGCAGTGAGTCCAGAGAGTGCACTGACACCACTGGGGATGCAGTGCAGTGAGTCCAGAGAGTGCACTGGCACCACTGGGGATGCACCCCGGCAAGTCTAGAGAGTGCACTGTCACCACTGGGGATGCAGTGCAGTGAGTGCAGAGAGTGCACTGGCACCACAGGGGATGCAGTGCAGTGAGTCCAGAGAGTGCACTGGCACCACTGGGGATGCACTGCAGTGAGTCCAGGAGTGCACTGGCACCACTGGGGATGCAGTGCAGTGAGTCCAGACAGTCCACTGGCACCACCGGGGATGCACCCCGGTGAGTCCAGAGAGTGCAGTTGCACCACTGGTGATGCACCCCGGCAAGTCCAGAGAGTGCACTGTCACCACTGGGGATGCACTGCAGTGAGTCCAGAGAGTGCACTGGCACCACTGGGGATGCAGTGCACTGAGTACACAGAGTGCACTGGCACGACTGGGGATGCACCCCGGTGAGTCCAGAGAGTGCACTGGCACCACTGGGATGCACCCCGGCAAGTCCAGAGAGTGCACTGGCACCACTGGGGATGCAGTGCAGTGAGTCCAGAGAGTGCACTGGCACCACTGGTGATGCACCCCGGCAAGTCCAGAGAGTGCACTGTCACCACTGGGGATGCAGTGCAGTGAGTCCAGAGAGTGCACTGGCACCACTGGGGATGCACTGCAGTGAGTCCAGAGAGTGCACTGGCACCACTGGGGATGCACTGCAGTGAGTCCAGAGAGTGCACTGGCACCACTGGGGATGCACTGCAGTGACTCAAGAGAGTGCACTGGCACCACTGGGGATGCAGTGCAGTGAGTCCAGAGAGTGCACTGGCACCACTGGGGATGCAGCGCAGTGAGTCCAGAGAGTGCACTGGCACCACTGGGGGTGCAGTGCAGTGAGTCCAGAGAGTGCACTGGCACCACTGGGGATGCAGCGCAGTGAGTCCAGAGAGTGCACTGGCACCACTGGGGATGCAGTGCAGTGAGTCCAGAGAGTGCACTGGCACCACTGGGGATGCACTGCAGTGAGTCCAGAGAATGCACTGGCACCACTAGGGATGCGCTGCAGTGAGTCCAGAGAGTGCACTGGCACCACTGGGGATGTGCTGCAGTGAGTCCAGAGAGTGCACTTGCACCAAAGGGGTTGCGCTGCAGTGAGTCCAGAGAGTGCACTGGCACCACTGGGAATGCAGTGCAGTGACTCCAGAGAGTGCACTGGCACCACTGGGGATGCACTGCAGTGAGTCCAGAGAGTGCACTGGCACCACTGGGGATGCAGTGCAGTGAGTCCAGATAGGGCACTGGCACCACTGGGGATGCAGCGCAGTGAGTCCAGAGAGTGCACGGGCACCACTGGTGATGCACTGCTGTGAGTCCAGAGAATGCACTGTCACCACTGGTGATGCAGTGCAGTGAGTCCAGAGAGTGGACTGGCACCACTGGGGATGCAGCGCAGTGAGTCCAGAGAGTGCACTGGCACCACTGGGGATGCAGCGCAGTGAGTCCAGAGAGTGCACTGGCAGCACTGGGGATGGACTGCCGTGAGTCCAGAGAGTGCACTGGCACCACTGGGGATGCACTGCAGTGAGTCCAGAGAGTGCACGGGCACCACTGGGGATGCACTGCAATGAGTCCAGAGAATGCACTGGCACCACTTGGGATCGCTGCAGTGAGTCCAGAGAGTGCACTGGCACCACTGGGGATGTGCTGCAGTGAGTCCAGAGAGTGCACTTGCACCACTGGGGATGCGCTGCAGTGAGTCCAGAGAGTGCACTGGCACCACTGGGAATGCAGTGCAGTGAGTCCAGAGAGTGCACTGGCACCACTGGGGATGCAGTGCCGTGAGTCCAGAGAGTGCACTGGCACCACTGGTGATGCACTGCAGTGAGTTCAGAGAATGCACTAGCACCACTGGGGATGCACTGCAGTGAGTCCAGAGACTGCACTGGAACCACTGGGGATGCACTGCAGTGAGTCCAGAGACTGCACTGGCACCACTGGGGATGCAGCGCAGTGAGTCCAGAGAGTGCACTGGCACCACTGGGGATAGACTGCCGTGAGTCCAGAGAGTGCACTGGCACCACTGGGGATGCACTGCCGTGCTTCCAGAGAGTGCACTGGCACCACTGGGGATGCACTGCAGTGAGTCCAGAGAGTGCACGGGCACCACTGGGGATGCAGTGCAGTGAGTCCAGAGAGTGCACTGGCACCACTGGGGATGCACTGCAGTAAGTGCAGAGAGTGCACTGGCACCAGTGGGGATGCAGTGCAGTGTGTCCAGAGAGTGCACTGGCACCACTGGGGATGCAGTGCCGTGAGTCCAGAGAGTGCACTGGCACTAGCTGGAGATGCAGCGCAGTGAGTCCAGAGAGTGCACTGGCACCACTGGGGATGCACTGCCGTGAGTGCAGAGAGTGCACGGGCACCACTGGGGATGCACTGCCGTGCTTCCAGAGAGTGCACTGGCACCACTGGGGATGCACTGCAGTGAGTCCAGAGAGTGCACTGGCACCAATGGGGATGCAGTGCAGTGAGTCCAGAGAGCGCACTGGCACCACTGGGGATGCAGTGCAGTGAGTCCAGAGAGTGCACTGGCACCTCTGGGGATGCAGTGCAGTGAGTCCAGAGAGTGCACTGGCACCACTGGGGATGCAGTGCAGTGAGTCCAGAGAGAGCACTTGTACCACTGGGGATACAGTGCAGTGAGTCCAGAGAGTGCACTGGCACCACTGGGGATGCAGCGCAGTGAGTCCAGAGAGGTCTCTGGCACCACTGGGGATGCAGTGCAGTGAGTCCAGAGAGGGCACTGGCACCACTGGGGATGCACCCCGGTGAGTCCAGAGAGTGCACTGGCACCACTGGGAATGCTGTGCACTGAGTCCAGAGAGGTCACTGGCACCACTGGGGATGTAGTGCAGTGAGTGCAGAGAGTTCCCTGGCACCACTGGGGATGCAGTGCAGTGAGTCCAGAGAGTGCACTGGCACCACAGGGGATGCAGTGTAGTGAGTCCAGAGAGTGCACTGGCACCACTGGGGATGCACTGCAGTGAGTCCAGAGACTGCACTGGCACCACTGGGGGTGCACTGCAATGAGTCCAGAGAGTGCACTGGCACCAATGGCAATGCAGTGCAGTGAGTCCACAGAGTGCCTTGGCACCACTGGGGATGCAGTGCAGTGAGTCCAGAGAGTGCACTGGTACCACTGGGGATGCACTGCAGTGAGTCCAGAGAGTGCACTGGCACCACTGGGGATGCACTGCAATGAGTCCAGAGAGTGCACTGGCACCACTGGGGATGCAGTGCAATGAGTACAGAGTGTGCACTGGCACCACTGGGGATGCACTGCATTGAGTCCAGATATTGCACTGGCACCACTGGGGATGCAGTGCAGTGAGTCCAGAGAGTGCACTGGTACGATTGGGGATGCAGTGCATTGAGTCCAGAGAGTGCACTGGCACCACTGGGGATGCAATGCAGTGAGTCAAGAGAGGTCACTGGCACCACTGGGTATGCAGTGCAGTGAGTCCAGAGACTGCACTGGCACCACTGGGGATGCAGTGCGGTGAGTCCAGAGAGTGCACTGGCACCACTGGGGATGCAGTGCAGTGAGTCCAGAGAGTGCACTGGCACCTCTGGGGATGCACCCCGGTGAGTCCAGAGAGTGCACTGGCACCACTGTGGATGCACCCCGGCAAGTCCAGAGAGTGCACTGTCACCACTGGGGATGCAGTGCAGTGAGTCCAGAGAGTGCACTGGCACCACAGGGGATGCACTGCAGTGAGTCCAGAGAGTGCACTGGCACCACTGGGGATGCACTGCAGTGAGTCCAGAGAGTGCACTGGCACCACTGGGGATGCAGCGCAGTTAGTCCAGAGAGTGCACTGGCACCACTGGGGATGCAGCGCAGTGAGTCCAGAGAGTGCACTGGCACCACTGGGGATGCAGCGCAGTGAGTCCAGAGAGTGCACTGGCACCACTGGGGATGCAGCGCAGTGAGTCCAGAGAGTGCACTGGCACCACTGGGGATGCAGTGCAGTGAGTCCAGAGAGTGCACTGACACCACTGGGGATGCAGTGCAGTGAGTCCAGAGAGTGCACTGGCACCACTGGGGATGCACTTCAGTGAGTCCAGAGAGTGCACTGGCACCACTGGGGATGCACTGCAGTGAGTCCAGAGAGTGCACTGGCACCACTGGGGATGCACTGCAGTGAGTCCACAGAGTGCACTGGCACCACTGGGGATGCAGTGCAGTGTGTCCAGAGAGTGCACTGGCACCACTGGGGATACACTGCAGTGAGTCCAGAGAGTGCACGGGCACCCTTGGGGATGCAGTGCAGTGAGTCCAGAGAGTGCACGGGCACCACTGGGGATGCAGTGCAGTGAGTCCAGACAGGGCACTGGCACCACTGGGTGTGCAGTGCAGTGAGTCCAGAGAGTGCACTGGCACCACTGGGGATGCAGTGCAGTGAGTCCAGAGAGTGCACTGGCACCGCAGGGGTTGCACTGCAGTGAGTCCAGAGAGTTCACTGGCACCACTGGGGATGCACTGCAGTGAGTCCAGAGAGTGCACTGGCACTAGCTGGAGATGCAGCGCAGTGAGTCCAGAGAGTGCACTGGCACCATTGGGAAGCAGCGCAGTGAGTCCAGAGAGTGCACTGGCACCACTGGGGATGCACTGCCGTGAGTCCAGAGAGTGCACTGGCACCACTGGGGATGCACTGCAGTGAGTCCAGAGAGTGCACTGGCACCACTGGGGATGCAGTGCAGTGAGTCCAGAGAGAGCACTTGTACCACTGGGGATACAGTGCAGTGAGTCCAGAGAGTGCACTGGCACCACTGGGGATGCACCCCGGCAAGTCCAGAGAGTGCACTGTCACCACTGGGGATGCAGTGCAGTGAGTCCAGAGAGTGCACTGGCACCACTGGGGATGCACTGCCGTGAGTCCAGAGAGTGCACTGGCACCACTGGGGATGCACTGCAGTGAGTCCAGAGAGTGCACTGGCACCACTGGGGATGCACTGCAGTGAGTCCAGAGAGTGCACTGGCACCACTGGGGATGCAGCGCAGTGAGTCCAGAGAGTGCACTGGCACCACTGGAGGTGCAGTGCAGTGAGTCCAGAGAGTGCACTGGCACCACTGGGGATGCAGCGCAGTGAGTCCAGAGAGTGCACTGGCACCACTGGGGATGCAGTGCAGTGAGTCCAGAGAGTGCACTGGCACCACTGGGGATGCAGTGCAGTGAGTCCAGAGAGTGCACTGGCACCACTGGGGATGCACTGCAGTGAGTCCAGAGAATGCACTGGCACCACTTGGGATGCGCTGCAGTGAGTCCAGAGAGTGCACTGGCACCACTGGGGATGTGCTGCAGTGAGTCCAGAGAGTGCACTTGCACCAAAGGGGTTGCGCTGCAGTGAGTCCAGAGAGTGCACTGGCACCACTGGGAATGCAGTGCAGTGACTCCAGAGAGTGCACTGGCACCACTGGGGATGCAGTGCAGTGAGTCCAGAGAGTGCACTGGCACCACTGGGGATGCAGTGCAGTGAGTCCAGAGAGGGCACTGGCACCACTGGCGATGCAGCGCAGTGAGTCCAGAGAGTGCACTGGCACCACTGGTGATGCACTGCAGTGAGTCCAGAGAATGCACTGTCACCACTGGTGATGCAGTGCAGTGAGTCCAGAGAGTGGACTGGCACCACTGGGGATGCAGCGCAGTGAGTCCAGAGAGTGCACTGGCACCACTGGGGATGCAGCGCAGTGAGTCCAGAGAGTGCCCTGGCAGCACTGGGGATGGACTGCCGTGAGTCCAGAGAGTGCACTGGCACCACTGGGGATGCACTGCCGTGAGTCCAGAGAGTGCAGTGGCACCACTGGGGATGCACTGCAGTGAGTCCAGAGAGTGCACGGGCACCACTGGGGATGCACTGCAATGAGTCCAGAGAATGCACTGGCACCACATGGGATGCGCTGCAGTGAGTCCAGAGAGTGCACTGGCACCACTGGGGATGTGCTGCAGTGAGTCCAGAGAGTGCACTGGAACCACTGGGGATGCGCTGCAGTGAGTCCAGAGAGTGCACTGGCACCACTGGGAATGCAGTGCAGTGAGTCCAGAGAGTGCACTGGCACCACTGGGGATGCAGTGCCGTGAGTCCAGAGAGTGCACTGGCACCACTGGTGATGCACTGCAGTGAGTTCAGAGAATGCACTGGCACCACTGGGGATGCACTGCAGTGAGTCCAGAGACTGCACTGGCACCACTGGGGATGCAGTGCAGTGAGTCCAGAGAGTGCACTGGCACCAATGGGGATAGACTGCCGTGAGTCCAGAGAGTGCACTGGCACCACTGGGGATGCACTGCCGTGCTTCCAGAGAGTGCACTGGCACCACTGGTGATGCACTGCAGTGAGTCCACAGAGTGCACTGGCACCACTGGGGATGCAGTGCAGTGAGTCCAGAGAGTGCACTGGCACCACTGGGGATGCACTGCAGTAAGTCCAGAGAGTGCACTGGCACCATTGGGGATGCAGTGCAGTGTGTCCAGAGAGTGCACTGGCACCACTGGGGATGCACTGCAGTGAGTCCAGAGAGTGCACGGGCACCCTTGGGGATGCAGTGCAGTGAGTCCAGAGAGTGCACGGGCACCACTGGGGATGCAGTGCAGTGGGTCCAGACAGGGCACTGGCACCACTGGGGGTGCAGTGCAGTGAGTCCAGAGAGTGCCCTGGCACCACTGGGGATGCAGTGCAGTGAGTCCAGAGAGTGCACTGGCACCACTGGGGTTGCACTGCAGTGAGTCCAGAGAGTTCACTGGCACCACTGGGGATGCAGTGCAGTGAGTCCAGAGAGTGCACTGGCACTAGCTGGAGATGCAGCGCAGTGAGTCCAGAGAGTGCACTGGCACCACTGGGGAAGCAGCGCAGTGAGTCCAGAGAGTGCACTGGCACCACTGGGGATGCACTGCCGTGAGTCCAGAGAGTGCACGGGCACCACTGGGGATGCACTGCCGTGCTTCCAGAGAGTGCACTGGCACCACTGGGGATACACTGCAGTGAGTCCAGAGAGTGCACTGGCACCACTGGGGATGCAGTGCAGTGAGTCCAGAGAGTGCACTGGCACTAGCTGGAGATGCAGCGCAGTGAGTCCAGAGAGTGCACTGGCACCACTGGGGAAGCAGCGGAGTGAGTCCAGAGAGTGCACGGGCACCCTTGGGGATGCAGTGCAGTGAGTCCAGAGAGTGCACGGGCACCACTGGGGATGCAGTGCAGTGAGTCCAGACAGGGCACTGGCACCACTGGGGGTGCAGTGCAGTGAGTCCAGAGAGTGCACTGGCACCACTGGGGATGCAGTGCAGTGAGTCCAGAGAGTGCACTGGCACCACTGGGGTTGCACTGCAGTGAGTCCAGAGAGTTCACTGGCACCACTGGGGATGCAGTGCAGTGAGTCCAGAGAGTGCACTGGCACTAGCTGGAGATGCAGCGCAGTGAGTCCAGAGAGTGCACTGGCACCACTGGGGAAGCAGCGGAGTGAGTCCAGAGAGTGCACTGGCACCACTGGGGATGCACTGCCGTGCTTCCAGAGAGTGCACTGGCACCACTGGGGATGCACTACAGTGAGTCCAGAGAGTGCACTGGCACCACTGGGGATGCACTGCAGTGAGTCCAGAGAGTGCACTGGCACCACTGGTGATGCAGTGCAGTGAGTCCAGAGAGTGCACTGGCACCTCTGGGGATGCAGTGCAGTGAGTCCAGAGAGTGCACTGGCACCACTGGGGATGCACTGCCGTGCTTCCAGAGAGTGCACTGGCACCACTGGGGATGCACTGCAGTGAGTCCAGAGAGTGCACTGGCACCACTGGGGATGCAGTGCCGTGAGTCCAGAGAGTGCACTGGCACCACTGGGGATGCAGTGCAGTGAGTCCAGAGAGTGCACTGGCACCTCTGGGGATGCAGTGCAGTGAGTCCAGAGAGTGCACTGGCACCACTGGGGATGCAGTGCAGTGAGTCCAGAGAGAGCACTTGTACCACTGGGGATACAGTGCAGTGAGTCCAGAGAGTGCACTGGCACCAATGGGAATGCAGCGCAGTGAGTCCAGAGAGGTCACTGGCACCACTGGGGATGCAGTGCAGTGAGTCCAGAGAGTGCACTGGCACCACTGGGGATGCACTGCAGTGAGTCCAGAGAGGGCACTGGCACCACTGGGGATTCAGTACAGTGAGTCCAGAGAGTGCACTGGCACCACTGGGAATGCTGTGCACTGAGTCCAGAGAGGTCACTGGCACCACTGGGGATGCAGTGCAGTGAGTGCAGAGAGTGCCCTGGCACCACTGGGGATGCAGTGCAGTGAGTCCAGAGAGTGCACTGGCACCACTGGGGATGCAGTGTGGTGAGTCCAGAGAGTGCACTGGCACCACTGGGGATGCACTGCAGTGAGTCCAGAGACTGCACTGGCACCACCGGACATGCACTGCAATGAGTCCAGAGAGTGCACTGGCACCAATGGCAATGCAGTGCAGTGAGTCCACAGAGTGCCTTGGCACCACTGGTGATGCAGTGCAGTGAGTCCAGAGAGTACACTGGCACCACTGGGGATGCAGTGCAGTGAGTCCAGAGAGTGCAATGGCACCACTGGGGATGCAGTGCCGTTGGTCCGGAGAGTGCACTAGCACCACTGGGGATGCAGTGCCGTGAGTCCAGAGAGTGCACTGGCACCACTGGGGATGCAGTGCAGTGAGTCCAGAGAGTGCACTGGCACCACTGGGGATGCACCCCGGCAAGTCTAGAGAGTGCACTGTCACCACTGGGGATGCAGTGCAGTGTGTCCAGAGAGTGCACTGGCACCACAGGGGATGCAGTGCAGTGAGTCCAGAGAGTGCACTGGCACCACTGGGGATGCACTGCAGTGAGTCCACAGAGTGTACTGGCACCACTGGGGATGCAGTGCAGTGAGTCCAGAGAGTGCACTGACACCACTGGGGATGCACTGCAGTGAGTCCAGAGAGTGTACTGGCACCACTGGGGATGCAGTGCAGTGAGTCCAGAGAGTGCACTGACACCACTGGGGATGCACTGCAGTGAGTCCAGAGAGTGCACTGGCACCACTGGGGATGCAGGGCAGTGAGTCCAGAGAGTGCACTGGCACCACTGGGGATGCAGTGCAGTGAGTCCAGAGAGTGCACTGGCACCACTGGGGATGCACCCCGGCAAGTCTAGAGAGTGCACTGTCACCACTGGGGATGCAGTGCAGTGTGTCCAGAGAGTGCACTGGCACCACTGGGGATGCAGTGCAGTGAGTCCAGAGAGTGCACTGGCACCACTGGGGATGCACTGCAGTGAGTCCAGGAGTGCACTGGCACCACTGGGGATGCACTGCAGTGAATCCAGAGAGTGCACTGGCACCACTGGGGATGCAGTGCAGTGAGTCCAGAGAGTGCACTGGCACCACTGGGGATACAGTGCAGTGAGTCCAGAGAGTGCACTGGCACCACTGGGGATGCAGCGCAGTGAGTCCAGAGAGTGCACTGGCACCACTGGGGATGCACTGCCGTGCTTCCAGAGAGTGCACTGGCACCACTGGGGATGCACTGCCGTGAGTCCAGAGAGTGCACTGGCACCACTGGGGATGCAGTGCAGTGAGTCCAGAGAGTGCACTGGCAGCACTGGTGATGCACTGCAGTAAGTGCAGAGAGTGCACTGTCACCACTGGGGATGCAGTGCAGTGTGTCCAGAGAGTGCCCTGGCACCTTTGGGGATGCAGTGCAGTGAGTCCAGAGAGTGCACTGGCACCACTGGGGGTGCAGTGCAGTGAGTCCAGAGAGTGCACTGGCACCACTGGGGATGCAGTGCAGTGAGTCCAGAGAGTGCACTGGCACCGCTGGAGATGCAGTGCAGTGAGTCCAGAGAGTGCACTGGCACCACCTGGGATGCAGTGCAGTGAGTCCTGAGAGCGCATTGGCACCACTGGGGATGCAGTGCAGTGACTCCAGAGAGTGCACTGGCACCACTGGGGATGCAGTGCAGTGAGTCCAGAGAGTGCACTGGCACCTCTGGGGATGCAGTGCAGTGAGTCCAGAGAGTGCACTGGCACCACTGGGGATGCACTGCAGTGAGTCCAGAGAGTGCACTGGCACCACTGGGGATGCAGTGCAGTGACTCCAGAGAGTGCACTGGCACCACTGGGGATGCACTGCAGTGAGTCCAGAGAGGGCACTGGCACTATTGGGGATGCACCCCGGTGAGTCCAGAGAATGCACTGGCACCACTGGGAATGCAGTGCACTGAGTCCAGAGAGGTCACTGGCACCACTGGGGATGCAGTGCAGTGAGTGCAGAGAGTGCCCTGGCACCACAGGGGATGCACTGCAGTGAGTCCAGAGAGTGCACTGGCACCACTAGGGATGCAGTAAAGTGAGTCCAGAGAGTGCAATGGCACCACTGGGGATGCAGTGCCGTTGGTCCGTAGAGTGCACTAGCACCACTGGGGATGCAGTGCAGTGAGTCCAGAGAGTGCACTGGCACCACTGGGGATGCAGTGCCGTGAGTCCAGAGAGTGCACTGGCACCACTAGGGATGCAGTGCAGTGAGTCCAGAGAGTGCACTGGCACCACTGGGGATGCAGTGCAGTGAGTCCAGAGAGTGCACTGGCACCACCGGGGATGCAGTGCCGTGAGTCCAGAGAGTGCAGTGGCACCACTGGGGATGCAGTGCAGTGAGTCCAAAGAGTGCACTGGCACCACTGGGGATGCAGTGCAGTGAGTCCAGAGAGTGCACTGGCACCACTGGGGATGCAGTGCAGTGAGCTCAGAGAGTGCACTGGCACCACAGGGGATGCAGTGCAGTGAGTCCAGAGAGTGCACTGGCACCACTGGGGATGCAGTGCAGTGAGTCCAGAGAGTGCACTGGCACCACTGGGGATGCAGTGCAGTGAGTCCAGAGAGTGCACTGGCACCACTGGGGATGCAGTGCAGTGAGTCCAGAGAGGTCACTGGCACCACTGTGGATGCAGTGCAGTCAGTCCAGAGAGTGCACTGGCACCACTGGGGATGCAGTGCAGTGAGTCCAGAGAGGTCACTGGCACCACTGGGGATGCAGTGCAGTCAGTCCAGAGAGTGCACTGGCACCACTGGGGATGCACCCCGGTGAGTCCAGAGAGTGCACTGGCACCACTGGGGATGCACCCCGGCAAGTCCAGAGAGTGCACTGTCACCACTTGGGATGCAGTGCAGTGAGTCCAGAGAGTGCACTGGCCCCACTGGGGATGCAGTGCAGTGAGTCCGCAGAGGGCACTGGCACCACTGGGGATGCAGTGCAGTGAGTCCAGAGAGTGCCCCGGCACCACTGGGGATGCACTGCAGTGATTCCAGAGAGTGCAGTGACACCACTGCGGATGCAGTGCAGTGAGTCCAAAGAGTGCACTGGCACCACTGGGGATGCACTGCCGTGAGTCCAGAGAGTGCACTGGCACCACCTGGGATGCACTGCAGTGAGTCCAGAGAGTGCACTGGCACCACTGGGGATGCACCCCGGCAAGTCTAGAGAGTGCACTGTCACCACTGGGGATGCAGTGCAGTGTGTCCAGAGAGTGCACTGGCACCACTGGGGATGCAGTGCAGTGAGTCCAGAGAGTGCACTGGCACCACTGGGGATGCACTGCAGTGAGTCCAGGAGTGCACTGGCACCACTGGGGATGCACTGCAGTGAATCCAGAGAGTGCACTGGCACCACTGGGGATGCAGTGCAGTGAGTCCAGAGAGTGCACTGGCACCACTGGGGATACAGTGCAGTGAGTCCAGAGAGTGCACTGGCACCACTGGGGATGCAGCGCAGTGAGTCCAGAGAGTGCACTGGCACCACTGGGGATGCACTGCCGTGCTTCCAGAGAGTGCACTGGCACCACTGGGGATGCAGTGCAGTGAGTCCAGAGAGTGCACTGGCAGCACTGGTGATGCACTGCAGTAAGTGCAGAGAGTGCACTGGCACCACTGGGGATGCAGTGCAGTGAGTCCAGAGAGTGCAGTGGCACCACTGGGGATGCAGTGCAGTGAGTCCAAAGAGTGCACTGGCACCACTGGGGATGCACTGCAGTGAGTCCAGAGAGTGTACTGGCACCACTGGGGATGCAGGGCAGTGAGTCCAGAGAGTGCACTGGCACCACTGGGGATGCAGTGCAGTGAGTCCAGAGAGTGCACTGGCACCACTGGGGATGCAGTGCAGTGAGTCCAGAGAGTGCACTGGCACCACTGGGGATGCACCCCGGCAAGTCTAGAGAGTGCACTGGCACCACTGGGGATGCAGTGCAGTGAGTCCAGAGAGTGCACTTGCACCACTGGGGATACAGTGCAGTGAGTCCAGAGAGTGCACGGGCACCACTGGGGATGCAGCGCAGTGAGTCCAGAGAGTGCACTGGCACCACTGGTGATGCACTGCCGTGCTTCCAGAGAGTGCACTGGCACCACTGGGGATGCACTGCCGTGAGTCCAGAGAGTGCACTGGCACCACTGGTGATGCACTGCAGTAAGTGCAGAGAGTGCACTGGCACCACTGGGGATGCAGTGCAGTGTGTCCAGAGAGTGCCCTGGCACCTTTGGGGATGCAGTGCAGTGAGTCCAGAGAGTGCACTGGCACCACTGGGGGTGCAGTGCAGTGAGTCCAGAGAGTGCACTGGCACCACTGGGGATGCAGTGCAGTGAGTCCAGACAGTCCACTGGCACCACCGGGGATGCACCCCGGTGAGTCCAGAGAGTGCAGTTGCACCACTGGTGATGCACCCCGGCAAGTCCAGAGAGTGCACTGGCACCACTGGGGATCCACTGCAGTGAGTCCAGAGAGTGCACTGGCACCACTGGGGATGCAGTGCACTGAGTACACAGAGTGCACTGGCACGACTGGGGATGCACCCCGGTGAGTCCAGAGAGTGCACTGGCACCACTGGGATGCACCCCGGCAAGTCCAGAGAGTGCACTGGCACCACTGGGGATGCAGTGCAGTGAGTCCAGAGAGTGCACTGGCACCACCGGGGATGCACACCGGTGAGTCCAGAGAGTGCACTGGCACCACTGGTGATGCACCCCGGCAAGTCCAGAGAGTGCACTGTGACCACTGGGGATGCAGTGCAGTGAGTCCAGAGAGTGCACTGGCACCACTGGGGATGCACTGCAGTGAGTCCAGAGAGTGCACTGGCACCACTGGGGATGCACTGCAGTGAGTCCAGAGAGTGCACTGGCACCACTGGGGATGCACTGCAGTGACTCAAGAGAGTGCACTGGCACCACTGGGGATGCAGTGCAGTGAGTCCAGAGAGTGCACTGGCACCACTGGGGATGCAGCGCAGTGAGTCCAGAGAGTGCACTGGCACCACTGGGGGTGCAGTGCAGTGAGTCCAGAGAGTGCACTGGCACCACTGGGGATGCAGCGCAGTGAGTCCAGAGAGTGCACTGGCACCACTGGGGATGCAGTGCAGTGAGTCCAGAGAGTGCACTGGCACCACTGGGGATGCACTGCAGTGAGTCCAGAGAGTGCACTGGCACCACTGGGGATGCAGTGCAGTGAGTCCAGAGAGTGCACTGGCACCACTGGGGATGCACTGCAGTGAGTCCAGAGAATGCACTGGCACCACTAGGGATGCGCTGCAGTGAGTCCAGAGAGTGCACTGGCACCACTGGGGATGCAGTGCAGTGAGTCCAGAGAGGTCACTGGCACCACTGGGGATGCAGTGCAGTGAGTCCAGAGAGTGCACTGGCACCACTGGGGATGCACCCCGGTGAGTCCAGAGAGTGCACTGGCACCACTGGGGATGCACCCCGGCAAGTCCAGAGAGTGCACTGTCACCACTTGGGATGCAGTGTAGTGAGTCCAGAGAGTGCACTGGCCCCACTGGGGATGCAGTGCAGTGAGTCCACAGAGGGCACTGGCACCCTGGGGATGCAGTGCAGTGAGTCCAGAGAGTGCCCCGGCACCACTGGGGATGCACTGCAGTGAGTCCAGAGAGTGCAGTGACACCACTGCGGATGCAGTGCAGTGAGTCCAAAGAGTGCACTGGCACCACTGGGGATGCACTGCAGTGAGTCCAGAGAGTGTACTGGCACCACTGGGGATGCAGGGCAGTGACTCCAGAGAGTGCACTGGCACCACTGGGGATGCAGTGCAGTGAGTCCAGAGAGTGCACTGGCACCACTGGGGATGCACCCCGGCAAGTCTAGAGAGTGCACTGGCACCACTGGGGATGCACTGCAGTGAGTCCAGGAGTGCACTGGCACCACTGGGGATGCACTGCAGTGAGTCCAGAGAGTGCACTGGCACCACTGGGGATGCAGTGCAGTGAGTCCAGAGAGTGCACTGGCACCACTGGGGATACAGCGCAGTGAGTCCAGAGAGTGCACTGGCACCACTGGGGATGCACTGCCGTGCTTCCAGAGAGTGCACTGGCACCACTGGGGCTGCACTGCCGTGAGTCCAGAGAGTGCACTGGCACCACTGGGGATGCAGTGCAGTGAGTCCAGAGAGTGCACTGGCACCACTGGGGATGCACTGCAGTAAGTGCAGAGAGTGCACTGGCACCACTGGGGATGCAGTGCAGTGTGTCCAGAGAGTGCCCTGGCACCTTTTGGGGATGCAGTGCAGTGAGTCCAGAGAGTGCACTGGCACCACTGGGGATGCACTCCGGTGAGTCCAGAGAGTGCACTGGCACCACCTGGGATGCAGTGCAGTGAGTCCAGAGAGTGCACTGGCACCCCTGGAGATGCAGTGCAGTGAGTCCACAGAGTGCACTGGCACCACCTGGGATGCACTGCAGTGAGTCCTGAGAGCGCATTGGCACCACTGGGGATGCAGTGCAGTGACTCCAGAGAGTGCACTGGCACCACTGGGGATGCAGTGCAGTGAGTCCAGAGAGTGCACTGGCACCTCTGGGGATGCAGTGCAGTGAGTCCAGAGAGTGCACTGGCACCACTGGGGATGCAGTGCAGTGAGTCCAGAGAGTGCAGTTGCACCACTGGGGATACAGTGCAGTGAGTCCAGAGAGTGCACTGGCACCTTTGGGGATGCAGTGCAGTGAGTCCAGAGAGTGCACTGGTACGATTGGGGATGCAGTGCAGTGAGTCCAGAGAGTGCACTGGCACCACTGGGGATGCAATGCAGTGAGTCCAGAGAGGTCACTGGCACCACTGGGGATGCAGTGCAGTGTGTCCAGAGACTGCACTGGCACCTCTGGGGATGAACCCCGGTGAGTCCAGAGAGTGCACTGGCACCACTGCGGATGCACCCCGGCAAGTCCAGAGAGTGCACTGTCACCACTGGGGATGCAGTGCAGTGAGTCCAGAGAGTGCACTGGCACCACTGGGGATGCAGTGCAGTGAGTCCAGAGAGTGCACTGGTACCACTGGGGATGCACTGTAGTGAGTCCACAGAGTGCACTGGCACCACTGGGGATGCAGTGCAGTGAGTCCAGAGAGTGCACTGGTACCACTGGGGATGCACTGCCGTGGGTCCAGAGAGTACACTGGCACCACTCGGGATGCAGTGCAGTGATTCCACAGAGGGCACTGGCACCACTGGTGATGCAGTGCAGTGACTCCAGAGAGTGCACTGGCACCACTGGGGATGCAGTGCAGTGAGTGCAGAGAGTGCACTGGTACCACTGGGGATGCACTGCAGTGAGTCCAGAGAGTGCACTGGCACCACTGGGGATGCACTGCAAAGAGTCCAGAGAGTGCACTGGCACCACTGGGGATGCAGTGCAATGAGTACAGAGTGTGCACTGGCACCACTGGGGATGCACTGCATTGAGTCCAGAGATTGCACTGGCACCACTGGGGATGCAGTGCAGTGAGTCCAGAGAGTACACTGGTACGATTGGGGATGCAGTGCAGTGAGTCCAGAGAGTGCACTGGCACCACTGGGGATGCAATGCAGTGAGTCCAGAGAGGTCACTGGCACCACTGGGTATGCAGTGCAGTGAGTCCAGAGACTGCACTGGCACCACTGGGGATGCAGTGCGGTGAGTCCAGAGAGTGCACTGGCACCACTGGGGATGCAGTGCAGTGAGTCCAGAGAGTGCACTGGCACCTCTGGGGATGCACCCCGGTGAGTCCAGAGAGTGCACTGGCACCACTGTGAATGCACCCCGGCAAGTCCAGAGAGTGCACTGTCACCACTGGGGATGCAGTGCAGTGAGTCCAGAGAGTGCACTGGCACCACTGGGGATGCAGTGCAGTGAGTCCAGAGAGTGCACTGGTACCACTGGGGATGCACTGCAGTGAGTCCAGAGAGTGCACTGGCACCACTGGGGATGCAGTGCAGTGAGTCCAGAGAGTGCACTGGCACCACTGGGGATGCACTGCAGTGAGTCCAGAGAATGCACTGGCACCACTGGGGATGCAGTGCAGTGAGTCCAGAGAGTGCACTGGCACCACTGGGGATGCAGCGCAGTGAGTCCAGAGAGTGCACTGGCACCACTGGGGATGCAGCGCAGTGAGTCCAGAGAGTGCACTGGCACCACTGGGGATGCAGTGCAGTGAGTCCAGAGAGTGCACTGGCACCACTGGGGATGCAGTGCAGTGAGTCCAGAGAGTGCACTGGCACCACTGGGGATGCACTGCAGTGAGTCCAGAGAGTGCACTGGCACCACTGGGGATGCAGTGCAGTGAGTGCAGAGAGTGCACTGGCACCACTGGGGATGCACTGCAGTGAGTCCACAGAGTGCAGTGGCACCACTGGGGATGCAGTGCAGTGAGTCCAGAGAGTGCACTGGCACCACTGGGGATGCACTGCAGTAAGTGCAGAGAGTGCACTGGCACCATTGGGGATGCAGTGCAGTGTGTCCAGAGAGTGCACTGGCACCACTGGGGATACACTGCAGTGAGTCCAGAGAGTGCACGGGCACCCTTGGGGATGCAGTGCAGTGAGTCCAGAGAGTGCACGGGCACCACTGGGGATGCAGTGCAGTGAGTCCAGACAGGGCACTGGCAACACTGGGTGTGCAGTGCAGTGAGTCCAGAGAGTGCACTGGCACCACTGGGGATGCAGTGCAGTGAGTCCAGAGAGTGCACTGGCACCACAGGGGTTGCACTGTAGTGAGTCCAGAGAGTTCACTGGCACCACTGGGGATGCACTGCAGTGAGTCCAGAGAGTGCACTGGCACTAGCTGGAGATGCAGCGCAGTGAGTCCAGAGAGTGCACTGGCACCATTGGGAAGCAGCGCAGTGAGTCCAGAGAGTGCACTGGCACCACTGGGGATGCACTGCCGTGAGTCCAGAGAGTGCACGGGCACCACTGGGGATGCACTGCCGTGCTTCCAGAGAGTGCACTGGCACCACTGGGGATGCACTGCAGTGAGTCCAGAGAGTGCACTGGCACCACTGGGGATGCAGTGCAGTGAGTCCAGGGAGAGCACTTGTACCACTGGGGATACAGTGCAGTGAGTCCAGAGAGTGCACTGGCACCACTGGGGATGCACCCCGGCAAGTCCAGAGAGTGCACTGTCACCACTGGGGATGCAGTGCAGTGAGTCCAGAGAGTGCACTGGCACCACTGGGGATGCACTGCCGTGAGTCCAGAGATTGCACTGGCACCACTGGGGATGCACTGCAGTGAGTCCAGAGAGTGCACTGGCACCACTGGGGATGCACTGCAGTGAGTCCAGAGAGTGCACTGGCACCACTGGGGATGCAGCGCAGTGAGTCCAGAGAGTGCACTGGCACCACTGGAGGTGCAGTGCAGTGAGTCCAGAGAGTGCACTGGCACCACTGGGGATGCAGCGCAGTGAGTCCAGAGAGTGCACTGGCACCACTGGGGATGCAGTGCAGTGAGTCCAGAGAGTGCACTGGCACCACTGGGGATGCAGTGCAGTGAGTCCAGAGAGTGCACTGGCACCACTGGTGATGCACTGCAGTGAGTCCAGAGAATGCACTGGCACCACTTGGGATGCGCTGCAGTGAGTCCAGAGAGTGCACTGGCACCACTGGGGATGTGCTGCAGTGAGTCCAGAGAGTGCACTTGCACCAAAGGTGTTGCGCTGCAGTGAGTCCAGAGAGTGCACTGGCACCACTGGGAATGCAGTGCAGTGACTCCAGAGAGTGCACTGGCACCACTGGGGATGCACTGCAGTGAGTCCAGAGAGTGCACTGGCACCACTGGGGATGCAGTGCAGTGAGTCCAGAGAGGGCACTGGCACCACTGGCGATGCAGCGCAGTGAGTCCAGAGAGTGCACTGGCACCACTGGTGATGCACTGCAGTGAGTCCAGAGAATGCACTGTCACCACTGGTGATGCAGTGCAGTGAGTCCAGAGAGTGGACTGGCACCACTGGGGATGCAGCGCAGTGAGTCCAGAGAGTGCACTGGCACCACTGGGGATGCAGCGCAGTGAGTCCAGAGAGTGCCCTGGCAGCACTGGGGATGGACTGCCGTGAGTCCAGAGAGTGCACTGGCACCACTGGGGATGCACTGCCGTGAGTCCAGAGAGTGCAGTGGCACCACTGGGGATGCACTGCAGTGAGTCCAGAGAGTGCACGGGCACCACTGGGGATGCACTGCAATGAGTCCAGAGAATGCACTGGCACCACTTGGGATGCGCTGCAGTGAGTCCAGAGAGTGCACTGGCACCACTGGGGATGTGCTGCAGTGAGTCCAGAGAGTGCACTTGCACCACTGGGGATGCGCTGCAGTGAGTCCAGAGAGTGCACTGGCACCACTGGGAATGCAGTGCAGTGAGTCCAGAGAGTGCACTGGCACCACTGGGGATGCAGTGCCGTGAGTCCAGAGAGTGCACTGGCACCACTGGTGATGCACTGCAGTGAGTTCAGAGAATGCACTGGCACCACTGGGGATGCACTGCAGTGAGTCCAGAGACTGCACTGGCACCACTGGGGATGCAGCGCAGTGAGTCCAGAGAGTGCTCTGGCACCACTGGGGATAGACTGCCGTGAGTCCAGAGAGTGCACTGGCACCACTGGGGATGCACTGCCGTGCTTCCAGAGAGTGCACTGGCACCACTGGTGATGTACTGCAGTGAGTCCACAGAGTGCACTGGCACCACTGGGGATGCAGTGCAGTGAGTCCAGAGAGTGCACGGGCACCACTGGGGATGCACTGCAGTAAGTCCAGAGAGTGCACTGGCACCATTGGGGATGCAGTGCAGTGTGTCCAGAGAGTGCACTGGCACCACTGGGGATGCACTGCAGTGAGTCCAGAGAGTGCACGGGCACCCTTGGGGATGCAGTGCAGTGAGTCCAGAGAGTGCACGGGCACCACTGGGGATGCAGTGCAGTGAGTCCAGACAGGGCACTGGCACCACTGGGGGTGCAGTGCAGTGAGTCCAGAGAGTGCACTGGCACCACTGGGGATGCAGTGCAGTGAGTCCAGAGAGTGCACTGGCAGCACTGGGGTTGCACTGCAGTGAGTCCAGAGAGTTCACTGGCACCACTGGGGATGCAGTGCAGTGAGTCCAGAGAGTGCACTGGCACTAGCTGGAGATGCAGCGCAGTGAGTCCAGAGAGTGCACTGGCACCACTGGGGAAGCAGCGCAGTGAGTCCAGAGAGTGCACTGGCACCACTGGGGATGCACTGCCGTGAGTCCAGAGAGTGCACGGGCACCACTGGGGATGCACTGCCGTGCTTCCAGAGAGTGCACTGGCACCACTGGGGATACACTGCAGTGAGTCCAGAGAGTGCACTGGCACCACTGGGGATGCAGTGCAGTGAGTCCAGAGAGTGCACTGGCACCTCTGGGGATGCAGTGCAGTGAGTCCAGAGAGTGCACTGTCACCACTGGGGATGCAGTGCAGTGAGTCCAGAGAGAGCACTTGTACCACTGGGGATACAGTGCAGTGAGTCCAGAGAGTGCACTGGCACCACTGGGGATGCAGTGCAGTGAGTCCAGAGAGGTCACTGGCACCACTGGGGATGCAGTGCAGTGAGTCCAGAGAGTGCACTGGCACCACTGGGGATGCAGTGCAGTGAGTGCAGAGAGGGCACTGGCACCACTGGGGATGGACTGCCGTGAGTCCAGAGAGTGCACTGGCACCACTGGGGATGCACTGCCGTGAGTCCAGAGAGTGCAGTGGCACCACTGGGGATGCACTGCAGTGAGTCCAGAGAGTGCACGGGCACCACTGGGGATGCACTGCAATGAGTCCAGAGAATGCACTGGCACCACTTGGGATGCGCTGCAGTGAGTCCAGAGAGTGCACTGGCACCACTGGGGATGTGCTGCAGTGAGTCCAGAGAGTGCACTTGCACCACTGGGGATGCGCTGCAGTGAGTCCAGAGAGTGCACTGGCACCGCTGGGAATGCAGTGCAGTGAGTCCAGAGAGTGCACTGGCACCACTGGGGATGCAGTGCCGTGAGTCCAGAGAGTGCACTGGCACCACTGGGGATGCACTGCAGTGAGTTCAGAGAATGCACTGGCACCACTGGGGATGCGCTGCAGTGAGTCCAGAGACTGCACTGGCACCACTGGGGATGCAGCGCAGTGAGTCCAGAGAGTGCACTGGCACCACTGGGGATAGACTGCCGTGAGTCCAGAGAGTGCACTGGCACCACTGGGGATGCACTGCCGTGCTTCCAGAGAGTGCACTGGCACCACTGGTGATGCACTGCAGTGAGTCCACAGAGTGCACTGGCACCACTGGGGATGCAGTGCAGTGAGTCCAGAGAGTGCACTGGCACCACTGGGGATGCACTGCAGTAAGTCCAGAGAGTGCACTGGCACCACTGGGGATGCAGTGCAGTGTGTCCAGAGAGTGCACTGGCACCACTGGGGATGCACTGCAGTGAGTCCAGAGAGTGCACGGGCACCCTTGGGGATGCAGTGCAGTGAGTCCAGAGAGTGCACGGGCACCACTGGGGATGCAGTGCAGTGAGTCCAGACAGGGCACTGGCACCACTGGGGGTGCAGTGCAGTGAGTCCAGAGAGTGCACTGGCACCACTGGGGATGCAGTGCAGTGAGTCCAGAGAGTGCACTGGCACCACTGGGGTTGCACTGCAGTGAGTCCAGAGAGTTCACTGGCACCACTGGGGATGCAGTGCAGTGAGTCCAGAGAGTGCACTGGCACTAGCTGGAGATGCAGCGCAGTGAGTCCAGAGAGTGCACTGGCACCACTGGGGAAGCAGCGCAGTGAGTCCAGAGAGTGCACTGGCACCACTTGGGATGCACTGCCATGAGTCCAGAGAGTGCACTGGCACCACTGGGGATGCACTGCCGTGCTTCCAGAGAGTGCACTGGCACCACTGGGGATGCACTGCAGTGAGTCCAGAGAGTGCACTGGCACCACTGGGGATGCACTGCAGTGAGTCCAGAGAGTGCACTGGCACCACTGGGGATGCAGTGCAGTGAGTCCAGAGAGTGCACTGGCACCTCTGGGGATGCAGTGCAGTGAGTCCAGAGAGTGCACTGGCACCACTGGGGATGCAGTGCAGTGAGTCCAGAGAGAGCACTTGTACCACTGGGGATACAGTGCAGTGAGTCCAGAGAGTGCACTGGCACCAATGGGGATGCAGCGCAGTGAGTCCAGAGAGGTCACTGGCACCACTGGGGATGCAGTGCAGTGAGTCCAGAGAGTGCACTGGCACCACTGGGGATGCACTGCAGTGAGTCCAGAGAGGGCACTGGCACCACTGGGGATTCAGTACAGTGAGTCCAGAGAGTGCACTGGCACCACTGGGAATGCTCTGCACTGAGTCCAGAGAGTGCACTGGCACCACTGGGGATGCAGTGCAGTGAGTGCAGAGAGTGCCCTGGCACCACTGGGGATGCAGTGCAGTGAGTCCAGAGAGTGCACTGGCACCACTGGGGATGCAGTGTGGTGAGTCCAGAGAGTGCACTGGCACCACTGGGGATGCACTGCAGTGAGTCCAGAGACTGCACTGGCACCACCGGACATGCACTGCAATGAGTCCAGAGAGTGCACTGGCACCAATGGCAATGCAGTGCAGTGAGTCCACAGAGTGCCTTGGCACCACTGGTGATGCACTGCCGTGCTTCCAGAGAGTGCACTGGCACCACTGGGGATGCACTGCCGTGAGTCCAGAGAGTGCACTGGCACCACTGGGGATGCAGTGCAGTGAGTCCAGAGAGTGCACTGGCACCACTGGTGATGCACTGCAGTAAGTGCAGAGAGTGCACTGGCACCACTGGGGATGCAGTGCAGTGTGTCCAGAGAGTGCCCTGGCACCTTTGGGGATGCAGTGCAGTGAGTCCAGAGAGTGCACTGGCACCACTGGGGGTGCAGTGCAGTGAGTCCAGAGAGTGCACTGGCACCACTGGGGATGCAGTGCAGTGAGTCCAGACAGTCCACTGGCACCACCGGGGATGCACCCCGGTGAGTCCAGAGAGTGCAGTTGCACCACTGGTGATGCACCCCGGCAAGTCCAGAGAGTGCACTGTCACCACTGGGGATGCACTGCAGTGAGTCCAGAGAGTGCACTGGCACCACCGGGGATGCAGTGCACTGAGTACACAGAGTGCACTGGCACGACTGGGGATGCACCCCGGTGAGTCCAGAGAGTGCACTGGCACCACTGGGATGCACCCCGGCAAGTCCAGAGAGTGCACTGGCACCACTGGGGATGCAGTGCAGTGAGTCCTGAGAGTGCACTGGCACCACCGGGGATGCACACCGGTGAGTCCAGAGAGTGCACTGGCACCACTGGTGATGCACCCCGGCAAGTCCAGAGAGTGCACTGTCACCACTGGGGATGCAGTGCAGTGAGTCCAGAGAGTGCACTGGCACCACTGGGGATGCACTGCAGTGAGTCCAGAGAGTGCACTGGCACCACTGGGGATGCACTGCAGTGAGTCCAGAGAGTGCAGTGGCACCACTGGGGATGCACTGCAGTGACTCAAGAGAGTGCACTGGCACCACTGGGGATGCAGTGCAGTGAGTCCAGAGAGTGCACTGGCACCACTGGGGATGCAGCGCAGTGAGTCCAGAGAGTGCACTGGCACCACTGGGGGTGCAGTGCAGTGAGTCCAGAGAGTGCACTGGCACCACTGGGGATGCAGCGCAGTGAGTCCAGAGAGTGCACTGGCACCACTGGGGATGCAGTGCAGTGAGTCCAGAGAGTGCACTGGCACCACTGGGGATGCACTGCAGTGAGTCCAGAGAGTGCACTGGCACCACTGGGGATGCAGTGCAGTGAGTCCAGAGAGTGCACTGGCACCACTGGGGATATACTGCAGTGAGTCCAGAGAATGCACTGGCACCACTAGGGATGCGCTGCAGTGAGTCCAGGGAGTGCACTGGCACCACTGGGGATGTGCTGCAGTGAGTCCAGAGAGTGCACTTGCACCAAAGGAGTTGCGCTGCAGTGAGTCCAGAGAGTGCACTGGCACCACTGGGAATGCAGTGCAGTGACTCCAGAGAGTGCACTGGCACCACTGGGGATGCAGTGCAGTGAGTCCAGAGAGTGCACTGGCACCACTGGGGATGCAGTGCAGTGAGTCCAGAGAGGGCACTGGCACCACTGGCGATGCAGCGCAGTGAGTCCAGAGAGTGCACTGGCACCACTGGTGATGCACTGCTGTGAGTCCAGAGAATGCACTGTCACCACTGGTGATGCAGTGCAGTTAGTCCAGAGAGTGGACTGGCACCACTGGGGATGCAGCGCAGTGAGTCCAGAGAGTGCACTGGCACCACTGTGGATGCAGCGCAGTGAGTCCAGAGAGTGCACTGGCAGCACTGGGGATGGACTGCCGTGAGTCCAGAGAGTGCACTGGCACCACTGGGGATGCACTGCAGTGAGTCCAGAGAGTGCACGGGCACCAATGGGGATGCACTGCAATGAGTCCAGAGAATGCACTGGCACCACTTGGGATCGCTGCAGTGAGTCCAGAGAGTGCACTGGCACCACTGGGGATGCGCTGCAGTGAGTCCAGAGAGTGCACTGGCACCACTGGGAATGCAGTGCAGTGAGTCCAGAGAGTGCACTGGCACCACTGGGGATGCAGTGCCGTGAGTCCAGAGAGTGCACTGGCACCACTGGTGTTGCACTGCAGTGAGTTCAGAGAATGCACTGGCACCACTGGGGATGCACTGCAGTGAGTCCAGAGACTGCACTGGAACCACTGGGGATGCACTGCAGTGAGTCCAGAGACTGCACTGGCACCACTGGGGATGCAGCGCAGTGAGTCCAGAGAGTGCACTGGCACCACTGGGGATAGACTGCCGTGAGTCCAGAGAGTGCACTGGCACCACTGGGGATGCACTGTCGTGCTTCCAGAGAGTGCACTGGCACCACTGGGGATGCACTGCAGTGAGTCCACAGAGTGCACTGGCACCACTGGGGATGCAGTGCAGTGAGTCCAGAGAGTGCACTGGCACCACTGGGGATGCACTGCAGTAAGTGCAGAGAGTGCACTGGCACCACTGGGGATGCAGTGCAGTGTGTCCAGAGAGTGCACTGGCACCACTGGGGATGCACTGCAGTGAGTCCAGAGAGTGCACTGGGACTAGCTGGAGATGCAGCGCAGTGAGTCCAGAGAGTGCACTGGCACCACTGGGGATGCACTGCCGTGAGTCCAGAGAGTGCACCGGCACCACTGGGGATGCACTGCCGTGCTTCCAGAGAGTGCACTGGCACCACTGGGGATGCACTGCAGTGAGTCCAGAGAGTGCACTGGCACCACTGGGGATGCAGTGCAGTGAGTCCAGAGAGTGCACTGGCACCACTGGGGATGCAGTGCAGTGAGTCCAGAGAGTGCACTGGCACCTCTGGGGATGCAGTGCAGTGAGTCCAGAGAGTGCACTGGCACCACTGGGGATGCAGTGCAGTGAGTCTAGAGAGAGCACTTGTACCACTGGGGATACAGTGCAGTGAGTCCAGAGAGTGCACTGGCACCACTGGGGATGCAGCGCAGTGAGTCCAGAGAGGTCACTGGCACCACTGGGGATGCAGTGCAGTGAGTCCAGAGAGTGCACTGGCACCACTGGGGATGCACTGCAGTGAGTCCAGAGAGGGCACTGGCACCACTGGGGATGCACCCCGGTGAGTCCAGAGAGTGCACTGGCACCACTGGGAATGCTGTGCACTGAGTCCGGAGAGGTCACTGGCTCCACTGGGGATGTAGTGCAGTGAGTGCAGAGAGTTCCCTAGCACCACTGGGGATGCAGTGCAGTGAGTCCAGAGAGTGCACTGGCACCACTGGGGATGCAGTGTAGTGAGTCCAGAGAGTGCACTGGCACCACTGGGGATGCACTGCAGTGAGTCCAGAGACTGCACTGGCACCACTGGGGATGCACTGCAGTGAGTCCAGAGAGTGCACTGGCACCAATGGCAATGCAGTGCAGTGAGTCCACAGAGTGCCTTGGCACCACTGGGGATGCAGTGCAGTGAGTCCAGAGAGTACACTGGCACCACTGGGGATGCAGTGCAGTGAGTCCAGAGAGTGCAATGGCACCACTGGGGATGCAGTGCCGTTGGTCCGGAGAGTGCACTAGCACCACTGGGGATGCAGTGCAGTGAGTCCAGAGAGTGCAGTGGCACCACTGGGGATGCAGTGCAGTGAGTCCAGAGAGTGCACTGGCACCACTGGGGATGCACCCCGGCAAGTCTAGAGAGTGCACTGTCACCACTGGGGATGCAGTGCAGTGTGTCCAGAGAGTGCACTGGCACCACAGGGGATGCAGTGCAGTGAGTCCAGAGAGTGCACTGGCACCACTGGGGATGCACTGCAGTGAGTCCAGAGAGTGTACTGGCACCACTGGGGATGCAGTGCAGTGAGTCCAGAGAGTGCACTGACACCACTGGGGATGCACTGCAGTGAGTCCAGAGAGTGTACTGGCACCACTGGGGATGCAGTGCAGTGAGTCCAGAGAGTGCACTGACACCACTGGGGATGCAGTGCAGTGAGTCCAGAGAGTGCACTGGCACCACTGGGGATGCAGGGCAGTGAGTCCAGAGAGTGCACTGGCACCACTGGGGATGCAGTGCAGTGAGTCCAGAGAGTGCACTGGCACCACTGGGGATGCACCCCGGCAAGTCTAGAGAGTGCACTGTCACCACTGGGGATGCAGTGCAGTGTGTCCAGAGAGTGCACTGGCACCACTGGGGATGCAGTGCAGTGAGTCCAGAGAGTGCACTGGCACCACTGGGGATGCACTGCAGTGAGTCCAGGAGTGCACTGGCACCACTGGGGATGCACTGCAGTGAGTCCAGAGAGTGCACTGGCACCACTGGGGATGCAGTGCAGTGTGTCCAGAGAGTGCCCTGGCACCTTTGGGTATGCAGTGCAGTGAGTCCAGAGAGTGCACTGGCACCACTGGGGGTGCAGTGCAGTGAGTCCAGAGAGTGCACTGGCACCACTGGGGATGCAGTGCAGTGAGTCCAGAGAGTGCACTGGCACCACTGGATATGCAGCGCAGTGAGTCCAGAGAGTGCACTGGCACCACCTGGTATGCACTGCAGTGAGTCCTGAGAGCGCATTGGCACCACTGGGGATGCAGTGCAGTGACTCCAGAGAGTGCACTGGCACCACTGGGGATGCAGTGCAGTGAGTCCAGAGAGTGCACTGGCACCTCTGGGGATGCAGTGCAGTGAGTCCAGAGAGTGCACTGGCACCACTGGGGATGCAGTGCAGTGAGTCCAGAGAGTGCAGTTGCACCACTGGGGATACAGTGCAGTGAGTCCAGAGAGTGCACTGGCACCACTGGGGATGCACTGCAGTGAGTCCAGAGAGTGCACTGGCACCACTGGGGATGCAGTGCAGTGAGTCCAGAGAGTGCACTGGCACCACTGGGGATGCACTGCAGTGAGTCCAGAGAGGGCACTGGCACTATTGGGGATGCACCCCGGTGAGTCCAGAGAATGCACTGGCACCACTGGGAATGCAGTGCACTGAGTCCAGAGAGGTCACCGGCACCACTGGGGATGCAGTGCAGTGAGTCCAGAGAGTGCCCTGGCACCACAGGGGATGCAGTGCAGTGAGTCCAGAGAGTGCACTGGCACCACTAGGGATGCGGTGCAGTGAGTCCAGAGAGTGCAATGGCACCACTGGGGATGCAGTGCCGTTGGTCCGGAGAGTGCACTAGCACCACTGGGGATGCAGTGCCGTGAGTCCAGAGAGTGCACTGGCACCACTGGGGATGCAGTGCAGTGAGTCCAGAGAGTGCACTGGCACCACTGGGGATGCACCCCGGCAAGTCTAGAGAGTGCACTGTCACCACTGGGGATGCAGTGCAGTGTGTCCAGAGAGTGCACTGGCACCACAGGGGATGCAGTGCAGTGAGTCCAGAGAGTGCACTGGCACCACTGGGGATGCACTGCAGTGAGTCCACAGAGTGTACTGGCACCACTGGGGATGCAGTGCAGTGAGTCCAGAGAGTGCACTGACACCACTGGGGATGCACTGCAGTGAGTCCAGAGAGTGCACTGGCACCACTGGGGATGCAGGGCAGTGAGTCCAGAGAGTGCACTGGCACCACTGGGGATGCAGTGCAGTGAGTCCAGAGAGTGCACTGGCACCACTGGGGATGCACCCTGGCAAGTCTAGAGAGTGCACTGTCACCACTGGGGATGCAGTGCAGTGTGTCCAGAGAGTGCACTGGCACCACTGGGGATGCAGTGCAGTGAGTCCAGAGACTGCACTGGCACCACTGGGGATGCACTGCAGTGAGTCCAGGAGTGCACTGGCACCACTGGGGATGCACTGCAGTAAGTGCAGAGAGTGCACTGTCACCACTGGGGATGCAGTGCAGTGTGTCCAGAGAGTGCCCTGGCACCTTTGGGGATGCAGTGCAGTGAGTCCAGAGAGTGCACTGGCACCACTGGGGGTGCAGTGCAGTGAGTCCAGAGAGTGCACTGGCACCACTGGGGATGCAGTGCAGTGAGTCCAGAGAGTGCACTGGCACCGCTGGAGATGCAGTGCAGTGAGTCCAGAGAGTGCACTGGCACCACCTGGGATGCACTGGAGTGAGTCCTGAGAGCGCATTGGCACCACTGGGGATGCAGTGCAGTGACTCCAGAGAGTGCACTGGCACCACTGGGGATGCAGTGCAGTGAGTCCAGAGAGTGCACTGGCACCTCTGGGGATGCAGTGCAGTGAGTCCAGAGAGTGCACTGGCACCACTGGGGATGCAGTGCAGTGAGTCCAGAGAGTGCAGTTGCACCACTGGGGATACAGTGCAGTGAGTCCAGAGAGTGCACTGGCACCACTGGGGATGCACTGCAGTGAGTCCAGAGAGTGCACTGGCGCCACTGGGGATGCAGTGCAGTGAGTCCAGAGAGTGCACTGGCACCACTGGGGATGCACTGCAGTGAGTCCAGAGAGGGCACTGGCACTATTGGGGATGCACCCCGGTGAGTCCAGAGAATGCACTGGCACCACTGGGAATGCAGTCCACTGAGTCCAGAGAGGTCACTGGCACCACTGGGGATGCAGTGCAGTGAGTCCAGAGAGTGCCCTGGCACCACAGGGGATGCACTGCAGTGAGTCCAGAGAGTGCACTGGCACCACTAGGGATGCAGTGCAGTGAGTCCAGAGAGTGCAATGGCACCACTGGGGATGCAGTGCCGTTGGTCCGTAGAGTGCACTAGCACCACTGGGGATGCAGTGCCGTGAGTCCAGAGTGTGCACTGGCACCACTGGGGATGCAGTGCAATGAGTCCAGAGAGTGCACTGGCACCACTGGGGATGCAGTGCAGTGAGTCCAGAGAGTGCACTGGCACCACTGGGGATGCAGTGCAGTGAGTCCAGAGAGTGCACTGGCACCACTGGGGATGCAGTGTCGTGAGTCCAGAGAGTGCACTGGCACCACTAGGGATGCAGTGCAGTGAGTCCAGAGAGTGCACTGGCACCACTGGGGATGCAGTGCAGTGAGTCCAGAGAGTGCACTGGCACCACTGGGGATGCAGCGTAGTGAGTCCAGAGAGTGCACTGGCACCACCGGGGATGCAGTGCCGTGAGTCCAGAGAGTGCAGTGGCACCACTGGGGATGCAGTGCAGTGAGTCCAAAGAGTGCACTGGCACCACTGGGGATGCAGTGCAGTGAGTCCAGAGAGTGCACTGGCACCACTGGGGATGCAGTGCAGTGAGCTCAGAGAGTGCACTGGCACCACTGGGGATGCAGTGCAGTGAGTCCAGAGAGTGCACTGGCACCACTGGGGATGCAGTGCAGTGAGTCCAGAGAGTGCACTGGAACCACTGGGGATGCAGTGCAGTGAGTCCAGAGAGTGCACTGGCACCACTGGGGATGCAGTGCGGTGAGGCCAGAGATTGCACTGGCACCACTGGGGATGCAGTGCAGTGAGTCCAGAGAGGTCACTGGCACCACTGGGGATGCAGTGCAGTCAGTCCAGAGAGTGCACTGGCACCACTGGGGATGCACCCCGGTGAGTCCAGAGAGTGCACTGGCACCACTGGGGATGCACCCCGGCAAGTCCAGAGAGTGCACTGTCACCACTTGGGATGCAGTGCAGTGAGTCCAGAGAGTGCACTGGCCCCACTGGGGATGCAGTGCAGTGAGTCCACAGAGGGCACTGGCACCACTGGGGATGCAGTGCAGTGAGTCCAGAGAGTGCCCCGGCACCACTGCGGATGCAGTGCAGTGAATCCAAGGAGTGCACTGGCACCACTGGGGATGCACTGCAGTGAGTCCAGAGAGTGTACTGGCACCACTGGGGATGCAGGGCAGTGACTCCAGAGAGTGCACTGGCACCACTGGGGATGCAGTGCAGTGAGTCCAGAGAGTGCACTGGCACCACTGGGGATGCACCCCGGCAAGTCTAGAGAGTGCACTGTCACCACTGGGGATGCAGTGCAGTGTGTCCAGAGAGTGCACTGGCACCACAGGGGATGCAGTGCAGTGAGTCCAGAGAGTGCACTGGCACCACTGGGGATGCACTGCAGTGAGTCCAGGATTGCACTGGCACCACTGGGGATGCACTGCAGTGAGTCCAGAGAGTGCACTGACACCACTGGGGATGCAGTGCAGTGAGTCCAGAGAGTGCACTGGCACCACTGGGGATACAGTGCAGTGAGTCCAGAGAGTGCACTGGCACCTCTGGGGATGCAGCGCAGTGAGTCCAGAGAGTGCACTGGCACCACTGGGGATGCACTGCCGTGCTTCCAGAGAGTGCACTGGCACCACTGGGGATGCACTGCCGTGAGTCCAGAGAGTGCACTGGCACCACTGGGGATGCAGTGCAGTGAGTCCAGAGAGTGCACTGGCACCACTGGGGATGCAATGCAGTAAGTGCAGAGAGTGCACTGGCACCACTGGGGATGCAGTGCAGTGTGTCCAGAGAGTGCCCTGGCACCTTTTGGGGATGCAGTGCAGTGAGTCCAGAGAGTGCACTGGCACCACTGGGGGTGCAGTGCAGTGAGTCCAGAGAGTGCACTGGCACCACTGGGGATGCAGTGCAGTGAGTCCAGAGAGTGCACTGGCACCCCTGGAGATGCAGTGCAGTGAGTCCAGAGAGTGCACTGGCACCACCTGGGATGCACTGCAGTGAGTCCTGAGAGCGCATTGGCACCACTTGGGATACAGTGCAGTGACTCCAGAGAGTGCACTGGCACCACTGGGGATGCAGTGCAGTGAGTCCAGAGAGTGCACTGGCACCACTGGGGATGCAGTGCAGTGAGTCCAGAGAGTGCACTGGCACCACTGGGGATGCAGTGCAGTGAGTCCAGAGTGTGCAGTTGCACCACTGGGGATACAGTGCAGTGAGTCCAGAGAGTGCAATGGCACCACTGGGGATGCAGCGCAGTGAGTCCAGAGAGTGCACTGGCACCACTGGGGATGCAGTGCAGTGAGTCCAGAGAGTGCACTCGCACCACTGGGGATGCACTGCAGTGAGTCCAGAGAGGGCACTGGCACTATTGGGGATGCACCCCGGTGAGTCCAGAGAGTGCACTGGCACCACTGGGAATGCAGTGCACTGAGTCCAGAGAGGTCCCTGGCACCACTGGGGATGCAGTGCAGTGAGTCCAGAGAGTGCCCTGGCGCCACAGGGGATGCAGTGCAGTGAGTCCAGAGAGTGCACTGGCACCACTGGGGATGCAGTGCAGTGAGTCCAGAGAGTGCACTCGCACCACTGGGGATGCAGCGCAGTGAGTCCAGAGAGTGTACTGGCACCACCGGGGATGCAGTGTCGTGAGTCCAGAGAGTGCACTGTCACCACTGGGGATGCAGTGCAGTGAGTCCAGAGAGTGCACTGGCACCACTGGGGATGCAGTGCAGTGAGTCCAGAGAGTGCACTGGCACCACTGGGGATGCAGCGCAGTGAGTCCAGAGAGTGCACTGGCACCACCGGGGATGCAGTGCCGTGAGTCCAGAGAGTGCAGTGGCACCACTGGGGATGCAGTGCAGTGAGTCCAAAGAGTGCACTGGCACCACTGGGGATGCAGTGCAGTGAGTCCAGAGAGTGCACTGGCACCACTGGGGATGCAGTGCAGTGAGCTCAGAGAGTGCACTGGCACCACTGGGGATGCAGTGCAGTGAGTCCAGAGAGTGCACTGGCACCACTGGGGATGCAGTGCAGTGAGTCCAGAGAGTGCACTGGAACCACTGGGGATGCAGTGCAGTGAGTCCAGAGAGTGCACTGGCACCACTGGGGATGCAGTGCGGTGAGGCCAGAGATTGCACTGGCACCACTGGGGATGCAGTGCAGTGAGTCCAGAGAGGTCACTGGCACCACTGGGGATGCAGTGCAGTCAGTCCAGAGAGTGCACTGGCACCACTGGGGATGCACCCCGGTGAGTCCAGAGAGTGCACTGGCACCACTGGGGATGCACCCCGGCAAGTCCAGAGAGTGCACTGTCACCACTTGGGATGCAGTGCAGTGAGTCCAGAGAGTGCACTGGCCCCACTGGGGATGCAGTGCAGTGAGTCCACAGAGGGCACTGGCACCACTGGGGATGCAGTGCAGTGAGTCCAGAGAGTGCCCCGGCACCACTGCGGATGCAGTGCAGTGAATCCAAGGAGTGCACTGGCACCACTGGGGATGCACTGCAGTGAGTCCAGAGAGTGTACTGGCACCACTGGGGATGCAGGGCAGTGACTCCAGAGAGTGCACTGGCACCACTGGGGATGCAGTGCAGTGAGTCCAGAGAGTGCACTGGCACCACTGGGGATGCACCCCGGCAAGTCTAGAGAGTGCACTGTCACCACTGGGGATGCAGTGCAGTGTGTCCAGAGAGTGCACTGGCACCACAGGGGATGCAGTGCAGTGAGTCCAGAGAGTGCACTGGCACCACTGGGGATGCACTGCAGTGAGTCCAGGAGTGCACTGGCACCACTGGGGATGCACTGCAGTGAGTCCAGAGAGTGCACTGACACCACTGGGGATGCAGTGCAGTGAGTCCAGAGAGTGCACTGGCACCACTGGGGATACAGTGCAGTGAGTCCAGAGAGTGCACTGGCACCTCTGGGGATGCAGCGCAGTGAGTCCAGAGAGTGCACTGGCACCACTGGGGATGCACTGCCGTGCTTCCAGAGAGTGCACTGGCACCACTGGGGATGCACTGCCGTGAGTCCAGAGAGTGCACTGGCACCACTGGGGGTGCAGTGCAGTGAGTCCAGAGAGTGCACTGGCACCACTGGGGATGCAGTGCAGTGAGTCCAGAGAGTGCACTGGCACCCCTGGAGATGCAGTGCAGTGAGTCCAGAGAGTGCACTGGCACCACCTGGGATGCACTGCAGTGAGTCCTGAGAGCGCATTGGCACCACTTGGGATACAGTGCAGTGACTCCAGAGAGTGCACTGGCACCACTGGGGATGCAGTGCAGTGAGTCCAGAGAGTGCACTGGCACCACTGGGGATGCAGTGCAGTGAGTCCAGAGAGTGCACTGGCACCACTGGGGATGCAGTGCAGTGAGTCCAGAGTGTGCAGTTGCACCACTGGGGATACAGTGCAGTGAGTCCAGAGAGTGCACTGGCACCACTGGGGATGCAGCGCAGTGAGTCCAGAGAGTGCACTGGCACCACTGGGGATGCAGTGCAGTGAGTCCAGAGAGTGCACTCGCACCACTGGGGATGCACTGCAGTGAGTCCAGAGAGGGCACTGGCACTATTGGGGATGCACCCCGGTGAGTCCAGAGAGTGCACTGGCACCACTGGGAATGCAGTGCACTGAGTCCAGAGAGGTCCCTGGCACCACTGGGGATGCAGTGCAGTGAGTCCAGAGAGTGCCCTGGCACCACAGGGGATGCAGTGCAGTGAGTCCAGAGAGTGCACTGGCACCACTAGGGATGCAGTGCAGTGAGTCCAGAGAGTGCACTCGCACCACTGGGGATGCACTGCAGTGAGTCCAGAGAGTGCACTGGCACCACTGGGGATGCAGTGCAGTGAGTCCACAGAGTGCACTGGCACCACTGGGGATGCAGTGCAGTGAGTCCGCAGAGTGCACTGGCACCACTGGGGATACAGTGCAGTGAGTCCAGAGAGTTCACTGGCACCACTGGGGATGCACTGCAGTGAGTCCAGAGAGTGCACTGGCACTAGCTGGAGATGCAGCGCAGTGAGTCCAGAGAGTGCACTGGCACCATTGGGAAGCAGCGCAGTGAGTCCAGAGAGTGCACTGGCACCACTGGGGATGCACTGCCGTGAGTCCAGAGAGTGTACGGGCACCACTGGGGATGCACTGCCGTGCTTCCAGAGAGTGCACTGGCACCACTGGGGATGCACTGCAGTGAGTCCAGAGAGTGCACTGGCACCACTGGGGATGCAGTGCAGTGAGTCCAGAGAGAGCACTTGTACCACTGGGGATACAGTGCAGTGAGTCCAGAGAGGTCGCTGGCACCACTGGGGATGCAGTGCAGTGAGTCCAGAGAGTGCACTGGCACCACTGGGGATGCACTGCAGTGAGTCCAGAGAGGGCACTGGCACCACTGGGGATGCACCCCGGTGAGTCCAGAGAGTGCACTGGCACCACTGGGAATGCTGTGCACTGAGTCCAGAGAGGTCACTGGCACCACTGGGGATGCAGTGCAGTGAGTGCAGAGAGTGCCCTGGCACCACTGGGGATGCAGTGCAGTGAGTCCAGAGAGTGCACTGGCACCACTGGGGATGCACTGCAGTGAGTCCAGAGAGTGCACTGGCACCACTGGAGATGCAGCGCAGTGAGTCCAAAGAGTGTACTGGCACCACTGGGGAAGCAGCGCAGTGAGTCCAGAGAGTGCACTGGCACCACTGGGGATGCACTGCCGTGAGTCCAGAGAGTACACTGGTACCACTCGGGATGCACTGCCGTAAGTCCAGAGAGTGCACTGGCACCACTGGGGATGCACTGCAGTAAGTCCAGAGAGTGCACTGGCACTACTGGGGATGCAGTGCAATGAGTCCAGAGTGTGCACTGGCACCACTGGGGATGCACTGCAGTGAGTCCAGAGATTGCAGTGGCACCACCCCAGATGCAGTGCAGTGAGTCCAGAGAGTGCACTGGTTCGATTGGGGATGCAGTGCAGTGAGTCCAGAGAGTGCACTGGCACCACTGGGGATGCAATGCAGTGAGTCCAGAGAGGTCACTGGCACCACTGGGGATGCAGTGCAGTGAGTCCAGAGACTGCACTGGCACCTCTGGGGATGAACCCCGGTGAGTCCAGAGAGTGCACTGGCACCACTGCGGATGCACCCCGGCAAGTCCAGAGAGTGCACTGTCACCACTGGGGATGCAGTGCAGTGAGTCCAGAGAGTGCACTGGCAGCACTGGGGATGCAGTGCAGTGAGTCCAGAGAGTGCACTGGTACCACTGGGGATGCACTGCAGTGAGTCCAGAGAGTGCACTGGCACCACTGGGGATGCAGTGCAGTGAGTCCAGAGAGTGCACTGGTACCACTGGGGATGCACTGCCGTGAGTCCAGAGAGTACACTGGCACCACTCGGGATGCACTGCCGTAAATCCAGAGAGTGCACTGGCACCACTGGGGATGCACTGCCGTGCTTCCAGAGAGTGCACTCTCACCACTGGGGATGCAGTGCAGTGAGTCCACAGAGGGCACTGGCACCACTGGGGATGCAGTGCAGTGACTCCAGAGAGTGCACTGGCACCACTGGGGATGCACTGCAGTGAGTCCAGAGAGTGCACTGGTACCACTGGGGATGCACTGCAGTGAGTCCAGAGAGTGCACTGGCACCACTGGGAATGCACTGCAATGAGTCCAGAGAGTGCACTGGCACCACTGGGGATGCAGTGCAATGAGTACAGAGTGTGCACTGGCACCACTGGGGATGCACTGCAGTGAGTCCAGAGATTGCACTGGCACCACTGGGGATGCAGTGCAGTGAGTCCTGAGAGTGCACTGGTACGATTGGGGATGCAGTGCAGTGAATCCAGAGAGTGCACTGGCACCACTGGGGATGCAATGCAGTGAGTCCAGAGAGGTCACTGGCACCACTGGGGATGCAGTGCAGTGAGTCCAGAGACTGCACTGGCACCACTGGGGATGCAGTGCGGTGAGTCCAGAGAGTGCACTGGCACCACTGGGGATGCAGTGCAGTGAGTCCAGAGAGTGCACTGGCACCTCTGGGGATGCACCCCTGTGAGTCCAGAGAGTGCACTGGCACCACTGGTGATGCACCCCGGCAAGTCTAGAGAGTGCACTGTCACGACTGGGGATGCAGTGCAGTGAGTCCAGAGAGTGCACTGGCACCACAGGGGATGCAGTGCAGTGAGTCCAGAGAGTGCACTGGTACCACTGGGGATGCAGTGCAGTGAGTCCAGAGAGTGCACTGGCACCACTGGGGATGCACTGCAGTGAGTCCAGAGAGTGCACTGGCACCACTGGGGATGCACTGCAGTGAGACCAGAGATTGCAGTGGCACCACTGGGGATGCAGTGCAGTGAGTCCAGAGAGTGCACTGGTACGATTGGGGATGCACTGCAGTGAGTCCAGAGAGTGCACTGGCACCACTGGGGATGCAGTGCAGTGAGTCCAGAGAGTGCACTGGCACCACTGGGGATGCAGTGCAGTGACTCAAGAGAGTGCACTGGCACCACTGGGGATGCAGCGCAGTGAGTCCAGAGAGTGCACTGGCACCACTGGGGATGCAGCGCAGTGAGTCCAGAGAGTGCACTGGCACCACTGGGGATGCAGTGCAGTGAGTCCAGAGAGTGCACTGGCACCACTGGGGATGCAGTGCAGTGAGTCCACAGAGTGCACTGGCACCACTGGGGATGCAGCGCAGTGAGTCCAGAGAGTGCACTGGCACCACTGGGGATGCAGTGCAGTGAGTCCAGAGAGTGCACTGGCACCACTGGGGATGCACTGCAGTGAGTCCAGAGAGTGCACTGGCACCACTGGGGATGCAGTGCCGTGAGTCCAGAGAGTGCACTGGCACCACTGGGGATGCACTGCAGTGAGTCCACAGAGTGCACTGGCACCACTGGGGATGAGTGCAGTGAGTCCAGAGAGTGCACTGGCACCACTGGGGATGCACTGCAGTAAGTGCAGAGAGTGCACTGGCACCATTGGGGATGCAGTGCAGTGTGTCCAGAGAGTGCACTGGGACCACTGGGGATGCACTGCAGTGAGTCCAGAGAGTGCACGGGCACCCTTGGGGATGCAGTGCAGTGAGTCCAGAGAGTGCACTGGCACCACTGGGGATGAAGTGCAGTGAGTCCAGAGAGAGCACTTGTACCACTGGCGATACAGTGCAGTGAGTCCAGAGAGTGCACTGGCACCACTGGGGATGCAGCGCAGTGAGTCCAGAGAGGTCACTGGCACCACTGGGGATGCAGTGCAGTGAGTCCAGAGAGTGCACTGGCACTACTGGGGATGCAGTGCAATGAGTCCAGAGTGTGCACTGGCACCACTGGGGATGCACTGCAGTGAGTCCAGAGATTGCAGTGGCACCACCCCAGATGCAGTGCAGTGAGTCCAGAGAGTGCACTGGTTCGATTGGGGATGCAGTGCAGTGAGTCCAGAGAGTGCACTGGCACCACTGGGGATGCAATGCAGTGAGTCCAGAGAGGTCACTGGCACCACTGGGGATGCAGTGCAGTGAGTCCAGAGACTGCACTGGCACCTCTGGGGATGAACCCCGGTGAGTCCAGAGAGTGCACTGGCACCACTGCGGATGCACCCCGGCAAGTCCAGAGAGTGCACTGTCACCACTGGGGATGCAGTGCAGTGAGTCCAGAGAGTGCACTGGCAGCACTGGGGATGCAGTGCAGTGAGTCCAGAGAGTGCACTGGTACCACTGGGGATGCACTGCAGTGAGTCCAGAGAGTGCACTGGCACCACTGGGGATGCAGTGCAGTGAGTCCAGAGAGTGCACTGGTACCACTGGGGATGCACTGCCGTGAGTCCAGAGAGTACACTGGCACCACTCGGGATGCACTGCCGTAAATCCAGAGAGTGCACTGGCACCACTGGGGATGCACTGCCGTGCTTCCAGAGAGTGCACTCTCACCACTGGGGATGCAGTGCAGTGAGTCCACAGAGGGCACTGGCACCACTGGGGATGCAGTGCAGTGACTCCAGAGAGTGCACTGGCACCACTGGGGATGCACTGCAGTGAGTCCAGAGAGTGCACTGGTACCACTGGGGATGCACTGCAGTGAGTCCAGAGAGTGCACTGGCACCACTGGGAATGCACTGCAATGAGTCCAGAGAGTGCACTGGCACCACTGGGGATGCAGTGCAATGAGTACAGAGTGTGCACTGGCACCACTGGGGATGCACTGCAGTGAGTCCAGAGATTGCACTGGCACCACTGGGGATGCAGTGCAGTGAGTCCTGAGAGTGCACTGGTACGATTGGGGATGCAGTGCAGTGAATCCAGAGAGTGCACTGGCACCACTGGGGATGCAATGCAGTGAGTCCAGAGAGGTCACTGGCACCACTGGGGATGCAGTGCAGTGAGTCCAGAGACTGCACTGGCACCACTGGGGATGCAGTGCGGTGAGTCCAGAGAGTGCACTGGCACCACTGGGGATGCAGTGCAGTGAGTCCAGAGAGTGCACTGGCACCTCTGGGGATGCACCCCTGTGAGTCCAGAGAGTGCACTGGCACCACTGGTGATGCACCCCGGCAAGTCTAGAGAGTGCACTGTCACGACTGGGGATGCAGTGCAGTGAGTCCAGAGAGTGCACTGGCACCACAGGGGATGCAGTGCAGTGAGTCCAGAGAGTGCACTGGTACCACTGGGGATGCAGTGCAGTGAGTCCAGAGAGTGCACTGGCACCACTGGGGATGCACTGCAGTGAGTCCAGAGAGTGCACTGGCACCACTGGGGATGCACTGCAGTGAGACCAGAGATTGCAGTGGCACCACTGGGGATGCAGTGCAGTGAGTCCAGAGAGTGCACTGGTACGATTGGGGATGCACTGCAGTGAGTCCAGAGAGTGCACTGGCACCACTGGGGATGCAGTGCAGTGAGTCCAGAGAGTGCACTGGCACCACTGGGGATGCAGTGCAGTGACTCAAGAGAGTGCACTGGCACCACTGGGGATGCAGCGCAGTGAGTCCAGAGAGTGCACTGGCACCACTGGGGATGCAGCGCAGTGAGTCCAGAGAGTGCACTGGCACCACTGGGGATGCAGTGCAGTGAGTCCAGAGAGTGCACTGGCACCACTGGGGATGCAGTGCAGTGAGTCCACAGAGTGCACTGGCACCACTGGGGATGCAGCGCAGTGAGTCCAGAGAGTGCACTGGCACCACTGGGGATGCAGTGCAGTGAGTCCAGAGAGTGCACTGGCACCACTGGGGATGCACTGCAGTGAGTCCAGAGAGTGCACTGGCACCACTGGGGATGCAGTGCCGTGAGTCCAGAGAGTGCACTGGCACCACTGGGGATGCACTGCAGTGAGTCCACAGAGTGCACTGGCACCACTGGGGATGAGTGCAGTGAGTCCAGAGAGTGCACTGGCACCACTGGGGATGCACTGCAGTAAGTGCAGAGAGTGCACTGGCACCATTGGGGATGCAGTGCAGTGTGTCCAGAGAGTGCACTGGGACCACTGGGGATGCACTGCAGTGAGTCCAGAGAGTGCACGGGCACCCTTGGGGATGCAGTGCAGTGAGTCCAGAGAGTGCACTGGCACCACTGGGGATGAAGTGCATTGAGTCCAGAGAGAGCACTTGTACCACTGGCGATACAGTGCAGTGAGTCCAGAGAGTGCACTGGCACCACTGGGGATGCAGCGCAGTGAGTCCAGAGAGGTCACTGGCACCACTGGGGATGCAGTGCAGTGAGTCCAGAGAGTGCACTGGCACCACTGGGGATGCAGTGCAGTGAGTCCAGAGAGGGCACTGGCACCACTGGGGATGCACCCCGGTGAGTCCAGAGAGTGCACTGGCACCACTGGGAATGCTGTGCACTGAGTCCAGAGAGGTCACTGGCACCACTGGGGATGCAGTGCAGTGAGTGCAGAGAGTGCCCTGGCACCACTGGGGATGCAGTGCAGTGAGTCCAGAGAGTGCACTGGCACCACTGGGGATGCAGTGCCGTGAGTCCAGAGAGTGCACTGGCACCACTGGGGATGCACTGCAATGAGTCCAGAGAGTGCACTGGCACCAATGGCAATGCAGTGCAGTGAGTCCACAGAGTGCCTTGGCACCACTGGGGATGCAGTGCGTTGAGTCCAGAGAGTACACTGGCACCACTGGGGATGCAGTGCAGTGAGTCCAGAGAGTGCAATGGCACCACTGGGGATGCAGTGCCGTTGGTCCGGAGAGTGCACTAGCACCACTGGGGATGCAGTGCCGTGAGTCCAGAGTGTGCACTGGCACCACTGGGGATGCAGTGCTGTGAGTCCAGAGAGTGCACTGGCACCACTGGGGGTGCAGTGCAGTGAGTCCAGAGAGTGCACTGGCACCACTGGGGATGCAGTGCAGTGAGTCCAGAGAGTGCACTGGCACCAGTGGGGATGCACTGCAGTGAGTCCAGAGAGTGCACTGGCACCACTGGGGATGCAGTGCAGTGAGTCCAGAGAGTGCACTGGCACCACTGGGGATGCAGTGCCGTGAGTCCAGAGAGTGCACTGGCACCACTGGCGATGCAGCGCAGTGAGTCCAGAGAGTGCACTGGCACCACCGGGGATGCAGTGCCGTGAGTCCAGAGAGTGCAGTGGCACCACTGGGGATGCAGTGCAGTGAGTCCAAAGAGTGCAGTTGCACCACTGGGGATGCAGTGCAGTGAGTCCAGAGAGTGCACTGGCACCACTGGGGATGCACTGCAGTGAGCTCAGAGAGTGCACTGGCACCACTGGGGATGCAGTGCAGTGAGTCCAGAGAGTGTACTGGCACCACTGGGGATGCAGTGCCGTGAGGCCAGAGATTGCACTGGCACCACTGGGGATGTAGTGCAGTGAGTCCAGAGAGGTCACTGGCACCACTGGCGATGCAGGGCAGTGAGTCCAGAGAGTGCACAGGCACCACTGGGGATGCACCCCGGTGAGTGCAGAGAGTGCACTGGCACCACTGGGGATGCACCCCGGCAAGTCCAGAGAGTGCACTGTCACCACTTGGGATGCAGTGCAGTGAGTCCAGAGAGTGCACTGGCACCACTGGGGATGCAGTGCAGTGAGTCCACAGAGGGCACTGGCACCACTGGGGATGCAGTGCAGTGTGTCCAGAGAGTTCCCCGGCACCACTGGGGATGCACTGCAGTGAGTCCAGAGAGTGCAGTGGCACCACTGCGGATGCAGTGTAGTGAGTCCAAAGAGTGCACTGGCACCACTGGGGATGCACTGCAGTGAGTCCAGAGAGTGTACTGGCACCACTGGGGATGCAGTGCAGTGAGTCCAGAGAGTGCACTGACACCACTGGGGATGCACTGCAGTGAGTCCAGAGAGTGCACTGGCACCATTGGGGATGCAGTGCAGTGAGTCCAGAGAGTGCACTGGCACCACTGGGGATGCACCCCGGCAGGTCTAGAGAGTGCACTGTCACCACTGGGGATGCAGTGCAGTGAGTCCAGAGAGTGCACTGGCACCACAGGGAATGCAGTGCAGTGAGTCCAGAGAGTGCACTGGCACCACTGGGGATGCACTGCAGTGAGTCCAGGAGTGCACTGGCACCACTGGGGATGCACTGCAGTGAGTCCAGAGAGTGCACTGGCACCACAGGGGATGCAGTGCAGTGAGTCCACAGAGTGCACTGGCACCACTGGGGATGCAGTGCAGTGAATCCAGAGAGTGCACTGGAACCACTGGGGATGCAGTGCAGTGAGTCCAGAGAGTGCACTTGCACCACTGGGGATACAGTGAAGTGAGTCCAGAGAGTGCACTGGCACCACTGGGGATGCAGCGCAGTGAGTCCAGAGAGTGCACTGGCACCACTGGGGATGCACTGCCGTGAGTCCAGAGAGTGCACTGGCACCACTGGGGATGCAGTGCAGTGAGTCCAGAGAGTGCACTGGCACCACTGGGGATGCACTGCAGTAAGTGCAGAGAGTGCACTGGCACCACTGGGGATGCAGTGCAGTGTGTCCAGAGAGTGCCCTGGCACCTTTGGGGATGCAGTGCAGTGAGTCCAGAGAGTGCACTGGCACCACTGGGGATGCAGTGCAGTGAGTCCAGAGAGTGCAGTTGCACCACTGGGGATGCAGTGCAGTGAGTCCAGAGAGTGCACTGGCACCACCTGGGATGCACTGCAGTCAGTCCTGAGAGTGCACTGGCAATAGCTGGAGATGCAGCGCAGTGAGTCCAGAGAGTGCACTGGCAGCATTGGGAAGCAGCGCAGTGAGTCCAGAGAGTGCACTGGCACCACTGGGGATGCACTGCCGTGAGTCCAGAGAGAGCACGGGCACCACTGGGGATGCAGTGCCGTGCTTCCAGAGAGTGCACTGGCACCACTGGGGATGCAGTGCAGTGAGTCCAGAGAGAGCACTTGTACCACTGGGGATACAGTGCAGTGAGTCCAGAGAGTGCACTGGCACCACTGGGGATGCAGCGCAGTGAGTCCAGAGAGGTCACTGGCACCACTGGGGATGCAGTGCAGTGAGTCCAGAGAGTGCACTGGCAGCACTGGGGATGCACTGCAGTGAGTCCAGACAGTGCACTGGCACCACTGGGGATGCAGTGCAGTGAGTCCAGAGAGTGGACTGGCACCACTGGGAATGCTGTGCACTGAGTCCAGAGAGGTCACTCGCACCACTGGGGATGCAGTGCAGTGAGTGCAGAGAGTGCCCTGGCACCACTGGGGATGCAGTGCAGTGAGTCCAGAGAGTGCACTGGCACCACTGGGGATGCACCCCGGTGAGTCCAGAGAGTGCACTGGCACCACTGGGGATGCAGTGCCGTGAGTCCAGAGAGTGCACTGGCACCACTGGGGATGCACTGCAATGAGTCCAGAGAGTGCACTGGCACCAATGGCAATGCAGTGCAGTGAGTCAACAGAGTGCCTTGGCACCACTGGGGATGCAGTGCAGTGAGTCCAGAGAGTACACTGGCACCACTGGGGATGCAGTGCAGTGAGTCCAGAGAGTGCAATGGCACCACTGGGGATGCAGTGCCGTTGGTCCGGAGAGTGCACTAGCACCACTGGGGATGCAGTGCCGTGAGTCCAGAGTGTGCACTGGCACCACTGGGGATGCAGTGCAGTGAGTCCAGAGAGTGCACTGGCACCACTGGGGATGCAGTGCTGTGAGTCCAGAGAGTGCACTGGCACCACTGGGGGTGCAGTGCAGTGAGTCCAGAGAGTGCACTGGCACCACTGGGGATGCAGTGCAGTGAGTCCAGAGAGTGCACTGGCACCAGTGGGGATGCACTGCAGTGAGTCCAGAGAGTGCACTGGCACCACTGGGGATGCAGTGCAGTGAGTCCAGAGAGTGCACTGGCACGACTGGCGATGCCGTGCCGTGAGTCCAGAGAGTGCACTGGCACCACTGGGGATGCAGCGCAGTGAGTCCAGAGAGTGCACTGGCACCACCGGGGATGCAGTGCCGTGAGTCCAGAGAGTGCAGTGGCACCACTGGGGATGCAGTGCAGTGAGTCCAAAGAGTGCACTGGCACCACTGGGGATGCAGTGCAGTGAGTGCAGAGAGTGCCCTGGCACCACTGGGGATGCAGTGCAGTGAGTCCAGAGAGTGCACTGGCACCACTGGGGATGCAGTGCAGTGAGTCCAGAGAGTGCACTGGCACCACTCGGGATGCAGTGCCGTGAGTCCAGAGAGTGCACTGGCACCACTGGGGATGCAGTGCCGTGAGTCCAGAGAGTGCACTGGCACCACTGGGGATGCAGTGCAGTGAGTCCACAGAGTGCCTTGGCACCACTGGGGATGCAGTGCAGTGAGTCCAGAGAGTACACTGGCACCACTGGGGATGCAGTGCAGTGAGTCCAGAGAGTGCAATGGCACCACTGGGGATGCAGTGCCGTTGGTCCGGAGAGTGCACTAGCACCATTGAAGATGCAGTGCCGTGAGTCCAGAGTGTGCACTGGCACCAATGGGGATGCACTGCAGTGAGTCCAGAGAGTGCACTGGCACCACTGGGGATGCAGTGCTGTGAGTCCAGAGAGTGCACTGGCACCAGTAGGGATGCACTGCAGTGAGTCCAGAGAGTGCACTGGCACCACTGGGGATGCAGTGCAGTGAGTCCAGAGAGTGCACTGGCACCAGTGGGGATGCACTGCAGTGAGTCCAGAGAGTGCACTGGCACCACTGGGGATGCAGTGCAGTGAGTCCAGAGAGTGCACTGTCACCACTGGGGATGCAGTGCCGTGAGTCCAGAGAGTGCACTGGCACCACTGGGGATGCAGCGCAGTGAGTCCAGAGAGTGCACTGGCACCACCGGGGATGCAGTGCCGTGAGTCCAGAGAGTGCAGTGGCACCACTGGGAATGCAGTGCAGTGAGTCCAAAGAGTGCACTGGCACCACTGGGGATGCAGTGCAGTGAGTCCAGAGAGTGCACTGGCACCACTGGGGATGCACTGCAGTGAGCTCAGAGAGTGCACTGGCACCACTGGGGATGCAGTGCAGTGAGTCCAGAGAGTGTACTGGCACCACTGGGGATGCAGTGCAGTGAGTCCAGAGAGTGCACTGGCACCTCTGGGGATGCAGTGCAGTGAGTCCAGAGAGTGCACTGGCACCACTGGGGATGCAGTGCAGTGAGTCCAGAGAGTGCACTGGCACCACTGGGGATGCAGTGCGGTGAGGCCAGAGATTGCACTGGCACCACTGGGGATGCAGTGCAGTGAGTCCAGAGAGTGCACTGGCACCACTGGGGATGCACCCCGGTGAGTCCAGAGAGTGCACTGGCACCACTGGGGATGCACCCCGGCAAGTCCAGAGAGTGCACTGTCACCACTTGGGATGCAGTGCAGTGAGTCCAGAGAGTGCACTGGCCCCACTGGGGATGCAGTGCAGTTAGTCCACAGAGGGCACTGGCACCACTGGGGATGCAGTGCCTTGAGTCCAGAGAGTGCACTGGCACCAGTGGGGATGCACTGCAGTGAGTCCAGAGAGTGCACTGGCACCACTGGGGATGCAGTGCAGTGAGTCCAGAGAGTGCACTGGCACGACTGGCGATGCCGTGCCGTGAGTCCAGAGAGTGCACTGGCACCACTGGGGATGCAGTGCAGTGAGTCCAGAGAGTGCACTGGCACCACCGGGGATGCAGTGCCGTGAGTCCAGAGAGTGCAGTGGCACCACTGGGGATGCAGTGCAGTGAGTCCAAAGAGTGCACTGGCACCACTGGGGATGCAGTGCAGTGAGTGCAGAGAGTGCCCTGGCACCACTGGGGATGCAGTGCAGTGAGTCCAGAGAGTGCACTGGCACCACTGGGGATGCAGTGCAGTGAGTCCAGAGAGTGCACTGGCACCACTGGGGATGCAGTGCCGTCAGTCCAGAGAGTGCACTGGCACCACTGGGGATGCAGTGCCGTGAGTCCAGAGAGTGCACTGGCACCAATGGCAATGCAGTGCAGTGAGTCCACAGAGTGCCTTGGCACCACTGGGGATGCAGTGCAGTGAGTCCAGAGAGTACACTGGCACCACTGGGGATGCAGTGCAATGAGTCCAGAGAGTGCAATGGCACCACTGGGGATGCAGTGCCGTTGGTCCGGAGAGTGCACTAGCACCACTGGGGATGCAGTGCCGTGAGTCCAGAGTGTGCACTGGCACCACTGGGGATGCACTGCAGTGAGTCCAGAGAGTGCACTGGCACCACTGGGGATGCAGTGCTGTGAGTCCAGAGAGTGCACTGGCACCACTGGGGATGCAGTGCCGTGAGTCCAGAGAGTGCACTGGCACCAGTGGGGATGCACTGCAGTGAGTCCAGAGAGTGCACTGGCACCACTGGGGATGCAGTGCAGTGAGTCCAGAGAGTGCACTGGCACCACTGGGGATGCAGTGCCGTGAGTCCAGAGAGTGCACTGGCACCACTGGGGATGCAGTGCCGTGAGTCCAGAGAGTGCACTGGCACCACTGGGGGTGCAGTGCAGTGAGTCCAGAGAGTGCACTGGCACCACTGGGGATGCAGTGCCGTGAGTCCAGAGAGTGCACTGGCACCACTGGGGATGCACTGCAGTGAGTCCAGAGAGTGCACTGGCACCACTGGGGATGCAGTGCAGTGAGTCCAGAGAGTGCACTGGCACCACTGGGGATGCAGTGCCGTGAGTCCAGAGAGTGCACTGGCACCACCGGGGATGCAGTGCCGTGAGTCCAGAGAGTGCAGTGGCACCACTGGGAATGCAGTGCAGTGAGTCCAGAGAGTGCACTGGCACCACTGGGGATGCAGTGCAGTGAGTCCAGAGATTGCACTGGCACCACTGGGGATGCAGTGCGGTGAGGCCAGAGATTGCACTGGCACCACTGGGGATGCAGTGCAGTGAGTCCAGAGAGGTCACTGGCACCACTGGGGATGCAGTGCAGTGAGTCCAGAGAGTGCACTGGCACCACTGGGGATGCACCCCGGTGAGTCCAGAGAGTGCATTGGCACCACTGGGGATGCACCCCGGCAAGTCCAGAGAGTGCACTGTCACCACTTGGGATGCACTGCAGTGAGTCCAGAGAGTGCACTGGCCCCACTGGGGATGCAGTGCAGTTAGTCCACAGAGGGCACTGGCACCACTGGGGATGCAGTGCAGTGAGTCCAGAGAGTGCCCCGGCACCACTGGGGATGCACTGCAGTGAGTCCAGAGAGTGCAGTGGCACCACTGCGGATGCAGTGCAGTGAATCCAGAGAGTGCACTGGCACCACTGGGGATGCAGTGCAGTGAGTCCAGAGAGTGCACTGACACCACTGGGGATGCACTGCAGTGAGTCCAGAGAGTGCACTGGCACCAGTGGGGATGCAGGGCAGTGACTCCAGAGAGTGCACTGGCACCACTGGGGATGCAGTGCAGTGAGTCCAGAGAGTGCACTGGCACCACTGGGGATGCACCCCGGCAAGTCTAGAGAGTGCACTGTCACCACTGGAGATGCAGTGCAGTGAGTCCAGAGAGTGCACTGGCACCACAGGGGATGCAGTGCAGTGAGTCCAGAGAGTGCACTGGCACCACTGGGGATGCACTGCAGTGAGTCCAGGAGTGCACTGGCACCACTGGGGATGCACTGCAGTGAGTCCAGAGAGTGCACTGGCACCACTGGGGATGCAGTGCAGTTAGTCCAGAGAGTGCACTGGAACCACTGGGGATGCAGTGCAGTGAATCCAGAGAGTGCACTGGAACCACTGGGGATGCAGTGCAGTGAGTCCAGAGAGTGCACTTGCACCACTGGGGATACAGTGCAGTGAGTCCAGAGAGTGCACTGGCACCACTGGGGATGCAGCGCAGTGAGTCCAGAGAGTGCACTGGCACCACTGGGGATGCACTGCCGTGCCTCCAGAGAGTGCACTGGCACCACTGGGGATGCACTGCCGTGAGTCCAGAGAGTGCACTGGCACCACTGGGGATGCAGTGCAGTGAGTCCAGAGAGTGCACTGGCAGCACTGGTGATGCACTGCAGTAAGTGCAGAGAGTGCACTGGCACCACTGGGGATGCAGTGCAGTGTGTCCAGAGAGTGCCCTGGCACCTTTGGGGATGCAGTGCAGTGAGTCCAGAGAGTGCACTGGCACCACTGGGGGTGCAGTGCAGTGAGTCCAGAGAGTGCACTGGCACCACTGGGGATGCAGTGCAGTGAGTCCAGAGAGTGCACTGGCACCGCTGGAGATGCAGTGCAGTGAGTCCAGAGAGTGCACTGGCACCACCTGGGATGCACTGCAGTGTGTCCTGAGAGCGCATTGGCACCACTGGGGATGCAGTGCAGTGACTCCAGAGAGTGCACTGGCACCACTGGGGAAGCAGTGCAGTGAGTCCAGAGAGTGCACTGGCACCTCTGGGGATGCAGTGCAGTGAGTCCAGAGAGTGCACTGGCACCACTGGGGATGCAGTGCAGTGAGTCCAGAGAGTGCAGTTGCACCACTGGGGATACAGTGCAGTGTCCAGAGAGTGCACTGGCACCACTGGGGATGCAGCGCAGTGAGTCCAGAGACTGCACTGGCACCACTGGGGATGCAGTGCAGTGAGTCCAGAGAGAGCACTGGCACCACTGGGGATGCACTGCAGTGAGTCCAGAGAGGGCACTGGCACTATTGGGGATGCACCCCGGTGAGTCCAGAGAGTGCACTGGCACCACTGGTAATGCAGTGCACTGAGTCCAGAGAAGTCACTGGCACCACTGGGGATGCAGTGCAGTGAGTCCAGAGAGTGCCCTGGCACCACAGGTAATGCAGTGCAGTGAGTCCAGAGAGTGCACTGGCACCACTAGGGATGCAGTGCAGTGAGTCCAGAGAGTGCACTGGCACCACTGGGGATGCACTGCAGTGAGTCCAGAGAGTGCACTGGCACCACTGGAGATGCAGTGCGGTGAGTCCAGAGAGTGCACTGTCAGCACTGGGGATGCAGTGCAGTGAGTCCAGAGAGTGCACTGGCACCACTGGGGATGCAGTGCAGTGAGTGCAGTGAGTGCACTGGCACCACTGGGGATGCACTGCAGTGAGTCCAGAGAGTGCACTGCAACCACTGGGGATGCACTGCAGTGAGTCCAGGAGTGCACTGGCACCACTGGGGATTCAGTGCAGTTAGTCCAGAGAGTGCACTGGAACCACTGGGGATGCAGTGCAGTGAATCCAGAGAGTGCACTGGAACCACTGGGGATGCAGTGCAGTGAGTCCAGAGAGTGCACTTGCACCACTGGGGATACAGTGCAGTGAGTCCAGAGAGTGCACTGGCACCACTGGGGATGCAGCGCAGTGAGTCCAGAGAGTGCACTGGCACCACTGGGGATGCACTGCCGTGCCTCCAGAGAGTGCACTGGCACCACTGGGGATGCACTGCCGTGAGTCCAGAGAGTGCACTGGCACCACTGGGGATGCAGTGCAGTGAGTCCAGAGAGTGCACTGGCAGCACTGGTGATGCACTGCAGTAAGTGCAGAGAGTGCACTGGCACCACTGGGGATGCAGTGCAGTGTGTCCAGAGAGTGCCCTGGCACCTTTGGGGATGCAGTGCAGTGAGTCCAGAGAGTGCACTGGCACCACTGGGGGTGCAGTGCAGTGAATCCAGAGAGTGCACTGGAACCACTGGGGATGCAGTGCAGTGAGTCCAGAGAGTGCACTTGCACCACTGGGGATACAGTGCAGTGAGTCCAGAGAGTGCACTGGCACCACTGGGGATGCAGCGCAGTGAGTCCAGAGAGTGCACTGGCACCACTGGGGATGCACTGCCGTGCCTCCAGAGAGTGCACTGGCACCACTGGGGATGCACTGCCGTGAGTCCAGAGAGTGCACTGGCACCACTGGGGATGCAGTGCAGTGAGTCCAGAGAGTGCACTGGCAGCACTGGTGATGCACTGCAGTAAGTGCAGAGAGTGCACTGGCACCACTGGGGATGCAGTGCAGTGTGTCCAGAGAGTGCCCTGGCACCTTTGGGGATGCAGTGCAGTGAGTCCAGAGAGTGCACTGGCACCACTGGGGGTGCAGTGCAGTGAGTCCAGAGAGTGCACTGGCACCACTGGGGATGCAGTGCAGTGAGTCCAGAGAGTGCACTGGCACCGCTGGAGATGCAGTGCAGTGAGTCCAGAGAGTGCACTGGCACCACCTGGGATGCACTGCAGTGTGTCCTGAGAGCGCATTGGCACCACTGGGGATGCAGTGCAGTGACTCCAGAGAGTGCACTGGCACCACTGGGGATGCAGTGCAGTGAGTCCAGAGAGTGCACTGGCACCTCTGGGGATGCAGTGCAGTGAGTCCAGAGAGTGCACTGGCACCACTGGGGATGCAGTGCAGTGAGTCCAGAGAGTGCAGTTGCACCACTGGGGATACAGTGCAGTGAGTCCAGAGAGTGCACTGGCACCACTGGGGATGCAGCGCAGTGAGTCCAGAGAGTGCACTGGCACCACTGGGGATGCAGTGCAGTGAGTCCAGAGAGAGCACTGGCACCACTGGGGATGCACTGCAGTGAGTCCAGAGAGGGCACTGGCACTATTGGGGATGCACCCCGGTGAGTCCAGAGAGTGCACTGGCACCACTGGTAATGCAGTGCACTGAGTCCAGAGAAGTCACTGGCACCACTGGGGATGCAGTGCAGTGAGTCCAGAGAGTGCCCTGGCACCACAGGTAATGCAGTGCAGTGAGTCCAGAGAGTGCACTGGCACCACTAGGGATGCAGTGCAGTGAGTCCAGAGAGTGCACTGGCACCACTGGGGATGCACTGCAGTGAGTCCAGAGAGTGCACTGGCACCACTGGAGATGCAGTGCGGTGAGTCCAGAGAGTGCACTGTCAGCACTGGGGATGCAGTGCAGTGAGTCCAGAGAGTGCACTGGCACCACTGGGGATGCAGTGCAGTGAGTGCAGTGAGTGCACTGGCACCACTGGGGATGCACTGCAGTGAGTCCAGAGAGTGCACTGGCACCACTGGGGATGCAGTGCAGTGAGTCCACAGAGTGCACTGGCACCACTGGGGATGCAGTGCAGTGAATCCAGAGAGTGCACTGTCACCACTGGGGATGCAGTGCAGTGAGTCCAGAGAGTGCACTTGCACCACTGTTGATACAGTGCAGTGAGTCCAGAGAGTGCACTGGCACCTAAGGGGATGCAGCGCAGTGAGTCCAGAGAGTGCACTGGCACCACTGGGGATGCACTGCCGTGCTTCCAGAGAGTGCACTGGCACCAGTGGGGATGCAGTGCAGTGAGTCCAGAGAGTGCACTGGCACCACTGGGGATGCAGTGCAGTGAGTCCAGAGAGTGCACTGGCACCACTGGTGATGCACTGCAGTAAGTGCAGAGAGTGCACTGGCACCTCTGGGGATGCAGTGCAGTGTGTCCAGAGAGTGCCCTGGCACCTTTGGGGATGCAGTGCAGTGAGTCCAGAGAGTGCACTGGCACCACTGGGGGTGCAGTGCAGTGAGTCCAGAGAGTGCACTGGCACCACTGGGGATGCAGTGCAGTGAGTCCAGAGAGTGCACTGGCACCGCTGGAGATGCAGTGCAGTGAGTCCAGAGAGTGCACTGGCACCACCTGGGATGCACTGCAGTGAGTCCTGAGAGTGCACTGGCACTAGCTGGAGATGCAACGCAGTGAGTCCAGAGAGTGCACTGGCACCATTGGGAAGCAGCGCAGTGAGTCCAGAGAGTGCACTGGCACCACTGGGGATGCAGTGCCGTGAGTCCAGAGAGTGCACGGGCACCACTGGGGATGCACTGCCGTGCTTCCAGAGAGTGCACTGGCACCACTGGGGATGCACTGCAGTGAGTCCAGAGAGTGCACTGGCACCACTGGGGATGCGGTGCAGTGAGTCCAGAGAGAGCACTTGTACCACTGGGGATACAGTGCAGTGAGTCCAGAGAGTGCACTGGCACCACTCGGGATGCAGCGCAGTGAGTCCAGAGAGGTCACTGGCACCACTGGGGATGCAGTGCAGTGAGTCCAGAGAGTGCACTGGCACCACTGGGGATGCACTGCAGTGAGTCCAGAGAGGGCACTGGCACCACTGGGGATGCACTGCAGTGAGTCCAGATAGTGCACTGGCACCACTGGGGATGCAGGGCAGTGACTCCAGAGAGTGCACTGGCACCACTGGGGATGCAGTGCAGTGAGTCCAGAGAGTGCACTGTCAGCACTGGGGATGCACCCCGGCAAGTCTAGAGAGTGGACCGTCACCACTGGGGATGCAGTGCAGTGAGTCCAGAGAGTGCACTGGCACCACAGGGGATGCAGTGCAGTGAGTCCAGAGAGTGCACTGGCACCACTGGGGATGCACTGCAGTGAGTCCAGGAGTGCACTGGCACCACTGGGGATGCACTGCAGTGAGTCCAGAGAGTGCACTGGCACCACTGGGGATGCAGTGCAGTGAGTGCAGAGAGTGCACTGGCACCACTGGGGATGCAGTGCAGTGAATCCAGAGAGTGCACGGGAACCACTGGGGATGCAGTGGAGTGAGTCCAGAGAGTGCACTTGCACCACTGGGGATACAGTGCAGTGAGTCCAGAGAGTGCACTGGCACCACTGGAAATGCAGCGCAGTGAGTCCAGAGAGTGCACTGGCACCACTGGGGATGCACAGCCGTGCTTCCAGAGAGTGCACTGGCACCACTGGGGATGCACTGCCGTGAGTCCAGAGAGTGCACTGGCACCACTGGGGATGCAGTGCAGTGAGTCCAGAGAGTGCACTGGCAGCACTGGTGATGCACTGCAGTAAGTGCAGAGAGTGCACTGGCACCACTGGGGATGCAGTGCAGTGTGTCCAGAGAGTGCCCTGGCACCTTTGGGGATGCAGTGCAGTGAGTCCAGAGAGTGCAGTGGCACCACTGGGGGTGCAGTGCAGTGAGTCCAGAGAGTGCACTGGCACCACTGGGGATGCAGTGCAGTGAGTCCAGAGAGTGCACTGGCACCGCTGGAGATGCAGTGCAGTGAGTCCAGAGAGTGCACTGGCATCACCTGGGATGCACTGCAGTGTGTCCTGAGAGCGCATTGGCACCACTGGGGATGCAGGGCAGTGACTCCAGAGAGTGCACTGGCACCACTGGGGATGCAGTGCAGTGAGTCCAGAGAGTGCACTGGCACCACTGGGGATGCAGCGCAGTGAGTCCAGAGAGTGCACTGGCACCACCGGGGATGCAGTGCCGTGAGTCCAGAGAGTGCAGTGGCACCACTGGGGATGCAGTGCAGTGAGTCCAGAGAGTGCACTGGCACCACTGGGGATGCAGTGCCGTGAGTCCAGAGAGTGCACTGGCACCACTGGGGATGCAGTGCCGTGAGTCCAGAGAGTGCACTGGCACCAATGGCAATGCAGTGCAGTGAGTCCACAGAGTGCCTTGGCACCACTGGGGATGCAGTGCAGTGAGTCCAGAGAGTACACTGGCACCACTGGGGATGCAGTGCAGTGAGTCCAGAGAGTGCAATGGCACCACTGGGGATGCAGTGCCGTTGGTCCGGAGAGTGCACTAGCACCACTGGGGATGCAGTGCCGTGAGTCCAGAGTGTGCACTGGCACCACTGGGGATGCACTGCAGTGAGTCCAGAGAGTGCACTGGCACCACTGGGGATGAAGTGCTGTGAGTCCAGAGAGTGCACTGGCACCACTGGGGGTGCAGTGCAGTGAGTCCAGAGAGTGCACTGGCACCACTGGGGATGCAGTGCCGTGAGTCCAGAGAGTGCACTGGCACCAGTGGGGATGCACTGCAGTGAGTCCAGAGAGTGCACTGGCACCACTGGGGATGCAGTGCAGTGAGTCCAGAGATTGCACTGGCACCACTGGGGATGCAGTGCCGTGAGTCCAGAGAGTGCACTGGCACCACTGGGGATGCAGCGCAGTGAGTCCAGAGAGTGCACTGGCACCACCGGGGATGCAGTGCCGTGAGTCCAGAGAGTGCAGTGGCACCACTGGGAATGCAGTGCAGTGAGTCCAAAGAGTGCACTGGCACCGCTGGGGATGCAGTGCAGTGAGTCCAGAGATTGCACTGGCACCACTGGGGATGCACTGCAGTGAGCTCAGAGAGTGGACTGGCACCACTGGGGATGCAGTGCAGTGAGTCCAGAGAGTGTACTGGCACCACTGGGGATGCAGTGCAGTGAGTCCAGAGAGTGCACTGGCACCACTGGGGATGCAGTGCAGTGAGTCCAGAGAGGTCACTGGCACCACTGGGGATGCAGTGCAGTGAGTCCAGAGAGTGCACTGGCACCACTGGGGATGCACCCCGGTGAGTCCAGAGAATGCACTGGCACCACTGGGGATGCACCCCGGCAAGTCCAGAGAGTGCACTGTCACCACTTGGGATGCAGTGCAGTGAGTCCAGAGAGTGCACTGGCCCCACTGGGGATGCAGTGCAGTGAGTCCACAGAGGGCACTGGCACCACTGGGGATGCACTGCAGTGAGTCCAGAGAGTGCCCCGGCACCACTGGGGATGCACTGCAGTGAGTCCAGAGAGTGCAGTGGCACCACTGGGGATGCAGTGCAGTGAGTCCAAAGAGTGCACTGGCACCACTGGGGATGCACTGCAGTGAGTCCAGAGAGTGTACTGGCACCACTGGGGATGCAGTGCAGTGAGTCCAGAGAGTGCACTGACACCACTGGGGATGCACTGCAGTGAGTCCAGAGAGTGCACTGGCACCACTGGGGATGCACTGCAGTGAGTCCAGAGAGTGCACTGGCACCACTGGGGATGCAGTGCAGTGAGTCCAGAGAGTGCACTGGCACCACTGGGGATGCACCCCGGCAAGTCTAGAGAGTGCACTGTCACCACTGGGGATGCAGTGCAGTGAGTCCAGAGAGTGCACTGGCACCACAGGGGATGCAGTGCAGTGAGTCCAGAGAGTGCACTGGCACCACTGGGGATGCACTGCAGTGAGTCCAGGAGTGCACTGGCACCACTGGGGATGCACTGCAGTGAGTCCAGAGAGTGCACTGGCACCACTGGGGATGCAGTGCAGTGAGTCCAGAGAGTGCACTGGCACCTCTGGGGATGCAGTGCAGTGAGTCCAGAGAGTGCACTGGCACCACTGGGGATGCAGTGCAGTGAGTCCAGAGAGTGCACTTGCACCACTGGGGATACAGTGCAGTGAGTCCAGAGAGTGCACTGGCACCACTGGGGATGCAGCGCAGTGAGTCCAGAGAGTGCACTGGCACCACTGGGGATGCAGTGCAGTGAGTCCAGAGAGAGCACTGGCACCACTGGGGATGCACTGCAGTGAGTCCAGAGAGGGCACTGGCACTATTGGGGATGCACCCCGGTGAGTCCAGAGAGTGCACTGGCACCACTGGGGATGCAGTGCAGTGAGTCCAGAGAAGTCACTGGCACCACTGGGGATGCAGTGCAGTGAGTCCAGAGAGTGCCCTGGCACCACAGGTAATGCAGTGCAGTGAGTCCAGAGAGTGCACTGGCACCACTAGGGATGCAGTGCAGTGAGTCCAGAGAGTGCACTGGCACCACTGGGGATGCAGTGCAGTGAGTCCAGAGAGTGCACTGGCACCTCTGGGGATGCACCCCTGTGAGTCCAGAGAGTGCACTGGCACCACTGGTGATGCACCCCGGCAAGTCCAGAGAGGGCACTGTCACGACTGGGGATGCAGTGCAGTGAGTCCAGAGAGTGCACTGGCACCACAGGGGATGCAGTGCAGTGAGTCCAGAGAGTGTACTGGTACCACTGGGGATGCACTGCAGTGAGTCCAGAGAGTGCACTGGCACCACTGGGGATGCACTGCAGTGAGTCCAGAGAGTGCACTGGCACCACTGGGGATGCACTGCAGTGAGACCAGAGATTGCAGTGGCACCACTGGGGATGCAGTGCAGTGAGTCCAGAGAGTGCACTGGTACGATTGGGGATGCACTGCAGTGAGTCCAGAGAGTGCACTGGCACCACTGGGGATGCAGTGCAGTGAGTCCAGAGAGTGCACTGGCACCACTGGGGATGCAGTGCAGTGACTCAAGAGAGTGCACTGGCACCACTGGGGATGCAGCGCAGTGAGTCCAGAGAGTGCACTGGCACCACTGGGGATGCAGCGCAGTGAGTCCAGAGAGTGCACTGGCACCACTGGGGATGCAGTGCAGTGAGTCCAGAGAGTGCACTGGCACCACTGGGGATGCAGTGCAGTGAGTCCAGAGAGTGCACTGGCACCACTGGGGATGCAGCGCAGTGAGTCCAGAGAGTGCACTGGCACCACTGGGGATGCAGTGCAGTGAGTCCAGAGAGTGCACTGGCACCACTGGGGATGCACTGCAGTGAGTCCAGAGAGTGCACTGGCACCACTGGGGATGCAGTGCCGTGAGTCCAGAGAGTGCACTGGCACCACTGGGGATGCACTGCAGTGAGTCCACAGAGTGCACTGGCACCACTGGGGATGAGTGCAGTGAGTCCAGAGAGTGCACTGGCACCACTGGGGATGCACTGCAGTAAGTGCAGAGAGTGCACTGGCACCACTGGGGATGCACTGCAGTGAGTCCAGAGAGTGCACGGGCACGCTTGGGGATGCAGTGCAGTGAGTCCAGAGAGTGCACTGGCACCACTGGGGATGCAGTGCAGTGAGTCCAGAGAGAGCACTTGTACCACTGGGGATACAGTGCAGTGAGTCCAGAGAGTGCACTGGCACCACTGGGGATGCAGCGCAGTGAGTCCAGAGAGGTCACTGGCACCACTGGGGATGCAGTGCAGTGAGTCCAGAGAGTGCACTGGCACCACTGGGGATGCAGTGCCGTGAGTACAGAGAGTGCACTGGCACCACTGGGGATGCACTGCAATGAGTCCAGAGAGTGCACTGGCACCAATGGCAATGCAGTGCAGTGAGTCCACAGAGTGCCTTGGCACCACTGGGGATGCAGTGCGTTGAGTCCAGAGAGTACACTGGCACCACTGGGGATGCAGTGCAGTGAGTCCAGAGAGTGCAATGGCACCACTGGGGAAGCAGTGCCGTTGGTCCGGAGAGTGCACTAGCACCACTGGGGATGCAGTGCCGTGAGTCCAGAGTGTGCACTGGCACCAATGGGGATGCAGTGCTGTGAGTCCAGAGAGTGCACTGGCACCACTGGGGGTGCAGTGCAGTGAGTCCAGAGAGTGCACTGGCACCACTGGGGATGCAGTGCAGTGAGTCCAGAGAGTGCACTGGCACCAGTGGGGATGCACTGCAGTGAGTCCAGAGAGTGCACTGGCACCACTGGGGATGCAGTGCAGTGAGTCCAGAGAGTGCACTGGCACCACTGGGGATGCAGTGCCGTGAGTCCAGAGAGTGCACTGGCACCACTGGCGATGCAGCGCAGTGAGTCCAGAGAGTGCACTGGCACCACCGGGGATGCAGTGCCGTGAGTCCAGAGAGTGCAGTGGCACCACTGGGGATGCAGTGCAGTGAGTCCAAAGAGTGCACTGGCACCACTGGGGATGCAGTGCAGTGAGTCCAGAGAGTGCACTGGCACCACTGGGGATGCACTGCAGTGAGTCCAGAGAGTGCACTGGCACCACTGGGGATGCAGTGCAGTGAGTCCAGAGAGTGTACTGGCACCACTGGGGATGCAGTGCAGTGAGTCCAGAGAGTACACTGGCACCACTGGGGATGCAGTGCAGTGAGTCCAGAGAGTGCACTGGCACCACTGGGGATGCAGTGCCGTGAGGCCAGAGATTGCACTGGCACCACTGGGGATGCAGTGCAGTGAGTCCAGAGAGGTCACTGGCACCACTGGCGATGCAGTGCAGTGAGTCCAGAGAGTGCACAGGCACCACTGGGGATGCACCCCGGTGAGTGCAGAGAGTGCACTGGCACCACTGGGGATGCACGCCGGCAAGTCCAGAGAGTGCACTGTCACCACTTGTGATGCAGTGCAGTGAGTCCAGAGAGTGCACTGGCCCCACTGGGGATGCAGTGCAGTGTGTCCAGAGAGTTCCCCGGCACCACTGGGGATGCACTGCAGTGAGTCCAGAGAGTGCAGTGGCACCACTGCGGATGCAGTGTAGTGAGTCCAAAGAGTGCACTGGCACCACTGGGGATGCACTGCAGTGAGTCCAGAGAGTGTACTGGCACCACTGGGGATGCAGTGCAGTGAGTCCAGAGAGTGCACTGACACCACTGGGGATGCACTGCAGTGAGTCCAGAGAGTGCACTGGCACCACTGGGGATGCAGTGCAGTGAGTCCAGAGAGTGCACTGGCACCACTGGGGATGCACCCCGGCAGGTCTAGAGAGTGCACTGTCACCACTGGGGATGCAGTGCAGTGAGTCCAGAGAGTGCACTGGCACCACAGGGGATGCAGTGCAGTGAGTCCAGAGAGTGCACTGGCACCACTGGGGATGCACTGCAGTGAGTCCAGGAGTGCACTGGCACCACTGGGGATGCACTGCAGTGAGTCCAGAGAGTGCACTGGCACCACAGGGGATGCAGTGCAGTGAGTCCACAGAGTGCACTGGCACCACTGGGGATGCAGTGCAGTGAATCCAGAGAGTGCACTGGAACCACTGGGGATGCAGTGCAGTGAGTCGAGAGAGTGCACTTGCACCACTGGGGATACAGTGCAGTGAGTCCAGAGAGTGCACGGGCACCACTGGGGATGCACTGCCGTGCTTCCAGAGAGTGCACTGGCACCACTGGGGATGCACTGCCGTGAGTCCAGAGAGTGCACTGGCACCACTGGGGATGCAGTGCAGTGAGTCCAGAGAGTGCACTGGCAGCACTGGTGATGCACTGCAGTGAGTGCAGAGAGTGCACTGGCACCACTGTGGATGCAGTGCAGTGTGTCCAGAGAGTGCCCTGGCACCTTTGGGGATGCAGTGCAGTGAGTCCAGAGAGTGCACTGGCACCACTGGGGATGCAGTGCAGTGAGTCCAGAGAGTGCAGTTGCACCACTGGGGATGCAGTGCAGTGAGTCCAGAGAGTGCACTGGCACCACCTGGGATGCACTGCAGTCAGTCCTGAGAGTGCACTGGCAATAGCTGGAGATGCAGCGCAGTGAGTCCAGAGAGTGCACTGGCAGCATTGGGAAGCAGCGCAGTGAGTCCAGAGAGTGCACTGGCACCACTGGGGATGCACTGCCGTGAGTCCAGAGAGAGCACGGGCACCACTGGGGATGCAGTGCCGTGCTTCCAGAGAGTGCACTGGCACCACTGGGGATGCACTGCAGTGAGTCCAGAGAGTGCACTGGCACCACTGGGGATGCAGTGCAGTGAGTCCAGAGAGAGCACTTGTACCACTGGGGATACAGTGCAGTGAGTCCAGAGAGTGCACTGGCACCACTGGGGATGCAGCGCAGTGAGTCCAGAGAGGTCACTGGCACCACTGGGGATGCAGTGCAGTGAGTCCAGAGAGTGCACTGGCACCACTGGGGATGCACTGCAGTGAGTCCAGACAGTGCACTGGCACCACTGGGGATGCAGTGCAGTGAGTCCAGAGAGTGGACTGGCACCACTGGGAATGCTGTGCACTGAGTCCAGAGAGGTCACTGGCACCACTGGGGATGCAGTGCAGTGAGTGCAGAGAGTGCCCTGGCACCACTGGGGATGCAGTGCAGTGAGTCCAGAGAGTGCACTGGCACCACTGGGGATGCACTGCAATGAGTCCAGAGAGTGCACTGGCACCAATGGCAATGCAGTGCAGTGAGTCAACAGAGTGCCTTGGCACCACTGGGGATGCAGTGCAGTGAGTCCAGAGAGTACACTGGCACCACTGGGGATGCAGTGCAGTGAGTCCAGAGAGTGCAATGGCACCACTGGGGATGCAGTGCCGTTGGTCCGGAGAGTGCACTAGCACCACTGGGGATGCAGTGCCGTGAGTCCAGAGTGTGCACTGGCACCACTGGGGATGCAGTGCAGTGAGTCCAGAGAGTGCACTGGCACCACTGGGGATGCAGTGCTGTGAGTCCAGAGAGTGCACTGGCACCACTGGGGGTGCAGTGCAGTGAGTCCAGAGAGTGCACTGGCACCACTGGGGATGCAGTGCCGTGAGTCCAGAGAGTGCACTGGCACCAGTGGGGATGCACTGCAGTGAGTCCAGAGAGTGCACTGGCACCACTGGGGATGCAGTGCAGTGAGTCCAGAGAGTGCACTGGCACGACTGGCGATGCCGTGCCGTGAGTCCAGAGAGTGCACTGGCACCACTGGGGATGCAGCGCAGTGAGTCCAGAGAGTGCACTGGCACCACCGGGGATGCAGTGCCGTGAGTCCAGAGAGTGCAGTGGCACCACTGGGGATGCAGTGCAGTGAGTCCAAAGAGTGCACTGGCACCACTGGGGATGCAGTGCAGTGAGTGCAGAGAGTGCCCTGGCACCACTGGGGATGCAGTGCAGTGAGTCCAGAGAGTGCACTGGCACCACTGGGGATGCAGCGCAGTGAGTCCAGAGAGTGCACTGGCACCACTCGGGATGCAGTGCCGTGAGTCCAGAGAGTGCACTGGCACCACTGGGGATGCAGTGCCGTGAGTCCAGAGAGTGCACTGGCACCACTGGGGATGCAGTGCAGTGAGTCCACAGAGTGCCTTGGCACCACTGGGGATGCAGTGCAGTGAGTCCAGAGAGTACACTGGCACCACTGGGGATGCAGTGCAGTGAGTCCAGAGAGTGCAATGGCACCACTGGGGATGCAGTGCCGTTGGTCCGGAGAGTGCACTAGCACCATTGAAGATGCAGTGCCGTGAGTCCAGAGTGTGCACTGGCACCACTGGGGATGCACTGCAGTGAGTCCAGAGAGTGCACTGGCACCACTGGGGATGCAGTGCTGTGAGTCCAGAGAGTGCACTGGCACCACTGGGGGTGCAGTGCAGTGAGTCCAGAGAGTGCACTGGCACCACTGGGGATGCACTGCCGTGAGTCCAGAGAGTGCACTGGCACCAGTGGGGATGCACTGCAGTGAGTCCAGAGAGTGCACTGGCACCACTGGGGATGCAGTGCAGTGAGTCCAGAGAGTGCACTGGCAAAACTGGGGATGCAGTGCCGTGAGTCCAGAGAGTGCACTGGCACCACTGGGGATGCAGCGCAGTGAGTCCAGAGAGTGCACTGGCACCACCGGGGATGCAGTGCCGTGAGTCCAGAGAGTGCAGTGGCACCACTGGGAATGCAGTGCAGTGAGTCCAAAGAGTGCACTGGCACCACTGGGGATGCAGTGCAGTGAGTCCAGAGAGTGCACTGGCACCACTGGGGATGCACTGCAGTGAGCTCAGAGAGTGCACTGGCACCACTGGGGATGCAGTGCAGTGAGTCCAGAGAGTGTACTGGTACCACTGGGGATGCAGTGCAGTGAGTCCAGAGAGTGCACTGGCACCTCTGGGGATGCAGTGCAGTGAGTCCAGAGAGTGCACTGGCACCACTGGGGATGCAGTGCAGTGAGTCCAGAGAGTGCACTGGCACCACTGGGGATGCAGTGCGGTGAGGCCAGAGATTGCACTGGCACCACTGGGGATGCAGTGCACTGAGTCCAGAGAGTGCACTGGCACCACTGGGGATGCAGTGCAGTGAGTCCAGAGAGTGCACTGGCACCACTGGGGATGCACCCCGGTGAGTCCAGAGAGTGCACTGGCACCACTGGGGATGCACCCCGGCAAGTCCAGAGAGTGCACTGTCACCACTTGGGATGCAGTGCAGTGAGTCCAGAGAGTGCACTGGCCCCACTGGGGATGCAGTGCAGTTAGTCCACAGAGGGCACTGGCACCACTGGGGATGCAGTGCCGTGAGTCCAGAGAGTGCACTGGCACCAGTGGGGATGCACTGCAGTGAGTCCAGAGAGTGCACTGGCACCACTGGGGATGCAGTGCAGTGAGTCCAGAGAGTGCACTGGCACGACTGGCGATGCCGTGCCGTGAGTCCAGAGAGTGCACTGGCACCACTGGGGATGCAGCGCAGTGAGTCCAGAGAGTGCACTGGCACCACCGGGGATGCAGTGCCGTGAGTCCAGAGAGTGCAGTGGCACCACTGGGGATGCAGTGCAGTGAGTCCAAAGAGTGCACTGGCACCACTGGGGATGCAGTGCAGTGAGTCCAGAGAGTGCACTGGCACCACTGGGGATGCAGTGCAGTGAGTCCAGAGAGTGCACTGGCACCACTGGGGATGCAGTGCCGTGAGTCCAGAGAGTGCACTGGCACCAATGGCAATGCAGTGCAGTGAGTCCACAGAGTGCCTTGGCACCACTGGGGATGCAGTGCAGTGAGTCCAGAGAGTACACTGGCACCACTGGGGATGCAGTGCAGTGAGTCCAGAGAGTGCAATGGCACCACTGGGGATGCAGTGCCGTTGGTCCGGAGAGTGCACTAGCACCACTGGGGATGCAGTGCCGTGAGTCCAGAGTGTGCACTGGCACCACTGGGGATGCACTGCAGTGAGTCCAGAGAGTGCACTGGCACCACTGGGGATGCAGTGCTGTGAGTCCAGAGAGTGCACTGGCACCACTGGGGGTGCAGTGCAGTGAGTCCAGAGAGTGCACTGGCACCACTGGGGATGCAGTGCCGTGAGTCCAGAGAGTGCACTGGCACCACTGGGGATGCAGTGCCGTGAGGCCAGAGATTGCACTGGCACCACTGGGGATGCAGTGCAGTGAGTCCAGAGAGGTCACTGGCACCACTGGCGATGCAGTGCAGTGAGTCCAGAGAGTGCACAGGCACCACTGGGGATGCACCCCGGTGAGTGCAGAGAGTGCACTGGCACCACTGGGGATGCACCCCGGCAAGTCCAGAGAGTGCACTGTCACCACTTGGGATGCAGTGCAGTGAGTCCAGAGAGTGCACTGGCCCCACTGGGGATGCAGTGCAGTGAGTCCACAGAGGGCACTGGCACCACTGGGGATGCAGTGCAGTGTGTCCAGAGAGTTCCCCGGCACCACTGGGGATGCACTGCAGTGAGTCCAGAGAGTGCAGTGGCACCACTGCGGATGCAGTGTAGTGAGTCCAAAGAGTGCACTGGCACCACTGGGGATGCACTGCAGTGAGTCCAGAGAGTGTACTGGCACCACTGGGGATGCAGTGCAGTGAGTCCAGAGAGTGCACTGACACCACTGGGGATGCACTGCAGTGAGTCCAGAGAGTGCACTGGCACCACTGAGGATGCAGTGCAGTGAGTCCAGAGAGTGCACTGGCACCACTGGGGATGCACCCCGGCAGGTCTAGAGAGTGCACTGTCACCACTGGGGATGCAGTGCAGTGAGTCCAGAGAGTGCACTGGCACCACAGGGGATGCAGTGCAGTGAGTCCAGAGAGTGCACTGGCACCACTGGGGATGCACTGCAGTGAGTCCAGGAGTGCACTGGCACCACTGGGGATGCACTGCAGTGAGTCCAGAGAGTGCACTGGCACCACAGGGGATGCAGTGCAGTGAGTCCACAGAGTGCACTGGCACCACTGGGGATGCAGTGCAGTGAGTCCAGAGAGTGCACTTGCACCACTGGGGATACAGTGCAGTGAGTCCGGAGAGTGCACTGGCACCACTGGGGATGCAGTGCAGTGAGTCCAGAGAGTGCACTGGCACCACTGGGGATGCACTGCCGTGAGTCCAGAGAGTGCACTGGCAGCACTGGTGATGCACTGCAGTAAGTGCAGAGAGTGCACTGGCACCACTGGGGATGCAGTGCAGTGTGTCCAGAGAGTGCCCTGGCACCTTTGGGGATGCAGTGCAGTGAGTCCAGAGAGTGCACTGGCACCACTGGGGATGCAGTGCAGTGAGTCCAGAGAGTGCAGTTGCACCACTGGGGATGCAGTGCAGTGAGTCCAGAGAGTGCACTGGCACCACCTGGGATGCACTGCAGTCAGTCCTGAGAGTGCACTGGCAATAGCTGGAGATGCAGCGCAGTGAGTCCAGAGAGTGCACTGGCAGCATTGGGAAGCAGCGCATTGAGTCCAGAGAGTGCACTGGCACCACTGGGGATGCAGTGCCGTGAGTCCAGAGAGAGCACGGGCACCACTGGGGATGCAGTGCCGTGCTTCCAGAGAGTGCACTGGCACCACTGGGGATGCACTGCAGTGAGTCCAGAGAGTGCACTGGCACCACTGGGGATGCAGTGCAGTGAGTCCAGAGAGAGCACTTGTACCACTGGGGATACAGTGCAGTGAGTCCAGAGAGTGCACTGGCACCACTGGGGATGCAGCGCAGTGAGTCCAGAGAGGTCACTGGCACCACTGGGGATGCAGTGCAGTGAGTCCAGAGAGTGCACTGGCACCACTGGGGATGCACTGCAGTGAGTCCAGACAGTGCACTGGCACCACTGGGGATGCAGTGCAGTGAGTCCAGAGAGTGGACTGGCACCACTGGGAATGCTGTGCACTGAGTCCAGAGAGGTCACTGGCACCACTGGGGATGCAGTGCAGTGAGTGCAGAGAGTGCCCTGGCACCACTGGGGATGCAGTGCAGTGAGTCCAGAGAGTGCACTGGCACCACTGGGGATGCACCCCGGTGAGTCCAGAGAGTGCACTGGCACCACTGGGGATGCACTGCCGTGAGTCCAGAGAGTGCACTGGCACCACTGGGGATGCACTGCAATGAGTCCAGAGAGTGCACTGGCACCAATGGCAATGCAGTGCAGTGAGTCAACAGAGTGCCTTGGCACCACTGGGGATGCAGTGCAGTGAGTCCAGAGAGTACACTGGCACCACTGGGGATGCAGTGCAGTGAGTCCAGAGAGTGCAATGGCACCACTGGGGATGCAGTGCCGTTGGTCCGGAGAGTGCACTAGCACCACTGGGGATGCAGTGCCGTGAGTCCAGAGTGTGCACTGGCACCACTGGGGATGCAGTGCAGTGAGTCCAGAGAGTGCACTGGCACCACTGGGGATGCAGTGCTGTGAGTCCAGAGAGTGCACTGGCACCACTGGGGGTGCAGTGCAGTGAGTCCAGAGAGTGCACTGGCACCACTGGGGATGCAGTGCCGTGAGTCCAGAGAGTGCACTGGCACCAGTGGGGATGCACTGCAGTGAGTCCAGAGAGTGCACTGGCACCACTGGGGATGCAGTGCAGTGAGTCCAGAGAGTGCACTGGCACGACTGGCGATGCCGTGCCGTGAGTCCAGAGAGTGCACTGGCACCACTGGGGATGCAGCGCAGTGAGTCCAGAGAGTGCACTGGCACCACCGGGGATGCAGTGCCGTGAGTCCAGAGAGTGCAGTGGCACCACTGGGGATGCAGTGCAGTGAGTCCAAAGAGTGCACTGGCACCACTGGGGATGCAGTGCAGTGAGTGCAGAGAGTGCCCTGGCACCACTGGGGATGCAGTGCAGTGAGTCCAGAGAGTGCACTGGCACCACTGGGGATGCAGTGCAGTGAGTCCAGAGAGTGCACTGGCACCACTCGGGATGCAGTGCCGTGACTCCAGAGAGTGCACTGGCACCACTGGGGATGCAGTGCCGTGAGTCCAGAGAGTGCACTGGCACCACTGGGGATGCAGTGCAGTGAGTCCACAGAGTGCCTTGGCACCACTGGGGATGCAGTGCAGTGAGTCCAGAGAGTACACTGGCACCACTGGGGATGCAGTGCAGTGAGTCCAGAGAGTGCAATGGCACCACTGGGGATGCAGTGCCGTTGGTCCGGAGAGTGCACTAGCACCATTGAAGATGCAGTGCCGTGAGTCCAGAGTGTGCACTGGCACCAATGGGGATGCACTGCAGTGAGTCCAGAGAGTGCACTGGCACCACTGGGGATGCAGTGCTGTGAGTCCAGAGAGTGCACTGGCACCACTGGGGGTGCAGTGCAGTGAGTCCAGAGAGTGCACTGGCACCACTGGGGATGCACTGCCGTGAGTCCAGAGAGTGCACTGGCACCAGTGGGGATGCACTGCAGTGAGTCCAGAGAGTGCACTGGCACCACTGGGGATGCAGTGCAGTGAGTCCAGAGAGTGCACTGGCACCACTGGGGATGCAGTGCCGTGAGTCCAGAGAGTGCACTGGCACCACTGGGGATGCAGCGCAGTGAGTCCAGAGAGTGCACTGGCACCACCGGGGATGCAGTGCAGTGAGTCCAGAGAGTGCAGTGGCACCACTGGGAATGCAGTGCAGTGAGTCCAAAGAGTGCACTGGCAGCACTGGGGATGCAGTGCAGTGAGTCCAGAGAGTGCACTGGCACCACTGGGGATGCACTGCAGTGAGCTCAGAGAGTGCACTGGCACCACTGGGGATGCAGTGCAGTGAGTCCTGAGAGTGTACTGGCACCACTGGGGATGCAGTGCAGTGAGTCCAGAGAGTGCACTGGCACCTCTGGGGATGCAGTGCAGTGAGTCCAGAGAGTGCACTGGCACCACTGGGGATGCAGTGCAGTGAGTCCAGAGAGTGCACTGGCACCACTGGGGATGCAGTGCGGTGAGGCCAGAGATTGCACTGGCACCACTGGGGATGCAGGTCACTGAGTCCAGAGAGTGCACTGGCACCACTGGGGATGCAGTGCAGTGAGTCCAGAGAGTGCACTGGCACCACTGGGGATGCACCCCGGTGAGTCCAGAGAGTGCACTGGCACCACTGGGGATGCACCCCGGCAAGTCCAGAGAGTGCACTGTCACCACTTGGGATGCAGTGCAGTGAGTCCAGAGAGTGCACTGGCCCCACTGGGGATGCAGTGCAGTTAGCCACAGAGGGCACTGGCACCACTGGGGATGCAGTGCCGTGAGTCCAGAGAGTGCACTGGCACCAGTGGGGATGCAGTGCAGTGAGTCCAGAGAGTGCACTGGCACCACTGGGGATGCAGTGCAGTGAGTCCAGAGAGTGCACTGGCACGACTGGCGATGCCGTGCCGTGAGTCCAGAGAGTGCACTGGCACCACTGGGGATGCAGCGCAGTGAGTCCAGAGAGTGCACTGGCACCACCGGGGATGCAGTGCCGTGAGTCCAGAGAGTGCAGTGGCACCACTGGGGATGCAGTGCAGTGAGTCCAAAGAGTGCACTGGCACCACTGGGGATGCAGTGCAGTGAGTGCAGAGAGTGCCCTGGCACCACTGGGGATGCAGTGCAGTGAGTCCAGAGAGTGCACTGGCACCACTGGGGATGCAGTGCAGTGAGTCCAGAGAGTGCACTGGCACCACTGGGGATGCAGTGCCGTCAGTCCAGAGAGTGCACTGGCACCACTGGGGATGCAGTGCCGTGAGTCCAGAGAGTGCACTGGCACCAATGGCAATGCAGTGCAGTGAGTCCACAGAGTGCCTTGGCACCACTGGGGATGCAGTGCAGTGAGTCCAGAGAGTACACTGGCACCACTGGGGATGCAGTGCAGTGAGTCCAGAGAGTGCAATGGCACCACTGGGGATGCAGTGCCGTTGGTCCGGAGAGTGCACTAGCACCACTGGGGATGCAGTGCCGTGAGTCCAGAGTGTGCACTGGCACCACTGGGGATGCAGTGCAGTGAGTCCAGAGAGTGCACTGGCACCACTGGGGATGCAGTGCTGTGAGTCCAGAGAGTGCACTGGCACCACTGGGGGTGCAGTGCAGTGAGTCCAGAGAGTGCACTGGCACCACTGGGGATGCAGTGCCGTGAGTCCAGAGAGTGCACTGGCACCAGTGGGGATGCACTGCAGTGAGTCCAGAGAGTGCACTGGCACCACTGGGGATGCAGTGCAGTGAGTCCAGAGAGTGCACTGGCACCACTGGGGATGCAGTGCCGTGAGTCCAGAGAGTGCACTGGCACCACTGGGGATGCAGTGCCGTGAGTCCAGAGAGTGCACTGGCACCACTGGGGGTGCAGTGCAGTGAGTCCAGAGAGTGCACTGGCACCACTGGGGATGCAGTGCCGTGAGTCCAGAGAGTGCACTGGCACCAGTGGGGATGCACTGCAGTGAGTCCAGAGAGTGCACTGGCACCACTGGGGATGCAGTGCAGTGAGTCCAGAGAGTGCACTGGCACCACTGGGGATGCAGTGCCGTGAGTCCAGAGAGTGCACTGGCACCACCGGGGATGCAGTGCCGTGAGTCCAGAGAGTGCAGTGGCACCACTGGGAATGCAGTGCAGTGAGTCCAGAGAGTGCACTGGCACCACTGGGGATGCAGTGCAGTGAGTCCAGAGATTGCACTGGCACCACTGGGGATGCAGTGCGGTGAGGCCAGAGATTGCACTGGCACCACTGGGGATGCAGTGCAGTGAGTCCAGAGAGGTCACTGGCACCACTGGGGATGCAGTGCAGTGAGTCCAGAGAGTGCACTGGCACCACTGGGGATGCACCCCGGTGAGTCCAGAGAGTGCACTGGCACCACTGGGGATGCACCCCGGCAAGTCCAGAGAGTGCACTGTCACCACTTGGGATGCACTGCAGTGAGTCCAGAGAGTGCACTGGCCCCACTGGGGATGCAGTGCAGTTAGTCCACAGAGGGCACTGGCACCACTGGGGATGCAGTGCAGTGAGTCCAGAGAGTGCCCCGGCACCACTGGGGATGCACTGCAGTGAGTCCAGAGAGTGCAGTGGCACCACTGCGGATGCAGTGCAGTGAGTCCAAAGAGTGCATTGGCACCACTGGTGATGCAGTGCAGTGAGTCCAGAGAGTGCACTGACACCACTGGGGATGCACTGCAGTGAGTCCAGAGAGTGCACTGGCACCAGTGGGGATGCAGGGCAGTGACTCCAGAGAGTGCACTGGCACCACTGGGGATGCAGTGCAGTGAGTCCAGAGAGTGCACTGGCACCACTGGGGATGCACCCCGGCAAGTCTAGAGAGTGCACTGTCACCACTGGGGATGCAGTGCAGTGAGTCCAGAGAGTGCACTGGCACCACAGGGGATGCAGTGCAGTGAGTCCAGAGAGTGCACTGGCACCACTGGGGATGCACTGCAGTGAGTCCAGGAGTGCACTGGCACCACTGGGGATGCACTGCAGTGAGTCCAGAGAGTGCACTGGCACCACTGGGGATGCAGTGCAGTTAGTCCAGAGAGTGCACTGGCACCACAGGGGATGCAGTGCAGTGAGTCCAGAGAGTGCACTGGCACCACTGGGGATGCACTGCAGTGAGTCCAGAGAGTGCACTGGCACCACTGGAGATGCACTGCAGTGAGTCCAGGAGTGCACTGGCACCACTGGGGATGCAGTGCAGTGAGTCCAGAGAGTGCCCTGGCACCACAGGTAATGCAGTGCAGTGAGTCCAGAGAGTGCACTGGCACCACAGGGGATGCAGTGCAGTGAGTCCAGAGAGTGCACTGGCACCACAGGGGATGCAGTGCAGTGAGTCCAGAGAGTGCACTGGCACCACTGGGGATGCACTGCAGTGAGTCCAGGAGTGCACTGGCACCACTGGGGATGCAGTGCAGTGAGTCCAGAGAGTGCCCTGGCACCACAGGTAATGCAGTGCAGTGAGTCCAGAGAGTGCACTGGCACCACAGGGGATGCAGTGCAGTGAGTCCAGAGAGTGCACTGGCACCACTGGGGATGCACTGCAGTGAGTCCAGAGAGTGCACTGGCACCACTGGAGATGCAGTGCGGTGAGTCCAGAGAGTGCACTGTCAGCACTGGGGATGCAGTGCAGTGAGTCCAGAGAGTGCACTGGCACCACTGGGGATGCAGTGCAGTGAGTGCAGTGAGTGCACTGGCACCACTGGGGATGCACTGCAGTGAGTCCAGAGAGTGCACTGGCACCACTGGGGATGCAGTGCAGTGAGTCCACAGAGTGCACTGGCACCACTGGGGATGCAGTGCAGTGAATCCAGAGAGTGCACTGTCACCACTGGGGATGCAGTGCAGTGAGTCCAGAGAGTGCACTTGCACCACTGGGGATACAGTGCAGTGAGTCCAGAGAGTGCACTGGCACCTAAGGGGATGCAGCGCAGTGAGTCCAGAGAGTGCACTGGCACCACTGGGGATGCACTGCCGTGCTTCCAGAGAGTGCACTGGCACCACTGGGGATGCACTGCAGTGAGTCCAGAGAGTGCACTGGCACCACTGGGGATGCAGTGCAGTGAGTCCAGAGAGTGCACTGGCACCACTGGTGATGCACTGCAGTAAGTGCAGAGAGTGCACTGGCACCTCTGGGGATGCAGTGCAGTGTGTCCAGAGAGTGCCCTGGCACCTTTGGGGATGCAGTGCAGTGAGTCCAGAGAGTGCACTGGCACCACTAGGGGTGCAGTGCAGTGAGTCCAGAGAGTGCACTGGCACCACTGGGGATGCAGTGCAGTGAGTCCAGAGAGTGCACTGGCACCGCTGGAGATGCAGTGCAGTGAGTCCAGAGAGTGCACTGGCACCACCTGGGATGCACTGCAGTGAGTCCTGAGAGTGCACTGGCACTAGCTGGAGATGCAACGCAGTGAGTCCAGAGAGTGCACTGGCACCATTGGGAAGCAGCGCAGTGAGTCCAGAGAGTGCACTGGCACCACTGGGGATGCACTGCCGTGAGTCCAGAGAGTGCACGGGCACCACTGGGGATGCACTGCCGTGCTTCCAGAGAGTGCACTGGCACCACTGGGATGCACTGCAGTGAGTCCAGAGAGTGCACTGGCACCACTGGGGATGCGGTGCAGTGAGTCCAGAGAGAGCACTTGTACCACTGGGGATACAGTGCAGTGAGTCCAGAGAGTGCACTGGCACCACTCGGGATGCAGCGCAGTGAGTCCAGAGAGGTCACTGGCACCACTGGGGATGCAGTGCAGTGAGTCCAGAGAGTGCACTGGCACCACTGGGGATGCACTGCAGTGAGTCCAGAGAGGGCACTGGCACCACTGGGGATGCACTGCAGTGATTCCAGATAGTGCACTGGCACCACTGGGGATGCAGGGCAGTGACTCCAGAGAGTGCACTGGCACCACTGGGGATGCAGTGCAGTGAGTCCACAGAGTGCACTGTCAGCACTGGGGATGCACCCCGGCAAGTCTAGAGAGTGCACTGTCACCACTGGGGATGCAGTGCAGTGAGTCCAGAGAGTGCACTGGCACCACAGGGGATGCAGTGCAGTGAGTCCAGAGAGTGCACTGGCACCACTGGGGATGCACTGCAGTGAGTCCAGGAGTGCACTGGCACCACTGGGGATGCACTGCAGTGAGTCCAGAGAGTGCACTGGCACCACTGGGGATGCAGTGCAGTGAGTGCAGAGAGTGCACTGGCACCACTGGGGATGCAGTGCAGTGAATCCAGAGAGTGCACTGGAACCACTGGGGATGCAGTGCAGTGAGTCCAGAGAGTGCACTTGCACCACTGGGGATACAGTGCAGTGAGTCCAGAGAGTGCACTGGCACCACTGGAAATGCAGCGCAGTGAGTCCAGAGAGTGCACTGGCACCACTGGGGATGCACAGCCGTGCTTCCAGAGAGTGCACTGGCACCACTGGGGATGCACTGCCGTGAGTCCAGAGAGTGCACTGGCACCACTGGGGATGCAGTGCAGTGAGTCCAGAGAGTGCACTGGCAGCACTGGTGATGCACTGCAGTAAGTGCAGAGAGTGCACTGGCACCACTGGGGATGCAGTGCAGTGTGTCCAGAGAGTGCCCTGGCACCATTGGGGATGCAGTGCAGTGAGTCCAGAGAGTGCAGTGGCACCACTGGGGGTGCAGTGCAGTGAGTCCAGAGAGTGCACTGGCACCACTGGGGATGCAGTGCAGTGAGTCCAGAGAGTGCACTGGCACCGCTGGAGATGCAGTGCAGTGAGTCCAGAGAGTGCACTGGCATCACCTGGGATGCACTGCAGTGTGTCCTGAGAGCGCATTGGCACCACTGGGGATGCAGGGCAGTGACTCCAGAGAGTGCACTGGCACCACTGGGGATGCAGTGCAGTGAGTCCAGAGAGTGCACTGGCACCACTGGGGATGCAGCGCAGTGAGTCCAGAGAGTGCACTGGCACCACCGGGGATGCAGTGCAGTGAGTCCAGAGAGTGCAGTGGCACCACTGGGGATGCAGTGCAGTGAGTCCAAAGAGTGCACTGGCACCACTGGGGATGCAGTGCAGTGAGTGCAGAGAGTGCCCTGGCACCACTGGGGATGCAGTGCAGTGAGTCCAGAGAGTGCACTGGCACCACTGGGAATGCAGTGCAGTGAGTCCAGAGAGTGCACTGGCACCACTGGGGATGCAGTGCCGTGAGTCCAGAGAGTGCACTGGCACCACTGGGGATGCAGTGCCGTGAGTCCAGAGAGTGCACTGGCACCAATGGCAATGCAGTGCAGTGAGTCCACAGAGTGCCTTGGCACCACTGGGGATGCAGTGCAGTGAGTCCAGAGAGTACACTGGCACCACTGGGGATGCAGTGCAGTGAGTCCAGAGAGTGCAATGGCACCACTGGGGATGCAGTGCCGTTGGTCCGGAGAGTGCACTAGCACCACTGGGTATGCAGTGCCGTGAGTCCAGAGAGTGCACTGGCACCACTGGGGATGCAGGGCAGTGACTCCAGAGAGTGCACTGGCACCACTGGGGATGCAGTGCAGTGAGTCCAGAGAGTGCACTGGCACCACTGGGGATGCACCCCGGCAAGTCTAGAGAGTGCACTGTCACCACTGGGGATGCAGTGCAGTGAGTCCAGAGAGTGCACTGGCACCACAGGGGATGCAGTGCAGTGAGTCCAGAGAGTGCACTGGCACCACTGGGGATGCACTGCAGTGAGTCCAGGAGTGCACTGGCACCACTGGGGATGCACCCCGGCAAGTCCAGAGAGTGCACTGTCACCACTTGGGATGCACTGCAGTGAGTCCAGAGAGTGCACTGGCCCCACTGGGGATGCAGTGCAGTGAGTCCACAGAGGGCACTGGCACCACTGGGGATGCACTGCAGTGAGTCCAGAGAGTGCCCCGGCACCACTGGGGATGCACTGCAGTGAGTCCAGAGAGTGCAGTGGCACCACTGGGGATGCAGTGCAGTGAGTCCAAAGAGTGCACTGGCACCACTGGGGATGCACTGCAGTGAGTCCAGAGAGTGTACTGGCACCACTGGGGATGCAGTGCAGTGAGTCCAGAGAGTGCACTGACACCACTGGGGATGCACTGCAGTGAGTCCAGAGAGTGCACTGGCACCACTGGGGATGCAGGGCAGTGACTCCAGAGAGTGCACTGGCACCACTGGGGATGCAGTGCAGTGAGTCCAGAGAGTGCACTGGCACCACTGGGGATGCACCCCGGCAAGTCTAGAGAGTGCACTGTCACCACTGGGGATGCAGTGCAGTGAGTCCAGAGAGTGCACTGGCACCACAGGGGATGCAGTGCAGTGAGTCCAGAGAGTGCACTGGCACCACTGGGGATGCACTGCAGTGAGTCCAGGAGTGCACTGGCACCACTGGGGATGCAGTGCAGTGAGTCCAGAGAGTGCACTGGCACCACTGGGGATGCAGTGCAGTGAGTCCAGAGAGTGCACTGGCACCTCTGGGGATGCAGTGCAGTGAGTCCAGAGAGTGCACTGGCACCACTGGGGATGCAGTGCAGTGAGTCCAGAGAGTGCACTTGCACCACTGGGGATACAGTGCAGTGAGTCCAGAGAGTGCACTGGCACCACTGGGGATGCAGCGCAGTGAGTCCAGAGAGTGCACTGGCACCACTGGGGATGCAGTGCAGTGAGTCCAGAGAGAGCACTGGCACCACTGGGGATGCACTGCAGTGAGTCCAGAGAGGGCACTGGCACTATTGGGGATGTACCCCGGTGAGTCCAGAGAGTGCACTGGCACCACTGGGGATGCAGTGCAGTGAGTCCAGAGAAGTCACTGGCACCACTGGGGATGCAGTGCAGTGAGTCCAGAGAGTGCCCTGGCACCACAGGTAATGCAGTGCAGTGAGTCCAGAGAGTGCACTGGCACCACTAGGGATGCAGTGCAGTGAGTCCAGAGAGTGCACTGGCACCACTGGGGATGCAGTGCAGTGAGTCCAGAGAGTGCACTGGCACCACTGGGGATGCAGTGCAGTGAGTCCAGAGAGGGCACTGGCACCACTGGCGATGCAGTGCAGTGAGTCCACAGAGTGCACTGGCACCATTGGGGATGCACTGCAGTGAGTCCAGAGAGTGCACTGGCACCACTGGGGATGCAGTGCAGTGAGTCCAGAGAGTGCACTGGCACCACTGGGGATGCAGTGCCGTGAGTCCAGAGAGTGCACTGGCACCACTGGGGATGCAGCGCAGTGAGTCCAGAGAGTGCACTGGCACCACCGGGGATACAGTGCCGTGAGTCCAGAGAGTGCAGTGGCACCACTGGGGATGCAGTGCAGTGAGTCCAAAGAGTGCACTGGCACCACTGGGGATGCACTGCAGTGAGCTCAGAGAGTGCACTGGCACCACTGCGGATGCAGTGCAGTGAGTCCAGAGAGTGCACTGGCACCACTGGGGATGCAGTGCAGTGAGTCCAGAGAGTGCAGTGGCACCACTGGGGATGCAGTGCAGTGAGTCCAGAGAGTGCACTGGCACCACTGGGGATGCACTGCAGTGAGCTCAGAGAGTGCACTGGCACCACTGCGGATGCAGTGCAGTGAGTTCAGAGAGTGCACTGGCACCACTGGGGATGCAGTGCAGTGAGTCCAGAGAGTGCAGTGGCACCACTGGGGATGCAGTGCAGTGAGTCCAAAGAGTGCACTGGCACCACTGGGGATGCAGTGCAGTGAGTCCAGACAGTGCACTGGCACCACTGGGGATGCACTGCAGTGAGCTCAGAGAGTGCACTGGCACCACTGCGGATGCAGTGCAGTGAGTCCAGAGAGTGCACTGGCACCACTGGGGATGCAGTGCAGTGAGTCCAGAGAGTGCACTGGCACCACTGGGGATGCAGTGCAGTGAGTCCAGAGAGTGCACTGGCACCACTGGGGATGCAGTGCAGTGAGTCCAGAGAGTGCACTGGCACCACTGGGGATGCAGTGCGGTGAGGCCAGAGATTGCACTGGCACCACTGGGGATGCAGTGCAGTGAGTCCAGAGAGGTCACTGGCACCACTGGGGATGCACTGCAGTGAGTCCAGAGAGTGCACTGGCACCACTGGGGATGCAGTGCCGTGAGTCCAGAGAGTGCACTGGCACCACTGGGGATGCACCCCGGCAAGTCCAGAGAGTGCACTGTCACCACTTGGGATGCAGTGCAGTGAGTCCAGAGAGTGCACTGTCACCACTGGGGATGCAGTGCAGTGAGTCCACGGAGGGCACTGGCACCACTGGGGATGCAGTGCAGTGAGTCCAGAGAGTGCCCCGGCACCACTGGGGATGCACTGCAGTGAGTCCAGAGAGTGCAGTGGCACCACTGCGGTTGCAGTGCAGTGAGTCCAAAGAGTGCACTGGCACCACTGGGGATGCACTGCAGTGACTCCAGAGAGTGTACTGGCACCACTGGGGATGCAGTGCAGTGAGTCCAGAGAGTGCACTGGCACCACTGGGGATGCAGGGCAGTGACTCCAGAGAGTGCACTGGCACCACTGGGGATGCAGTGCAGTGACTCCAGAGAGTGCACTGGCACCACTGGGGATGCACCCCGGCAAGTCTAGAGAGTGCACTGTCACCACTGGGGATGCAGTGCAGTGAGTCCAGAGAGTGCACTGGCACCGCTGGGGATGCAGTGCAGTGAGTCCAGGAGTGCACTGGCACCACTGGGGATGCACTGCAGTGAGTCCAGAGAGTGCACTGGCACCACTGGGGATGCAGTGCAGTGAGTCCACAGAGTGCACTGGCACCACTGGGGATGCAGTGCAGTGAATCCAGAGAGTGCACTGGCACCACTGGGTATGCAGTGCAGTGAGTCCAGAGAGTGCACTTGCACCACTGGGGATACAGTGCAGTTAGTCCAGAGAGTGCACTGGCACCACTGGGGATGCAGCGCAGTGAGTCCAGAGAGTGCACTGGCACCACTGGGGATGCACTGCCGTGCTTCCAGAGAGTGCACTGGCACCACTGGGGATGCACTGCAGTGAGTCCAGAGAGTGCACTGGCACCACTGGGGATGCACTGCAGTGAGTCCAGAGAGTGCACTGGCACCACTGGTGATGCACTGCAGTAAGTGCAGAGAGTGCACTGGCACCTCTGGGGATGCAGTGCAGTGTGTCCAGAGAGTGCCCTGGCACCTTTGGGGATGCAGTGCAGTGAGTCCAGAGAGTGCACTGGCACCACTGGGGGTGCAGTGCAGTGAGTCCAGAGAGTGCACTGGCACCACTGGGGATGCAGTGCAGTGAGTCCAGAGAGTGCACTGGCACCGCTGGAGATGCAGTGCAGTGAGTCCAGAGAGTGCACTGGCACCACCTGGGATGCACTGCAGTGAGTCCTGAGAGTGCACTGGCACTAGCTGGAGATGCAGAGCAGTGAGTCCAGAGAGTGCACTGGCACCATTGGGAAGCAGCGCAGTGAGTCCAGAGAGTGCACTGGCACCACTGGGGATGCACTGCCGTGAGTCCAGAGAGTGCACGGGCACCACTGGGGATGCACTGCCGTGCTTCCAGAGAGTGCACTGGCACCACTGGGGATGCACTGCAGTGAGTCCAGAGAGTGCACTGGCACCACTGGGGATGCGGTGCAGTGAGTCCAGAGAGAGCACTTGTACCACTGGGGATACAGTGCAGTGAGTCCAGAGAGTGCACTGGCACCACTCGGGATGCAGCGCAGTGAGTCCAGAGAGGTCACTGGCACCACTGGGGATGCAGTGCAGTGAGTCCAGAGAGTGCACTGGCACCACTGGGGATGCACTGCAGTGAGTCCAGAGAGGGCACTGGCACCACTGGGGATGCACTGCAGTGAGTCCAGATAGTGCACTGGCACCACTGGGGATGCAGGGCAGTGACTCCAGAGAGTGCACTGGCACCACTGGGGATGCAGTGCAGTGAGTCCAGAGAGTGCACTGTCACCACTGGGGATGCAGTGCAGTGAGTCCAGAGAGTGCACTGGCACCACAGGGGATGCAGTGCAGTGAGTCCAGAGAGTGCACTGGCACCACTGGGGATGCACTGCAGTGAGTCCAGGAGTGCACTGGCACCACTGGGGATGCACTGCAGTGAGTCCAGAGAGTGCACTGGCACCACTGGGGATGCAGTGCAGTGAGTCAAGAGAGTGCACTGGCACCACTGGGGATGCAGTGCAGTGAATCCAGAGAGTGCACTGGAACCACTGGGGATGCAGTGCAGTGAGTCCAGAGAGTGCACAGGCACCACTGGGGATACAGTGCAGTGAGTCCAGAGAGTGCACTGGCACCACTGGGGATGCAGCGCAGTGAGTCCAGAGAGTGCACTGGCACCACTGGGGATGCACAGCCGTGCTTCCAGAGAGTGCACTGGCACCACTGGGGATGCACTGCCGTGAGTCCAGAGAGTGCACTGGCACCACTGGGGATGCAGTGCAGTGAGTCCAGAGAGTGCACTGGCAGCACTGGTGATGCACTGCAGTAAGTGCAGAGAGTGCACTGGCACCACTGGGGATGCAGTGCAGTGTGTCCAGAGAGTGCCCTGGCACCTTTGGGGATGCAGTGCAGTGAGTCCAGAGAGTGCAGTGGCACCACTGGGGGTGCAGTGCAGTGAGTCCAGAGAGTGCACTGGCACCACTGGGGATGCAGTGCAGTGAGTCCAGAGAGTGCACTGGCACCACTGGGGATGCAGTGCAGTGAGTCCAGAGAGTGCACTGGCACCACTGGGGATGCAGGGCAGTGACTCCAGAGAGTGCACTGGCACCACTGGGGATGCAGTGGAGTGAGTCAAGAGAGTGCACTGGCACCACTGGGGATGCAGTGCAGTGAATCCAGAGAGTGCACTGGAACCACTGGGGATGCAGTGCAGTGAGTCCAGAGAGTGCACTTGCACCACTGGGGATACAGTGCAGTGAGTCCAGAGAGTGCACTGGCACCACTGGGGATGCAGCGCAGAGAGTCCAGAGAGTGCACTGGCACCACTGGGGATGCACAGCCGTGCTTCCAGAGAGTGCACTGGCACCACTGGGGATGCACTGCCGTGAGTCCAGAGAGTGCACTGGCACCACTGGGGATGCAGTGCAGTGAGTCCAGAGAGTGCACTGGCAGCACTGGTGATGCACTGCAGTAAGTGCAGAGAGTGCACTGGCACCACTGGGGATGCAGTGCAGTGTGTCCAGAGAGTGCCCTGGCACCTTTGGGGATGCAGTGCAGTGAGTCCAGAGAGTGCAGTGGCACCACTGGGGATGCAGTGCAGTGAGTCCAGAGAGTGCACTGGCACCACTGGGGATGCAGCGCAGTGAGTCCAGAGAGGGCACTGGCACCACTGGGGATGCAGTGCAGTGAGTCCAGAGAGTGCACTGGCACCACTGGGAATGCTGTGCACTGAGTCCAGAGAGGTCACTGGCACCACTGGGGATGCAGTGCAGTGAGTGCAGAGAGTGCCCTGGCACCACTAAGAATGCAGCGCACTGAGTCCAGAGAAGTCACTGGCACCACTGGGGATGCAGTGCAGTGAGTCCAGAGAGTGCCCTGGCACCACAGGGGATGCAGTGCAGTGAGTCCAGAGAGTGCACTGGCACCACTAGGGATGCAGTGCAGTGAGTCCAGAGAGTGCACTGGCACCACTGGGGATGCACTGCAGTGAGTCCAGAGAGTGCACTGGCACCACTGGGGATGCAGTGCAGTGAGTCCAGAGAGTGCACTGGCACCACTGGGGATGCAGTGCAGTGAGTCCACAGAGTGCACTGGCACCAGTGGGGATGCACTGCAGTGAGTCCAGAGAGTGCACTGGCACCACTGGGGATGCAGTGCAGTGAGTCCAGAGAGTGCACTGGCACCACTGGGGATGCAGTGCCGTGAGTCCAGAGAGTGCACTGGCACCACTGGGGATGCAGTGCCGTGAGTCCAGAGAGTGCACTGGCACCACTGGGGATGCAGTGCAGTGAGTCCAAAGAGTGCACTGGCACCACTGGGGATGCAGTGCAGTGAGTCCAGAGAGTGCACTGGCACCACTGGGGATGCACTGCAGTGAGCTCAGAGAGTGCAGTGGCACCACTGCGGATGCAGTGCAGTGAGTCCAGAGAGTGTACTGGCACCACTGGGGATGCAGTGCAGTGAGTCCAGAGAGTGCACTGGCACCACTGGGGATGCAGTGCAGTGAGTCCAGAGAGTGCACTGGCACCACTGGGGATGCAGTGCAGTGAGTCCAGAGAGTGCACTGGCACCACTGGGGATGCAGTGCGGTGAGGCCAGAGATTGCACTGGCACCACTGGGGATGCAGTGCAGTGAGTCCAGAGAGGTCACTGGCACCACTGGGGATGCAGTGCAGTGAGTCCAGAGAGTGCACTGGCACCACTGGGGATGCACCCCGGTGAGTCCAGAGAGTGCACTGGCACCACAGGGGATGCACCCCGGCAAGTCCAGAGAGTGCACTGTCACCACTTGGGATGCAGTGCAGTGAGTCCAGAGAGTGCACTGGCACCACTGGGGATGCAGTGCAGTGAGTCCACAGAGTGCACTGGCACCACTGGGGATGCAGTGCAGTGAGTCCAGAGAGTGCCCCGGCACCACTGGGGATGCACCGCAGTGAGTCCAGAGAGTGCAGTGGCACCACTGCGGATGCAGTGCAGTGAGTCCAAAGAGTGCACTGGCACCACTGGGGATGCACTGCAGTGAGTCCAGAGAGTGTACTGGCACCACTGGGGATGCAGTGCAGTGAGTCCAGAGAGTGCACTGACACCACTGGGGATGCACTGCAGTGAGTCCAGAGAGTGCACTGGCACCACTGGGGATGCAGGGCAGTGACTCCAGAGAGTGCACTGGCACCACTGGGGATGCAGTGCAGTGAGTCCAGAGAGTGCACTGGCACCACTGGGGATGCACCCCGGCAAGTCTAGAGAGTGCACTGTCACCACTGGGGATGCAGTGCAGTGAGTCCAGAGAGTGCACTGGCACCACTGGGGATGCAGTGCAGTGAGTTCAGAGAGTGCACTGGCACCACTGGGGATGCAGTGCAGTGAGTCCAGGAGTGCACTGGCACCACTGGGGATGCACTGCAGTGAGTCCAGAGAGTGCACTGGCACCACTGGGGATGCAGTGCAGTGAGTCCACAGAGTGCACTGGCACCACTGGGGATGCAGTGCAGTGAATCCAGAGAGTGCACTGTCACCACTGGGGATGCACTGCCGTGAGTCCAGAGAGTGCACTTGCACCACTGGGGATGCAGTGCAGTGAGTCCAGAGAGTGCACTGGCACCACTGGGGATGCAGCGCAGTGAGTCCAGATAGTGCACTGGCACCACTGGGGATGCACTGCCGTGCTTCCAGAGAGTGCACTGGCACCACTGGGGATGCACTGCAGTGAGTCCAGAGAGTGCACTGGCACCACTGGTGATGCACTGCAGTAAGTGCAGAGAGTACACTGGCACCTCTGGGGATGCAGTGCAGTGTGTCCAGAGAGTGCCCTGGCACCAATGGGGATGCAGTGCAGTGAGTCCAGAGAGTGCACTGGCACCACTGGGGATGCAGTGCAGTGAGTCCAGAGAGTGCACTGGCACCAGTGGGGGTGCAGTGCAGTGAGTGCAGAGAGTGCACTGGCACCGCTGGGGATGCAGTGCAGTGAGTCCAGAGAGTGCACTGTCACCACTAGGGATGCAGTGTAGTGAGTGCAGAGAGTGCACTGGCACCACTGGGGATGCACTGCAGTGAGTCCAGAGAGTGCACTGGCACCACTGGGGATGCACTGCAGTGAGTCCAGAGAGTGCACTGGCACCACTGGGGATGCAGTGCAGTGAGTCCAGAGAGTGCACTGGCACCGCTGGAGATGCAGTGCAGTGAGTCCAGAAAGTGCACTGGCACCACCTGGGATGCACTGCAGTGAGTCCTGAGAGTGCACTGGCACTAGCTGGAGATGCAGCGCAGTGAGTCCAGAGAGTGCACTGGCACCATTGGGAAGCAGCGCAGTGAGTCCAGAGAGTGCACTGGCACCACTGGGGATGCACTGCCGTGAGTCCAGAGAGTGCACGGGCACCACTGGGGATGCACTACCGTGCTTCCAGAGAGTGCACTGGCACCACTGGGGATGCACTGCAGTGAGTCCAGAGAGTGCACTGGCACCACTGGGGATGCGGTGCAGTGAGTCCAGAGAGAGCACTTGTACCACTGGGGATACAGTGCAGTGAGTCCAGAGAGTGCACTGGCACCACTCGGGATGCAGCGCAGTGAGTCCAGAGAGGTCACTGGCACCACTGGGGATGCACTGCAGTGAGTCCAGAGAGTGCACTGGCACCACTGGGGATGCACTGCAGTGAGTCCAGAGAGGGCACTGGCACCACTGGGGATGCACTGCAGTGAGTCCAGATAGTGCACTGGCACCACTGGGGATGCAGGGCAGTGACTCCAGAGAGTGCACTGGCACCACTGGGGATGCAGTGCAGTGAGTCCAGAGAGTGCACTGGCACCACTGGGGATGCACCCCGGCAAGTCTAGAGAGTGCACTGTCACCACTGGGGATGCAGTGCAGTGAGTCCAGAGAGTGCACTGGCACCACAGGGGATGCAGTGCAGTGAGTCCAGAGAGTGCACTGGCACCACTGGGGATGCACTGCAGTGAGTCCAGGAGTGCACTGGCACCACTGGGGATGCACTGCAGTGAGTCCAGAGAGTGCACTGGCACCACTGGGGATGCAGTGCAGTGAGTCCAGAGAGTGCACTGGCACCACTGGGGATGCAGTGCAGTGAATCCAGAGAGTGCACTGGAACCACTGGGGATGCAGTGCAGTGAGTCCAGAGAGTGCACTTGCACCACTGGGGATACAGTGCAGTGAGTCCAGAGAGTGCACTGGCACCACTGGGGATGCAGCGCAGTGAGTCCAGAGAGTGCACTGGCACCACTGGGGATGCACAGCCGTGCTTCCAGAGAGTGCACTGGCACCACTGGGGATGCACTGCCGTGAGTCCAGAGAGTACACTGGCACCACTGGGGATGCAGTGCAGTGAGTCCAGAGAGTGCACTGGCAGCACTGGTGATGCACTGCAGTAAGTGCAGAGAGTGCACTGGCACCACTGGGGATGCAGTGCAGTGTGTCCAGAGAGTGCCCTGGCACCTTTGGGGATGCAGTGCAGTGAGTCCAGAGAGTGCAGTGGCACCACTGGGGGTGCAGTGCAGTGAGTCCAGAGAGTGCACTGGCACCACTGGGGATGCAGTGCAGTGAGTCCAGAGAGTGCACTGGCACCGCTGGAGATGCAGTGCAGTGAGTCCAGAGAGTGCACTGGCATCACCTGGGATGCACTGCAGTGTGTCCTGAGAGCGCATTGGCACCACTGGGGATGCAGTGCAGTGACTCCAGAGAGTGCACTGTCAGCACTGGGGATGCAGTGCAGTGAGTCCAGAGAGTGCACTGGCACCTCTGGGGATGCAGTGCAGTGAGTCCAGAGAGTGCACTGGCACCACTGGGGATGCAGTGCAGTGAGTCCAGAGAGTGCAGTTGCACCACTGGGGATACAGTGCAGTGAGTCCAGAGAGTGCACTGGCACCACTGGGGATGCAGCGCAGTGAGTCCAGAGAGGGCACTGGCACCACTGGGGATGCAGTGCAGTGAGTCCAGAGAGTGCACTGGCACCACTGGGAATGCTGTGCACTGAGTCCAGAGAGGTCACTGGCACCACTGGGGATGCAGTGCAGTGAGTGCAGAGAGTGCCCTGGCACCACTAAGAATGCATTGCACTTTGTCCAGAGAAGTCACTGGCACCACTGGGGATGCAGTGCAGTGAGTCCAGAGAGTGCACTGGCACCACAGGGGATGCAGTGCAGTGAGTCCAGAGAGTGCACTGGCACCACTAGGGATGCAGTGCAGTGCGTCCAGAGAGTGCACTGGCACCACTGGGGATGCACTGCAGTGAGTCCAGAGAGTGCACTGGCACCACTGGGGATGCAGTGCAGTGAGTCCAGAGAGTGCCCTGGCACCACTGGGGATGCAGTGCAGTGAGTCCACAGAGTGCACTGGCACCACTGGGGATGCACTGCAGTGAGTCCAGAGAGTGCACTGGCACCACTGGGGATGCAGTGCAGTGAGTCCAGAGAGTGCACTGGCACCACTGGGGATGCAGTGCCGTGAGTCCAGAGAGTGCACTGGCACCACTGGGGATGCAGTGCCGTGAGTCCAGAGAGTGCACTGGCACCACTGGGGATGCAGTGCAGTGAGTCCAAAGAGTGCACTGGCACCACTGGGGATGCAGTGCAGTGAGTCCAGAGAGTGCACTGGCACCACGGGGGATGCACTGCAGTGAGCTCAGAGAGTGCAGTGGCACCACTGCGGATGCAGTGCAGTGAGTCCAGAGAGTGTACTGGCACCACTGGGGATGCAGTGCAGTGAGTCCAGAGAGTGCACTGGCACCACTGGGGATGCAGTGCAGTGAGTCCAGAGAGTGCACTGGCACCACTGGGGATGCAGTGCAGTGAGTCCAGAGAGTGCACTGGCACCACTGGGGATGCAGTGCGGTGAGGCCAGAGATTGCACTGGCACCACTGGGGATGCAGTGCAGTGAGTCCAGAGAGGTCACTGGCACCACTGGGGATGCAGTGCAGTGAGTCCAGAGAGTGCACTGGCACCACTGGGGATGCAGTGCAGTGAGTCCACAGAGGGCACTGGCACCACTGGGGATGCAGTGCAGTGAGTCCAGAGAGTGCCCCGGCACCACTGGGGATGCACTGCAGTGAGTCCAGAGAGTGCAGTGGCACCACTGCGAATGCAGTGCAGTGAGTCCAAAGAGTGCACTGGCACCACTGGGGATGCACTGCAGTGAGTCCAGAGAGTGTACTGGCACCACTGGGGATGCAGTGCAGTGAGTCCAGAGAGTGCACTGACACCACTGGGGATGCACTGCAGTGAGTCCAGAGAGTGCACTGGCACCACTGGGGATGCAGGGCAGTGACTCCAGAGAGTGCACTGGCACCACTGGGGATGCAGTGCAGTGAGTCCAGAGAGCGCACTGGCACCACTGGGAATGCACCCCGGCAAGTCTAGAGAGTGCACTGTCACCACTGGGGATGCAGTGCAGTGAGTCCAGAGAGTGCACTGGCACCACTGGTGATGCAGTGCAGTGAGTTCAGAGAGTGCACTGGCACCACTGGGGATGCAGTGCAGTGAGTCCAGGAGTGCACTGGCACCACTGGGGATGCACTGCCGTGAGTCCAGAGAGTGCACTGGCACCACTGGGGATGCAGTGCAGTGAGTCCACAGAGTGCACTGGCACCACTGGGGATGCAGTGCAGTGAATCCAGAGAGTGCACTGTCACCACTGGGGATGCACTGCCGTGAGTCCAGAGAGTGCACTTGCACCACTGGGGATACAGTGCAGTTAGTCCAGAGAGTGCACTGGCACCACTGGGGATGCAGCGCAGTGAGTCCAGAGAGTGCACTGGCACCACTGGGGATGCACGGCCGTTCTTCCAGAGAGTGCACTGGCACCACTGGGGATGCACTGCAGTGAGTCCAGAGAGTGCACTGGCACCACTGGTGATGCACTGCAGTAAGTGCAGAGAGTGCACTGGCACCTCTGGGGATGCAGTGCAGTGTGTCCAGAGAGTGCCCTGGCACCAATGGGGATGCAGTGCAGTGAGTCCAGAGAGTGCACTGGCACCACTGGGGGTGCAGTGCAGTGAGTCCAGAGAGTGCACTGGCACCACTGGGGATGCAGTGCAGTGAGTCCAGAGAGTGCACTGGCACCGCTGGAGATGCAGTGCAGTGAGTCCAGAGAGTGCACTGGCACCACCTGGGATGCACTGCAGTGAGTCCTGAGAGTGCACTGGCACTAGCTGGAGATGCAGCGCAGTGAGTCCAGAGAGTGCACTGGGACCATTGGGAAGCAGCGCAGTGAGTCCAGAGAGTGCACTGGCACCACTGGGGATGCACTGCCGTGAGTCCAGAGAGTGCACGGGAACCACTGGGGATGCACTGCCGTGCTTCCAGAGAGTGCACTGGCACCACTGGGGATGCACTGCAGTGAGTCCAGAGAGTGCACTGGCACCACTGGGGATGCAGTGCAGTGAGTCCAGAGAGAGCACTTGTACCACTGGGGATACAGTGCAGTGAGTCCAGAGAGTGCACTGGCACCACTCGGGATGCAGCGCAGTGAGTCCAGAGAGGTCACTGGCACCACTGGGGATGCAGTGCAGTGAGTCCAGAGAGTGCACTGGCACCACTGGGGATGCACTGCAGTGAGTCCAGAGAGGGCACTGGCACCACTGGGGATGCAGTGCAGTGAGTCCAGAGAGTGCACTGGCACCACTGGGAATGCTGTGCACTGAGTCCAGAGAGGTCACTGGCACCACTGGGGATGCAGTGCAGTGAGTGCAGTGAGTGCCCTGGCACCACTGGGGATGCAGTGCAGTGAGTCCAGAGAGTGCACTGGCACCACTGGGGATGCAGTGCAGTGAGTCCAGAGAGTGCACTGGCACCACTGGGGATGCAGTGCGGTGAGGCCAGAGATTGCACTGGAACCACTGGGGATGCAGTGCAGTGAGTCCAGAGAGGTCACTGGCACCACTGGGGATGCAGTGCAGTGAGTCCAGAGAGTGCACTGGCACCACTGGGGATGCACCCCTGTGAGTCCAGAGAGTGCACTGGCACCACTGGGGATGCACCCCGGCAAGTCCAGAGAGTGCACTGTCACCACTTGGGATGCAGTGCAGTGAGTCCAGAGAGTGCACTGGCACCAGTGGGGATGCAGTGCAGTGAGTCCACAGAGGGCACTGGCACCACTGGGGATGCAGTGCAGTGAGTCCAGAGAGTGCCCCGGCACCACTGGGGATGCACTGCAGTGAGTCCAGAGAGTGCAGTGGCACCACTGGGGATGCACTGCAGTGAGTCCAAAGAGTGCACTGGCACCACTGGGGATGCAGTGCAGTGAGTCCAGAGAGTGCACTGGCACCACTGGGGATGCACTGCAGTGAGTCCAGAGAGTGCACTGGCACCACTGGGGATGCAGGGCAGTGACTCCAGAGAGTGCACTGGCACCACTGGGGATGCAGTGCAGTGAGTCCAGAGAGTGCACTGGCACCACTGGGGATGCACCCCGGCAAGTCTAGAGAGTGCACTGTCACCACTGGGGATGCAGTGCAGTGAGTCCAGAGAGTGCACTGGCACCACTGGGGATGCAGTGCAGTGAGTCCAGAGAGTGCACTGGCACCACTGGGGATGCAGTGCAGTGAGTCCAGGAGTGCACTGGCACCACTGGGGATGCACTGCAGTGAGTCCAGAGAGTGCACTGGCACCACTGGGGATGCAGTGCAGTGAGTCCACAGAGTGCACTGGCACCACTGGGGATGCACTGCCGTCCTTCCAGAGAGTGCACTGGCACCACTGGGGATGCACTGCAGTGAGTCCAGAGAGTGCACTGGCACCACTGGGGATGCAGTGCAGTGACTCCAGAGAGTGCACTGGCACCACTGGTGATGCACTGCAGTAAGTGCAGAGAGTGCACTGGCACCTCTGGGGATGCAGTGCAGTGTGTCCAGAGAGTGCCCTGGCACCTTTGGGGATGCAGTGCAGTGAGTCCAGAGAGTGCACTGGCACCACTGGGGGTGCAGTGCAGTGAGTCCAGAGAGTGCACTGGCACCACTGGGGATGCAGTGCAGTGAGTCCAGAGAGTGCACTGGCACCGCTGGAGATGCAGTGCAGTGAGTCCAGAGAGTGCACTGGCACCACCTGGGATGCACTGCAGTGAGTCCTGAGAGTGCAGTGGCACTAGCTGGAGATGCAGCGCAGTGAGTCCAGAGAGTGCACTGGCACCATTGGGAAGCAGCGCAGTGAGTCCAGAGAGTGCACTGGCACCACTGGGGATGCACTGCCGTGAGTCCAGAGAGTGCACGGGCACCACTGGGGATGCACTGCCGTGCTTCCAGAGAGTGCACTGGCACCACTGGGGATGCACTGCAGTGAGTCCAGAGAGTGCACTGGCACCACTGGGGATGCGGTGCAGTGAGTCCAGAGAGAGCACTTCTACCACTGGGGATGCAGTGCAGTGAGTCCAGATATTGCACTGGCACCACTGGGGATGCAGTGCAGTGAGTCCAGAGAGTGCAGTTGCACCACTGGGGATACAGTGCAGTGAGTCCAGAGAGTGCACTGGCACCACTGGGGATGCACTGCAGTGAGTCCAGAGAGGGCACTGGCACCACTGGGGATGCACTGCAGTGAGTCCAGGAGTGCACTGGCACCACTGGGGATGCAGTGCAGTGAGTCAAGAGAGTGCACTGGCACCACTGGGGATGCAGTGCAGTGAATCCAGAGAGTGCACTGGCACCACTGGGGATGCAGTGCAGTGAGTCCAGAGAGTGCACTTGCACCACTGGGGATACAGTGCAGTGAGTCCAGAGAGTGCACTGGCACCACTGGGGATGCAGCGCAGTGAGTCCAGAGAGTGCACTGGCACCACTGGGGATGCACAGCCGTGCTTCCAGAGAGTGCACTGGCACCACTGGGGATGCACTGCCGTGAGTCCAGAGAGTGCACTGGCACCACTGGGGATGCAGTGCAGTGAGTCCAGAGAGTGCACTGGCAGCACTGGTGATGCACTGCAGTAAGTGCAGAGAGTGCACTGGCACCACTGGGGATGCCGTGCAGTGTGTCCAGAGAGTGCCCTGGCACCTTTGGGGATGCAGTGCAGTGAGTCCAGAGAGTGCAGTGGCACCACTGGGGGTGCAGTGCAGTGAGTCCAGAGAGTGCACTGGCACCACTGGGGATGCAGTGCAGTGAGTCCAGAGAGTGCACTGGCACCGCTGGAGATGCAGTGCAGTGAGTCCAGAGAGTGCACTGGCATCACCTGGGATGCACTGCAGTGTGTCCTGAGAGCGCATTGGCACCACTGGGGATGCAGTGCAGTGACTCCAGAGAGTGCACTGGCACCACTGGGGATGCAGTGCAGTGAGTCCAGAGAGTGCACTGGCACCTCTGGGGATGCAGTGCTGTGAGTCCAGAGAGTCCACTGGCACCACTGGGGATGCAGTGCAGTGAGTCCAGAGAGTGCAGTTGCACCACTGGGGATACAGTGCAGTGAGTCCAGAGAGTGCACTGGCACCACTGGGGATGCAGCGCAGTGAGTCCAGAGAGGGCACTGGCACCACTGGGGATGCAGTGCAGTGAGTCCAGAGAGTGCACTGGCACCACTGGGGATGCTGTGCACTGAGTCCAGAGAGGTCACTGGCACCACTGGGGATGCAGTGCAGTGAGTGCAGATAGTGCCCTGGCACCACTAAGAATGCAGTGCACTGAGTCCAGAGAAGTCACTGGCACCACTGGGGATGCAGTGCAGTGAGTCCAGAGAGTGCCCTGGCACCACAGGGGATGCAGTGCAGTGAGTCCAGAGAGTGCACTGGCACCACTAGGGATGCAGTGCAGTGAGTCCAGAGAGTGCACTGGCACCACTGGGGATGCACTGCAGTGAGTCCAGAGAGTGCACTGGCACCACTGGGGATGCAGTGCAGTGAGTCCAGAGAGTACACTGGCACCACTGGGGATGCAGTGCAGTGAGTCCACAGAGTGCACTGGCACCAGTGGGGATGCACTGCAGTGAGTCCAGAGAGTGCACTGGCACCACTGGGGATGCAGTGCAGTGAGTCCAGAGAGTGCACTGGCACCACTGGGGATGCAGTGCCGTGAGTCCAGAGAGTGCACTGGCACCACTGGGGATGCAGTGCCGTGAGTCCAGAGAGTGCACTGGCACCACTGGGGATGCAGTGCAGTGAGTCCAAAGAGTGCACTGGCACCACTGGGGATGCAGTGCAGTGAGTCCAGAGAGTGCACTGGCACCACTGGGGATGCACTGCAGTGAGCTCAGAGAGTGCAGTGGCACCACTGCGGATGCAGTGCAGTGAGTCCAGAGAGTGTACTGGCACCACTGGGGATGCAGTGCAGTGAGTCCAGAGAGTGCACTGGCACCACTGGGGATGCAGTGCAGTGAGTCCAGAGAGTGCACTGGCACCACTGGGGATGCAGTGCAGTGAGTCCAGAGAGTGCACTGGCACCACTGGGGATGCAGTGCAGTGAGGCCAGAGATTGCACTGGCACCACTGGGGATGCAGTGCAGTGAGTCCAGAGAGGTCACTGGCACCACTGGGGATGCAGTGCAGTGAGTCCAGAGAGTGCACTGGCACCACTGGGGATGCACCCCGGTGAGTCCAGAGAGTGCACTGGCACCACAGGGGATGCACCCCGGCAAGTCCAGAGAGTGCACTGTCACCACTTGGGATGCAGTGCAGTGAGTCCAGAGAGTGCACTGGCACCACTGGGGATGCAGTGCAGTGAGTCCACAGAGGGCACTGGCACCACTGGGGATGCAGTGCAGTGAGTCCAGAGAGTGCCCCGGCACCACTGGGGATGCACTGCAGTGAGTCCAGAGAGTGCAGTGGCACCACTGCGGATGCAGTGCAGTGAGTCCAAAGAGTGCACTGGCACCACTGGGGATGCACTGCAGTGAGTCCAGAGAGTGTACTGGCACCACTGGGGATGCAGTGCAGTGAGTCCAGAGAGTGCACTGACACCACTGGGGATGCACTGCAGTGAGTCCAGAGAGTGCACTGGCACCACTGGGGATGCAGGGCAGTGACTCCAGAGAGTGCACTGTCACCACTGGGGATGCAGTGCAGTGAGTCCAGAGAGTGCACTGGCACCACTGGGGATGCAGTGCAGTGAGTTCAGAGAGTGCACTGTCACCACTGGGGATGCAGTGCAGTGAGTCCAGGAGTGCACTGGCACCACTGGGGATGCACTGCAGTGAGTCCAGAGAGTGCACTGGCACCACTGGGGATGCAGTGCAGTGAGTCCACAGAGTGCACTGGCACCACTGGGGATGCAGTGCAGTGAATCCAGAGAGTGCACTGTCACCACTGGGGATGCACTGCTGTGAGTCCAGAGAGTGCACTTGCACCACTGGGGATACAGTGCAGTGAGTCCAGAGAGTGCACTGGCACCACTGGGGATGCAGCGCAGTGAGTCCAGAGAGTGCACTGGCACCACTGGGGATGCACTGCCGTGCTTCCAGAGAGTGCACTGGCACCACTGGGGATGCACTGCAGTGAGTCCAGAGAGTGCACTGGCACCACTGGTGATGCACTGCAGTAAGTGCAGAGAGTGCACTGGCACCTCTGGGGATGCAGTGCAGTGTGTCCAGAGAGTGCCCTGGCACCAATGGGGATGCAGTGCAGTGAGTCCAGAGAGTGCACTGGCACCACTGGGGATGCAGTGCAGTGAGTCCAGAGAGTGCACTGGCACCAGTGGGGGTGCAGTGCAGTGAGTGCAGAGAGTGCACTGGCACCGCTGGGGATGCAGTGCCGTGAGTCCAGAGAGTGCACTGTCACCACTGGGGATGCAGTGTAGTGAGTGCAGAGAGTGCACTGGCACCACTGGGGATGCACTGCAGTGAGTCCAGAGAGTGCACTGGCACCACTGGGGATGCACTGCAGTGAGTCCAGAGAGTGCACTGGCACCACTGGGGATGCAGTGCAGTGAGTCCAGAGAGTGCACTGGCACCGCTGGAGATGCAGTGCAGTGAGTCCAGAGAGTGCACTGGCACCACCTGGGATGCACTGCAGTGAGTCCTGAGAGTGCACTGGCACTAGCTGGAGATGCAGCGCAGTGAGTCCAGAGAGTGAACTGGCACCATTGGGAAGCAGCGCAGTGAGTCCAGAGAGTGCACTGGCACCACTGGGGATGCACTGCCGTGAGTCCAGAGAGTGCACGGGCACCACTGGGGATGCACTGCCGTGCTTCCAGAGAGTGCACTGGCACCACTGGGGATGCACTGCAGTGAGTCCAGAGAGTGCACTGGCACCACTGGGGATGCGGTGCAGTGAGTCCAGAGAGAGCACTTGTACCACTGGGGATACAGTGCAGTGAGTCCAGAGAGTGCACTGGCACCACTCGGGATGCAGCGCAGTGAGTCCAGAGAGGTCACTGGCACCACTGGGGATGCAGTGCAGTGAGTCCAGAGAGTGCACTGGCACCACTGGGGATGCACTGCAGTGAGTCCAGAGAGGGCACTGGCACCACTGGGGATGCACTGCAGTGAGTCCAGATAGTGCACTGGCACCACTGGGGATGCAGGGCAGTGACTCCAGAGAGTGCACTGGCACCACTGGGGATGCAGTGCAGTGAGTCCAGAGAGTGCACTGGCACCACTGGGGATGCACCCCGGCAAGTCTAGAGAGTGCACTGTCACCACTGGGGATGCAGTGCAGTGAGTCCAGAGAGTGCACTGGCACCACAGGGGATGCAGTGCAGTGAGTCCAGAGAGTGCACTGGCACCACTGGGGATGCACTGCAGTGAGTCCAGGAGTGCACTGGCACCACTGGGGATGCACTGCAGTGAGTCCAGAGAGTGCACTGGCACCACTGGGGATGCAGTGCAGTGAATCCAGAGAGTGCACTGGAACCACTGGGGATGCAGTGCAGTGAGTCCAGAGAGTGCACTTGCACCACTGGGGATACAGTGCAGTGAGTCCAGAGAGTGCACTGGCACCACTGGGGATGCAGCGCAGTGAGTCCAGAGAGTGCACTGGCACCACTGGGGATGCACAGCCGTGCTTCCAGAGAGTGCACTGGCACCACTGGGGATGCACTGCCGTGAGTCCAGAGAGTGCACTGGCACCACTGGGGATGCAGTGCAGTGAGTCCAGAGAGTGCACTGGCAGCACTGGTGATGCACTGCAGTAAGTGCAGAGAGTGCACTGGCACCACTGGGGATGCAGTGCAGTGTGTCCAGAGAGTGCCCTGGCACCTTTGGGGATGCAGTGCAGTGAGTCCAGAGAGTGCAGTGGCACCACTGGGGGTGCAGTGCAGTGAGTCCAGAGAGTGCACTGGCACCACTGGGATGCAGTGCAGTGAGTCCAGAGAGTGCACTGGCACCGCTGGAGATGCAGTGCAGTGAGTCCAGAGAGTGCACTGGCATCACCTGGGATGCACTGCAGTGTGTCCTGAGAGCGCATTGGCACCACTGGGGATGCAGTGCAGTGACTCCAGAGAGTGCACTGGCACCACTGGGGATGCAGTGCAGTGAGTCCAGAGAGTGCACTGGCACCTCTGGGGATGCAGTGCAGTGAGTCCAGAGAGTGCACTGGCACCACTGGGGATGCAGTGCAGTGAGTCCAGAGAGTGCAGTTGCACCACTGGGGATACAGTGCAGTGAGTCCAGAGAGTGCACTGGCACCACTGGGGATGCAGCGCAGTGAGTCCAGAGAGGGCACTGGCACCACTGGGGATGCAGTGCAGTGAGTCCAGAGAGTGCACTGGCACCACTGGGAATGCTGTGCACTGAGTCCAGAGAGGTCACTGGCACCACTGGGGATGCAGTGCAGTGAGTGCAGAGAGTGCCCTGGCACCACTAAGAATGCATTGCACTTAGTCCAGAGAAGTCACTGGCACCACTGGGGATGCAGTGCAGTGAGTCCAGAGAGTGCCCTGGCACCACAGGGGATGCAGTGCAGTGAGTCCAGAGAGTGCACTGGCACCACTAGGGATGCAGTGCAGTGAGTCCAGAGAGTGCACTGGCACCACTGGGGATGCACTGCAGTGAGTCCAGAGAGTGCACTGGCACCACTGGGGATGCAGTGCAGTGAGTCCAGAGAGTGCACTGGCACCACTGGGGATGCAGTGCCGTGAGTCTAGAGAGTGCAATGGCACCACTGGGGATGCAGTGCCGTGAGTCCAGAGAGTGCACTGGCACCACTGGGGATGCAGTGCAGTGAGTCCAAAGAGTGCACTGGCACCACTGGGGATGCAGTGCAGTGAGTCCAGAGAGTGCACTGGCACCACGGGGGATGCACTGCAGTGAGCTCAGAGAGTGCAGTGGCACCACTGCGGATGCAGTGCAGTGAGTCCAGAGAGTGTACTGGCACCACTGGGGATGCAGTGCAGTGAGTCCAGAGAGTGCACTGGCACCACTGGGGATGCACTGCAGTGAGTCCAGGAGTGCACTGGCACCACTGGGGATGCACTGCAGTGAGTCCAGAGAGTGCACTGGCACCACTGGGGATGCAGTGCAGTGAATCCAGAGAGTGCACTGGAACCACTGGGGATGCAGTGCAGTGAGTCCAGAGAGTGCACTTGCACCACTGGGGATACAGTGCAGTGAGTCCAGAGAGTGCACTGGCACCACTGGGGATGCAGCGCAGTGAGTCCAGAGAGTGCACTGGCACCACTGGGGATGCACAGCCGTGCTTCCAGAGAGTGCACTGGCACCACTGGGGATGCACTGCCGTGAGTCCAGAGAGTGCACTGGCACCACTGGGGATGCAGTGCAGTGAGTCCAGAGAGTGCACTGGCAGCACTGGTGATGCACTGCAGTAAGTGCAGAGAGTGCACTGGCACCACTGGGGATGCAGTGCAGTGTGTCCAGAGAGTGCCCTGGCACCTTTGGGGATGCAGTGCAGTGAGTCCAGAGAGTGCAGTGGCACCACTGGGGGTGCAGTGCAGTGAGTCCAGAGAGTGCACTGGCACCACTGGGGATGCAGTGCAGTGAGTCCAGAGAGTGCACTGGCACCGGTGGAGATGCAGTGCAGTGAGTCCAGAGAGTGCACTGGCATCACCTGGGATGCACTGCAGTGTGTCCTGAGAGCGCATTGGCACCACTGGGGATGCAGTGCAGTGACTCCAGAGAGTGCACTGGCACCACTGGGGATGCAGTGCAGTGAGTCCAGAGAGGTCACTGGCACCACTGGGGATGCAGTGCAGTGAGTCCAGAGAGTGCACTGGCACCACTGGGGATGCAGTGCAGTGAGTCCACAGAGGGCACTGGCACCACTGGGGATGCAGTGCAGTGAGTCCAGAGAGTGCCCCGGCACCACTGGGGATGCACTGCACTGAGTCCAGAGAGTGCAGTGGCACCACTGCGGATGCAGTGCAGTGAGTCCAAAGAGTGCACTGGCACCACTGGGGATGCACTGCAGTGAGTCCAGAGAGTGTACTGGCACCACTGGGGATGCAGTGCAGTGAGTCCAGAGAGTGCACTGACACCACTGGGGATGCATTGCAGTGAGTCCAGAGAGTGCACTGGCACCACTGGGGATGCAGGGCAGTGACTCCAGAGAGTGCACTGGCACCACTGGGGATGCAGTGCAGTGAGTCCAGAGAGCGCACTGGCACCACTGGGGATGCACCCCGGCAAGTCTAGAGAGTGCACTGTCACCACTGGGGATGCAGTGCAGTGAGTCCAGAGAGTGCACTGGCACCACTGGGGATGCAGTGCAGTGAGTTCAGAGAGTGCACTGGCACCACTGGGGATGCAGTGCAGTGAGTCCAGGAGTGCACTGGCACCACTGGGGATGCACTGCAGTGAGTCCAGAGAGTGCACTGGCACCACTGGGGATGCAGTGCAGTGAGTCCACAGAGTGCACTGGCACCACTGGGGATGCAGTGCAGTGAATCCAGAGAGTGCACTGTCACCACTGGGGATGCACTGCCGTGAGTCCAGAGAGTGCACTTGCACCACTGGGGATACAGTGCAGTGAGTCCAGAGAGTGCACTGGCACCACTGGGGATGCAGCGCAGTGAGTCCAGAGAGTGCACTGGCACCACTGGGGATGCACTGCCGTTCTTCCAGAGAGTGCACTGGCACCAGTGGGGATGCAGTGCAGTGAGTCCAGAGAGTGCACTGGCACCACTGGTGATGCACTGCAGTAAGTGCAGAGAGTGCACTGGCACCTCTGGGGATGCAGTGCAGTGTGTCCAGAGAGTGCCCTGGCACCAATGGGGATGCAGTGCAGTGAGTCCAGAGAGTGCACTGGCACCACTGGGGGTGCAGTGCAGTGAGTCCAGAGAGTGCACTGGCACCACTGGGGATGCAGTGCAGTGAGTCCAGAGAGTGCACTGGCACCGCTGGAGATGCAGTGCAGTGAGTCCAGAGAGTGCACTGGCACCACCTGGGATGCACTGCAGTGAGTCCTGAGAGTGCACTGGCACTAGCTGGAGATGCAGCTTAGTGAGTCCAGAGAGTGCACTGGGACCATTGGGAAGCAGCGCAGTGAGTCCAGAGAGTGCACTGGCACCACTGGGGATGCACTGCCGTGAGTCCAGAGAGTGCACGGGAACCACTGGGGATGCACTGCCGTGCTTCCAGAGAGTGCACTGGCACCACTGGGGATGCACTGCAGTGAGTCCAGAGAGTGCACTGGCACCACTGGGGATGCAGTGCAGTGAGTCCAGAGAGAGCACTTGTACCACTGGGGATACAGTGCAGTGAGTCCAGAGAGTGCACTGGCACCACTCGGGATGCAGCGCAGTGAGTCCAGAGAGGTCACTGGCACCACTGGGGATGCAGTGCAGTGAGTCCAGAGAGTGCACTGGCACCACTGGGGATGCACTGCAGTGAGTCCAGAGAGGGCACTGGCACCACTGGGGATGCAGTGCAGTGAGTCCAGAGAGTGCACTGGCACCACTGGGAATGCTGTGCACTGAGTCCAGAGAGGTCACTGGCACCACTGGGGATGCAGTGCAGTGAGTGCAGTGAATGCCCTGGCACCACTGGGGATGCAGTGCAGTGAGTCCAGAGAGTGCACTGGCACCACTGGGGATGCAGTGCAGTGAGTCCAGAGAGTGCACTGGCACCACTGGGGATGCAGTGCGGTGAGGCCAGAGATTGCACTGGAACCACTGGGGATGCAGTGCAGTGAGTCCAGAGAGGTCACTGGCACCACTGGGGATGCAGTGCAGTGAGTCCAGAGAGTGCACTGGCACCACTGGGGATGCACCCCTGTGAGTCCAGAGAGTGCACTGGCACCACTGGGGATGCACCCCGGCAAGTCCAGAGAGTGCACTGTCACCACTTGGGATGCAGTGCAGTGAGTCCAGAGAGTGCACTGGCACCAGTGGGGATGCAGTGCAGTGAGTCCACAGAGGGCACTGGCACCACTGGGGATGCAGTGCAGTGAGTCCAGAGAGTGCCCCGGCACCACTGGGGATGCACTGCAGTGAGTCCAGAGAGTGCAGTGGCACCACTGGGGATGCACTGCAGTGAGTCCAAAGAGTGCACTGGCACCACTGGGGATGCAGTGCAGTGAGTCCAGAGAGTGCACTGGCACCACTGGGGATGCACTGCAGTGAGTCCAGAGAGTGCACTGGCACCACTGGGGATGCAGGGCAGTGACTCCAGAGAGTGCACTGGCACCACTGGGGATGCAGTGCAGTGAGTCCAGAGAGTGCACTGGCACCACTGGGGATGCACCCCGGCAAGTCTAGAGAGTGCACTGTCACCACTGGGGATGCAGTGCAGTGAGTCCAGAGAGTGCACTGGCACCACTGGGGATGCAGTGCAGTGAGTCCAGAGAGTGCACTGGCACCACTGGGGATGCAGTGCAGTGAGTCCAGGAGTGCACTGGCACCACTGGGGATGCACTGCAGTGAGTCCAGAGAGTGCACTGGCACCACTGGGGATGCAGTGCAGTGAGTCCACAGAGTGCACTGGCACCACTGGGGATGCACTGCCGTGCTTCCAGAGAGTGCACTGGCACCACTGGGGATGCACTGCAGTGAGTCCAGAGAGTGCACTGGCACCACTGGGGATGCAGTGCAGTGACTCCAGAGAGTGCACTGGCACCACTGGTGATGCACTGCAGTAAGTGCAGAGAGTGCACTGGCACCTCTGGGGATGCAGTGCAGTGTGTCCAGAGAGTGCCCTGGCACCTTTGTGGATGCAGTGCAGTGAGTCCAGAGAGTGCACTGGCACCACTGGGGGTGCAGTGCAGTGAGTCCAGAGAGTGCACTGGCACCACTGGGGATGCAGTGCAGTGAGTCCAGAGAGTGCACTGGCACCGCTGGAGATGCAGTGCAGTGAGTCCAGAGAGTGCACTGGCACCACCTGGGATGCACTGCAGTGAGTCCTGAGAGTGCACTGGCACTAGCTGGAGATGCAGCGCATTGAGTCCAGAGAGTGCACTGGCACCATTGGGAAGCAGCGCAGTGAGTCCAGAGAGTGCACTGGCACCACTGGGGATGCACTGCCGTGAGTCCAGAGAGTGCACGGGCACCACTGGGGATGCACTGCCGTGCTTCCAGAGAGTGCACTGGCACCACTGGGGATGCAGTGCAGTGAGTCCAGAGAGTGCACTGGCACCACTGGGGATGCAGTGCAGTGAGTCCAGAGAGAGCACTTGTACCACTGGGGATACAGTGCAGTGAGTCCAGAGAGTGCACTGGCACCACTCGGGATGCAGCGCAGTGAGTCCAGAGAGGTCACTGGCACCACTGGGGATGCAGTGCAGTGAGTCCAGAGAGTGCACTGGCACCACTGGGGATGCACTGCAGTGAGTCCAGAGAGGGCACTGGCACCACTGGGGATGCAGTGCAGTGAGTCCGGAGAGTGCACTGGCACCACTGGGGATGCAGTGCCGTGAGTCCAGAGAGTGCACTGGCACCACTGGGGATGCAGTGCAGTGAGTGCAGAGAGTGCCCTGGCACCTCTGGGTATGCAGTGCAGTGAGTCCAGAGAGTGCACTGGCACCACTGGGGATGCAGTGCAGTGAGTCCAGAGAGTGCACTGGCACCACTGGGGAAGCACTGCAATGAGTCCAGAGAGTGCACTGGTACCAATGGCAATGCAGTGCAGTGAGTCAACAGAGTGCCTTGGCACCACTGGGGATGCAGTGCAGTGAGTCCAGAGAGTGCAATGGCACCACTGGGGATGCAGTGCCGTTGGTCCAGAGAGTGCACTAGCACCACTGGGGATGCAGTGCCGTGAGTCCAGAGTGTGCACTGGCACCACTGGGGATGCAGTGCAGTGAGTCCAGAGAGTGCACTGGCACCACTGGGGATGCAGTGCTGTGAGTTCAGAGAGTGCACTGGCACCACTGGGGGTGCAGTGCAGTGAGTCCAGAGAGTGCACTGGCACCACTGGGGATGCAGTGCCGTGAGTCCAGAGAGTGCACTGGCACCAGTGGGGATGCACTGCAGTGAGTCCAGAGAGTGCACTGGCACCACTGGGGATGCAGTGCAGTGAGTCCAGAGAGTGCACTGGCACCACTGGGGATGCAGTGCCGTGAGTCCAGAGAGTGCACTGGCACCACTGGGGATGCAGCGCAGTGAGTCCAGAGAGTGCACTGGCACCACCGGGGATGCAGTGCCGTGAGTCCAGAGAGTGCAGTGGCACCACTGGGGATGCAGTGCAGTGAGTCCAAAGAGTGCACTGGCACCACTGGGGATGCAGTGCAGTGAGTCCAGAGAGTGCACTGGCACCACTGGGGATGCAGTGCAGTGAGTCCAGAGAGTGCACTGGCACCACTGGGGATGCACCCCGGCAAGTCCAGAGAGTGCACTGTCACCACTTGGGATGCAGTGCAGTGAGTCCAGAGAGTGCACTGGCCCCACTGGGGATGCAGTGCAGTGAGTCCAGAGAGTGCACTGGCACCACTGGGGATGCAGTGCAGTGAGTCTAGAGAGTGCCCCGGCACCACTGGGGATGCACTGCAGTGAGTCCAGAGAGTGCAGTGGCACCACTGCGGATGCAGTGCAGTGAGTCCAAAGAGTGCACTGGCACCACTGGGGATGCACTGCAGTGAGTCCAGAGAGTGTACTGGCACCACTGGGGATGCAGTGCAGTGAGTCCAGAGAGTGCACTGACACCACTGGGGATGCACTGCAGTGAGTCCAGAGAGTGCACTGGCACCACTGGGGATGCACTGCAGTGACTCCAGAGAGTGCACTGGCACCACTGGGGATGCAGTGCAGTGAGTCCAGAGAGTGCACTGGCACCACTGGGGATGCACCCCGGCAAGTCTAGAGAGTGCACTGTCACCACTGGGGATGCAGTGCAGTGAGTCCAGAGAGTGCACTGGCACCACAGGGGATGCAGTGCAGTGAGTCCAGAGAGTGCACTGGCACCACTGGGGATGCACTGCAGTGAGTCCAGGAGTGCACTGGCACCACTGGGGATGCACTACAGTGAGTCCAGAGAGTGCACTGGCACCACTGGGGATGCACTGCAGTGAGTCCAGAGAGTGCACTGGCACCACTGGGGATGCAGTGCAGTGAATCCAGAGAGTGCACTGGCACCAGTGGGGATGCAGTGCAGTGAGTCCAGAGAGTGCACTTGCACCACTGGGGATACAGTGCAGTGAGTCCAGAGAGTGCACTGGCACCACTGGGGATGCAGCGCAGTGAGTCCAGAGAGTGCACTGGCACCACTGGGGATGCAATGCCGTGCTTCCAGAGAGTGCACTGGCACCACTGGGGATGCACTGCCGTGAGTCCAGAGAGTGCACTGGCACCACTGGGGATGCAGTGCAGTGAGTCCAGAGAGTGCACTGGCAGCACTGGTGATGCACTGCAGTAAGTGCAGAGAGTGCACTGGCACCACTGGGGATGCAGTGCAGTGTGTCCAGAGAGTGCCCTGGCACCTTTGGGGATGCAGTGCAGTGAGTCCAGAGAGTGCACTGGCACCACTGGGGATGCAGTGCAGTGAGTCCAGAGAGTGCACTGGCACCGCTGGAGATGCAGTGCAGTGAGTCCAGAGAGTGCACTGGCACCACCTTGGATGCACTGCAGTGAGTCCTGAGAGTGCACTGGCACTAGCTGGAGATGCAGCGCAGTGAGTCCAGAGAGTGCACTGGCACCATTGGGAAGCAGCGCAGTGAGTCCAGAGAGTGCACTGGCACCACTGGAGATGCACTGCCGTGAGTCCAGAGAGTGCACGGGCACCACTGGGGATGCACTGCCGTGCTTCCAGAGAGTGCACTGGCACCACTGGGGATGCACTGCAGTGAGTCCAGAGACTGCACTGGCACCACTGGGGATGCAGTGCAGTGAGTCCAGAGAGAGCACTGGCACCACTGGGGATACAGTGCAGTGAGTCCAGAGAGTGCACTGGCACCACTGGGGATGCACTGCAGTGAGTCCAGAGAGGTCACTGGCACCACTGGGGATGCAGTGCAGTGAGTCCAGAGAGTGCACTGGCACCAATGGGGATGCACTGCAGTGAGTCCAGAGAGTGCACTGGCACCACTTTGGATGCAGTGCAGTGAGTCCAGAGAGTGCACTGGCACCACTGGGGATGCAGCGCAGTGAGTCCAGAGAGTGCACTGGCACCACTGGGGATGCACGGCCGTGCTTCCAGAGAGTGCACTGGCACCACTGGGGATGCAGTGCAGTGAGTCCAGAGAGTGCACTGGCACCACTGGGGATGCACTGCAGTGAGTCCAGAGAGTGCACTGGCACCACTGGTGATGCACTGCAGTAAGTGCAGAGAGTGCACTGGCACCTCTGGGGATGCAGTGCAGTGTGTCCAGAGAGTGCCCTGGCACCTTTGGGGATGCAGTGCAGTGAGTCCAGAGAGTGCACTGGCACCACTGGGGGTGCAGTGCAGTGAGTCCAGAGAGTGCACTGGCACCACTGGGGATGCAGTGCAGTGAGTCCAGAGAGTGCACTGGCACCGCTGGAGATGCAGTGCAGTGAGTCCAGAGAGTGCACTGGCACCACCTGGGATGCACTGCAGTGAGTCCTGAGAGTGCACTGGCACTAGCTGGAGATGCAACGCAGTGAGTCCAGAGAGTGCACTGGCACCATTGGGAAGCAGCGCAGTGAGTCCAGAGAGTGCACTGGCACCACTGGGGATGCACTGCCGTGAGTCCAGAGAGTGCACGGGCACCACTGGGGATGCACTGCCGTGCTTCCAGAGAGTGCACTGGCACCACTGGGGATGCGGTGCAGTGAGTCCAGAGAGAGCACTTGTACCACTGGGGATACAGTGCAGTGAGTCCAGAGAGTGCACTGGCACCACTCGGGATACAGCGCAGTGAGTCCAGAGAGGTCACTGGCACCACTGGGGATGCAGTGCAGTGAGTCCAGAGAGTGCACTGGCACCACTGGGGATGCACTGCAGTGAGTCCAGAGAGGGCACTGGCACCACTGGGGATGCACTGCAGTGAGTCCAGATAGTGCACTGGCACCACTGGGGATGCAGGGAAGTGACTCCAGAGAGTGCACTGGCACCACTGGGGATGCAGTGCAGTGAGTCCAGAGAGTGCACTGGCACCACTGGGGATGCACCCCGGCAAGTCTAGAGAGTGCACTGTCACCACTGGGGATGCAGTGCAGTGAGTCCAGAGAGTGCACTGGCACCACAGGGGATGCAGTGCAGTGAGTCCAGAGAGTGCACTGGCACCACTGGGGATGCACTGCAGTGAGTCCAGGAGTGCACTGGCACCACTGGGGATGCACTGCAGTGAGTCCAGAGAGTGCACTGGCACCACTGGGGATGCAGTGCAGTGAGTCCAGAGAGTGCACTGGCACCACTGGGGATGCAGTGCAGTGAATCCAGAGAGTGCACTGGAACCACTGGGGATGCAGTGCAGTGAGTCCAGAGAGTGCACTTGCACCACTGGGGATACAGTGCAGTGAGTCCAGAGAGTGCACTGGCACCACTGGAAATGCAGCGCAGTGAGTCCAGAGAGTGCACTGGCACCACTGGGGATGCACAGCCGTGCTTCCAGAGAGTGCACTGGCACCACTGGGGATGCACTGCCGTGAGTCCAGAGAGTGCACTGGCACCACTGGGGATGCAGTGCAGTGAGTCCAGAGAGTGCACTGGCAGCACTGGTGATGCACTGCAGTAAGTGCAGAGAGTGCACTGGCACCACTGGGGATGCAGTGCAGTGTGTCCAGAGAGTGCCCTGGCACCTTTGGGGATGCAGTGCAGTGAGTCCAGAGAGTGCAGTGGCACCACTGGGGGTGCAGTGCAGTGAGTCCAGAGAGTGCACTGGCACCACTGGGGATGCAGTGCAGTGAGTCCAGAGAGTGCACTGGCACCGCTGGAGATGCAGTGCAGTGAGTCCAGAGAGTGCACTGGCATCACCTGGGATGCACTGCAGTGTGTCCTGAGAGCGCATTGGCACCACTGGGGATGCAGTGCAGTGACTCCAGAGAGTGCACTGGCACCACTGGGGATGCAGTGCAGTGAGTCCAGAGAGTGCACTGGCACCTCTGGGGATGCAGTGCAGTGAGTCCAGAGAGTGCACTGGCACCACTGGGGATGCAGTGCAGTGAGTCCAGAGAGTGCAGTTGCACCACTGGGGATACAGTGCAGTGAGTCCAGAGAGTGCACTGGCACCAGTGGGGATGCAGTGCAGTGAGTGCAGAGAGTGCCCTGGCACCACTGGGGATGCAGTGCAGTGAGTCCAGAGAGTGCACTGGCACAACTGGGGATGCAGTGCAGTGAGTCCAGAGAGTGCACTGGCACCACTGGGGATGCAGTGCCGTGAGTCCAGAGAGTGCACTGGCACCACTGGGGATGCAGTGCTGTGAGTCCAGAGAGTGCACTGGCACCAATGGCAATGCAGTGCAGTGAGTCCACAGAGTGCCTTGGCACCACTGGGGATGCAGTGCAGTGAGTCCAGAGAGTACACTGGCACCACTGGGGATGCAGTGCAGTGAGTCCAGAGAGTGCAATGGCACCACTGGGGATGCAGTGCCGTTGGTCCAGAGAGTGCACTAGCACCACTGGGGATGCAGTGCCGTGAGTCCAGAGTGTGCACTGGCACCACTGGGGATGCACTGCAGTGAGTCCAGAGAGTGCACTGGCACCACTGGGGATGCAGTGCTGTGAGTCCAGAGAGTGCACTGGCACCACTGGGGGTGCAGTGCAGTGAGTCCAGAGAGTGCACTGGCACCACTGGGGATGCAGTGCCGTGAGTCCAGAGAGTGCACTGGCACCAGTGGGGATGCACTGCAGTGAGTCCAGAGAGTGCACTGGCACCACTGGGGATGCAGTGCAGTGAGTCCAGAGAGTGCACTGGCACCGCTGGAGATGCAGTGCAGTGAGTCCAGAGAGTGCACTGGCACCACCTGGGATGCACTGCAGTGTGTCCTGAGAGCGCATTGGCACCACTGGGGATGCAGTGCAGTGACTCCAGAGAGTGCACTGGCACCACTGGGGATGCAGTGCAGTGAGTCCAGAGAGTGCACTGGCATCTCTGGAGATGCAGTGCAGTGAGTCCAGAGAGTGCACTGGCACCACTGGGGATGCAGTGCAGTGAGTCCAGAGAGTGCAGTTGCACCACTGGGGATACAGTGCAGTGAGTCCAGAGAGTGCACTGGCACCACTGGGGATGCAGCGCAGTGAGTCCAGAGAGTGCACTGGCACCACTTTGGATGCAGTGCAGTGAGTCCAGAGAGAGCACTGGCACCACTGGGGATGCACTGCAGTGAGTCCAGAGAGGGCACTGGCACTATTGGGGATGCACCCCGGTGAGTCCAGAGAGTGCACTGGCACCACTGGGAATGCAGTGCACTGAGTCCAGAGAAGTCACTGGCACCACTGGGGATGCACTGCAGTGAGTCCAGAGAGTGCCCTGGCACCACAGGTAATGCAGTGCAGTGAGTCCAGAGAGTGCACTGGCACCACTAGGGATGCAGTGCAGTGAGTCCAGAGAGTGCACTGGCACCAATGGCAATGCAGTGCAGTGAGTCCAGAGAGTGCACTGGCACCACTGGGGATGCAGTGCAGTGAGTCCAGAGAGTGCACTGGCACCACTGGGGATGCAGTGCAGTGAGTCCACAGAGTGCACTGGCACCATTGGGGATGCACTGCAGTGAGTCCAGAGAGTGCACTGGCACCACTGGGGATGCAGTGCAGTGAGTCCAGAGAGTGCACTGGCACCACTGGGGATGCAGTTCCGTGAGTCCAGAGAGTGCACTGGCACCACTGGGGATGCAGCGCAGTGAGTCCAGAGAGTGCACTGGCACCACCGGGGATGCAGTGCCGTGAGTCCAGAGAGTGCAGTGGCACCACTGGGGATGCAGTGCAGTGAGTCCAAAGAGTGCACTGGCACCACTGGGGATGCAGTGCAGTGAGTCCAGAGAGTGCACTGGCACCACTGGGGATGCAGTGCAGTGAGTCCAGAGAGTGCACTGGCACCACTGGGGATGCAGTGCGGTGAGGCCAGAGATTGCACTGGCACCACTGGGGATGCAGTGCAGTGAGTCCAGAGAGGTCACTGGCACCACTGGGGATGCAGTGCAGTGAGTCCAGAGAGTGCACTGGCACCACTGGGGATGCACCCCGGTGAGTCCAGAGAGTGCACTGGCACCACTGGGGATGCACCCCGGCAAGTCCAGAGAGTGCACTGTCACCACTTGGGATGCAGTGCAGTGAGTCCAGAGAGTGCACTGGCCCCACTGGGGATGCAGTGCAGTGAGTCCACAGAGGGCACTGGCACCACTGGGGATGCAGTGCAGTGAGTCCAGAGAGTGCCCCGGCACCACTGGGGATGCACTGCAGTGAGTCCAGAGAGTGCAGTGGCACCACTGGGGATGCAGTGCAGTGAGTCCAAAGAGTGCACTGGCACCACTGGGGATGCACTGCAGTGAGTCCAGAGAGTGTACTGGCACCACTGGGGATGCAGTGCAGTGAGTCCAGAGAGTGCACTGACACCACTGGGGATGCACTGCAGTGAGTCCAGAGAGTGCACTGGCACCACTGGGGATGCAGTGCAGTGAGTCCAGAGAGTGCACTGGCACCACTGGGGATGCAGTGCAGTGAGTCCAGAGAGTGCACTGGCACCACTGGGGATGCAGTGCAGTGAGTCCAGAGAGTGCACTGGCACCACTGGGGATGCAGTGCGGTGAGGCCAGAGATTGCACTGGCACCACTGGGGATGCAGTGCAGTGAGTCCAGAGAGGTCACTGGCACCACTGGGGATGCAGTGCAGTGAGTCCAGAGAGTGCACTGGCACCACTGGGGATGCAGTGCCGTGAGTCCAGAGAGTGCACTGGCACCACTGGGGATGCACCCCGGCAAGTCCAGAGAGTGCACTGTCACCACTTGGGATGCAGTGCAGTGAGTCCAGAGAGTGCACTGGCACCACTGGGGATGCAGTGCAGTGAGTCCACAGAGGGCACTGGCACCACTGGGGATGCAGTGCAGTGAGTCCAGAGAGTGCCCCGGCACCACTGGGGATGCACTGCAGTGAGTCCAGAGAGTGCAGTGGCACCACTGCGGTTGCAGTGCAGTGAGTCCAAAGAGTGCACTGGCACCACTGGGGATGCACTGCAGTGAGTCCAGAGAGTGTACTGGCACCACTGGGGATGCAGTGCAGTGAGTCCAGAGAGTGCACTGACACCACTGGGGATGCAGTGCAGTAAGTGCAGAGAGTGCACTGGCACCTCTGGGGATGCAGTGCAGTGTGTCCAGAGAGTGCCCTGGCACCTTTGGGGATGCAGTGCAGTGAGTCCAGAGAGTGCACTGGCACCACTGGGGATGCAGTGCAGTGAGTCCAGAGAGTGCACTGGCACCACTGGGGATGCAGTGCAGTGAGTCCAGAGAGTGCACTGGCACCGCTGGGGATGCAGTGCAGTGAGTCCAGAGAGTGCACTGGCACCACCTGGGATGCACTGCAGTGAGTCCTGAGAGTGCACTGGCACTAGCTGGAGATGCAGCGCAGTGAGTCCAGAGAGTGCACTGGCACCATTGGGAAGCAGCGCAGTGAGTCCAGAGAGTGCACTGGCACCACTGGGGATGCACTGCAGTGAGTCCAGAGAGGGCACTGGCACCACTGGGGATGCACTGCACTGAGTCCAGATAGTGCACTGGCACCACTGGGGATGCAGGGCAGTGACTCCAGAGAGTGCACTGGCACCACTGGGGATGCAGTGCAGTGAGTCCAGAGAGTGCACTGGCACAACTGGGGATGCACCCCGGCAAGTCTAGAGAGTGCACTGTCACCACTGGGGATGCAGTGCAGTGAGTCCAGAGAGTGCACTGGCACCGCAGGGGATGCAGTGCAGTGAGTCCAGAGAGTGCACTGGCACCATTGGGAAGCAGTGCAGTGAGTCCAGAGAGTGCACTGGCACCACTGGGGATGCACTGCAGTGAGTCCAGAGAGGGCACTGGCACCACTGGGGATGCACTGCAGTGAGTCCAGATAGTGCACTGGCACCACTGGGGATGCAGGGCAGTGACTCCAGAGAGTGCACTGGCACCACTGGGGATGCAGTGCAGTGAGTCCAGAGAGTGCACTGGCACCACTGGGGATGCACCCCGGCAAGTCTAGAGAGTGCACTGTCACCACTGGGGATGCAGTGCAGTGAGTCCAGAGAGTGCACTGGCACCACAGGGGATGCAGTGCAGTGAGTCCAGAGAGTGCACTGGCACCACTGGGGATGCACTGCAGTGAGTCCAGGAGTGCACTGGCACCACTGGGGATGCACTGCAGTGAGTCCAGAGAGTGCACTGGCACCACTGGGGATGCAGTGCAGTGAGTCCAGAGAGTGCACTGGCACCACTGGGGATGCAGTGCAGTGAATCCAGAGAGTGCACTGGAACCACTGGGGATGCAGTGCAGTGAGTCCAGAGAGTGCACTTGCACCACTGGGGATACAGTGCAGTGAGTCCAGAGAGTGCACTGGCACCACTGGGGATGCAGCGCAGTGAGTCCAGAGAGTGCACTGGCACCACTGGGGATGCACAGCCGTGCTTCCAGAGAGTGCACTGGCACCACTGGGGATGCACTGCTGTGAGTCCAGAGAGTGCACTGGCACCGCTGGGGATGCAGTGCAGTGAGTCCAGAGAGTGCACTGGCAGCACTGGTGATGCACTGCAGTAAGTGCAGAGAGTGCACTGGCACCACTGGGGATGCAGTGCAGTGTGTCCAGAGAGTGCCCTGGCACCTTTGGGGATGCAGTGCAGTGAGTCCAGAGAGTGCACTGGCACCACTGGGGGTGCAGTGCAGTGAGTCCAGAGAGTGCACTGGCACCACTGGGGATGCAGTGCAGTGAGTCCAGAGAGTGCACTGGCACCGCTGGAGATGCAGTGCAGTGAGTCCAGAGAGTGCACTGGCATCACCTGGGATGCAATGCAGTGTGTCCTGAGAGCGCATTGGCACCACTGGGGATGCAGTGCAGTGACTCCAGAGAGTGCACTGGCACCACTGGGGATGCAGTGCAGTGAGTCCAGAGAGTGCACTGGCACCTCTGGGGATGCAGTGCAGTGAGTCCAGAGAGTGCACTGGCACCACTGGGGATGCAGTGCAGTGAGTCCAGAGAGTGCAGTTGCACCACTGGGGATACAGTGCAGTGAGTCCAGAGAGTGCACTGGCACCACTGGGGATGCAGCGCAGTGAGTCCAGAGAGGGCACTGGCACCACTGGGGATGCAGTGCAGTGAGTCCAGAGAGTGCACTGGCACCAATGGGAATGCTGTGCACTGAGTCCAGAGAGGTCACTGGCACCACTGGGGATGCAGTGCAGTGAGTGCAGAGAGTGCCCTGGCACCACTAAGAATGCAGTGCACTGAGTCCAGAGAAGTCACTGGCACCACTGGGGATGCAGTGCAGTTTGTCCAGAGAGTGCCCTGGCACCACAGGGGATGCAGTGCAGTGAGTCCAGAGAGTGCACTGGCACCAGTAGGGATGCAGTGCAGTGAGTCCAGAGAGTGCACTGGCACCACTGGGGATGCACTGCAGTGAGTCCAGAGAGTGCACTGGCACCACTGGGGATGCAGTGCAGTGAGTCCAGAGAGTGCACTGGCACCAATGGGGCTGCAGTGCAGTGAGTCCACAGAGTGCACTGGCACCAGTGGGGATGCACTGCAGTGAGTCCAGAGAGTGCACTGGCACCACTGGGGATGCAGTGCAGTGAGTCCAGAGAGTGCACTGGCACCACTGGGGATGCAGTGCCGTGAGTCCAGAGAGTGCACTGGCACCACTGGGGATGCAGTGCCGTGAGTCCAGAGAGTGCACTGGCACCACTGGGGATGCAGTGCAGTGAGTCCAAAGAGTGCACTGGCACCACTGGGGATGCAGTGCAGTGAGTCCAGAGAGTGTACTGGCACCACTGGGGATGCAGTGCAGTGAGTCCAGAGAGTGCACTGGCACCTCTGGGGATGCAGTGCAGTGAGTCCAGAGAGTGCACTGGCACCACTGGGGATGCAGTGCAGTGAGTCCAGAGAGTGCACTGGCACCACTGGGGATGCAGTGCCGTGAGGCCAGAGATTGCACTGGCACCACTGGGGATGCAGTGCAGTGAGTCCAGAGAGGTCACTGGCACCACTGGGGATGCAGTGCAGTGAGTCCAGAGAGTGCACTGGCACCACTGGGGATGCACCCCGGCAAGTCCAGAGAGTGCACTGTCACCACTTGGGATGCAGTGCAGTGAGTCCAGAGAGTGCACTGGCCCCACTGGGGATGCAGTGCAGTGAGTCCAGAGAGTGCACTGGCACCACTGGGGATGCAGTGCAGTGAGTCCAGAGAGTGCCCCGGCACCACTGGGGATGCACTGCAGTGAGTCCAGAGAGTGCAGTGGCACCACTGGGGATGCAGTGCAGTGAGTCCAAAGAGTGCACTGGCACCACTGGGGATGCACTGCAGTGAGTCCAGAGAGTGTACTGGCACCACTGGGGATGCAGTGCAGTGAGTCCAGAGAGTGCACTGACACCACTGGGGATGCACTGCAGTGAGTCCAGAGAGTGCACTGGCACCACTGGGGATGCAGTGCAGTGACTCCAGAGAGTGCACTGGCACCACTGGGGATGCAGTGCAGTGAGTCCAGAGAGTGCACTGGCACCACTGGGGATGCACCCCGGCAAGTCTAGAGAGTGCACTGTCACCACTGGGGATGCAGTGCAGTGAGTCCAGAGAGTGCACTGGCACCACAGGGGATGCAGTGCAGTGAGTCCAGAGAGTGCACTGGCACCACTGGGGATGCACTGCAGTGAGTCCAGGAGTGCACTGGCACCACTGGGGATGCACTGCAGTGAGTCTAGAGAGTGCACTGGCACCACTGGGGATGCAGTGCAGTGAGTCCACAGAGTGCACTGGCACCACTGGGGATGCAGTGCAGTGAATCCAGAGAGTGCACTGGCACCACTGGGGATGCAGTGCAGTGAGTCCAGAGAGTGCACTTGAACCACTGGGGATACAGTGCAGTGAGTCCAGAGAGTGCACTGGCACCACTGGGGATGCAGCGCAGTGAGTCCAGAGAGTGCACTGGCACCACTGGGGATGCACTGCAGTGAGTCCAGAGAGTGCACTGGCACCACTGGGGATGCACTGCCGTGAGTCCAGAGAGTGCACTGGCACCACTGGGGATGCAGTGCAGTGAGTCCAGAGAGTGCACTGGCAGCACGGGTGATGCACTGCAGTAAGTGCAGAGAGTGCACTGGCACCACTGGGGATGCAGTGCAGTGTGTCCAGAGAGTGCCCTGGCACCTTTGGGGATGCAGTGCAGTGAGTCCAGAGAGTGCACTGGCACCACTGGGGGTGCAGTGCAGTGAGTCCAGAGAGTGCACTGGTACCACTGGGGATGCAGTGCAGTGAGTCCAGAGAGTGCACTGGCACCGCTGGAGATGCAGTGCAGTGAGTCCAGAGAGTGCACTGGCACCACCTGGGATGCACTGCAGTGTGTCCTGAGAGCGCATTGGCACCACTGGGGATGCAGTGCAGTGACTCCAGAGAGTGCACTGGCACCACTGGGGATGCAGTGCAGTGAGTCCAGAGAGTGCACTGGCATCTCTGGGGATGCAGTGCAGTGAGTCCAGAGAGTGCACTGGCACCACTGGGGATGCAGTGCAGTGAGTCCAGAGAGTGCAGTTGCACCACTGGGGATACAGTGCAGTGAGTCCAGAGAGTGCACTGGCACCACTGGGGATGCAGCGCAGTGAGTCCAGAGAGTGCACTGGCACCACTTTGGATGCAGTGCAGTGAGTCCAGAGAGAGCACTGGCACCACTGGGGATGCACTGCAGTGAGTCCAGAGAGGGCACTGGCACTATTGGGGATGCACCCCGGTGAGTCCAGAGAGTGCACTGGCACCACTGGGAATGCAGTGCACTGAGTCCAGAGAAGTCACTGGCACCACTGGGGATGCACTGCAGTGAGTCCAGAGAGTGCCCTGGCACCACAGGTAATGCAGTGCAGTGAGTCCAGAGAGTGCACTGGCACCACTAGGGATGCAGTGCAGTGAGTCCAGAGAGTGCACTGGCACCAATGGCAATGCAGTGCAGTGAGTCCAGAGAGTGCACTGGCACCACTGGGGATGCACTGCAGTGAGTCCAGAGAGTGCACTGGCACCACTGGGGATGCAGTGCAGTGAGTCCACAGAGTGCACTGGCACCATTGGGGATGCACTGCAGTGAGTCCAGAGAGGTCACTGGCACCACTGGGGATGCAGTGCAGTGAGTCCAGAGAGTGCACTGGCACCACTGGGGATGCAGTGCCGTGAGTCCAGAGAGTGCACTGGCACCACTGGGGATGCACCCCGGCAAGTCCAGAGAGTGCACTGTCACCACTTGGGATGCAGTGCAGTGAGTCCAGAGAGTGCACTGGCACCACTGGGGATGCAGTGCAGTGAGTCCACAGAGGGCACTGGCACCACTGGGGATGCAGTGCAGTGAGTCCAGAGAGTGCCCCGGCACCACTGGGGATGCACTGCAGTGAGTCCAGAGAGTGCAGTGGCACCACTGCGGTTGCAGTGCAGTGAGTCCAAAGAGTGCACTGGCACCACTGGGGATGCACTGCAGTGAGTCCAGAGAGTGTACTGGCACCACTGGGGATGCAGTGCAGTGAGTCCAGAGAGTGCACTGACACCACTGGGGATGCAGTGCAGTAAGTGCAGAGAGTGCACTGGCACCTCTGGGGATGCAGTGCAGTGTGTCCAGAGAGTGCCCTGGCACCTTTGGGGATGCAGTGCAGTGAGTCCAGAGAGTGCACTGGCACCACTGGGGGTGCAGTGCAGTGAGTCCAGAGAGTGCACTGGCACCACTGGGGATGCAGTGCAGTGAGTCCAGAGAGTGCACTGGCACCGCTGGGGATGCAGTGCAGTGAGTCCAGAGAGTGCACTGGCACCACCTGGGATGCACTGCAGTGAGTCCTGAGAGTGCACTGGCACTAGCTGGAGATGCAGCGCAGTGAGTCCAGAGAGTGCACTGGCACCATTGGGAAGCAGCGCAGTGAGTCCAGAGAGTGCACTGGCACCACTGGGGATGCACTGCAGTGAGTCCAGAGAGGGCACTGGCACCACTGGGGATGCACTGCACTGAGTCCAGATAGTGCACTGGCACCACTGGGGATGCAGGGCAGTGACTCCAGAGAGTGCACTGGCACCACTGGGGATGCAGTGCAGTGAGTCCAGAGAGTGCACTGGCACAACTGGGGATGCACCCCGGCAAGTCTAGAGAGTGCACTGTCACCACTGGGGATGCAGTGCAGTGAGTCCAGAGAGTGCACTGGCACCGCAGGGGATGCAGTGCAGTGAGTCCAGAGAGTGCACTGGCACCATTGGGAAGCAGTGCAGTGAGTCCAGAGAGTGCACTGGCACCACTGGGGATGCACTGCAGTGAGTCCAGAGAGGGCACTGGCACCACTGGGGATGCACTGCAGTGAGTCCAGATAGTGCACTGGCACCACTGGGGATGCAGGGCAGTGACTCCAGAGAGTGCACTGGCACCACTGGGGATGCAGTGCAGTGAGTCCAGAGAGTGCACTGGCACCACAGGGGATGCAGTGCAGTGAGTCCAGAGAGTGCACTGGCACCACTGGGGATGCACTGCAGTGAGTCCAGGAGTGCACTGGCACCACTGGGGATGCACTGCAGTGAGTCCAGAGAGTGCACTGGCACCACTGGGGATGCAGTGCAGTGTGTCCAGAGAGTGCACTGGCACCACTGGGGATGCAGTGCAGTGAATCCAGAGAGTGCACTGGAACCACTGGGGATGCAGTGCAGTGAGTCCAGAGAGTGCACTTGCACCACTGGGGATACAGTGCAGTGAGTCCAGAGAGTGCACTGGCACCACTGGGGATGCAGCGCAGTGAGTCCAGAGAGTGCACTGGCACCACTGGGGATGAACAGCCGTGCTTCCAGAGAGTGCACTGGCACCACTGGGGATGCACTGCCGTGAGTCCAGAGAGTGCACTGGCACCGCTGGGGATGCAGTGCAGTGAGTCCAGAGAGTGCACTGGCAGCACTGGTGATGCACTGCAGTAAGTGCAGAGAGTGCACTGGCACCACTGGGGATGCAGTGCAGTGTGTCCAGAGAGTGCCCTGGCACCTTTGGGGATGCAGTGCAGTGAGTCCAGAGAGTGCACTGGCACCACTGGGGGTGCAGTGCAGTGAGTCCAGAGAGTGCACTGGCACCACTGGGGATGCAGTGCAGTGAGTCCAGAGAGTGCACTGGCACCGCTGGAGATGCAGTGCAGTGAGTCCAGAGAGTGCACTGGCATCACCTGGGATGCAATGCAGTGTGTCCTGAGAGCGCATTGGCACCACTGGGGATGCAGTGCAGTGACTCCAGAGAGTGCACTGGCACCACTGGGGATGCAGTGCAGTGAGTCCAGAGAGTGCACTGGCACCTCTGGGGATGCAGTGCAGTGAGTCCAGAGAGTGCACTGGCACCACTGGGGATGCAGTGCAGTGAGTCCAGAGAGTGCAGTTGCACCACTGGGGATACAGTGCAGTGAGTCCAGAGAGTGCACTGGCACCACTGGGGATGCAGCGCAGTGAGTCCAGAGAGGGCACTGGCACCACTGGGGATGCAGTGCAGTGAGTCCAGAGAGTGCACTGGCACCACTGGGAATGCTGTGCACTGAGTCCAGAGAGGTCACTGGCACCACTGGGGATGCAGTGCAGTGAGTGCAGAGAGTGCCCTGGCACCACTAAGAATGCAGTGCACTGAGTCCAGAGAAGTCACTGGCACCACTGGGGATGCAGTGCAGTTTGTCCAGAGAGTGCCCTGGCACCACAGGGGATGCAGTGCAGTGAGTCCAGAGAGTGCACTGGCACCAGTAGGGATGCAGTGCAGTGAGTCCAGAGAGTGCACTGGCACCACTGGGGATGCACTGCAGTGAGTCCAGAGAGTGCACTGGCACCACTGGGGATGCAGTGCAGTGAGTCCAGAGAGTGCACTGGCACCACTGGGGATGCAGTGCAGTGAGTCCACAGAGTGCACTGGCACCAGTGGGGATGCACTGCAGTGAGTCCAGAGAGTGCACTGGCACCACTGGGGATGCAGTGCAGTGAGTCCAGAGAGTGCACTGGCACCACTGGGGATGCAGTGCCGTGAGTCCAGAGAGTGCACTGGCACCACTGGGGATGCAGTGCCGTGAGTCCAGAGAGTGCACTGGCACCACTGGGGATGCAGTGCAGTGAGTCCAAAGAGTGCACTGGCACCACTGGGGATGCAGTGCAGTGAGTCCAGAGAGTGCACTGGCACCACAGGGGATTCACTGCAGTGAGCTCAGAGAGTGCAGTGGCACCACTGCGGATGCAGTGCAGTGAGTCCTGAGAGTGCACTGGCACCACTGGGGATGCAGTGCAGTGAGTCCAGAGAGTGCACTGGCACCACTGGGGATGCAGTGCAGTGAGTCCAGAGAGTGCACTGGCACCACTGGGGATGCAGTGCGGTGAGGCCAGAGATTGCACTGGCACCACTGGGGATGCAGTGCAGTGAGTCCAGAGAGGTCACTGGCACCACTGGGGATGCAGTGCAGTGAGTCCAGAGAGTGCACTGGCACCATTGGGGATGCACCCCGGTGAGTCCAGAGAGTGCACTGGCACCACTGGGGATGCACCCCGGCAAGTCCAGAGAGTGCACTGTCACCACTTGGGATGCAGTGCAGTGAGTCCAGAGAGTGCACTGGCACCACTGGGGATGCAGTGCAGTGAGTCCACAGAGGGCACTGGCACCACTGGGGATGCAGTGCAGTGAGTCCAGAGAGTGCCCCGGCACCACTGGGGATGCACTGCAGTGAGTCCAGAGAGTGCAGTGGCACCACTGCGGATGCAGTGCAGTGAGTCCAAAGAGTGCACTGGCACCACTGGGGATGCACTGCAGTGAGTCCAGAGAGTGTACTGGCACCACTGGGGATGCAGTGCAGTGAGTCCAGAGAGTGCACTGACACCACTGGGGATGCACTGCAGTGAGTCCAGAGAGTGCACTGGCACCACTGGGGATGCAGGGCAGTGACTCCAGAGAGTGCACTGGCACCACTGGGGGTGCAGTGCAGTGAGTCCAGAGAGTGCACTGGCACCACTGGGGATGCACCCCGGCAAGTCTAGAGAGTGCACTGTCACCACTGGGGATGCAGTGCAGTGAGTCCAGAGAGTGCACTGGCACCACTGGGGATGCAGTGCAGTGAGTTCAGAGAGTGCACTGGCACCACTGGGGATGCAGTGCAGTGAGTCCAGGAGTGCACTGGCACCACTGGGGATGCACTGCAGTGAGTCCAGAGAGTGCACTGGCACCACTGGGGATGCAGTGCAGTGAGTCCACAGAGTGCACTGGCACCACTGGGGATGCAGTGCAGTGAATCCAGAGAGTGCACTGTCACCAATGGGGATGCACTGCCGTGAGTCCAGAGAGTGCACTTGCACCACTGGGGATACAGTGCAGTGAGTCCAGAGAGTGCACTGGCACCACTGGGGATGCAGCGCAGTGAGTCCAGAGAGTGCACTGGCACCACTGGGGATGCACTGCCGTGCTTCCAGAGAGTGCACTGGCACCACTGGGGATGCACTGCAGTGAGTCCAGAGAGTGCACTGGCACCACTGGTGATGCACTGCAGTAAGTGCAGAGAGTGCACTGGCACCTCTGGGGATGCAGTGCAGTGTGTCCAGAGAGTGCCCTGGCACCAATGGGGATGCAGTGCAGTGAGTCCAGAGAGTGCACTGGCACCACTGGGGGTGCAGTGCAGTGAGTCCAGAGAGTGCACTGGCACCACTGGGGATGCAGTGCAGTGAGTCCAGAGAGTGCACTGGCACCGCTGGAGATGCAGTGCAGTGAGTCCAGAGAGTGCACTGGCACCACCTGGGATGCACTGCAGTGAGTCCTGAGAGTGCACTGGCACTAGCTGGAGATGCAGCGCAGTGAGTCCAGAGAGTGCACTGGGACCATTGGGAAGCAGCGCAGTGAGTCCAGAGAGTGCACTGGCACCACTGGGGATGCACTGCCGTGAGTCCAGAGAGTGCACGGGAACCACTGGGGATGCACTGCCGTGCTTCCAGAGAGTGCACTGGCACCACTGGGGATGCACTGCAGTGAGTCCAGAGAGTGCACTGGCACCACTGGGGATGCAGTGCAGTGAGTCCAGAGAGAGCACTTGTACCACTGGGGATACAGTGCAGTGAGTCCAGAGAGTGCACTGGCACCACTCGGGATGCAGCGCAGTGAGTCCAGAGAGGTCACTGGCACCACTGGGGATGCAGTGCAGTGAGTCCAGAGAGTGCACTGGCACCACTGGGGATGCACTGCAGTGAGTCCAGAGAGGGCACTGGCACCACTGGGGATGCAGTGCAGTGAGTCCAGAGAGTGCACTGGCACCACTGGGAATGCTGTGCACTGAGTCCAGAGAGGTCACTGGCACCACTGGGGATGCAGTGCAGTGAGTGCAGTGAGTGTCCTGGCACCACTGGGGGTGCAGTGCAGTGAGTCCAGAGAGTGCTCTGGCACCACTGGGGATGCAGTGCAGTGAGTCCAGAGAGTGCACTGGCACCACTGGGAATGCTGTGCGGTGAGGCCAGAGATTGCACTGGAACCACTATGGATGCAGTGCAGTGAGTCCAGAGAGGTCACTGGCACCACTGGGGATGCAGTGCAGTGAGTCCAGAGAGGTCACTGGCACCACTGGGGATGCAGTGCAGTGAGTCCAGAGAGTGCACTGGCACCACTGGGGATGCACCCCTGTGAGTCCAGAGAGTGCACTGGCACCACTGGGGATGCACCCCGGCAGGTCCAGAGAGTGCACTGTCACCACTTGGGATGCAGTGCAGTGAGTCCAGAGAGTGCACTGGCACCAGTGGGGATGCAGTGCAGTGAGTCCACAGAGGGCACTGGCACCACTGGGGATGCAGTGCAGTGAGTCCAGAGAGTGCCCCGGCACCACTGGGGATGCACAGCCGTGCTTCCAGAGAGTGCACTGGCACCACTGCGGATGCAGTGCAGTGAGTCCAAAGAGTGCACTGGCACCACTGGGGATGCACTGCAGTGAGTCCAGAGTGTGTACTGGCACCACTGGGGATGCAGTGCAGTGAGTCCAGAGAGTGCACTGACACCACTGGGGATGCACTGCAGTGAGTCCAGAGAGTGCACTGGCACCACTGGGGATGCAGTGCAGTGACTCCAGAGAGTGCACTGGCACCACTGGGGATGCAGTGCAGTGAGTCCAGAGAGTGCACTGGCACCACTGGGGATGCACCCCGGCAAGTCTAGAGAGTGCACTGTCACCACTGGGGATGCAGTGCAGTGAGTCCAGAGAGTGCAGTGGCAGCACTGGGGATGCAGTGCAGTGAGTCCAGAGAGTGCACTGGCACCACTGGGGATGCAGTGCAGTGAGTCCAGGAGTGCACTGGCACCACTGGGGATGCACTGCAGTGAGTCCAGAGAGTGCACTGGCACCACTGGGGATGCAGTGCAGTGAGTCCACAGAGTGCACTGGCACCACTGGGGATGCACTGCCGTGCTTCCAGAGAGTGCACTGGCACCACTGGGGATGCACTGCAGTGAGTCCTGAGAGTGCACTGGCAATAGCTGGAGATGCAGCGCAGTGAGTCCAGAGAGTGCACTGGCACCATTGGGAAGCAGCGCAGTGAGTCCAGAGAGTGCACTGGCACCACTGGGGATGCACTGCCGTGAGTCCAGAGAGTGCACGGGCACCACTGGGGATGCACTGCCGTGCTTCCAGAGAGTGCACTGGCACCACTGGGGATGCACTGCAGTGAGTCCAGAGAGTGCACGGGCACCACTGGGGATGCACTGCAGTGAGTCCATAGAGTGCACGGGCACCACTGGGTATGCAGTGCAGTGAGTCCAGAGAGAGCACTTGTACCACTGGGGATACAGTGCAGTGAGTCCAGAGAGTGCACTGGCACCTCTCGGGATGCAGCGCAGTGAGTCCAGAGAGTGCACTGGCACCACTGGGGATGCACTGCAGTGAGTCCAGAGAGGGCACTGGCACCACTGGGGATGCAGTGCAGTGAGTCCAGAGAGTGCACTGGCACCACTGGGAATGCTGTGCACTGAGTCCAGAGAGGTCACTGGCACCACTGGGGATGCAGTGCAGTGAGTGCAGAGAGTGCCCTGGCACCTCTGGGTATGCAGTGCAGTGAGTCCAGAGAGTGCACTGGCACCACTGGGGATGCAGTGCAGTGAGTCCAGAGAGTGCACTGGCACCACTGGGGAAGCACTGCAATGAGTCCAGAGAGTGCACTGGTACCAATGGCAATGCAGTGCAGTGAGTCAACAGAGTGCCTTCGCACCACTGGGGATGCAGTGCAGTGAGTCCAGAGAGTGCAATGGCACCACTGGGGATGCAGTGCCGTTGGTCCAGAGAGTGCACTAGCACCACTGGGGATGCAGTGCCGTGAGTCCAGAGTGTGCACTGGCACCACTGGGGATGCAGTGCAGTGAGTCCAGAGAGTGCACTGGCACCACTGGGGATGCAGTGCTGTGAGTCCAGAGAGTGCACTGGCACCACTGGGGGTGCAGTGCAGTGAGTCCAGAGAGTGCACTGGCACCACTGGGGATGCAGTGCCGTGAGTCCAGAGAGTGCACTGGCACAAGTGGGGATGCACTTCAGTGAGTCCAGAGAGTGCACTGGCACCACTGGGGATGCAGTGTCGTGAGTCCAGAGAGTGCACTGGCACCACTGGGGATGCACTGCCGTGCTTCCAGAGAGTGCACTGGCACCACTGGGGATGCACTGCAGTGAGTCCAGAGAGTGCACTGGCACCACTGGGGATGCAGTGCAGTGAGTCCAGAGAGTGCACTGGCACCACTGGGGATGCAGTGCAGTGAGTCCACAGAGTGCACTGGCACCAGTGGGGATGCACTGCAGTGAGTCCAGAGAGTGCACTGGCACCACTGGGGATGCAGTGCAGTGAGTCCAGAGAGTGCACTGGCACCACTGGGGATGCAGTGCCGTGAGTCCAGAGAGTGCACTGGCACCACTGGGGATGCAGTGCCGTGAGTCCAGAGAGTGCACTGGCACCACTGGGGATGCAGTGCAGTGAGTCCAAAGAGTGCACTGGCACCACTGGGGATGCAGTGCAGTGAGTCCAGAGAGTGTACTGGCACCACTGGGGATGCAGTGCAGTGAGTCCAGAGAGTGCACTGGCACCTCTGGGGATGCAGTGCAGTGAGTCCAGAGAGTGCACTGGCACCACTGGGGATGCAGTGCAGTGAGTCCAGAGAGTGCACTGGCACCACTGGGGATGCAGTGCCGTGAGGCCAGAGATTGCACTGGCACCACTGGGGATGCAGTGCAGTGAGTCCAGAGAGGTCACTGGCACCACTGGGGATGCAGTGCAGTGAGTCCAGAGAGTGCACTGGCACCACTGGGGATGCACCCCGGTGAGTCCAGAGAGTGCACTGGCACCACTGGGGATGCACCCCGGCAAGTCCAGAGAGTGCACTGTCACCACTTGGGATGCAGTGCAGTGAGTCCAGAGAGTGCACTGGCCCCACTGGGGATGCAGTGCAGTGAGTCCAGAGAGTGCACTGGCACCACTGGGGATGCAGTGCAGTGAGTCCAGAGAGTGCCCCGGCACCACTGGGGATGCACTGCAGTGAGTCCAGAGAGTGCAGTGGCACCACTGGGGATGCAGTGCAGTGAGTCCAAAGAGTGCACTGGCACCACTGGGGATGCACTGCAGTGAGTCCAGAGAGTGTACTGGCACCACTGGGGATGCAGTGCAGTGAGTCCAGAGAGTGCACTGACACCACTGGGGATGCACTGCAGTGAGTCCAGAGAGTGCACTGGCACCACTGGGGATGCAGTGCAGTGACTCCAGAGAGTGCACTGGCACCACTGGGGATGCAGTGCAGTGAGTCCAGAGAGTGCACTGGCACCACTGGGGATGCACCCCGGCAAGTCTAGAGAGTGCACTGTCACCACTGGGGATGCAGTGCAGTGAGTCCAGAGAGTGCACTGGCACCACAGGGGATGCAGTGCAGTGAGTCCAGAGAGTGCACTGGCACCACTGGGGATGCACTGCAGTGAGTCCAGGAGTGCACTGGCACCACTGGGGATGCACTGCAGTGAGTCTAGAGAGTGCACTGGCACCACTGGGGATGCAGTGCAGTGAGTCCACAGAGTGCACTGGCACCACTGGGGATGCAGTGCAGTGAATCCAGAGAGTGCACTGGCACCACTGGGGATGCAGTGCAGTGAGTCCAGAGAGTGCACTTGAACCACTGGGGATACAGTGCAGTGAGTCCAGAGAGTGCACTGGCACCACTGGGGATGCAGCGCAGTGAGTCCAGAGAGTGCACTGGCACCACTGGGGATGCACTGCAGTGAGTCCAGAGAGTGCACTGGCACCACTGGGGATGCACTGCCGTGAGTCCAGAGAGTGCACTGGCACCACTGGGGATGCAGTGCAGTGAGTCCAGAGAGTGCACTGGCAGCACGGGTGATGCACTGCAGTAAGTGCAGAGAGTGCACTGGCACCACTGGGGATGCAGTGCAGTGTGTCCAGAGAGTGCCCTGGCACCTTTGGGGATGCAGTGCAGTGAGTCCAGAGAGTGCACTGGCACCACTGGGGGTGCAGTGCAGTGAGTCCAGAGAGTGCACTGGTACCACTGGGGATGCAGTGCAGTGAGTCCAGAGAGTGCACTGGCACCGCTGGAGATGCAGTGCAGTGAGTCCAGAGAGTGCACTGGCACCACCTGGGATGCACTGCAGTGTGTCCTGAGAGCGCATTGGCACCACTGGGGATGCAGTGCAGTGACTCCAGAGAGTGCACTGGCACCACTGGGGATGCAGTGCAGTGAGTCCAGAGAGTGCACTGGCATCTCTGGGGATGCAGTGCAGTGAGTCCAGAGAGTGCACTGGCACCACTGGGGATGCAGTGCAGTGAGTCCAGAGAGTGCAGTTGCACCACTGGGGATACAGTGCAGTGAGTCCAGAGAGTGCACTGGCACCACTGGGGATGCAGCGCAGTGAGTCCAGAGAGTGCACTGGCACCACTTTGGATGCAGTGCAGTGAGTCCAGAGAGAGCACTGGCACCACTGGGGATGCACTGCAGTGAGTCCAGAGAGGGCACTGGCACTATTGGGGATGCACCCCGGTGAGTCCAGAGAGTGCACTGGCACCACTGGGAATGCAGTGCACTGAGTCCAGAGAAGTCACTGGCACCACTGGGGATGCACTGCAGTGAGTCCAGAGAGTGCCCTGGCACCACAGGTAATGCAGTGCAGTGAGTCCAGAGAGTGCACTGGCACCACTAGGGATGCAGTGCAGTGAGTCCAGAGAGTGCACTGGCACCAATGGCAATGCAGTGCAGTGAGTCCAGAGAGTGCACTGGCACCACTGGGGATGCAGTGCAGTGAGTCCAGAGAGTGCACTGGCACCACTGGGGATGCAGTGCAGTGAGTCCACAGAGTGCACTGGCACCATTGGGGATGCACTGCAGTGAGTCCAGAGAGTGCACTGGCACCACTGGGGATGCAGTGCAGTGAGTCCAGAGAGTGCACTGGCACCACTGGGGATGCAGTGCCGTGAGTCCAGAGAGTGCACTGGCACCACTGGGGATGCAGCGCAGTGAGTCCAGAGAGTGCACTGGCACCACCGGGGATGCAGTGCCGTGAGTCCAGAGAGTGCAGTGGCACCACTGGGGATGCAGTGCAGTGAGTCCAAAGAGTGCACTGGCACCACTGGGGATGCAGTGCAGTGAGTCCAGAGAGTGCACTGGCACCACTGGGGATGCACTGCAGTGAGCTCAGAGAGTGCACTGGCACCACTGCGGATGCAGTGCAGTGAGTCCAGAGAGTGCACTGGCACCACTGGGGATGCAGTGCAGTGAGTCCAGAGAGTGCACTGGCACCACTGGGGATGCAGTGCAGTGAGTCCAGAGAGTGCACTGGCACCACTGGGGATGCAGTGCAGTGAGTCCAGAGAGTGCACTGGCACCACTGGGGATGCAGTGCGGTGAGGCCAGAGATTGCACTGGCACCACTGGGGATGCAGTGCAGTGAGTCCAGAGAGGTCACTGGCACCACTGGGGATGCAGTGCAGTGAGTCCAGAGAGTGCACTGGCACCACTGGGGATGCAGTGCCGTGAGTCCAGAGAGTGCACTGGCACCACTGGGGATGCACCCCGGCAAGTCCAGAGAGTGCACTGTCACCACTTGGGATGCAGTGCAGTGAGTCCAGAGAGTGCACTGGCACCACTGGGGATGCAGTGCAGTGAGTCCACAGAGGGCACTGGCACCACTGGGGATGCAGTGCAGTGAGTCCAGAGAGTGCCCCGGCACCACTGGGGATGCACTGCAGTGAGTCCAGAGAGTGCAGTGGCACCACTGCGGTTGCAGTGCAGTGAGTCCAAAGAGTGCACTGGCACCACTGGGGATGCACTGCAGTGAGTCCAGAGAGTGTACTGGCACCACTGGGGATGCAGTGCAGTGAGTCCAGAGAGTGCACTGACACCACTGGGGATGCAGTGCAGTAAGTGCAGAGAGTGCACTGGCACCTCTGGGGATGCAGTGCAGTGTGTCCAGAGAGTGCCCTGGCACCTTTGGGGATGCAGTGCAGTGAGTCCAGAGAGTGCACTGGCACCACTGGGGGTGCAGTGCAGTGAGTCCAGAGAGTGCACTGGCACCACTGGGGATGCAGTGCAGTGAGTCCAGAGAGTGCACTGGCACCGCTGGGGATGCAGTGCAGTGAGTCCAGAGAGTGCACTGGCACCACCTGGGATGCACTGCAGTGAGTCCTGAGAGTGCACTGGCACTAGCTGGAGATGCAGCGCAGTGAGTCCAGAGAGTGCACTGGCACCATTGGGAAGCAGCGCAGTGAGTCCAGAGAGTGCACTGGCACCACTGGGGATGCACTGCAGTGAGTCCAGAGAGGGCACTGGCACCACTGGGGATGCACTGCACTGAGTCCAGATAGTGCACTGGCACCACTGGGGATGCAGGGCAGTGACTCCAGAGAGTGCACTGGCACCACTGGGGATGCAGTGCAGTGAGTCCAGAGAGTGCACTGGCACAACTGGGGATGCACCCCGGCAAGTCTAGAGAGTGCACTGTCACCACTGGGGATGCAGTGCAGTGAGTCCAGAGAGTGCACTGGCACCGCAGGGGATGCAGTGCAGTGAGTCCAGAGAGTGCACTGGCACCATTGGGAAGCAGTGCAGTGAGTCCAGAGAGTGCACTGGCACCACTGGGGATGCACTGCAGTGAGTCCAGAGAGGGCACTGGCACCACTGGGGATGCACTGCAGTGAGTCCAGATAGTGCACTGGCACCACTGGGGATGCAGGGCAGTGACTCCAGAGAGTGCACTGGCACCACTGGGGATGCAGTGCAGTGAGTCCAGAGAGTGCACTGGCACCACAGGGGATGCAGTGCAGTGAGTCCAGAGAGTGCACTGGCACCACTGGGGATGCACTGCAGTGAGTCCAGGAGTGCACTGGCACCACTGGGGATGCACTGCAGTGAGTCCAGAGAGTGCACTGGCACCACTGGGGATGCAGTGCAGTGTGTCCAGAGAGTGCACTGGCACCACTGGGGATGCAGTGCAGTGAATCCAGAGAGTGCACTGGAACCACTGGGGATGCAGTGCAGTGAGTCCAGAGAGTGCACTTGCACCACTGGGGATACAGTGCAGTGAGTCCAGAGAGTGCACTGGCACCACTGGGGATGCAGCGCAGTGAGTCCAGAGAGTGCACTGGCACCACTGGGGATGCACAGCCGTGCTTCCAGAGAGTGCACTGGCACCACTGGGGATGCACTGCCGTGAGTCCAGAGAGTGCACTGGCACCGCTGGGGATGCAGTGCAGTGAGTCCAGAGAGTGCACTGGCAGCACTGGTGATGCACTGCAGTAAGTGCAGAGAGTGCACTGGCACCACTGGGGATGCAGTGCAGTGTGTCCAGAGAGTGCCCTGGCACCTTTGGGGATGCAGTGCAGTGAGTCCAGAGAGTGCACTGGCACCACTGGGGGTGCAGTGCAGTGAGTCCAGAGAGTGCACTGGCACCACTGGGGATGCAGTGCAGTGAGTCCAGAGAGTGCACTGGCACCGCTGGAGATGCAGTGCAGTGAGTCCAGAGAGTGCACTGGCATCACCTGGGATGCAATGCAGTGTGTCCTGAGAGCGCATTGGCACCACTGGGGATGCAGTGCAGTGACTCCAGAGAGTGCACTGGCACCACTGGGGATGCAGTGCAGTGAGTCCAGAGAGTGCACTGGCACCTCTGGGGATGCAGTGCAGTGAGTCCAGAGAGTGCACTGGCACCACTGGGGATGCAGTGCAGTGAGTCCAGAGAGTGCAGTTGCACCACTGGGGATACAGTGCAGTGAGTCCAGAGAGTGCACTGGCACCACTGGGGATGCAGCGCAGTGAGTCCAGAGAGGGCACTGGCACCACTGGGGATGCAGTGCAGTGAGTCCAGAGAGTGCACTGGCACCACTGGGAATGCTGTGCACTGAGTCCAGAGAGGTCACTGGCACCACTGGGGATGCAGTGCAGTGAGTGCAGAGAGTGCCCTGGCACCACTAAGAATGCAGTGCACTGAGTCCAGAGAAGTCACTGGCACCACTGGGGATGCAGTGCAGTTTGTCCAGAGAGTGCCCTGGCACCACAGGGGATGCAGTGCAGTGAGTCCAGAGAGTGCACTGGCACCAGTAGGGATGCAGTGCAGTGAGTCCAGAGAGTGCACTGGCACCACTGGGGATGCACTGCAGTGAGTCCAGAGATTGCACTGGCACCACTGGGGATGCAGTGCAGTGAGTCCAGAGAGTGCACTGGCACCACTGGGGATGCAGTGCAGTGAGTCCACAGAGTGCACTGGCACCAGTGGGGATGCACTGCAGTGAGTCCAGAGAGTGCACTGGCACCACTGGGGATGCAGTGCAGTGAGTCCAGAGAGTGCACTGGCACCACTGGGGATGCAGTGCCGTGAGTCCAGAGAGTGCACTGGCACCACTGGGGATGCAGTGCCGTGAGTCCAGAGAGTGCACTGGCACCACTGGGGATGCAGTGCAGTGAGTCCAAAGAGTGCACTGGCACCACTGGGGATGCAGTGCAGTGAGTCCAGAGAGTGCACTGGCACCACAGGGGATTCACTGCAGTGAGCTCAGAGAGTGCAGTGGCACCACTGCGGATGCAGTGCAGTGAGTCCAGAGAGTGCACTGGCACCACTGGGGATGCAGTGCAGTGAGTCCAGAGAGTGCACTGGCACCACTGGGGATGCAGTGCAGTGAGTCCAGAGAGTGCACTGGCACCACTGGGGATGCAGTGCGGTGAGGCCAGAGATTGCACTGGCACCACTGGGGATGCAGTGCAGTGAGTCCAGAGAGGTCACTGGCACCACTGGGGATGCAGTGCAGTGAGTCCAGAGAGTGCACTGGCACCATTGGGGATGCACCCCGGTGAGTCCAGAGAGTGCACTGGCACCACTGGGGATGCACCCCGGCAAGTCCAGAGAGTGCACTGTCACCACTTGGGATGCAGTGCAGTGAGTCCAGAGAGTGCACTGGCACCACTGGGGATGCAGTGCAGTGAGTCCACAGAGGGCACTGGCACCACTGGGGATGCAGTGCAGTGAGTCCAGAGAGTGCCCCGGCACCACTGGGGATGCACTGCAGTGAGTCCAGAGAGTGCAGTGGCACCACTGCGGATGCAGTGCAGTGAGTCCAAAGAGTGCACTGGCACCACTGGGGATGCACTGCAGTGAGTCCAGAGAGTGTACTGGCACCACTGGGGATGCAGTGCAGTGAGTCCAGAGAGTGCACTGACACCACTGGGGATGCACTGCAGTGAGTCCAGAGAGTGCACTGGCACCACTGGGGATGCAGGGCAGTGACTCCAGAGAGTGCACTGGCACCACTGGGGGTGCAGTGCAGTGAGTCCAGAGAGTGCACTGGCACCACTGGGGATGCACCCCGGCAAGTCTAGAGAGTGCACTGTCACCACTGGGGATGCAGTGCAGTGAGTCCAGAGAGTGCACTGGCACCACTGGGGATGCAGTGCAGTGAGTTCAGAGAGTGCACTGGCACCACTGGGGATGCAGTGCAGTGAGTCCAGGAGTGCACTGGCACCACTGGGGATGCACTGCAGTGAGTCCAGAGAGTGCACTGGCACCACTGGGGATGCAGTGCAGTGAGTCCACAGAGTGCACTGGCACCACTGGGGATGCAGTGCAGTGAATCCAGAGAGTGCACTGTCACCAATGGGGATGCACTGCCGTGAGTCCAGAGAGTGCACTTGCACCACTGGGGATACAGTGCAGTGAGTCCAGAGAGTGCACTGGCACCACTGGGGATGCAGCGCAGTGAGTCCAGAGAGTGCACTGGCACCACTGGGGATGCACTGCCGTGCTTCCAGAGAGTGCACTGGCACCACTGGGGATGCACTGCAGTGAGTCCAGAGAGTGCACTGGCACCACTGGTGATGCACTGCAGTAAGTGCAGAGAGTGCACTGGCACCTCTGGGGATGCAGTGCAGTGTGTCCAGAGAGTGCCCTGGCACCAATGGGGATGCAGTGCAGTGAGTCCAGAGAGTGCACTGGCACCACTGGGGGTGCAGTGCAGTGAGTCCAGAGAGTGCACTGGCACCACTGGGGATGCAGTGCAGTGAGTCCAGAGAGTGCACTGGCACCGCTGGAGATGCAGTGCAGTGAGTCCAGAGAGTGCACTGGCACCACCTGGGATGCACTGCAGTGAGTCCTGAGAGTGCACTGGCACTAGCTGGAGATGCAGCGCAGTGAGTCCAGAGAGTGCACTGGGACCATTGGGAAGCAGCGCAGTGAGTCCAGAGAGTGCACTGGCACCACTGGGGATGCACTGCCGTGAGTCCAGAGAGTGCACGGGAACCACTGGGGATGCACTGCCGTGCTTCCAGAGAGTGCACTGGCACCACTGGGGATGCACTGCAGTGAGTCCAGAGAGTGCACTGGCACCACTGGGGATGCAGTGCAGTGAGTCCAGAGAGAGCACTTGTACCACTGGGGATACAGTGCAGTGAGTCCAGAGAGTGCACTGGCACCACTCGGGATGCAGCGCAGTGAGTCCAGAGAGGTCACTGGCACCACTGGGGATGCAGTGCAGTGAGTCCAGAGAGTGCACTGGCACCACTGGGGATGCACTGCAGTGAGTCCAGAGAGGGCACTGGCACCACTGGGGATGCAGTGCAGTGAGTCCAGAGAGTGCACTGGCACCACTGGGAATGCTGTGCACTGAGTCCAGAGAGGTCACTGGCACCACTGGGGATGCAGTGCAGTGAGTGCAGTGAGTGCCCTGGCACCACTGGGGGTGCAGTGCAGTGAGTCCAGAGAGTGCTCTGGCACCACTGGGGATGCAGTGCAGTGAGTCCAGAGAGTGCACTGGCACCACTGGGACTGCTGTGCGGTGAGGCCAGAGATTGCACTGGAACCACTATGGATGCAGTGCAGTGAGTCCAGAGAGGTCACTGGCACCACTGGGGATGCAGTGCAGTGAGTCCAGAGAGGTCACTGGCACCACTGGGGATGCAGTGCAGTGAGTCCAGAGAGTGCACTGGCACCACTGGGGATGCACCCCTGTGAGTCCAGAGAGTGCACTGGCACCACTGGGGATGCACCCCGGCAGGTCCAGAGAGTGCACTGTCACCACTTGGGATGCAGTGCAGTGAGTCCAGAGAGTGCACTGGCACCAGTGGGGATGCAGTGCAGTGAGTCCACAGAGGGCACTGGCACCACTGGGGATGCAGTGCAGTGAGTCCAGAGAGTGCCCCGGCACCACTGGGGATGCACAGCCGTGCTTCCAGAGAGTGCACTGGCACCACTGCGGATGCAGTGCAGTGAGTCCAAAGAGTGCACTGGCACCACTGGGGATGCACTGCAGTGAGTCCAGAGTGTGTACTGGCACCACTGGGGATGCAGTGCAGTGAGTCCAGAGAGTGCACTGACACCACTGGGGATGCACTGCAGTGAGTCCAGAGAGTGCACTGGCACCACTGGGGATGCAGTGCAGTGACTCCAGAGAGTGCACTGGCACCACTGGGGATGCAGTGCAGTGAGTCCAGAGAGTGCACTGGCACCACTGGGGATGCACCCCGGCAAGTCTAGAGAGTGCACTGTCACCACTGGGGATGCAGTGCAGTGAGTCCAGAGAGTGCAGTGGCAGCACTGGGGATGCAGTGCAGTGAGTCCAGAGAGTGCACTGGCACCACTGGGGATGCAGTGCAGTGAGTCCAGGAGTGCACTGGCACCACTGGGGATGCACTGCAGTGAGTCCAGAGAGTGCACTGGCACCACTGGGGATGCAGTGCAGTGAGTCCACAGAGTGCACTGGCACCACTGGGGATGCACTGCCGTGCTTCCAGAGAGTGCACTGGCACCACTGGGGATGCACTGCAGTGAGTCCTGAGAGTGCACTGGCACTAGCTGGAGATGCAGCGCAGTGAGTCCAGAGAGTGCACTGGCACCATTGGGAAGCAGCGCAGTGAGTCCAGAGAGTGCACTGGCACCACTGGGGATGCACTGCCGTGAGTCCAGAGAGTGCACGGGCACCACTGGGGATGCACTGCCGTGCTTCCAGAGAGTGCACTGGCACCACTGGGGATGCACTGCAGTGAGTCCAGAGAGTGCACGGGCACCACTGGGGATGCACTGCAGTGAGTCCATAGAGTGCACGGGCACCACTGGGTATGCAGTGCAGTGAGTCCAGAGAGAGCACTTGTACCACTGGGGATACAGTGCAGTGAGTCCAGAGAGTGCACTGGCACCTCTCGGGATGCAGCGCAGTGAGTCCAGAGAGTGCACTGGCACCACTGGGGATGCACTGCAGTGAGTCCAGAGAGGGCACTGGCACCACTGGGGATGCAGTGCAGTGAGTCCAGAGAGTGCACTGGCACCACTGGGAATGCTGTGCACTGAGTCCAGAGAGGTCACTGGCACCACTGGGGATGCAGTGCAGTGAGTGCAGAGAGTGCCCTGGCACCTCTGGGTATGCAGTGCAGTGAGTCCAGAGAGTGCACTGGCACCACTGGGGATGCAGTGCAGTGAGTCCAGAGAGTGCACTGGCACCACTGGGGAAGCACTGCAATGAGTCCAGAGAGTGCACTGGTACCAATGGCAATGCAGTGCAGTGAGTCAACAGAGTGCCTTCGCACCACTGGGGATGCAGTGCAGTGAGTCCAGAGAGTGCAATGGCACCACTGGGTTATGCAGTGCCGTTGGTCCAGAGAGTGCACTAGCACCACTGGGGATGCAGTGCCGTGAGTCCAGAGTGTGCACTGGCACCACTGGGGATGCAGTGCAGTGAGTCCAGAGAGTGCACTGGCACCACTGGGGATGCAGTGCTGTGAGTCCAGAGAGTGCACTGGCACCACTGGGGGTGCAGTGCAGTGAGTCCAGAGAGTGCACTGGCACCACTGGGGATGCAGTGCCGTGAGTCCAGAGAGTGCACTGGCACAAGTGGGGATGCACTTCAGTGAGTCCAGAGAGTGCACTGGCACCACTGGGGATGCAGTGTCGTGAGTCCAGAGAGTGCACTGGCACCACTGGGGATGCAGCGCAGTGAGTCCAGAGAGTGCACTGGCACCACCGGGGATGCAGTGCCGTGAGTCCAGAGAGTGCAGTGGCACCACTGGGGATGCAGTGCAGTGAGTCCAAAGAGTGCACTGGCACCACTGGGGATGCAGTGCAGTGAGTCCAGAGAGTGCACTGGCACCACTGGGGATGCACCCCGGCAAGTCTAGAGAGTGCACTGTCACCACTGGGGATGCAGTGCAGTGAGTCCAGAGAGTGCACTGGCACCACAGGGGATGCAGTGCAGTGAGTCCAGAGAGTGCACTGGCACCACTGGGGATGCACTGCAGTGAGTCCAGGAGTGCACTGGCACCACTGGGGATGCACTGCAGTGAGTCCAGAGAGTGCACTGGCACCACTGGGGATGCAGTGCAGTGAGTCCAGAGAGTGCACTGGCACCACTGGGGATGCAGTGCAGTGAATCCAGAGAGTGCACTGGAACCACTGGGGATGCAGTGCAGTGAGTCCAGAGAGTGCACTTGCACCACTGGGGATACAGTGCAGTGAGTCCAGAGAGTGCACTGGCACCACTGGGGATGCAGCGCAGTGAGTCCAGAGAGTGCACTGGCACCACTGGGGATGCACAGCCGTGCTTCCAGAGAGTGCACTGGCACCACTGGGGATGCACTGCCGTGAGTCCAGAGAGTGCACTGGCACCACTGGGGATGCAGTGCAGTGAGTCCAGAGAGTGCACTGGCAGCACTGGTGATGCACTGCAGTAAGTGCAGAGAGTGCACTGGCACCACTGGGGATGCAGTGCAGTGTGTCCAGAGAGTGCCCTGGCACCTTTGGGGATGCAGTGCAGTGAGTCCAGAGAGTGCACTGGCACCACTGGGGGTGCAGTGCAGTGAGTCCAGAGAGTGCACTGGCACCACTGGGGATGCAGTGCAGTGAGTCCAGAGAGTGCACTGGCACCGCTGGAGATGCAGTGCAGTGAGTCCAGAGAGTGCACTGGCATCACCTGGGATGCAATGCAGTGTGTCCTGAGAGCGCATTGGCACCACTGGGGATGCAGTGCAGTGACTCCAGAGAGTGCACTGGCACCACTGGGGATGCAGTGCAGTGAGTCCAGAGAGTGCACTGGCACCTCTGGGGATGCAGTGCAGTGAGTCCAGAGAGTGCACTGGCACCACTGGGGATGCAGTGCAGTGAGTCCAGAGAGTGCAGTTGCACCACTGGGGATACAGTGCAGTGAGTCCAGAGAGTGCACTGGCACCACTGGGGATGCAGCGCAGTGAGTCCAGAGAGGGCACTGGCACCACTGGGGATGCAGTGCAGTGAGTCCAGAGAGTGCACTGGCACCACTGGGAATGCTGTGCACTGAGTCCAGAGAGGTCACTGGCACCACTGGGGATGCAGTGCAGTGAGTGCAGAGAGTGCCCTGGCACCACTAAGAATGCAGTGCACTGAGTCCAGAGAAGTCACTGGCACCACTGGGGATGCAGTGCAGTTTGTCCAGAGAGTGCCCTGGCACCACAGGGGATGCAGTGCAGTGAGTCCAGAGAGTGCACTGGCACCAGTAGGGATGCAGTGCAGTGAGTCCAGAGAGTGCACTGGCACCACTGGGGATGCACTGCAGTGAGTCCAGAGAGTGCACTGGCACCACTGGGGATGCAGTGCAGTGAGTCCAGAGAGGTCACTGGCACCACTGGGGATGCAGTGCAGTGAGTCCACAGAGTGCACTGGCACCAGTGGGGATGCACTGCAGTGAGTCCAGAGAGTGCACTGGCACCACTGGGGATGCAGTGCAGTGAGTCCAGAGAGTGCACTGGCACCACTGGGGATGCAGTGCCGTGAGTCCAGAGAGTGCACTGGCACCACTGGGGATGCAGTGCCGTGAGTCCAGAGAGTGCACTGGCACCACTGGGGATGCAGTGCAGTGAGTCCAAAGAGTGCACTGGCACCACTGGGGATGCAGTGCAGTGAGTCCAGAGAGTGCACTGGCACCACAGGGGATTCACTGCAGTGAGCTCAGAGAGTGCAGTGGCACCACTGCGGATGCAGTGCAGTGAGTCCAGAGAGTGCACTGGCACCACTGGGGATGCAGTGCAGTGAGTCCAGAGAGTGCACTGGCACCACTGGGGATGCAGTGCAGTGAGTCCAGAGAGTGCACTGGCACCACTGGGGATGCAGTGCGGTGAGGCCAGAGATTGCACTGGCACCACTGGGGATGCAGTGCAGTGAGTCCAAGGAGGTCACTGGCACCACTGGGGATGCAGTGCAGTGAGTCCAGAGAGTGCACTGGCACCATTGGGGATGCACCCCGGTGAGTCCAGAGAGTGCACTGGCACCACTGGGGATGCACCCCGGCAAGTCCAGAGAGTGCACTGTCACCACTTGGGATGCAGTGCAGTGAGTCCAGAGAGTGCACTGGCACCACTGGGGATGCAGTGCAGTGAGTCCACAGAGGGCACTGGCACCACTGGAGATGCAGTGCAGTGAGTCCAGAGAGTGCCCCGGCACCACTGGGGATGCACTGCAGTGAGTCCAGAGAGTGCAGTGGCACCACTGCGGATGCAGTGCAGTGAGTCCAAAGAGTGCACTGGCACCACTGGGGATGCACTGCAGTGAGTCCAGAGAGTGTACTGGCACCACTGGGGATGCAGTGCAGTGAGTCCAGAGAGTGCACTGACACCACTGGGGATGCACTGCAGTGAGTCCAGAGAGTGCACTGGCACCACTGGGGATGCAGGGCAGTGACTCCAGAGAGTGCACTGGCACCACTGGGGATGCAGTGCAGTGAGTCCAGAGAGTGCACTGGCACCACTGGGGATGCACCCCGGCAAGTCTAGAGAGTGCACTGTCACCACTGGGGATGCAGTGCAGTGAGTCCAGAGAGTGCACTGGCACCACTGGGGATGCAGTGCAGTGAGTTCAGAGAGTGCACTGGCACCACTGGGGATGCAGTGCAGTGAGTCCAGGAGTGCACTGGCACCACTGGGGATGCACTGCAGTGAGTCCAGAGAGTGCACTGGCACCACTGGGGATGCAGTGCAGTGAGTCCACAGAGTGCACTGGCACCACTGGGGATGCAGTGCAGTGAATCCAGAGAGTGCACTGTCACCAATGGGGATGCACTGCCGTGAGTCCAGAGAGTGCACTTGCACCACTGGGGATACAGTGCAGTGAGTCCAGAGAGTGCACTGGCACCACTGGGGATGCAGCGCAGTGAGTCCAGAGAGTGCACTGGCACCACTGGGGATGCACTGCCGTGCTTCCAGAGAGTGCACTGGCACCACTGGGGATGCACTGCAGTGAGTCCAGAGAGTGCACTGGCACCACTGGTGATGCACTGCAGTAAGTGCAGAGAGTGCACTGGCACCTCTGGGGATGCAGTGCAGTGTGTCCAGAGAGTGCCCTGGCACCAATGGGGATGCAGTGCAGTGAGTCCAGAGAGTGCACTGGCACCACTGGGGGTGCAGTGCAGTGAGTCCAGAGAGTGCACTGGCACCACTGGGGATGCAGTGCAGTGAGTCCAGAGAGTGCACTGGCACCACTGGGGATGCAGTGCCGTGAGTCCAGAGAGTGCACTGGCACCACTGGGGATGCAGTGCAGTGAGTCCAAAGAGTGCACTGGCACCACTGGGGATGCAGTGCAGTGAGTCCAGAGAGTGCACTGGCACCACAGGGGATTCACTGCAGTGAGCTCAGAGAGTGCAGTGGCACCACTGCGGATGCAGTGCAGTGAGTCCAGAGAGTGCACTGGCACCACTGGGGATGCAGTGCAGTGAGTCCAGAGAGTGCACTGGCACCACTGGGGATGCAGTGCAGTGAGTCCAGAGAGTGCACTGGCACCACTGGGGATGCAGTGCGGTGAGGCCAGAGATTGCACTGGCACCACTGGGGATGCAGTGCAGTGAGTCCAAGGAGGTCACTGGCACCACTGGGGATGCAGTGCAGTGAGTCCAGAGAGTGCACTGGCACCATTGGGGATGCACCCCGGTGAGTCCAGAGAGTGCACTGGCACCACTGGGGATGCACCCCGGCAAGTCCAGAGAGTGCACTGTCACCACTTGGGATGCAGTGCAGTGAGTCCAGAGAGTGCACTGGCACCACTGGGGATGCAGTGCAGTGAGTCCACAGAGGGCACTGGCACCACTGGAGATGCAGTGCAGTGAGTCCAGAGAGTGCCCCGGCACCACTGGGGATGCACTGCAGTGAGTCCAGAGAGTGCAGTGGCACCACTGCGGATGCAGTGCAGTGAGTCCAAAGAGTGCACTGGCACCACTGGGGATGCACTGCAGTGAGTCCAGAGAGTGTACTGGCACCACTGGGGATGCAGTGCAGTGAGTCCAGAGAGTGCACTGACACCACTGGGGATGCACTGCAGTGAGTCCAGAGAGTGCACTGGCACCACTGGGGATGCAGGGCAGTGACTCCAGAGAGTGCACTGGCACCACTGGGGATGCAGTGCAGTGAGTCCAGAGAGTGCACTGGCACCACTGGGGATGCACCCCGGCAAGTCTAGAGAGTGCACTGTCACCACTGGGGATGCAGTGCAGTGAGTCCAGAGAGTGCACTGGCACCACTGGGGATGCAGTGCAGTGAGTTCAGAGAGTGCACTGGCACCACTGGGGATGCAGTGCAGTGAGTCCAGGAGTGCACTGGCACCACTGGGGATGCACTGCAGTGAGTCCAGAGAGTGCACTGGCACCACTGGGGATGCAGTGCAGTGAGTCCACAGAGTGCACTGGCACCACTGGGGATGCAGTGCAGTGAATCCAGAGAGTGCACTGTCACCAATGGGGATGCACTGCCGTGAGTCCAGAGAGTGCACTTGCACCACTGGGGATACAGTGCAGTGAGTCCAGAGAGTGCACTGGCACCACTGGGGATGCAGCGCAGTGAGTCCAGAGAGTGCACTGGCACCACTGGGGATGCACTGCCGTGCTTCCAGAGAGTGCACTGGCACCACTGGGGATGCACTGCAGTGAGTCCAGAGAGTGCACTGGCACCACTGGTGATGCACTGCAGTAAGTGCAGAGAGTGCACTGGCACCTCTGGGGATGCAGTGCAGTGTGTCCAGAGAGTGCCCTGGCACCAATGGGGATGCAGTGCAGTGAGTCCAGAGAGTGCACTGGCACCACTGGGGGTGCAGTGCAGTGAGTCCAGAGAGTGCACTGGCACCACTGGGGATGCAGTGCAGTGAGTCCAGAGAGTGCACTGGCACCGCTGGAGATGCAGTGCAGTGAGTCCAGAGAGTGCACTGGCACCACCTGGGATGCACTGCAGTGAGTCCTGAGAGTGCACTGGCACTAGCTGGAGATGCAGCGCAGTGAGTCCAGAGAGTGCACTGGGACCATTGGGAAGCAGCGCAGTGAGTCCAGAGAGTGCACTGGCACCACTGGGGATGCACTGCCGTGAGTCCAGAGAGTGCACGGGAACCACTGGGGATGCACTGCCGTGCTTCCAGAGAGTGCACTGGCACCACTGGGGATGCACTGCAGTGAGTCCAGAGAGTGCACTGGCACCACTGGGGATGCAGTGCAGTGAGTCCAGAGAGAGCACTTGTACCACTGGGGATACAGTGCAGTGAGTCCAGAGAGTGCACTGGCACCACTCGGGATGCAGCGCAGTGAGTCCAGAGAGGTCACTGGCACCACTGGGGATGCAGTGCAGTGAGTCCAGAGAGTGCACTGGCACCACTGGGGATGCACTGCAGTGAGTCCAGAGAGGGCACTGGCACCACTGGGGATGCAGTGCAGTGAGTCCAGAGAGTGCACTGGCACCACTGGGAATGCTGTGCACTGAGTCCAGAGAGGTCACTGGCACCACTGGGGATGCAGTGCAGTGAGTGCAGTGAGTGCCCTGGCACCACTGGGGATGCAGTGCAGTGAGTCCAGAGAGTGCACTGGCACCAGTGGGGATGCAGTGCAGTGAGTCCAGAGAGTGCACTGGCACCACTGGGAATGCTGTGCGGTGAGGCCAGAGATTGCACTGGAACCACTATGGATGCAGTGCAGTGAGTCCAGAGAGGTCACTGGCACCACTGGGGATGCAGTGCAGTGAGTCCAGAGAGGTCACTGGCACCACTGGGGATGCAGTGCAGTGAGTCCAGAGAGTGCACTGGCACCACTGGGGATGCACCCCTGTGAGTCCAGAGAGTGCACTGTCACCACTGGGGATGCAGTGCAGTGAGTCCAGAGAGTGCACTGGCACCAGTGGGGATGCAGTGCAGTGAGTCCACAGAGGGCACTGGCACCACTGGGGATGCAGTGCAGTGAGTCCAGAGAGTGCCCCGGCACCACTGGGGATGCACTGCAGTGAGTCCAGAGAGTGCAGTGGCACCACTGCGGATGCAGTGCAGTGAGTCCAAAGAGTGCACTGGCACCACTGGGGATGCACTGCAGTGAGTCCAGAGAGTGTACTGACACCACTGGGGATGCAGTGCAGTGAGTCCAGAGAGTGCACTGGCACCACTGGGGATGCACTGCAGTGAGTCCAGAGAGTGCACTGGCACCACTGGGGATGCAGTGCAGTGACTCCAGAGAGTGCACTGGCACCACTGGGGATGCAGTGCAGTGAGTCCAGAGAGTGCACTGGCACCACTGGGGATGCACCCCGGCAAGTCTAGAGAGTGCACTGTCACCACTGGGGATGCAGTGCAGTGAGTCCAGAGAGTGCAGTGGCAGCACTGGGGATGCAGTGCAGTGAGTCCAGAGAGTGCACTGGCACCACTGGGGATGCAGTGCAGTGAGTCCAGGAGTGCACTGGCACCACTGGGGATGCACTGCAGTGAGTCCAGAGAGGGCACTGGCACCACTGGGGATGCAGTGCAGTGAGTCCAGAGAGTGCACTGTCACCACTGGGGATGCAGTGCAGTGAGTCCAGAGAGTGCAGTGGCAGCACTGGGGATGCAGTGCAGTGAGTCCAGAGAGTGCACTGGCACCACTGGGGATGCAGTGCAGTGAGTCCACAGAGTGCACTGGCACCACTGGGGATGCACTGCCGTGCTTCCAGAGAGTGCACTGGCACCACTGGGGATGCACTGCAGTGAGTCCTGAGAGTGCACTGGCACTAGCTGGAGATGCAGCGCAGTGAGTCCAGAGAGTGCACTGGCACCATTGGGAAGCAGCGCAGTGAGTCCAGAGAGTGCACTGGCACCACTGGGGATGCACTGCCGTGAGTCCAGAGAGTGCACGGGCACCACTGGGGATGCACTGCCGTGCTTCCAGAGAGTGCACTGGCACCACTGGGGATGCACTGCAGTGAGTCCAGAGAGTGCACGGGCACCACTGGGGATGCACTGCAGTGAGTCCATAGAGTGCACGGGCACCACTGGGTATGCAGTGCAGTGAGTCCAGAGAGAGCACTTGTACCACTGGGGATACAGTGCAGTGAGTCCAGAGAGTGCACTGGCACCTCTCGGGATGCAGCGCAGTGAGTCCAGAGAGTGCACTGGCACCACTGGGGATGCACTGCAGTGAGTCCAGAGAGGGCACTGGCACCACTGGGGATGCAGTGCAGTGAGTCCAGAGAGTGCACTGGCACCACTGGGAATGCTGTGCACTGAGTCCAGAGAGGTCACTGGCACCACTGGGGATGCAGTGCAGTGAGTGCAGAGAGTGCCCTGGCACCTCTGGGTATGCAGTGCAGTGAGTCCAGAGAGTGCACTGGCACCACTGGGGATGCAGTGCAGTGAGTCCAGAGAGTGCACTGGCACCACTGGGGAAGCACTGCAATGAGTCCAGAGAGTGCACTGGTACCAATGGCAATGCAGTGCAGTGAGTCAACAGAGTGCCTTCGCACCACTGGGGATGCAGTGCAGTGAGTCCAGAGAGTGCAATGGCACCACTGGGGATGCAGTGCCGTTGGTCCAGAGAGTGCACTAGCACCACTGGGGATGCAGTGCCGTGAGTCCAGAGTGTGCACTGGCACCACTGGGGATGCAGTGCAGTGAGTCCAGAGAGTGCACTGGCACCACTGGGGATGCAGTGCTGTGAGTCCAGAGAGTGCACTGGCACCACTGGGGGTGCAGTGCAGTGAGTCCAGAGAGTGCACTGGCACCACTGGGGATGCAGTGCCGTGAGTCCAGAGAGTGCACTGGCACCAGTGGGGATGCACTTCAGTGAGTCCAGAGAGTGCACTGGCACCACTGGGGATGCAGTGTCGTGAGTCCAGAGAGTGCACTGGCACCACTGGGGATGCAGCGCAGTGAGTCCAGAGAGTGCACTGGCACCACCGGGGATGCAGTGCCGTGAGTCCAGAGAGTGCAGTGGCACCACTGGGGATGCAGTGCAGTGAGTCCAAAGAGTGCACTGGCACCACTGGGGATGCAGTGCAGTGAGTCCAGAGAGTGCACTGGCACCACTGGGGATGCACTGCAGTGAGCTCAGAGAGTTCACTGGCACCACTGGGGATGCAGTGCAGTGAGTCCAGAGAGTGTACTGGCACCACTGGGGATGCACCCCGGTGAGTCCAGAGAGTGCACTGGCACCACTGGGGATGCACCCCGGCAAGTCCAGAGAGTGCACTGTCACCACTTGGGATGCAGTGCAGTGAGTCTAGAGAGTGCACTGGCCCCACTGGGGATGCAGTGCAGTGAGTCCACAGAGGGCACTGGCACCACTGGGGATGCAGTGCAGTGAGTCTAGAGAGTGCCCCGGCACCACTGGGAATGCACTGCAGTGAGTCCAGAGAGTGCAGTGGCACCACTGCGGATGCAGTGCAGTGAGTCCAAAGAGTGCACTGGCACCACTGGGGATGCACTGCTGTGAGTCCAGAGAGTGTACTGGCACCACTGGGGATGCAGTGCAGTGAGTCCAGAGAGTGCACTGACACCACTGGGGATGCACTGCAGTGAGTCCAGAGAGTGCACTGGCACCACTGGGGATGCAGTGCAGTGACTCCAGAGAGTGCACTGGCACCACTGGGGATGCAGTGCAGTGAGTCCAGAGAGTGCACTGGCACCACTGGGGATGCACCCCGGCAAGTCTAGAGAGTGCACTGTCACCACTGGGGATGCAGTGCAGTGAGTCCAGAGAGTGCACTGGCACCACAGGGGATGCAGTGCAGTGAGTCCAGAGAGTGCACTGGCACCACTGGGGATGCACTGCAGTGAGTCCAGGAGTGCACTGGCACCACTGGGGATGCACTGCAGTGAGTCCAGAGAGTGCACTGGCACCACTGGTGAGGCACTGCAGTGAGTCCAGAGAGTGCACTGGCACCACTGGGGATGCAGTGCAGTGAATCCAGAGAGTGCACTGGCACCAGTGGGGATGCAGTGCAGTGAGTCCAGAGAGTGCACTTGCACCACTGGGGATACAGTGCAGTGAGTCCAGAGAGTGCACTGGCACCACTGGGGAAGCAGCGCAGTGAGTCCAGAGAGTGCACTGGCACCACTGGGGATGCACTGCCGTGCTTCCAGAGAGTGCACTGGCACCACTGGGGATGCACTGCCGTGAGTCCAGAGAGTGCACTGGCACCACTGGGGATGCAGTGCAGTGAGTCCAGAGAGTGCACTGGCAGCACTGGTGATGCACTGCAGTAAGTGCAGAGAGTGCACTGGCACCACTGGGGATGCAGTGCAGTGTGTCCAGAGAGTGCCCTGGCACCTTTGGGGATGCAGTGCAGTGAGTCCAGAGAGTGCACTGGCACCACTGGGGATGCAGTGCAGTGAGTCCAGAGAGTGCACTGGCACCGCTGGAGATGCAGTGCAGTGAGTCCAGAGAGTGCACTGGCACCACCTGGGATGCACTGCCGTGAGTCCAGAGAGTGCACTGGCACCACTGGGGATGCACCCCGGCAAGTCTAGAGAGTGCACTGTCACCACTGGGGATGCAGTGCAGTGAGTCCAGAGAGTGCACTGGCACCACAGGGGATGCAGTGCAGTGAGTCCAGAGAGTGCACTGGCACCACTGGGGATGCACTGCCGTGCTTCCAGAGAGTGCACTGGCACCACTGGGGATGCACTGCCGTGAGTCCAGAGAGTGCACTGGCACCACTGGGGATGCACTGCCGTGCTTCCAGAGAGTGCACTGGCACCACTGGGGATGCACTGCAGTGAGTCCAGAGACTGCACTGGCACCACTGGGGATGCAGTGCAGTGAGTCCAGAGAGAGCACTGGCACCACTGGGGATGCAGTGCAGTGAGTCCAGAGAGTGCACTGGCACCACTGGGGATGCACTGCAGTGAGTCCAGAGAGGTCACTGGCACCACTGGGGATGCAGTGCAGTGAGTCCAGAGAGTGCACTGGCACCAATGGGGATGCACTGCAGTGAGTCCAGAGAGGGCACTGGCACCACTGGGGATGCAGTGCAGTGAGTCCAAAGAGTGCACTGGCACCACTGGGAATGCTGTGCACTGAGTCCAGAGAGGTCACTGGCACCACTGAGGATGCAGTGCAGTGAGTGCAGAGAGTGCCCTGGCACCACTGGGGATGCAGTGCAGTGAGTCCAGAGAGTGCACTGGCACCACTGGGGATGCAGTGCAGTGAGTCCAGAGAGTGCACTGGCACCACTGGGGATGCACTGCAATGAGTCCAGAGAGTGCACTGGCACCAATGGCAATGCAGTGCAGTGAGTCCACAGAGTGCCTTGGCACCACTGGGGATGCAGTGCAGTGAGTCCAGAGAGTACACTGGCACCACTGGGGATGCAGTGCAGTGAGTCCAGAGAGTGCAATGGCACCACTGGGGATGCAGTGCCGTTGGTCCGGAGAGTGCACTAGCACCACTGGGGATGCAGTGCCGTGAGTCCAGAGTGTGCACTGGCACCACTGGGGATGCAGTGCAGTGAGTCCAGAGAGTGCACTGGCACCACTGGGGATGCAGTGCTGTGAGTCCAGAGAGTGCACTGGCACCACTGGGGGTGCAGTGCAGTGAGTCCAGAGAGTGCACTGGCACCACTGGGGATGCAGTGCCGTGAGTCCAGAGAGTGCACTGGCACCAGTGGGGATGCACTGCAGTGAGTCCAGAGAGTGCACTGGCAACACTGGGGATGCAGTGCAGTGAGTCCAGAGAGTGCACTGGCACCACTGGGGATGCAGTGCAGTGAGTCCAGAGAGTGCACTGGCACCACTGGGGATGCACTGCAGTGAGCTCAGAGAGTGCACTGGCACCACTGGGGATGCAGTGCAGTGAGTCCAGAGAGTGTACTGGCACCACTGGGGATGCAGTGCAGTGAGTCCAGAGAGTGCACTGGCACCACTGGGGATGCAGTGCAGTGAGTCCAGAGAGTGCACTGGCACCACTGGGGATGCAGTGCAGTGAGTCCAGAGAGTGCACTGGCACCACTGGGGATGCAGTGCGGTGAGGCCAGAGATTGCACTGGCACCACTGGGGATGCAGTGCAGTGAGTCCAGAGAGGTCACTGGCACCACTGGGGATGCAGTGCAGTGAGTCCAGAGAGTGCACTGGCACCACTGGGGATGCACCCCGGTGAGTCCAGAGAGTGCACTGGCACCACTGGGGATGCACCCCGGCAAGTCCAGAGAGTGCACTGTCACCACTTGGAATGCAGTGCAGTGAGTCCAGAGAGTGCACTGGCACCACTGGGGATGCAGTGCAGTGAGTCCACAGAGGGCACTGGCACCACTGGGGATGCAGTGCAGTGAGTCCAGAGAGTGCCCCGGCACCACTGGGGATGCAGTGCAGTGAGTCCAGGGAGTGCAGTGGCACCACTGCGGATGCAGTGCAGTGAGTCCAAAGAGTGCACTGGCACCACTGGGGATGCACTGCAGTGAGTCCAGAGAGTGTACTGGCACCACTGGGGATGCAGTGCAGTGAGTCCAGAGAGTGCACTGACACCACTGGGGATGCACTGCAGTGAGTCCAGAGAGTGCACTGGCACCACTGGGGATGCAGGGCAGTGACTCCAGAGAGTGCACTGGCACCACTGGGGATGCAGTGCAGTGAGTCCAGAGAGTGCACTGGCACCACTGGGGATGCACCCCGGCAAGTCTAGAGAGTGCACTGTCACCACTGGGGATGCAGTGCAGTGAGTCCAGAGAGTGCACTGGCACCACAGGGGATGCACTGCAGTGAGTCCAGAGAGTGCACTGGCACCACTGGGGATGCACTGCAGTGAGTCCAGGAGTGCACTGGCACCACTGGGGATGCACTGCAGTGAGTCCAGAGAGTGCACTGGCACCACTGGGGATGCAGTGCAGTGAGTCCAGAGAGTGCACTGGCACCACTGGGGATGCAGTGCAGTGAATCCAGAGAGTGCACTGGAACCACTGGGGATGCAGTGCAGTGAGTCCAGAGAGTGCACTTGCACCACTGGGGATACAGTGCAGTGAGTCCAGAGAGTGCACTGGCACCACTGGGGATGCAGCGCAGTGAGTCCAGAGAGTGCACTGGCACCACTGGGGATGCACTGCCGTGCTTCCAGAGAGTGCACTGGCACCACTGGGGATGCACTGCCGTGAGTCCAGAGAGTGCACTGGCACCACTGGGGATGCAGTGCAGTGAGTCCAGAGAGTGCACTGGCAGCACTGGTGATGCACTGCAGTAAGTGCAGAGAGTGCACTGGCACCACTGGGGATGCAGTGCAGTGTGTCCAGAGAGTGCCCTGGCACCTTTGGGGATGCAGTGCAGTGAGTCCAGAGAGTGCAGTGGCACCACTGGGGGTGCAGTGCAGTGAGTCCAGAGAGTGCACTGGCACCACTGGGGATGCAGTGCAGTGAGTCCAGAGAGTGCACTGGCACCGCTGGAGATGCAGTGCAGTGAGTCCAGAGAGTGCACTGGCACCACCTGGGATGCACTGCAGTGAGTCCTGAGAGCGCATTGGCACCACTGGGGATGCAGTGCAGTGAGTCCAGAGAGTGCACTGGCACCACTGGGGATGCAGTGCAGTGAGTCCAGAGAGTGCACTGGCACCACTGGGGATGCAGTGCAGTGAGTCCAGAGAGTGCACTGGCACCACTGGGGATGCAGTGCAGTGAGTTCAGAGAGTGCAGTTGCACCACTGGGGATACAGTGCAGTGAGTCCAGAGAGTGCACTGGCACCACTGGGGATGCAGCGCAGTGAGTCCAGAGAGTGCACTGGCACCGCTGGGGATGCAGTGCAGTGAGTCCAGAGAGTGCACTGGCACCACTGGGGATGCACTGCAGTGAGTCCAGAGAGGGCACTGGCACTATTGGGGATGCACCCCGGTGAGTCCAGAGAGTGCACTGGCACCACTGGGAATGCAGTGCAGTGACTCCAGAGAAGTCACTGGCACCACTGGGGATGCAGTGCAGTGAGTCCAGAGAGTGCACTGGCACCACTGGGGATGCAGTGCAATGAGTCCAGAGTGTGCACTGGCACCACTGGGGATGCACTGCAGTGAGTCCAGAGATTGCAGTGGCACCACTGGGGATGCAGTGCAGTGAGTCCAGAGAGTGCACTGGTACGATTGGGGATGCACTGCAGTGAGTCCAGAGAGTGCACTGGCACCACTGGGGATGCAGTGCAGTGAGTCCAGAGACTGCACTGGCACCACTGGGGGTGCAGTGCGGTGAGTCCAGAGAGTGCACTGGCACCACTGGGGATGCAGTGCAGTGAGTCCAGAGAGTGCACTGGCACCTCTGGGGATGCACCCCGGTGAGTCCAGAGAGTGCACTGGCACCACTGCGGGTGCACCCCGGCAAGTCCAGAGAGTGCACTGTCAGCACTGGGGATGCAGTGCAGTGAGTCCAGAGAGTGCACTGGTACCACTGGGGATGCACTGCCGTGAGTCCAGAGAGTACACTGGCACCACTCGGGATGCACTGCCGTAAGTCCAGAGAGTGCACTGGCACCACTGGGGATGCACTGCCGTGCTTCCAGAGACTGCACTCTCACCACTGGGGATGCAGTGCAGTGAGTCCACAGAGGGCACTGGCACCACTGGGGATGCAGTGCAGTGACTCCAGAGAGTACACTGGCACCACTGGGGATGCACTGCAGTGAGTCCAGAGAGTGCACTGGTACCACTGGGGATGCACTGCTGTGAGTCCAGAGAGTGCACTGGCACCACTGGGGATGCACCCCTGTGAGTCCAGAGAGTGCACTGGCACCACTGGGGATGCAGTGCAGTGAGTCCAGAGAGTGCACTGGCACCACTGGTGATGCACTGCAGTGAGTCCAGAGAGTGCACTGGCAGCACTGGGGATGCAGTGCAGTGAATCCAGAGAGTGCACTGGCACCAGTGGGGATGCAGTGCAGTGAGTCCAGAGAGTGCACTTGCACCACTGGGGATACAGTGCAGTGAGTCCAGAGAGTGCACTGGCACCACTGGGGATGCAGCGCAGTGAGTCCAGAGAGTGCACTGGCACCACTGGGGATGCACTGCCGTGCTTCCAGAGAGTGCACTGGCACCACTGGGGATGCACTGCCGTGAGTCCAGAGAGTGCACTGGCACCACTGGGGATGCAGTGCAGTGAGTCCAGAGAGTGCACTGGCAGCACTGGTGATGCACTGCAGTAAGTGCAGAGAGTGCACTGGCACCACTGGGAATGCTGTGCACTGAGTCCAGAGAGGTCACTGGCACCACTGAGGATGCAGTGCAGTGAGTGCAGAGAGTGCCCTGGCACCACTGGGGATGCAGTGCAGTGAGTCCAGAGAGTGCACTGGCACCACTGGGGATGCAGTGCAGTGAGTCCAGAGAGTGCACTGGCACCACTGGGGATGCAGTGTCGTGAGTCCAGAGAGTGCAGTGGCACCACTGGGGATGCAGTGTCGTGAGTCCAGAGAGTGCACTGGCACCACTGGGGATGCAGCGCAGTGAGTCCAGAGAGTGCACTGGCACCACCGGGGATGCAGTGCCGTGAGTCCAGAGAGTGCAGTGGCACCACTGGGGATGCAGTGCAGTGAGTCCAAAGAGTGCACTGGCACCACTGGGGATGCAGTGCAGTGAGTCCAGAGAGTGCACTGGCACCACTGGGGATGCACTGCAGTGAGCTCAGAGAGTTCACTGGCACCACTGGGGATGCAGTGCAGTGAGTCCAGAGAGTGTACTGGCACCACTGGGGATGCACCCCGGTGAGTCCAGAGAGTGCACTGGCACCACTGGGGATGCACCCCGGCAAGTCCAGAGAGTGCACTGTCACCACTTGGGATGCAGTGCAGTGAGTCCAGAGAGTGCACTGGCCCCACTGGGGATGCAGTGCAGTGAGTCCACAGAGGGCACTGGCACCACTGGGGATGCAGTGCAGTGAGTCTAGAGAGTGCCCCGGCACCACTGGGAATGCACTGCAGTGAGTCCAGAGAGTGCAGTGGCACCACTGCGGATGCAGTGCAGTGAGTCCAAAGAGTGCACTGGCACCACTGGGGATGCACTGCTGTGAGTCCAGAGAGTGTACTGGCACCACTGGGGATGCAGGGCAGTGAGTCCAGAGAGTGCACTGACACCACTGGGGATGCACTGCAGTGAGTCCAGAGAGTGCACTGGCACCACTGGGGATGCAGTGCAGTGACTCCAGAGAGTGCACTGGCACCACTGGGGATGCAGTGCAGTGAGTCCAGAGAGTGCACTGGCACGACTGGGGATGCACCCCGGCAAGTCTAGAGAGTGCACTGTCACCACTGGGGATGCAGTGCAGTGAGTCCAGAGAGTGCACTGGCACCACAGGGGATGCAGTGCAGTGAGTCCAGAGAGTGCACTGGCACCACTGGGGATGCACTGCAGTGAGTCCAGGAGTGCACTGGCACCACTGGGGATGCACTGCAGTGAGTCCAGAGAGTGCACTGGCACCACTGGTGATGCACTGCAGTGAGTCCAGAGAGTGCACTGGCAGCACTGGGGATGCAGTGCAGTGAATCCAGAGAGTGCACTGGCACCAGTGGGGATGCAGTGCAGTGAGTCCAGAGAGTGCACTTGCACCACTGGGGATACAGTGCAGTGAGTCCAGAGAGTGCACTGGCACCACTGGGGAAGCAGCGCAGTGAGTCCAGAGAGTGCACTGGCACCACTGGGGATGCACTGCCGTGCTTCCAGAGAGTGCACTGGCACCACTGGGGATGCACTGCCGTGAGTCCAGAGAGTGCACTGGCACCACTGGGGATGCAGTGCAGTGAGTCCAGAGAGTGCACTGGCAGCACTGGTGATGCACTGCAGTAAGTGCAGAGAGTGCACTGGCACCACTGGGGATGCAGTGCAGTGTGTCCAGAGAGTGCCCTGGCACCTTTGGGGATGCAGTGCAGTGAGTCCAGAGAGTGCACTGGCACCACTGGGGATGCAGTGCAGTGAGTCCAGAGAGTGCACTGGCACCGCTGGAGATGCAGTGCAGTGAGTCCAGAGAGTGCACTGGCACCACCTGGGATGCACCCCGGCAAGTCTAGAGAGTGCACTGTCACCACTGGGGATGCAGTGCAGTGAGTCCAGAGAGTGCACTGGCACCACAGGGGATGCAGTGCAGTGAGTCCAGAGAGTGCACTGGCACCACTGGGGATGCAGCGCAGTGAGTCCAGAGAGTGCACTGGCACCACTGGGGATGCACTGCCGTGCTTCCAGAGAGTGCACTGGCACCACTGGGGATGCACTGCCGTGAGTCCAGAGTGTGCACTGGCACCACTGGGGATGCACTGCCGTGCTTCCAGAGAGTGCACTGGCACCACTGGGGATGCACTGCAGTGAGTCCAGAGACTGCACTGGCACCACTGGGGATGCAGTGCAGTGAGTCCAGAGAGAGCACTGGCACCACTGGGGATGCAGTGCAGTGAGTCCAGAGAGTGCACTGGCACCACTGGGGATGCACTGCAGTGAGTCCAGAGAGGTCACTGGCACCACTGGGGATGCAGTGCAGTGAGTCCAGAGAGTGCACTGGCACCAATGGGGATGCACTGCAGTGAGTCCAGAGAGGGCACTGGCACCACTGGGGATGCAGTGCAGTGAGTCCAGAGAGTGCACTGGCACCAGTGGGAATGCTGTGCACTGAGTCCAGAGAGGTCACTGGCACCACTGAGGATGCAGTGCAGTGAGTGCAGAGAGTGCCCTGGCACCACTGGGGATGCAGTGCAGTGAGTCCAGAGAGTGCACTGGCACCACTGGGGATGCAGTGCAGTGAGTCCAGAGAGTGCACTGGCACCACTGGGGATGCACTGCAATGAGTCCAGAGAGTGCACTGGCACCAATGGCAATGCAGTGCAGTGAGTCCACAGAGTGCCTTGGCACCACTGGGGATGCAGTGCAGTGAGTCCAGAGAGTACACTGGCACCACTGGGGATGCAGTGCAGTGAGTCCAGAGAGTGCAATGGCACCACTGGGGATGCAGTGCCGTTGGTCCGGAGAGTGCACTAGCACCACTGAGGATGCAGTGCCGTGAGTCCAGAGTGTGCACTGGCACCACTGGGGATGCAGTGCAGTGAGTCCAGAGAGTGCACTGGCACCACTGGGGATGCAGTGCTGTGAGTCCAGAGAGTGCACTGGCACCACTGGGGGTGCAGTGCAGTGAGTCCAGAGAGTGCACTGGCACCACTGGGGATGCAGTGCCGTGAGTCCAGAGAGTGCACTGGCACCAGTGGGGATGCACTGCAGTGAGTCCAGAGAGTGCACTGGCAACACTGGGGATGCAGTGCAGTGAGTCCAGAGAGTGCACTGGCACCACTGGGGATGCAGTGCAGTGAGTCCAGAGAGTGCACTGGCACCACTGGGGATGCACTGCAGTGAGCTCAGAGAGTGCACTGGCACCACTGGGGATGCAGTGCAGTGAGTCCAGAGAGTGTACTGGCACCACTGGGGATGCACTGCAGTGAGTCCAGAGAGTGCACTGGCACCACTGGGGATGCAGTGCAGTGAGTCCAGAGAGTGCACTGGCACCACTGGGGATGCAGTGCAGTGAGTCCAGAGAGTGCACTGGCACCACTGGGGATGCAGTGCGGTGAGGCCAGAGATTGCACTGGCACCACTGGGGATGCAGTGCAGTGAGTCCAGAGAGGTCACTGGCACCACTGGGGATGCAGTGCAGTGAGTCCAGAGAGTGCACTGGCACCACTGGGGATGCACCCCGGTGAGTCCAGAGAGTGCACTGGCACCACTGGGGATGCACCCCGGCAAGTCCAGAGAGTGCACTGTCACCACTTGGGATGCAGTGCAGTGAGTCCAGAGAGTGCACTGGCACCACTGGGGATGCAGTGCAGTGAGTCCACAGAGGGCACTGGCACCACTGGGGATGCAGTGCAGTGAGTCCAGAGAGTGCCCCGGCACCACTGGGGATGCAGTGCAGTGAGTCCAGGGAGTGCAGTGGCACCACTGCGGATGCAGTGCAGTGAGTCCAAAGAGTGCACTGGCACCACTGGGGATGCACTGCAGTGAGTCCAGAGAGTGTACTGGCACCACTGGGGATGCAGTGCAGTGAGTCCAGAGAGTGCACTGACACCACTGGGGATGCACTGCAGTGAGTCCAGAGAGTGCACTGGCACCACTGGGGATGCAGGGCAGTGACTCCAGAGAGTGCACTGGCACCACTGGGGATGCAGTGCAGTGAGTCCAGAGAGTGCACTGGCACCACTGGGGATGCACCCCGGCAAGTCTAGTGAGTGCACTGTCACCACTGGGGATGCAGTGCAGTGAGTCCAGAGAGTGCACTGGCACCACAGGGGATGCACTGCAGTGAGTCCAGAGAGTGCACTGGCACCACTGGGGATGCACTGCAGTGAGTCCAGGAGTGCACTGGCACCACTGGGGATGCACTGCAGTGAGTCCAGAGAGTGCACTGGCACCACTGGGGATGCAGTGCAGTGAGTCCAGAGAGTGCACTGGCACCACTGGGGATGCAGTGCAGTGAATCCAGAGAGTGCACTGGAACCACTGGGGATGCAGTGCAGTGAGTCCAGAGAGTGCACTTGCACCACTGGGGATACAGTGCAGTGAGTCCAGAGAGTGCACTGGCACCACTGGGGATGCAGCGCAGTGAGTCCAGAGAGTGCACTGGCACCACTGGGGATGCACTGCCGTGCTTCCAGAGAGTGCACTGGCACCACTGGGGATGCACTGCCGTGAGTCCAGAGAGTGCACTGGCACCACTGGGGATGCAGTGCAGTGAGTCCAGAGAGTGCACTGGCAGCACTGGTGATGCACTGCAGTGTGTCCCGAGAGTGCCCTGGCACCTTTGGGGATGCAGTGCAGTGAGTCCAGAGAGTGCAGTGGCACCACTGGGGGTGCAGTGCAGTGAGTCCAGAGAGTGCACTGGCACCGCTGCGGATGCAGTGCAGTGAGTCCAGAGAGTGCACTGGCACCGCTGGAGATGCAGTGCAGTGAGTCCAGAGAGTGCACTGGCACCACCTGGGATGCACTGCAGTGAGTCCTGAGAGCGCATTGGCACCACTGGGGATGCAGTGCAGTGAGTCCAGAGAGTGCACTGGCACCACTGGGGATGCAGTGCAGTGAGTCCAGAGAGTGCACTGGCACCACTGGGGATGCAGTGCAGTGAGTCCAGAGAGTGCACTGGCACCACTGGGGATGCAGTGCAGTGAGTTCAGAGAGTGCAGTTGCACCACTGGGGATACAGTGCAGTGAGTCCAGAGAGTGCACTGGCACCACTGGGGATGCAGCGCAGTGAGTCCAGAGAGTGCACTGGCACCGCTGGGGATGCAGTGCAGTGAGTCCAGAGAGTGCACTGGCACCACTGGGGATGCAGTGCAGTGAGTCCAGAGAGGGCACTGGCACTATTGGGGATGCACCCCGGTGAGTCCAGAGAGTGCACTGGCACCACTGGGAATGCAGTGCAGTGACTCCAGAGAAGTCACTGGCACCACTGGGGATGCAGTGCAGTGAGTCCAGAGAGTGCCCTGGCACCACAGGGGATGCAGTGCAGTGAGTCCAGAGAGTGCACTGGCACCACTAGGGATGCAGTGCAGTGAGTCCAGAGAGTGCACTGGCACCACTGGGGATGCACTGCAGTGAGTCCAGAGAGTGCACTGGCACCACTGGGGATGCAGTGCAGTGAGTCCAGAGAGTGCACTGGCACCACTGGGGATGCAGTGCAGTGAGTCCACAGAGTGCACTGGCACCACTGGGGATGCAGTGTAGTGAGTCCAGAGAGTGCACTTGCACCACTGGGGATACAGTGCAGTGAGTCCAGAGAGTGCACTGGCACCACTGGGGATGCAGCGCAGTGAGTCCAAAGAGTGTACTGGCACCACTGGGGAAGCAGCGCAGTGAGTCCAGAGAGTGCACTGGCACCACTGGGGATGCACTGCCGTGAGTCCAGAGAGTACACTGGCACCACTTGGGATGCACTGCAGTGAGTCCAGAGATTGCAGTGGCACCACTGGGGATGCAGTGCAGTGAGTCCAGAGAGTGCACTGGCACCACTGGGGATGCAGTGCAGTGAGTCCAGAGAGTGCACTGGCACCACTGGGGATGCAGTGCAATGAGTCCAGAGTGTGCACTGGCACCACTGGGGATGCACTGCAGTGAGTCCAGAGATTGCAGTGGCACCACTGGGGATGCAGTGCAGTGAGTCCAGAGAGTGCACTGGTACGATTGGGGATGCACTGCAGTGAGTCCAGAGAGTGCACTGGCACCACTGGGGATGCAGTGCAGTGAGTCCAGAGACTGCACTGGCACCACTGGGGGTGCAGTGCGGTGAGTCCAGAGAGTGCACTGGCACCACTGGGGATGCAGTGCAGTGAGTCCAGAGAGTGCACTGGCACCTCTGGGGATGCACCCCGGTGAGTCCAGAGAGTGCACTGGCACCACTGCGGGTGCACCCCGGCAAGTCCAGAGAGTGCACTGTCAGCACTGGGGATGCAGTCCAGTGAGTCCAGAGAGTGCACTGGTACCACTGGGGATGCACTGCCGTGAGTCCAGAGAGTACACTGGCACCACTCGGGATGCACTGCCGTAAGTCCAGAGAGTGCACTGGCACCACTGGGGATGCACTGCCGTGCTTCCAGAGACTGCACTCTCACCACTGGGGATGCAGTGCAGTGAGTCCACAGAGGGCACTGGCACCACTGGGGATGCAGTGCAGTGACTCCAGAGAGTGCACTGGCACCACTGGGGATGCACTGCAGTGAGTCCAGAGAGTGCACTGGTACCACTGGGGATGCACTGCAGTGAGTCCAGAGAGTGCACTGGCACCACTGGGGATGCAGTGCAGTGAGTCCAGAGAGTGCACTGGCACCACTGGTGATGCACTGCAGTGAGTCCAGAGAGTGCACTGGCAGCACTGGGGATGCACTGCCGTGCTTCCAGAGACTGCACTCTCACCACTGGGGATGCAGTGCAGTGAGTCCACAGAGGGCACTGGCACCACTGGGGATGCAGTGCAGTGAATCCAGAGAGTGCACTGGCACCAGTGGGGATGCAGTGCAGTGAGTCCAGAGAGTGCACTTGTACCACTGGGGATACAGCGCAGTGAGTCCAGAGAGTGCACTGGCACCACTGGGGATGCACTGCCGTGCTTCCAGAGAGTGCACTGGCACCACTGGGGATGCACTGCCGTGAGTCCAGAGAGTGCACTGGCACCACTGGGGATGCAGTGCAGTGAGTCCAGAGAGTGCACTGGCACCACTGGGGATGCAGTGCAGTGTGTCCAGAGAGTGCCCTGGCACCTTTGGGGATGCAGTGCAGTGAGTCCAGAGAGTGCACTGGCACCACTGGGGATGCAGTGCAGTGAGTCCAGAGAGTGCACTGGCACCGCTGGAGATGCAGTGCAGTGAGTCCAGAGAGTGCACTGGCACCACCTGGGATGCACTGCCGTGAGTCCAGAGAGTGCACTGGCACCACTGGGGATGCACCCCGGAAGTCTAGAGAGTGCACTGTCACCACTGGGGATGCAGTGCAGTGAGTCCAGAGAGTGCACTGGCACCACTGGGGATGCAGTGCAGTGAGTCCAGAGAGTGCACTGGCACCACTGGGGATGCACTGCAGTGAGTCCAGGAGTGCACTGGCACCACTGGGGATGCACTGCAGTGAGTCCAGAGAGTGCACTGGCACCACTGGTGATGCACTGCAGTGAGTCCAGAGAGTGCACTGGCAGCACTGGGGATGCAGTGCAGTGAATCCAGAGAGTGCACTGGCACCAGTGGGGATGCAGTGCAGTGAGTCCAGAGAGTGCACTTGCACCACTGGGGATACAGTGCAGTGAGTCCAGAGAGTGCACTGGCACCACTGGGGATGCAGCGCAGTGAGTCCAGAGAGTGCACTGGCACCACTGGGGATGCACTGCCGTGCTTCCAGAGAGTGCACTGGCACCACTGGGGATGCACTGCCGTGAGTCCAGAGAGTGCACTGGCACCACTGGGGATGCAGTGCAGTGAGTCCAGAGAGTGCACTGGCAGCACCGGTGATGCACTGCAGTAAGTGCAGAGAGTGCACTGGCACCACTGGGGATGCAGTGCAGTGTGTCCAGAGAGTGCCCTGGCACCTTTGGGGATGCAGTGCAGTGAGTCCAGAGAGTGCACTGGCACCACTGGGGATGCACTGCAGTGAGTCCAGAGAGTGCACTGGTACCACTGGGGATGCACTGCAGTGAGTCCAGAGAGTGCACTGGCACCACTGGGGATGCACCCCTGTGAGTCCAGAGAGTGCACTGGCACCACTGGGGATGCAGTGCAGTGAGTCCAGAGAGTGCACTGGCACCACTGGGGATGCACTGCAGTGAGTCCAGAGAGTGCACTGGCAGCACTGGGGATGCACTGCCGTGCTTCCAGAGACTGCACTCTCACCACTGGGGATGCAGTGCAGTGAGTCCACAGAGGGCACTGGCACCACTGGGGATGCAGTGCAGTGAATCCAGAGAGTGCACTGGCACCAGTGGGGATGCAGTGCAGTGAGTCCAGAGAGTGCACTTGCACCGCTGGGGATACAGTGCAGTGAGTCCAGAGAGTGCACTGGCACCACTGGGGATGCAGCGCAGTGAGTCCAGAGAGTGCACTGGCACCACTGGGGATGCACTGCCGTGCTTCCAGAGAGTGCACTGGCACCACTGGGGATGCACTGCCGTGAGTCCAGAGAGTGCACTGGCACCACTGGGGATGCAGTGCAGTGAGTCCAGAGAGTGCACTGGCAGCACTGGTGATGCACTGCAGTAAGTGCAGAGAGTGCACTGGCACCACTGGGGATGCAGTGCAGTGTGTCCAGAGAGTGCCCTGGCACCTTTGGGGATGCAGTGCAGTGAGTCCAGAGAGTGCACTGGCACCACTGGGGATGCAGTGCAGTGAGTCCAGAGAGTGCACTGGCACCGCTGGAGATGCAGTGCAGTGAGTCCAGAGAGTGCACTGGCACCACCTGGGATGCACTGCCGTGAGTCCAGAGAGTGCACTGGCACCACTGGGGATGCACCCCGGCAAGTCTAGAGAGTGCACTGTCACCACTGGGGATGCAGTGCAGTGAGTCCAGAGAGTGCACTGGCACCACAGGGGATGCAGTGCAGTGAGTCCAGAGAGTGCACTGGCACCACTGGGGATGCACTGCAGTGAGTCCAGGAGTGCACTGGCACCACTGGGGATGCACTGCAGTGAGTCCAGAGAGTGCACTGGCACCACTGGTGATGCACTGCAGTGAGTCCAGAGAGTGCACTGGCACCACTGGGGATGCAGTGCAGTGAATCCAGAGAGTGCACTGGCACCAGTGGGGATGCAGTGCAGTGAGTCCAGAGAGTGCACTTGCACCACTGGGGATACAGTGCAGTGAGTCCAGAGAGTGCACTGGCACCACTGGGGATGCAGCGCAGTGAGTCCAGAGAGTGCACTGGCACCACCTGGGATGCACTGCCGTGAGTCCAGAGAGTGCACTGGCACCACTGGGGATGCACTGCCGTGCTTCCAGAGAGTGCACTGGCACCACGGGGGATGCACTGCAGTGAGTCCAGAGACTGCACTGGCACCACTGGGGATGCAGTGCAGTGAGTCCAGAGAGAGCACTGGCACCACTGGGGATACAGTGCAGTGAGTCCAGAGAGTGCACTGGCACCACTGGGGATGCACTGCAGTGAGTCCAGAGAGGTCACTGGCACCACTGGGGATGCAGTGCAGTGAGTCCAGAGAGTGCACTGGCACCAATGGGGATGCAGTGCAGTGAGTCCAGAGAGGGCACTGGCACCACTGGGGATGCAGTGCAGTGAGTCCAGAGAGTGCACTGGCACCACTGGGAATGCTGTGCACTGAGTCCAGAGAGGTCACTGGCACCACTGAGGATGCAGTGCAGTGAGTGCAGAGAGTGCCCTGGTACCACTGGGGATGCAGTGCAGTGAGTCCAGAGAGTGCACTGGCACCACTGGGGATGCAGTGCAGTGAGTCCAGAGAGTGCACTGGCACCACTGGGGATGCACTGCAATGAGTCCAGAGAGTGCACTGGCACCAATGGCAATGCAGTGCAGTGAGTCCACAGAGTGCCTTGGCACCACTGGGGATGCAGTGCAGTGAGTCCAGAGAGTACACTGGCACCACTGGGGATGCAGTGCAGTGAGTCCAGAGAGTGCAATGGCACCACTGGGGATGCAGTGCCGTTGGTCCGGAGAGTGCACTAGCACCACTGGGGATGCAGTGCCGTGAGTCCAGAGTGTGCACTGGCACCACTGGGGATGCAGTGCAGTGAGTCCAGAGAGTGCACTGGCACCACGGGGGATGCAGTGCTGTGAGTCCAGAGAGTGCACTGGCACCACTGGGGGTGCAGTGCAGTGAGTCCAGAGAGTGCACTGGCACCACTGGGGATGCAGTGCCGTGAGTCCAGAGAGTGCACTGGCACCAGTGGGGATGCACTGCAGTGAGTCCAGAGAGTGCACTGGCAACACTGGGGATGCAGTGCAGTGAGTCCAGAGAGTGCACTGGCACCACTGGGTATGCAGTGCAGTGAGTCCAGAGAGTGCACTGGCACCACTGGGGATGCAGTGCAGTGAGTCCAGAGAGTGCACTGGCACCACTGGGGATGCAGTGCAGTGAGTCCAGAGAGTGCACTGGCACCACTGGGGATGCAGTGCAGTGAGTCCAGAGAGTGCACTGGCACCACTGGGGATGCAGTGCGGTGAGGCCAGAGATTGCACTGGCACCACTGGGGATGCAGTGCAGTGAGTCCAGAGAGGTCACTGGCACCACTGGGGATGCAGTGCAGTGAGTCCAGAGAGTGCACTGGCACCACTGGGGATGCACCCCGGCAAGTCCAGAGAGTGCACTGTCACCACTTGGGATGCAGTGCAGTGAGTCCAGAGAGTGCACTGGCACCACTGGGGATGCAGTGCAGTGAGTCCACAGAGGGCACTGGCACCACTGGGGATGCAGTGCAGTGAGTCCAGAGAGTGCCCCGGCACCACTGGGGATGCAGTGCAGTGAGTCCAGGGAGTGCAGTGGCACCACTGCGGATGCAGTGCAGTGAGTCCAAAGAGTGCACTGGCACCACTGGGGATGCACTGCAGTGAGTCCAGAGAGTGTACTGGCACCACTGGGGATGCAGTGCAGTGAGTCCAGAGAGTGCACTGACACCACTGGGGATGCACTGCAGTGAGTCCAGAGAGTGCACTGGCACCACTGGGGATGCAGGGCAGTGACTCCAGAGAGTGCACTGGCACCACTGGGGATGCAGTGCAGTGAGTCCAGAGAGTGCACTGGCACCACTGGGGATGCACCCCGGCAAGTCTAGTGAGTGCACTGTCACCACTGGGGATGCAGTGCAGTGAGTCCAGAGAGTGCACTGGCACCACAGGGGATGCACTGCAGTGAGTCCAGAGAGTGCACTGGCACCACTGGGGATGCACTGCAGTGAGTCCAGGAGTGCACTGGCACCACTGGGGATGCACTGCAGTGAGTCCAGAGAGTGCACTGGCACCACTGGGGATGCAGTGCAATGAGTCCAGAGAGTGCACTGGCACCACTGGGGATGCAGTGCAGTGAATCCAGAGAGTGCACTGGAACCACTGGGGATGCAGTGCAGTGAGTCCAGAGAGTGCACTTGCACCACTGGGGATACAGTGCAGTGAGTCCAGAGAGTGCACTGGCACCACTGGGGATGCAGGGCAGTGAATCCAGAGAGTGCACTGGCACCACTGGGGATACACTGCCGTGCTTCCAGAGAGTGCACTGGCACCACTGGGGATGCACTGCCGTGAGTCCAGAGAGTGCACTGGCACCACTGGGGATGCAGTGCAGTGAGTCCAGAGAGTGCACTGGCAGCACTGGTGATGCACTGCAGTAAGTGCAGAGAGTGCACTGGCACCACTGGGGATGCAGTGCAGTGTGTCCAGAGAGTGCCCTGGCACCTTTGGGGATGCAGTGCAGTGAGTCCAGAGAGTGCAGTGGCACCACTGGGGGTGCAGTGCAGTGAGTCCAGAGAGTGCACTGGCACCACTGGGGATGCAGTGCAGTGAGTCCAGAGAGTGCACTGGCACCGCTGGAGATGCAGTGCAGTGAGTCCAGAGAGTGCACTGGCACCACCTGGGATGCACTGCAGTGAGTCCTGAGAGCGCATTGGCACCACTGGGGATGCAGTGCAGTGAGTCCAGAGAGTGCACTGGCACCACTGGGGATGCAGTGCAGTGAGTCCAGAGAGTGCACTGGCACCACTGGGGATGCAGTGCAGTGAGTCCAGAGAGTGCACTGGCACCACTGGGGATGCAGTGCAGTGAGTCCAGAGAGTGCAGTTGCACCACTGGGGATACAGTGCAGTGAGTCCAGAGAGTGCACTGGCACCACTGGGGATGCAGCGCAGTGAGTCCAGAGAGTGCACTGGCACCGCTGGGGATGCAGTGCAGTGAGTCCAGAGAGTGCACTGGCACCACTGGGGATGCACTGCAGTGAGTCCAGAGAGGGCACTGGCACTATTGGGGATGCACCCCGGTGAGTCCAGAGAGTGCACTGGCACCACTGGGAATGCAGTGCAGTGACTCCAGAGAAGTCACTGGCACCACTGGGGATGCAGTGCAGTGAGTCCAGAGAGTGCCCTGGCACCACAGGGGATGCAGTGCAGTGAGTCCAGAGAGTGCACTGGCACCACTAGGGATGCAGTGCAGTGAGTCCAGAGAGTGCACTGGCACCACTGGGGATGCACTGCAGTGAGTCCAGAGAGTGCACTGGCACCACTGGGGATGCAGTGCAGTGAGTCCAGAGAGTGCACTGGCACCACTGGGGATGCAGTGCAGTGAGTCCACAGAGTGCACTGGCACCACTGGGGATGCAGTGTAGTGAGTCCAGAGAGTGCACTTGCACCACTGGGGATACAGTGCAGTGAGTCCAGAGAGTGCACTGGCACCACTGGGGATGCAGCGCAGTGAGTCCAGAGAGTGCACTGGCACCACTGGGGATGCAGTGCAGTGAGTCCAGAGAGTGCACTGGCACCACTGGGGATGCAGTGCAATGAGTCCAGAGTGTGCACTGGCACCACTGGGGATGCACTGCAGTGAGTCCAGAGATTGTAGTGGCACCACTGGGGATGCAGTGCAGTGAGTCCAGAGAGTGCACTGGTACGATTGGGGATGCACTGCAGTGAGTCCAGAGAGTGCACTGGCACCACTGGGGGTGCAGTGCGGTGAGTCCAGAGAGTGCACTGGCACCACTGGGGATGCAGTGCAGTGAGTCCAGAGAGTGCACTGGCACCTCTGGGGATGCACCCCGGTGAGTCCAGAGAGTGCACTGGCACCACTGCGGGTGCACCCCGGCAAGTCCAGAGAGTGCACTGTCACCACTGGGGATGCAGTGCAGTGAGTCCAGAGAGTGCACTGGCACCACTGGGGATGCACTGCAGTGAGTCCAGAGAGTGCACTGTCAGCACTGGAGATGCAGTGCAGTGAGTCCAGAGAGTGCACTGGTACCACTGGGGATGCACTGCCGTGAGTCCAGAGAGTACACTGGCACCACTCGGGATGCACTGCCGTAAGTCCAGAGAGTGCACTGGCACCACTGGGGATGCACTGCCGTGCTTCCAGAGACTGCACTCTCACCACTGGGGATGCAGTGCAGTGAGTCCACAGAGGGCACTGGCACCACTGGGGATGCAGTGCAGTGACTCCAGAGAGTGCACTGGCACCACTGGGGATGCACTGCAGTGAGTCCAGAGAGTGCACTGGTACCACTGGGGATGCACTGCAGTGAGTCCAGAGAGTGCACTGGCACCACTGGGGATGCACTGCAGTGAGTCCAGAGAGTGCACTGGCACCACTGGGGATGCAGTGTAATGAGTACAGAGTGTGCTCTGGCACCACTGGGGATGCACTGCAGTGAGTCCAGAGATTGCACTGGCACCACTGGGGATGCAGTGCAGTGAGTCCAGAGAGTGCACTGGTACGATTGGGGATGCACTGCAGTGAGTCCAGAGAGTGCACTGGCACCACTGGGGATGCAATGCAGTGAGTCCAGAGAGGTCACTGGCACCACTGGGGATGCACTGCAGTGAGTCCAGAGACTGCACTGGCACCACTGGGGATGCAGTGCAGTGAGTCCAGAGAGTGCACTGGCACCACTGGGGATGCAGTGCAGTGAGTCCAGAGAGTGCTCTGGCACCACTGGGGATGCACTGCAGTGAGACCTGAGATTGCAGTGGCACCACTGGGGATGGAGTGCAGTGAGTCCAGAGAGTGCACTGGTACGATTGGGGATGCAGTGCAGTGAGTCCAGAGAGTGCACTAGCACCACTGGGGATGCAATGCAGTGAGTCCAGAGAGTGCACTGGCACCACTGGAGATGCAGTGCAGTGACTCAAGAGAGTGCACTGGCACCACTGGGGGTGCAGTGCAGTGAGTCCAGAGAGTGCACTGGCACCACTGGGGATGCAGTGCAGTGAGTCCAGAGAGTGCACTGGCACCACTGGGGATGCAGTGTAGTGAGTCCACAGAGTGCACTGGCACCACAGATGATACACTGCAGTGACTCCAGAGAGTGCACTGGCACCACTGGGGATGCACTGCAGTGAGTCCAGAGAGTGCACTGGCACCACTGGGGATGCACCCCGGTGAGTGCAGAGAGTGCACTGGCACCACTGGGGATGCAGTGCAGTGAGTCCAGAGAGTGCACTGGCACCACTGTTCATGCAGTGCAGTGAGTCCAAAGAGTGCACTGGCACCACTGGGGATGCAGTGCAGTGAGTGCAGAGAGTGCACTGGCACCACTGGGGATGCACTGCAGTGAGTCCAGAGAGTGCACTGGTACGATTGGGGATGCACTGCAGTGAGTCCAGAGAGTGCACTGGCACCACTGGGGATGCAGTGCAGTGAGTCCAGAGACTGCACTGGCACCACTGGGGATGCAGTGCGGTGAGTCCAGAGAGTGCACTGGCACCACTGGGGATGCAGTGCAGTGAGTCCAGAGAGTGCACTGGCACCTCTGGGGATGCACCCCGGTGAGTCCAGAGAGTGCACTGGCACCACTGCGGGTGCACCCCGGCCAGTCCAGAGAGTGCACTGTCACCACTGGGGATGCAGTGCAGTGAGTCCAGAGAGTGCACTGGCACCACTGGGGATGCAGTGCAGTGAGTCCAGAGAGTGCACTGGCACCACTGGGGATGCACTGCAGTGAGTCCAGAGAGTGCACTGGCACCACTGGGGATGCAGTGCAGTGAGTCCAGAGAGTGCACTGGTACCACTGGGGATGCACTGCCGTGAGTCCAGAGAGTACACTGGCACCACTCGGGATGCACTGCCGTAAGTCCAGAGAGTGCACTGGCACCTCTGGGGATGCACTGCCGTGCTTCCAGAGACTGCACTCTCACCACTGGGGATGCAGTGCAGTGAGTCCACAGAGGGCACTGGCACCACTGGGGATGCAGTGCAGTGACTCCAGAGAGTGCACTGGCACCACTGGGGATGCACTGCAGTGAGTCCAGAGAGTGCACTGGCACCACTGGAGATGCAGCGCAGTGAGTCCAGAGAGGTCACTGGCACCACTGGGGATGCACTGCAGTGAGTCCAGAGAGTGCACTGGCACCACTGGGGATGCAGTGCAATGAGTACAGAGTGTGCTCTGGCACCACTGGGGATGCACTGCAGTGAGTCCAGAGATTGCACTGGCACCACTGGGGATGCAGTGCAGTGAGTCCAGAGAGTGCACTGGTACGATTGGGGATGCAGTGCAGTGAGTCCAGAGAGTGCACTGGCACCACTGGGGATGCAATGCAGTGAGTCCAGAGAGGTCACTGGCACCACTGGGGATGCACTGCAGTGAGTCCAGAGACTGCACTGGCACCACTGGGGATGCAGTGCGGTGAGTCCAGAGAGTGCACTGGCACCACTGGGGATGCAGTGCAGTGACTCCAGAGAGTGCACTGGCACCACTGGGGATGCACTGCAGTGAGTCCAGATGTTAGCGTAGCAACCACATAATCACCAAGTGATTATATGAAGGTGCTTTATTCGGCGCTGGAAGCCGGGGCAGGTGCCCAAATCTGGGTTCAAGTCCCGTTACTTCCCAGCCGTTATTTATACATACAATATTGCGTCAGGTATACATATTCATTACAGGTTGCTACATCAGCCTCGCTTTTCATTCTAATTAGCTCTCCTCCCCTTTGCACATGCGTGGCGCACTCTGGTGGTCGTCCAGGTGGTCGTCCAGATGAAGTAAGGAGTCTTCCTCTCCGCTAAACTTTTCACCTTTCTTACTCGACGCATGCTCCCTCCGCTTCTTGGTTCTGCTTCAACTCATTTCATCATTTCCAGGCCCTTATCCAAGGTCAGGTTGTACCTGTTCCCTCCCAGGGTTCCCCTTCAATGATTCTTTTGATTGTTCAATGTACTCCCTAAGTTTCCAGTATACATAGATTAATTGATAATGTAAGTACATTTGGCAATGCTTAATTATACTGTAGGTCCCATTACCTAAGAGACATTAGTAAAACATCCATTCGATTCTCCCCAACACTAACATCCCCCCCCTTTGAAAATACTTCACTCATACCAAGAGCAAGTATTTTCATTACTGTTAGGTTGAATCAGGTTAGTAGAGGTTAGTGAGTATAACTTGATATAGAGATTAGTAAGTATAATCTTAACGCATCTTCGTTAGTCTACTATCTTATTGATTCCTCTATGCCTGCTTGTTAACGCTAGTACTATAGGATGGGGGTGGAGTAAGTGGGATAGGGTGTTCTGGGTGATTCCCAGTAACCTACTAACCTCCTTGACCACGTTGGCAATGAAATGTGGTCCCCTGTCTGAAGAAATACCCAACGGTACACCAAATCTAGGGATTATTTCCCGTAGTAACCATTTTACCGTTTCCTTTGCTTAGTTGGTGTGACAGGGAAGGGCCTCTGGCCATCCTGAAAAAGTATCAACCCCTACCGATCGGTATTTATAACCTCTTGCTTTAGGCAGTTCCACGAAGTCTATTTGCCAGTAATCTCCAGGCTCTATTCCAGCTCTAGTTCTTCCCATCTCAGCATGTTTCCTTGCTACCGGATTATTCTTTAAGCAAAGCTCACATTTTGACATTACTGACTTTGCCATTGTTAACATGTGTACCGAGATGACACCTCGTTTCAAATAGGTCACCATTGCTTCTGCACCCCAGTGACATTCATTATGTTTTATTTGTAAGATTTCTCGCATTATTATAGGAGGTACTATGAGTTGTCCTGTCGTAGTCACATACCACCCGTCAGGATTCTTCTGGGCCTTCATCAAATTTGCAAGTCTCTCATCTTCCGCTGAATACTTTGGGTCTTTAGGTAATTTAAAACAAGAGAGGCCTACCTTCGATGGAATTAGAGCCATTACTTTCCATACTTCACGTGCAACCTTCCGGGCCGTCAAATCCGCCAGTCTGTTACCTTCTGCAATCTCTGACACCCCTCCTTGATGAGCTTTACAATGCATTATGGCCACCTGTTGGGGTTTCTGTACAGCTGTTATTAATTTCAATATTTCTTCCTGGTATTTTATATTAGTCCCTTGTGAGGATAGCATTCCCCTTTCTTTCCATAATGCCCCATGTACGTGGACTACCCCGAATGCATATTTTGAATCTGTCCAAATATTCACGTTCTTACCCTCGCTTAGTTCCAGGGCTCGTGTCAGGGCGACTATTTCTGCTCGTTGGGCTGAAGTCCCCGGAGGTAGGGAATTTGCCTCAATCACTACCTTTGATGTAGTTGCCGCGTATCCTGCATAACGAGTCCCATTTTCCACAAAGCTGCTTCCATCCGTGAAAAGTTCCCAATCCGGTCTCCCCCGAGGCTGATCCTTTAAGTCTGTTCTGCTGGCATAGGTATGTTCGATGATCTCCACGCAATCATGACTGAGGTCTCCTTCCTCCGTAGTTGTTCCTAGAAACACTGCTGGGTTCAATAAGTTAGTAGTTCTTAAGATTACATCATCTTGCTCAGTTAGTATAGCTTGATATTTCATCATTCGGCTGGGCGATAGCCAATGGCCCCCCTTTTGCTCCAATACCGTAGTCACCATATGTGGCACGAACACTCAATTTGCTTCCCTAATGTGAGCTTCCTGGCTTCCTGTATTAAAAGGACTGTGGCTGCCACGGCCCTTAAACACGAGGGCCATCCAGCGCTTACTGCATCCAATTGTTTAGAAAAATACCCCACAGGTCTTTTCCAGCTCCCAAGTCGCTGGGTCAGTACTCCTAATGCCAATCGTTGTCTCTCATGCACAAACGGCTGGAAGTCCTTTGATAAGTCCGGGGCATGGCATTCTGTACCCCGACTTGTACCCAATCTTGATATCTCTTCAGCCTCCTTATTCCATCCCCTGTGTTATAATCCCATTGGGGATCCTCGGTGGGGAAGTTTTGATCTAGATTTCCAAGCACTAATCCATTTCGTATATCTTCTCGGGCTCTCTCTCTGGCTGCCCGCAATACCATGTCTTTTTCTGTCGAGTCCATCAAAGTATCCAGGATCACCTGGAGATCATCCCAATCGGGATTTTGGGTTTTAATTATCATTTTCATTACCCTAGCTACTTTATCTGGGTTTTCCCTGTAGGTGCCGGCTGCTTGTTTCCATATCATTAAATCCCCAGCTGAAAAAGGCACCTTAACATATACCGGTCCTTCTGTCCCCACTCCTTGCCTGAGGGGAGCGATTATTTTCCCTCCCTGTTCATTTATAGTTTCTCCTGCCCTTCGCTGTTGCCGGGTCCTATGTGACACAGGGGAGACTAAAGTCGGGGATTCTCCATCACTACTGCTATCTTCCTTTTCTCTTTTCCCTCCCTGTCCTGGCTCTTCCGGCGGAGCCGACGGCGCAACTTCCAAATCAATATTTCCATTATTCATTTCCCCATAATACTTATTATTCTCTATTGCCTGATGCTGTATACAGTGTCCCTCCTTAGTACATGCACAACAACGTTCCTCAGTTGAAACCTCAAGCACCATTATTCCACAAGCATGCTGCCATTCAGGCTTTCGGCGCAAATAAAAGAATAATTCCACATACGGCAGTTCATCATATTTTCCTTCCCGCTTACAGAATAGCATCAATTGTAAAATTGTATTATATTGCAATGTTCCATTCTCAGGCCAAGTTTCTTGGTCCTCTAGTTTATACTGTGGCCACCAAATATTACAATAATCAATCAGCTTTCCTTTCCGCATTTCTTGACCAAAACCTCCCTCTTTCCAGTGTGCTAGCAAACACCCCAGCGGGGATGTCCGCGGGATAGGTACATCTTTTCCCAGAATTCCTTTGATCTTTTTCATTTTGAGCTTATGATACAAACCCAAAAGCTGCCAGAGCAGCAGCACACTTTCCCAGAAGCTGCCGGAGCAGCAGTACACTCTCCCAAAAGCTGCCGGAGCAGCAGCGTGCTCTCCCAGAAGCTGCCGGAGCAGCAGCACGCTTTCCCAAAAGCTGCCGGAGCAGCAGCATGCTCTCCCAAAAGCTGCCGGAGCAGCAGCACGCTTTCCCAAAAGCTGCCGGAGCAGCAGCGTGCTCTCCCAAAAGCTGCCGGAGCAGCAGCACGCTTTCCCAAAAGCTGCCGGAGCAGCAGCACACTCTCCCAAAAGCTGCCGGAGCAGCAGCGTGCTCTCCCAGAAGCTGCCGGAGCAGCAGCACGCTTTCCCAAAAGCTGCCGGAGCAGCAGCGTGCTTTCCCAAAAGCTGCCGGAGCAGCAGCACGCTTTCCCAAAAGCTGCCGGAACAGCAGCGTGCTCTCCCAAAAGCTGCCGGAGCAGCAGCACGCTTTCCCAAAAGCTGCCGGAGCAGCAGCGTGCTCTCCCAAAAGCTGCCGGAGCAGCAGCATGCTTTCCCAAAAGCTGCCGGAGCAGCAGCGTGCTCTCCCAAAAGCTGCCGGAGCAGCAGCACTCTTTCCCAAAAGCTGCCGGAGCAGCAGCACGCTTTCCCAGAAGCTGCCGGAGCAGCAGCGTGCTTACTACATACCAATAATACCAAGTGCTGACCCTTCAGCACAAACCAATACAATTACCAATACCAAACCACCAATGCCGAACCTGCAGAGCTTTCGCTCTGTCTAACGGACGGCGCCTAGGCTTACCCCGGGAGCTCCCTGCCCAACCGAGCGTGGCTTTCGCCACGTCTGACCGGCAGGCTTTCCCAACCAAATTGGTACCGAATACCCAAAGTTGAAAGCACCTTTGCTTACCACTCCAGTGGTACGTCGTGAGCAGCGGAGGTCGGTCGTGGTCGACTGCTCCCCGAGAATCCCTCGGTGCCGGCTGGAGCGAAACCGAGACACGAGCCGCCTCAGCAGTGCCCACGCTGTCCCACCTGGGTCGCCAAAATGTTAGCGTAGCAACCACATAACCACCAAGTGATCATATGAAGGTGCTTTATTCAGCGCTGGAAGCCGGGGCAGGTGCCCAAATCTGGCTTCAAGTCCCGTTACTTCCCAGCCATTATTTATACATACAATATTGCGTCAGGTATACATATTCATTACAGGTTGCAACATCAGCCTCGCTTTTCATTCTAATTAGCTCCCCTCCCCTTTGCACATGCGTGGCGCACTCTGGTGGTCGTCCAGGTGGTCGTCCAGATGAAGTAAGGAGTCTTCCTCTCCGCTAAACTTTTCACCTTTCTTACTCGACGCATGCTCCCTCCGCTTCTTGGTTCTGCTTCAACTCATTTCATCATTTCCAGGCCCTTATCCAAGGTCAGGTTGTACCTGTTCCCTCCCAGGGTTCCCTTTCAATGATTCTTTTGATTGTTCAATGTACTCCCTAAGTTTCCAGTATACATAGATTAATTGATAATGTAAGTACATTTGGCAATGCTTAATTATACTGTAGGTCCCATTACCTAAGAGACATTAGTAAAACACCCATTCGATTCTCCCCAACACTAACACAGAGACTGCACTGGCACCACTGGCGATGCACTGCAGTGAGTCCAGAGAGGGCATTGGCACCACTGGGGATGCACTGCCGTGCTTCCAGAGAGTGCACTGGCACCACTGGGGATGCACTGCCGTGAGTCCAGAGAGTGCACTGGCACCACCTGGGATGTACTGCAGTGAGTCCAGAGAGTGCACTGGCACCACTGGGGATGCAGTGCAGTGAGTCCAGAGAGTACACTGGCACCACTGGGGATGCACTGCAGTGAGACCAGAGATTGCACTGGTACGATTGGGGATGCAGTGCAGTGAGTCCAGAGAGTGCACTGGCACCACTGGGGATGCAGTGCAGTGAGTCCAGAGAGTGCACTGGCACCACTGGGGATGCAGTGCAGTGACTCAAGAGAGTGCACTGGCACCATTGCGGATGCAGTGCAATGAGTCCAGAGAGTGCACTGGCACCACTGGGGATGCAGTGCAGTGAGTGCAGAGAGTGCACTGACACCACTGGGGATGTAGTGCAGTGAGTCCACAGAGGGCACAGGCACCACTGGGGATGCAGTGCAGTGAGTCCAGAGAGTGCCCCGGCACCACTGGGGATGCAGTGCAGTGAGTCCAGTGAGTAAACTGGCACCACTGGGGATGCAGTGCAGTGAGTCCAGAGAGTGCACTGGCACCACTGGGGATGCAGTGCAGTGAGCTCAGAGAGTGCACTGGCACCACTGGGGATGCAGTGCAGTGAGTCCAGAGAGTGTACTGGCACCACTGGGGATGCAGTGCAGTGAGTCCAGAGAGTGCCCCGGCACCACTGGGGATGCAGTGCAGTGAGTCCAGAGAGTGTACTGGCACCACTGGGGATGCAGTGCAGTGAGTCCAGAGAGTGCCCCGGCACCACTGGGGATGCAGTGCGGTGAGTCCAGAGAGTGCACTGGCACCACTGGGGATGCACTGCAGTGAGTCCAGAGAGTGCACTGGCACCACTGGGGATGCAGTGCAGTGAGTCCAGAGAGTGCACTGGCACCACTGGGGATGCACCCTGGTGAGTCCAGAGAGTGCCCTGGCACCACTGGGGATGCACCCCGGCAAGTCCAGAGAGTGCACTGGCACCACTGGGGATGCAGTGCAGTGAGTCCGGAGAGTGCGCCGGCACCACTAGGGATGCAGTGCAGTGAGTCCAGAGACTGCACTGGCACCACTGGGGATGCAGTGCAGTGAGTCCAAAGAGTGCACTGGCACCATTGGGGATGCAGTGCAGTGAGTCCACAGAGTGCACTGGCACCACTGGGGATGCAGTGCAGTGAGTCCACAGAGTGCACTGGCACCACTGGGGATGCAGTGCAGTGAGTCCAGAGAGTGCACTGGCACCACTGGGAATGCAGTGCAGTGAATCCAGAGAGTGCACTGGCTCCACTGGGGATGCAGTGCAGTGAGTCCACAGAGTGCACTGGTACCACTGGGGATGCAGTGCAGTGAGTCCAGAGAGTGCACTGGCACCACTGGGGATGCAGTGCAGTGAGACCTGAGATTGCAGTGGCACCACTGGGGATGGAGTGCAGTGAGTCCAGAGAGTGCACTGGTACGATTGGGGATGCAGTGCAGTGAGTCCAGAGAGTGCACTAGCACCACTGGGGATGCAATGCAGTGAGTCCAGAGAGTGCACTGGCACCACTGGGGATGCAGTGCAGTGACTCAAGAGAGTGCACTGGCACCACTGGGGGTGCAGTGCAGTGAGTCCAGAGAGTGCACTGGCACCACTGGGGATGCAGTGCAGTGAGTCCAGAGAGTGCACTGGCACCACTGGGGATGCAGTGTAGTGAGTCCACAGAGTGCACTGGCACCACAGATGATGCACTGCAGTGACTCCAGAGAGTGCACTGGCACCACTGGGGATGCACTGCAGTGAGTCCAGAGAGTGCACTGGCACCACTGGGGATGCACCCCGGTGAGTGCAGAGAGTGCACTGGCACCACTGGGGATGCAGTGCAGTGAGTCCAGAGAGTGCACTGGCACCACTGTTCATGCAGTGCAGTGAGTCCAAAGAGTGCACTGGCACCACTGGGGATGCAGTGCAGTGAGTGCAGAGAGTGCACTGGCACATCGTACCAGTGCACTCTCTGGACTCACTGCACTCCATCCCCAGTGGTGCCACTGCAATCTCTGGACTCACTGCACTGCATCCCAGTGGTGCCAGGGCACTCTCCGGACTCACTGCAGTGCATCCGCAGTGGTGCCAGTGCACTCTTTCGAGTCACTGCACTGCATCCCCATTAGTGCCAGTGCACTCTCTGGACTCACTGCACTGCATCCCCAGTGGTGCCAGTGCACTCTCTGGACTCACTGCAGTGCATCCCCAGTGGTGCCAGTGCACTCTCTGGACTCACTGCACTGCATCCCCAGTGGTGCGAATGCACTCTCTGGACTCACTGCACTGCATCCCCAGTGGTGCCAGTGCACTCTCTGGACTCACTGCAGTGCATCCCCAGTGGTGCCAGTGCACTATCTGGACTCACTGCACTGCATCCCCACTGGTGCCAGTGCATTCTCTGTACTCACAGCACTGCATCCCCAGTTTTGCCAGTGCACTCTCTGGAGTCACTGCAGTGCATCCCCAATGGTGCCAGTGCCCTCTGTGGACTCACTGCACTGCATCCCCAGTGGTGCCAGTGCACTCTCTGGACTCACTGCAGTGCATCCCCAGTGGTGCCAGTGCACTCTCTGGACTCACTGCACTGCATCCCCACTGGTGCCAGTGCACTCTCTGCACTCACTGCACTGCATCCCCAGTTTTGCCAGTGCACTCTCTGGAGTCACTGCAGTGCATCCCCAGTGGTGCCAGTGCACCCTTGGACTCACTGCAGTGCATCCCCATTGCTGCCAGTGCACTTTCTGGACTCACCGGGGTGCATCCCCAGTGGTGCCAGTGCACTCTCTGGACTCACCGGGGTGCATCCCCAGTGGTGCCAGTGCACTCTCTGGACTCACCGGGGTGCATCCCCAGTGGTGCCAGTGCACTCTCTGGACTCACTGCACTGCATCCCCAGTGGTGCCAGTGCACTCTCTGCACTTACTGCAGTGCATCCCCAGTGTTGCCAGTGCACTCTCTGGACTCACTGCAGTGCATCCCCAGTGGTGCCAGTGCACTCTCTGGACTCACTGCAGTGAAACCCCGGTGGTGCCAGTGCACTCTCTGGACTCACTGCAGTGCATCTCCAGTGGTGCCAGTGCACTCTCTGGACTCACTGCACTGCATCCCCAGTGGTGCCAGTGCACTCTCTGGACTCACTGCAGTGCATCACCAGTGGTGCCAGTGCAGTCTCTGAACTCACTGCACTGCATTCCCAGTGGTGCCAGTGCACTCTCTGGACTCACTGCAGAGCATTCCCAGTGGTGCCAGTGCACTCTCTGGACTCACTGCACTGCAGCCCCTGTGCTGCCAGTGCACTCTCTTGACTCAGCGGGGTGCATCCCCAGTGGTGCCAGTGCAATCTCAGGACTCACCGGGGTGCATCCCCAGTGGTGCCAGTGCACTCTCTGGACTCACTGCACTGCATCCCCAGTGGTGCCAGTGCACTCTCTGCATCTACTGCAGTGCATCCCCAGTGTTGCCAGTGCACTCTCTGGACTCACTGCAGTGCATCCCCAGTGGTGCCAGTGCACTCTCTGGACTCACTGCACTGAAACCCCGGTGGTGCCAGTGCACTCTCTGGACTCACTGCACTGCATCCCCAGTGGTGCCAGTGCACTCTCTGGACTCACTGCACTGCATCCCCAGTCGTGCCTGTGCAGTCTCTGCACTCACTGCAGTGCATCCCCAGTGGTGCCAGTGCACTCTCTGGACTCACTGCACTGCATCCCCAGTCGTGCCTGTGCAGTCTCTGCACTCACTGCAGTGAAACCCCGGTGGTGCCAGTGCACTCTCTGGACTCACTGCCGTGCATCCCCAGTGGTGCCAGTGCACTCTCTGGACTCACTGCACTGCATCCCCAGTGGTGCCAGTGCACTCTCTGGACTCACTGCAGTGAATCCCCTGTGGTGCCAGTGCACTCTCTGGACTCACTGCACTGCATCCCCAGTCGTGCCTGTGCTGTCTCTGGACTCACGGCAGTGCATCCCCAGTGGTGCCTGTGCACTCTCTGGACTCACCGGGGTGCATCCCCAGTGTTGCCAGTGCACTCCCTGGACTCACCGGGGTGCATCCCCAGTGGTGCCAGTGCACTCTCTGGACTCACTGCAGTGAAAACCCGGTAGTGCCAGTGCACTCTCTGGACTCACTGCAGTGCATCCCCAGTGGTGCCAGTGCACTCTCTGGACTCACTGCACTGCATCCCCAGTCGTGCCTGTGCACTCTCTGGACTAACTGCAGTGCATCCCCAGTGGTGCCAGTACACTCTCTGGACTCACTGCAGTGCATCCCCAGTGGTGCCAGTGCAGTCTCTGAACTCACAGCATTGCATTCCCAGTGGTGCCAGTGCACTCTCTGGACTCACTGCAGTGCATCCCCAGTGGTGCCAGTGCACTCTCTGGACTCACTGCACTGCAACCCCGGTGGTGCTAGTGCACTCTCTGGACTCACTGCAGTGCACCCCCACTGGTGCCAGTGCACTCTCTGGACTCACTGCACTGCATCCCCAGTGGTACCAGTGCACTCTCTGGACTCACTGCACTGCATCCCCAAGGGTCCAGTGCACTCTCTGGACTCAACTGCACTGCATCCCCAGTGGTGCCCGTGCACTCTCTGGACTCACTGCACTGCATCCCCAGTGGTGGCAGTGCACTCTCTGGACTCACTGCACTGCATCCCCAGTGGTGCTAGTGCACTCTCTGGACTCACTGCACTGCATCCCCAGCGGTGCCAGTGCACTCTCTGGAGTCACTGCACTGCATCCCCAGTGGTGCCAGTGCACTCTCTGGACTCACTGCATTGCATCCCCAGTGGTGCCAGTGACCTCTCTGGACTCACTGCATTGCATCCCCAGTGGTACCAGTGCACTCTGGACTCACCAAAGTGCATCCCCAGTGGTGCCAGTGCACTCTCTGCACTCACTGCACTGCATCCCCAGTGGTGCCAATGCACTCTCTGGACTCACTGCACTGCATCCACAGTGGTGCCAGTGCACTCTCTGGACTCACTGCACTGCATCCCCAGTGGTGCCAGTGCACTCTCTGCACTCACTGCACTGCATCCCCAGTTTTGCCAGTGCACTCTCTGGAGTCACTGCAGTGCATCCCCAGTGGTGCCAGTGCACTCTCTGGACTCACTGCACTGCATCCCCAGTGGTGCCAGTGCACTCTCTAGACTCACTGCACTGCATCCCCAGTGGTGCCAGTGCACTCTCTGGACTCACTGCAGTGAATCCCCGATGGTGCCAGTGCACTCTCTGGACTCACTGCACTGCATCCCCACTGGTGCCAGTGTAATCTCTGGACTCACTGCACTGCATCCCCAGTCGTGCCTGTGCAGTCTCTGGACTCAGGGCAGTGCATCACCACTGGTGCCAGTGCACTCTCTGGACTCACCGGGGTGCATCCCCAGTGGTGCCAGTGCACTCTCTGGACTCACCGGGGTGCATCCCCAGTGGTGCCAGTGCACTCTCTGGACTCACTGCACTGCATCCCCAGTGGTGCCAGTGCACTCTCTGGACTCACTTCAGTGCATCCCCACTGGTGCCAGTGCACTCTCTGGACTCACTGCACTGCATCCCCAGTGGTGCCAGTGCACTCTCTGGACTCACTGCAGTGCATCCCCTGTGGTGCCAATGCACTCTCTGGACTCACTGCACTGCATCCCCAGTGGTGCCAGTGCACTCTCTGGACTCACTGCACTGCATCCCCAGTGGTGCCAGTGCACTCTCTGGACTCACTGCAGAGCATCCCCAGTAGTGCCAGTGCACTATCTGGACTCACTGCACTGCATCCCCACTGGTGCCAGTGCACTCTCTGCACTCACTGCACTGCATCCCCAGTTTTGCCAGTGCACTCTCTGGAGTCACTGCAGTGCATCCCCAGTGGTGCCAATGCACTCTCTGGACTCACTGCAGTGCATCCCCAGTGGTGCCAGTGCACTCTCTGGACTCACTGCACTGCATCCCCAGTGGTGCCACTGCACTCTCTGGACTCACCGGGGTGCATCCACAGTGGTGCCAGTGCACTCCCTGGACTCACTGCACTGCATCCCCAGTGGTGCCAGTGCACTCTCTGCACTTACTGCAGTGCATCCCCAGAGTTGCCAGTGCACTCTCTGGACTCACTGCAGTGAAACCCCGGTGGTGCCAGTGCACTCTCTGGACTCACTGCAGTGCATCCCCAGTGGTGCCAGTGCACTCTCTGGACTCACTGCACTGCATCCCCACTGGTGCCAGTGCACTCTCTGCACTCACTGCACTGCATCCCCAGTTTTGCCAGTGCACTCTCTGGAGTCACTGCAGTGCATCCCCAGTGGTGCCAATGCACTCTCTGGACTCACTGCAGTGCATCCCCAGTGGTGCCAGTGCACTCTCTGGACTCACTGCACTGCATCCCCATTGCTGCCAGTGCACTCTCTGGACTCACCGGGGTGCATCCACAGTGGTGCCAGTGCACTCTCTGGACTCACTGCACTGCATCCCCAGTGGTGCCAGTGCACTCTCTGCACTTACTGCAGTGCATCCCCAGAGTTGCCAGTGCACTCTCTGGACTCACTGCAGTGAAACCCCGGTGGTGCCAGTGCACTCTCTGGACTCACTGCAGTGCATCCCCAGTGGTGCCAGTGCAGTCTCTGAACTCACAGCATTGCATTCCCAGTGGTGCCAGTGCACTCTCTGGACTCACTGCAGTGCATCCCCAGTGGTACCAGTGCACTCTCTGGACTCACTGCAGTGCACCCCACTGGTGCCAGTGTACTCTCTGGACTCACTGCACTGCATCCCCAGTGGTACCAGTGCACTCTCTGGACTCACTGCACTGCATCCCCAAGGGGCCAGTGCACTCTCTGGACTCAACTGCACTGCATCCCCAGTGGTGCCAGTGCACTCTCTGGACTCACTGCACTGCATCCCCAGTGGTGCCAGTGCACTCTCTGGACTCACTGCACTGCATCCCCAGTGGTGGCAGTGCACTCTCTGGACTCACTGCACTGCATCCCCATTAGTGCCAGTGCACTCTCTGGACTCACTGCACTGCATCCCCAGTGGTGACAGTGCACTCTCTGGACTCACTGCAGTGCATCCCCAGTGGTGCCAGTCCACTCTCCGTACTCACTGCACTGCATCCCCAGTGGTGCCAGTGCACTCTCTGCACTCACTGCACTGCATCCCCAGTGGTGACAGTGCACTCTCTGGACTCACTGCACTGCATCCCCAGCGGTGCCAGTGCACTCTCTGGAGTCACTGCACTGCATCCCCAGTGGTGCCTGTGCAGTCTATGGACTCACTGCAGTGAATCCCCGGTGGTGCCAGTGCACTCTCTGGACTCACTGCACTGCATCCCCAGTGGTGCCAGTGCACTCTCTGGACTCACTGCACTGCATCACCAGTCGTGCCTGTGCAGTCTCTGGACTCACGGCAGTACATCCCCAGTGGTGCCAGTGCACTCTCTGGACTCACTGCAGTGCATCCCCAGTGGTGCCAGTGCAGTCTCTGGACTCACTGCAGTGCATCCCCAGTGATGCCAGTGCACTCTCTGGAGTCACTGCACTGCATCCCCAGTGGTGCCAGTGCACTCTGTGGACTCACGGCACTGCATCCCCAGTGGAGCCAGTGCACTCTCTGGACTCACTGCAGTGCATCCCCAGTGGTGCCAGTGCACTCTCTGGACTCACTGCACTGCATCCCCAGGGGTGCCAGTGCAATCTCTGGACTCACGGCACTCCATTCCCAGTGGTGCCAGTGCACTCTCTGGACTCACTGTAGTGCATCCCCTTAGGACCAGTGCACTCTCTGGACTCACTGCACTGCATCCCCAGTGGTGCCAGTGCAATCTCTGGACTCACGGCACTGCATCCCCAGTGGTGCCAGTACACTCTCTGGACTCACTGCAGTGCATCCCCTTAGGACCAGTGCACTCTCTGGACTCACTGCACTGCATCCCCAGTGGTGCCAGTGCACTCTCTGCACTCACTGCACTGCATCCCCACTGGTGCCAGTGCACTCTCTGCACTCACTGCACTGCATCCCCAGTGGTGCCAGTGCACTCTCTGGACTCACTGCACTGCATCCCCAGTGGTGCCAGTGCACTCTCTGGACTCACTGCACTGCATCCCCAAGGTGCCAGTGCACTCTCTGGACTCAACTGCACTGCATCCCCAGTGGTGCCCGTGCACTCTCTGGACTCACTGCAGTGCACCCCCAGTGGTGCCAGTGCACTCTTTGGACTCACTGCACTGCATCCCCAGTGGTGCCAGTGCACTCTCTGCACTCACTGCACTGCATCCCCAGTGGTGCCAGTGCACTCTGTGGACTCACTGCACTGCATCCCCAGTGGTGCCAGTGCACTCTCTGGACTCACCGGGGTGCATCCCCAGTGGTGCCAGTGCACTCTCTGGACTCACTGCACTGCATTCCCAGTGGTGCCAGTGCACTCTCTGGACTCACTGCACTACATCCCCAGTGGTGCCAGTGCACTCTTTGGACTCACTGCACACTATGAACAGTGGTGCCAGTGCACTCTCTGGACTCACTGCAGTGCATCCCCAGTGGTGCCAGTGCAATCTCAGGACTCACTGCAGTGCAGCTCCAGTTGGTGCCAGTGCACTCTCTGGAGTCACTGCAGTGTATCCCCAGTGGTGCCAGTGCACTCTCTGGACTCACTGCACTGCATTCCCAGTGGTGCCAGTGCACTCTCTGGAGTCACTGCACTGCATCCCCAGTGGTGCCAGTGCACTCTCTGGACTCACTGCACTGCAACCCCGGTGGTGCCAGTGCACTCTCTGGACTCACTGCAGTGCACCCCCACAGGTGACAGTGCACTCTCTGGACTCACTGCACTGCATCACCAGTGGTGCCAGTGCACTCTCTGGACTCACTGCACTGCATCCCCAGTGGTGCCAGTGTACTCTCTGCACTCACTGCAGTGCATCCCCACTGGTGCCAGTGCACTCTCTGGACTCACTGCAGTGCATCCCCAGTGGTGCCAGTGCACTCTCTGGACTCACTGCAGTGCATCCCCAGTGGTGCCAATGCACTCTCTGGACTCACTGCACTGCATCCCCAGTGGTGCCAGTGCACTCTCTGGACTCACTGCAGTGCATCCCCAGTGGCGCAAGTGCACTCTCTGCACTCACTGCACTGCATCCCCAGTGGTGCCAGTGCACTATCTGGACTCACTGCACTGCATCCCCACTGGTGCAAGTGCACTCTCTGCACTCACTGCACTGCATCCCCAGTTTTGCCAGTGCACTCTCTGGAGTCACTGCAGTGCATCCCCAGTGGTGCCAGTGCACTCTCTGGACTCACTGCAGTGCATCCCCAGTGGTGCCAGTGCACTCTCTAGACTCACTGCACTGCATCCCCAGTGGTGCCACTGCACTCTCTGGACTCACCGGGGTGCATACCCAGTGGTGCCAGTGCACTCTCTGGACTCACCGGGGTGCATCCCCAGTGGTGCCAGTGCACTCTCTGGACTCACTGCACTGCATCCCCAGTGGTGCCAGTGCACTCTCTGGACTCACCGGGGTGCATCCACAGTGGTGCCAGTGCACTCTCTGGACTCACTGCACTGCATCCCCAGTGGTGCCAGTGCACTCTCTGCACTTACTGCAGTGCATCCCCAGAGTTGCCAGTGCACTCTCTGGACTCACTGCAGTGAAACCCCGGTGGTGCCAGTGCACTCTCTGGACTCACTGCAGTGCATCCCCAGTGGTGCCAGTGCAGTCTCTGAACTCACAGCATTGCATTCCCAGTGGTGCCAGTGCACTCTCTGGACTCACTGCAGTGCATCCCCAGTGGTACCAGTGCACTCTCTGGACTCACTGCAGTGCACCCCACTGGTGCCAGTGTACTCTCTGGACTCACTGCAGTGCACCTCCAGTGGTGCCAGTGCACTCTCTGGACTCACTGCAGTGCATCCCTATTGGTGCCTGTGCACTCTCTGGACTCACTGCACTTCATCCCCAGTGGTGCCAGTGCACTCTCTGGACTCACTGCACTGCCTCCCCAGTGGTGACAGTGCACTCTCTGGAGTCACTGCAGTGCATCCCCAGTGGTGCCAGTGCACTCTCTGGACTCACTGCAGTGTATCCCCTGTGGTGCCAGTGCACTCTCTGGACTCACTGCACTGCATCCCCAGTGGTGCCACTGCACTCTCTGGACTCACTGCATTGCATCCCCAGTGTTGCCAGTACACTCTCTGGACTCACTGCAGTGCATCCCCAGTGGTGCCAGTGCACTCTCTGGACTCACTGCACTGCATCCCCAGTGGTGCCAGTGCACTCTCTGGACTCACTGCACTCCATCCCCACTGGTGCCAGTCCACTCTCTGGAGTCACTGCACTGCATCCCCAGTGGTGCCAGTGCACTCTCTGGACTCACTGCACTGCCTCCCCAGTGGTGACAGTGCACTCTCTGGAATCACTGCAGTGCATCCCCAGTGGTGCCAGTGCACTCTCTGGACTCACTGCAGTGTATCCCCTGTGGTGCCAGTGCACTCTCTGGACTCACTGCACTGCATCCCCAGTGGTGCCACTGCACTCTCTGGACTCACTGCATTGCATCCCCAGTGGTGCCAGTACACTCTCTGGACTCACTGCAGTGCATCCCCAGTGGTGCCAGTGCACTCTCTGGACTCACTGCACTGCATCCCCAGTGGTGCCAGTGCACTCTCTGGACTCACTGCACTCCATTCCCACTGGTGCCAGTCCACTCTCTGGACTTACTGCACTGCATCCCCAGTGGTGCTAGTGTACTCTCTGCACTCACTGCAGTGCATCCCCAGTGGTGCCAGTGCACTATCTGGACTCACTGCAGTGCATCCCCACTGGTGCCAGTGCACTCTCTGGACTCACTGCAGTGCATCCCCAGTGGTGCCAATGCACTCTCTGGACTCACTGCACTGCATCCCCAGTGGTGCCAGTGCACTCTCTGGACTCACTGCACTGCATCCCCAGTGGCGCTAGTGCACTCTCTGCACTCACTGCACTGCATCCCCAGTGGTGCCAGTGCACTATCTGGACTCACTGCACTGCATCCCCAGTGGTGCCAGAGCACTCTCTGCACTCACTGCACTGCATCCCCAGTTTTGCCAGTGCACTCTCTGGAGTCACTGCAGTGCATCCCCAGTGGTGCCAGTGCACTCTCTGGACTCACTGCAGTGCATCCCCAGTGGTGCCAGTGCACTCTCTAGACTCACTGCACTGCATCCCCAGTGGTGCCAGTGCACTCTCTGGACTCACCGGGGTGCATCCCCAGTGGTGCCAGTGCACTCTCTGGACTCACCGGGGTGCATCCCCAGTGGTGCCAGTGCACTCTCTGGACTCACTGCACTGCATCCCCAGTGGTGCCAGTGCACTCTCTGGACTCACTGCAGTGCATCCCCACTGGTGCCAGTGCACTCTCTGGACTCACTGCACTGCATCCCCAGTGGTGCCAGTGCACTCTCTGGACTCACTGCACTGCATCCCCAGTGGTGCCAATGCACTCTCTGGACTCACTGCACTGCATCTACAGTGGTGCCAGTGCACTCTCTGGACTCACTGCACTGCATCCCCAGTGGAGACAGTGCACTCTCTGGAGTCACTGCAGCGCATCCCCAGTGGTGCCAGTGCACTATCTGGACTCACTGCACTGCATCCCCACTGGTGCCAGTGCACTCTCTGCACTCACTGCACTGCATCCCCAGTTTTGCCAGTGCACTCTCTGGAGTCACTGCAGTGCATCCCCAGTGGTGCCAGTGCACTCTCTGGACTCACTGCAGTGCATCCCCATTGCTGCCAGTGCACTCACTGGACTCACCGGGGTGCATCCCCAGTGGTGCCAGTGCACTCTCTGGACTCACTGCACTGCATCCCCAGTGGTGCCAGTGCACTCTCTGGACTCACTTCAGTGCATCCCCACTGGTGCCAGTGCACTCTCTGGACTCACTGCACTGCATCCCCAGTGGTGCCAGTGCACTCTCTGGACTCACTGCAGTGCATCCCCTGTGGTTCCAATGCACTCTCTGGACTCACTGCACTGCATCCCCAGTGGTGCCAGTGCACTCTCTGGACTCACTGCACTGCATCCCCAGTGGTGCCAGTGCACTCTCTGGACTCACTGCAGAGAATCCCCAGTAGTGCCAGTGCACTTTCTGGACTCACTGCACTGCATCCCCACTGGTGCCAGTGCACTCTCTGCACTCACTGCACTGCATCCCCAGTTTTGCCAGTGCACTCTCTGGAGTCACTGCAGTGCATCCCCAGTGGTGCCAATGCACTCTCTGGACTCACTGCAGTGCAGCCCCAGTGGTGCCAGTGCACTCTCTGGACTCACTGCAGTGCATCCCCTGTGGTTCCAATGCACTCTCTGGACTCACTGCAGCGCATCCCCAGTGGTGCCAGTGCACTCTCTGGACTCACTGCACTGCATCCCCAGTGGTGCCAGTGCACTCTCTGGACTCACTGCAGAGCATCCCCAGTAGTGCCAGTGCACTATCTGGACTCACTGCACTGCATCCCCACTGGTGCCAGTGCACTCTCTGCACTCACTGCACTGCATCCCCAGTTTTGCCAGTGCACTCTCTGGAGTCACTGCAGTGCATCCCCAGTGGTGCCAATGCACTCTCTGGACTCACTGCAGTGCATCCCCAGTGGTGCCAGTGCACTCTCTGGACTCACTGCACTGCATCCCCATTGCTGCCAGTGCACTCTCTGGACTCACCGGGGTGCATCCACAGTGGTGCCAGTGCACTCCCTGGACTCACTGCAGTGCATCCCCAGTGGTGCCAGTGCACTCTCTGGACTCACTGCAGTGCATCCCCAGTGGTGCCAGGGCACTCTCTGGACTCACTGCAGAGCATCCCCAGTAGTGCCAGTGCACTATCTGGACTCACTGCACTGCATCCCCACTGGTGCCAGTGCACTCTCTGCACTCACTGCACTGCATCCCCAGTTTTGCCAGTGCACTCTCTGGAGTCACTGCAGTGCATCCCCAGTGGTGCCAATGCACTCTCTGGACTCACTGCAGTGCATCCCCAGTGGTGCCAGTGCACTCTCTGGACTCACTGCACTGCATCCCCATTGCTGCCAGTGCACTCTCTGGACTCACCGGGGTGCATCATCAGTGGTGCCAGTGCACTCTCTGGACTCACTGCACTGCATCCCCAGTGGTGCCAGTGCACTCTCTGCACTTACTGCAGTGCATCCCCAGAGTTGCCAGTGCACTCTCTGGACTCACTACAGTGAAAGCCCGGTGGTGCCAGTGCACTCTCTGGACTCACTGCAGTGCATCCCCAGTGGTGCCAGTGCACTCTCTGGACTCACAGCATTGCATTCCCAGTGGTGCCATTGCACTCTCTGGACTCACTGCAGTGCATCCCCTGTGGTACCAGTGCACTCTCTGGACTCACTGCAGTGCACCCCACTGGTGCCAGTGTACTCTCTGGACTCACTGCACTGCATCCCCAGTGGTACCAGTGCACTCTCTGGACTCACTGCACTGCATCCCCAAGGGGCCAGTGCACTCTCTGGACTCAACTGCACTGCATCCCCAGTGGTGCCAGTGCACTCTCTGGACTCACTGCACTGCATCCCCAGTGGTGCCAGTGCACTCTCTGGACTCACTGCACTGCATCCCCAGTGGTGGCAGTGCACTCTCTGGACTCACTGCACTGCATCCCCATTAGTGCCAGTGCACTCTCTGGACTCACTGCACTGCATCCCCAGTGGTGACAGTGCACTCTCTGGACTCACTGCAGTGCATCCCCAGTGGTGCCAGTCCACTCTCCGTACTCACTGCACTGCATCCCCAGTGGTGCCAGTGCACTCTCTGCACTCACTGCACTGCATCCCCAGTGGTGACAGTGCACTCTCTGGACTCACTGCACTGCATCCCCAGCGGTGCCAGTGCACTCTCTGGAGTCACTGCACTGCATCCCCAGTGGTGCCTGTGCAGTCTATGGACTCACTGCAGTGAATCCCCGGTGGTGCCAGTGCACTCTCTGGACTCACTGCACTGCATCCCCAGTGGTGCCAGTGCACTCTCTGGACTCACTGCACTGCATCCCCAGTCGTGCCTGTGCAGTCTCTGGACTCACGGCAGTACATCCCCAGTGGTGCCAGTGCACTCTCTGGACTCACTGCAGTGCATCCCCAGTGGTGCCAGTGCAGTCTCTGGACTCACTGCAGTGCATCCCCAGTGATGACAGTGCACTCTCTGGAGTCACTGCACTGCATCCCCAGTGGTGCCAGTGCACTCTGTGGACTCACGGCACTGCATCCCCAGTGGAGCCAGTGCACTCTCTGGACTCACTGCACTGCATCCCCAGTGGTGCCAGTGCACTCTCTGGACTCACTGCACTGCATCCCCAGGGGTGCCAGTGCAATCTCTGGACTCACGGCACTCCATTCCCAGTGGTGCCAGTGCACTCTCTGGACTCACTGTAGTGCATCCCCTTAGGACCAGTGCACTCTCTGGACTCACTGCACTGCATCCCCAGTGGTGCCAGTGCAATCTCTGGACTCACGGCACTGCATCCCCAGTGGTGCCAGTGACCTCTCTGGACTCACTGCACTGCATCCCCAGAGGTGCCAGTGCACTCTCTGGACTCACTGCACTGCATCCCCAGTGGTGCCAGTGCACTCTCTGCACTCACTGCACTGCATCCCCACTGGTGCCAGTGCACTCTCTGCACTCACTGCACTGCATCCCCAGTGGTGCCAGTGCACTTTCTGGACTCACTGCACTGCATCCCCAGTGGTGCCAGTGCACTCTCTGGACTCACTGCACTGCATCCCCAGTGGTGCCAGTGCACTCTCTGGACTCAACTGCACTGCATCCCCAGTGGTGCCCGTGCACTCTCTGGACTCACTGCAGTGCATCCCCAGTGGTGCCAGTGCACTCTTTGGACTCACTGCACTGCATCCCCAGTGGTGCCAGTGCACTCTCTGCACTCACTGCACTGCATCCCCAGTGGTGCCAGTGCACTCTGTGGACTCACTGCACTGCATCCCCAGTGGTGCCAGTGCACTCTCTGGACTCACCGGGGTGCATCCCCAGTGGTGCCAGTGCACTCTCTGGACTCACTGCACTGCATTCCCAGTGGTGCCAGTGCACTCTCTGGACTCACTGCACTACATCCCCAGTGGTGCCAGTGCACTCTTTGGACTCACTGCACACTATGAACAGTGGTGCCAGTGCACTCTCTGGACTCACTGCAGTGCATCCCCAGTGGTGCCAGTGCAATCTCAGGACTCACTGCAGTGCAGCTCCAGTTGGTGCCAGTGCACTCTCTGGAGTCACTGCAGTGTATCCCCTGTGGTGCCAGTGCACTCTCTGGACTCACTGCACTGCATTCCCAGTGGTGCCAGTGCACTCTCTGGACTCACTGCACTGCATCCCCAGTGGTGCCAGTGCACTCTCTGGACTCACTGCACTGCAACCCCGGTGGTGCCAGTGCACTCTCTGGACTCACTGCAGTGCACCCCCACAGGTGCCAGTGCACTCTCTGGACTCACTGCACTGCATCCCCAGTGGTGCCAGTGTACTCTCTGCACTCACTGCAGTGCATCCCCAGTGGTGCCAGTGCACTCTCTGGACTCACAGCATTGCATCCCCAGTGGTGCCAGTGCACTCTCTGGACTCACTGCACTGCATCCCCAGTGGCGCCAGTGCACTCTCTGCACTCACTGCACTGCATCCCCAGTGGTGCCAGTGCACTATCTGGACTCACTGCACTGCATCCCCACTGGTGCAAGTGCACTCTCTGCACTCACTGCACTGCATCCCCAGTTTTGCCAGTGCACTCTCTGGAGTCACTGCAGTGCATCCCCAGTGGTGCCAGTGCACTCTCTGGACTCACTGCAGTGCATCCCCAGTGGTGCCAGTGCACTCTCTAGACTCACTGCACTGCATCCCCAGTGGTGCCACTGCACTCTCTGGACTCACCGGGGTGCATACCCAGTGGTGCCAGTGCACTCTCTGGACTCACCGGGGTGCATCCCCAGTGGTGCCAGTGCACTCTCTGGACTCACTGCACTGCATCCCCAGTGGTGCCAGTGCACTCTCTGGACTCACTGCAGTGCATCCCCACTGGTGCCAGTGCACTCTCTGGACTCACTGCACTGCATCCCCAGTGGTGCCAGTGCACTCTCTGGACTCACTGCACTGCATCCCCTGTGGTGCCAGTGCACTCTCTGGACTCACTGAACTGCATCCCCAGTTGTGCCAGTGCACTCTCTGGACTCACTGCACTGCATCCCCAGTGGTGCCAGTGACCTCTCTGGACTCACTGCACTGCATCCCCAGTGGTGCCTGTGCACTCTCTGGACTCACTGCAGTGCATCCCAGGTGGTGCCAGTGCAGTCTCTGGACTCACTGCAGTGCATTCCTAGTGGTGCCAGTGCAGTATCTGCACTCACTGCAGTGCACCTCCAGTGGTGCCAGTGCACTCTCTGGACTCACTGCAGTGCATCCCTATTGGTGCCTGTGCACTCTCTGGACTCACTGCACTTCATCCCCAGTGGTGCCAGTGCACTCTCTGGACTCACTGCACTGCATCCCAAGTGGTGACAGTGCACTCTCTGGACTTGCCGGGGTGCATCCCCAGTGGTGCCAGTGCACTCTCTGGACTCACTGCACTGCATCCCCAGTGGTGCCAGTGCACTCTCTGGACTCACTGCACTCCATCCCCACTGGTGCCAGTCCACTCTCTGGAGTCACTGCACTGCATCCCCAGTGGTGCCAGTGCACTCTCTGGACTCACTGCACTGCCTCCCCAGTGGTGACAGTGCACTCTCTGGAATCACTGCAGTGCATCCCCAGTGGTGCCAGTGCACTCTCTGGACTCACTGCAGTGTATCCCCTGTGGTGCCAGTGCACTCTCTGGACTCACTGCACTGCATCCCCAGTGGTGCCACTGCACTCTCTGGACTCACTGCATTGCATCCCCAGTGTTGCTAGTACACTCTCTGGACTCACTGCAGTGCATCCCCAGTGGTGCCAGTGCACTCTCTGGACTCACTGCACTGCATCCCCAGTGGTGCCAGTGCACTCTCTGGACTCACTGCACTCCATTCCCACTGGTGCCAGTCCACTCTCTGGACTTACTGCACTGCATCCCCAGTGGTGCCAGTGCACTCTCTGGACTCACTGCACTGCATCCCCAGTGGTGCCAGTGCACTCTTTGGACTCACTGCACACTATGAACAGTGGTGCCAGTGCACTCTCTGGACTCACTGCAGTGCATCCCCAGTGGTGCCAGTGCAATCTCAGGACTCACTGCAGTGCAGCTCCAGTTGGTGCCAGTGCACTATCTGGACTCACTGCACTGCATCCCCAGTGGTGCCAGTGCACTCTCTGGACTCACTGCAGTGCATCCCCAGTGGTGCCAGTGCACTCTCTGGAGTCACTGCAGTGTATCCCCAGTGGTGCCAGTGCACTCTCTGGACTCACTGAACTGCATCCCCAGTGGTGCCAGAGCACTCTCTGGACTCACTGCAGTGCATCCCCAGTGGTGCCAGTGCACTCTCTGGACTCACTGCACTGCATTCCCAGTGGTGCCAGTGCACTCTCTGGACTCACTGCAGTGCATCCCCAGTGGTGCCAGTGCACTCTCTGGACTCACTGCACTGCAACCCCGGTGGTGCCAGTGCACTCTCTGGACTCACTGCAGTGCACCCCCACAGGTGACAGTGCACTCTCTGGACTCACTGCACTGCATCCCCAGTGGTGCCAGTGCACTCTCTGGACTCACTGCACTGCATCCCCAGTGGTGCCAGTGTACTCTCTGCACTCACTGCAGTGCATCCCGAGTGGTGCCAGTGCACTATCTGGACTCACTGCAGTGCATCCCCAGTGGTGCCAGTGCACTCTCTGGACTCACTGCAGTGCATCCCCAGTGGTGCCAATGCACTCTCTGGACTCACTGCACTGCATCCCCAGTGGTGCCAGTGCACTCTCTGGACTCACTGCACTGCATCCCCAGTGGCGCTAGTGCACTCTCTGCACTCACTGCACTGCATCCCCAGTGGTGCCAGTGCACTATCTGGACTCACTGCACTGCATCCCCAGTGGTGCCAGAGCACTCTCTGCACTCACTGCACTGCATCCCCAGTTTGGCCAGTGCACTCTCTGGAGTCACTGCAGTGCATCCCCAGTGGTGCCAGTGCACTCTCTGGACTCACTGCAGTGCATCCCCAGTGGTGCCAGTGCACTCTCTAGACTCACTGCACTGCATCCCCAGTGGTGCCAGTGCACTCTCTGGACTCACCGGGGTGCATCCCCAGTGGTGCCAGTGCACTCTCTGGACTCACCGGGGTGCATCCCCAGTGGTGCCAGTGCACTCTCTGGACTCACTGCACTGCATCCCCAGTGGTGCCAGTGCACTCTCTGGACTCACTGCAGTGCATCCCCACTGGTGCCAGTGCACTCTCTGGACTCACTGCACTGCATCCCCAGTGGTGCCAGTGCACTCTCTGGACTCACTGCACTGCATCCCCAGTGGTGCCAATGCACTCTCTGGACTCACTGCACTGCATCTACAGTGGTGCCAGTGCACTCTCTGGACTCACTGCACTGCATCCCCAGTGGAGACAGTGCACTCTCTGGACTCACTGCAGTGCATCCCCAGTGGTGCCAGTGCACTATCTGGACTCACTGCACTGCATCCCCACTGGTGCCAGTGCACTGTCTGCACTCACTGGACTGCATCCCCAGTTTTGCCAGTGCACTCTCTGGAGTCACTGCAGTGCATCCCCAGTGGTGCCAGTGCACTCTCTGGACTCACTGCAGTGCATCCCCATTGCTGCCAGTGCACTCACTGGACTCACCGGGGTGCATCCCCAGTGGTGCCAGTGCACTCTCTGGACTCACCGGGGTGCATCCACAGTGGTGCCAGTGCACTCTCTGGACTCACTGCACTGCATCCCTACTGGTGCCAGTGCACTCTCTGCACTTACTGCAGTGCATCCCCAGTGTTGCCAGTGCACTCTCTGGACTCACTGCACTGCATCCCCAGTGGTGCCAGTGCACTCTCTGGACTCACTGCAGTGAAACCCCAGTGGTGCCAGTGCACTCTCTGGACTCACTGCAGTGCATCCCCAGTGGTGCCAGTGCACTCTCTGGACTCACTGCACTGCATCCCCAGTGGTGCCAGTGCACTCTCTGGACTCACTGCAGTGAATCCCCGGTGGTGCCAGTGCACTCTCTGGACTCACTGCACTGCATCCCCAGTGGTGCCAGTGTAATCTCTGGACTCACTGCACTGCATCCCCAGTCGTGCCTGTGCAGTCTCTGGACTCACGGCAGTGCATCCCCAGTGGTGCCAGTGCAATCTCTGGACTCACCGGGGTGCATCCCCAGTGGTGCCAGTGCACTCTCTGGACTCACTGCACTGCATCCCCAGTGGTGCCAGTGCACTCTCTGGACTCACTGCAGTGCATCCCTACTGGTGCCAGTGACCTCTCTGTACTGACTGCACTGCATCCCCAGTGGTGCCAGTGCACTCTCTGGACTCACTGCAGTGCATCCCCAGTGGTGCCAATGCACTGTCTGGACTCACTGCACTGCATCCACAGTGGTGCCAGTGCACTCTCTGGACTCACTGCAGTGCATCCCCAGTGGTGCCAGTGCACTCTCTGGACTCACTGAAGTGCATCCCCAGTGGTGCCAGTGCACTCTCTGGACTCACTGCACTGCATCCCCAGTGGTGCCAGTGCACTCTCTGCACTCACTGCACTGCATCCCCAGTTTTGCCAGTGCACTCTCTGGAGTCACTGCAGTGCATCCCCAGTGGTGCCAGTGCACTCTCTGGACTCACTGCACTGCATCCCCATTGCTGCCAGTGCACTCTCTGGACTCACCGGGGTGCATCCACAGTGGTGCCAGTGCACTCTCTGGAGTCACTGCAGTGCATCCCCAGTGGTGCCAGTGCACTCTCTGCACTTACTGCAGTGCATCCCCAGTGTTGCCAGTGCACTCTCTGGACTCACTGCAGTGCATCCCCAGTGGTGCCAGTGCACTCTCTGGACTCATGCACTGCATCCCCAGTGGTGCCAGTGCACTCTCTGGACTCACTGCAGTGCATCGCCAGTGGTGCCAGTGCACTCTCTGGACTCACTGCACTGCATCCCCAGTCGTGCCTGTGCACTCTCTGGACTAACTGCAGTGCATCCCCAGTGGTGCCAGTACACTCTCTGGACTCACTGCAGTGCATCCCCAGTGGTGCCAGTGCACTCTCTGGACTCACAGCATTGCATTCCCAGTGGTGCCAGTGCACTCTCTGGACTCACTGCAGTGCACCCCCAGTGGTGCCAGTGCACTCTCTGGACTCACTGCACTGCATCCCTAGTGGTACCAGTGCACTCTCTGGACTAACTGCAGTGCATCCCCAGTGGTGCCAGTACACTCTCTGGACTCACTGCAGTGCATCCCCAGTGGTGCCAGTGCACTCTCTGGACTCACTGCACTGCATCCCCAGTGGTGGCAGTGCACTCTCTGGACTCACTGCACTGCATCCCCAGTGGTGCTAGTGCACTCTCTGCACTCACTGCACTGCATCCCCAGTGGTGCCAGTGCACTCTCTGGACTCACTGCACTGCATCCCCAGTGGTGCCAGTGCACTCTCTGGACTCACTGCACTGCATCCCCAGTGGTGCCAGTGTACTCTCTGCACTCACTGCACTGCATCCCCAGTGGTGACAGTGGACTCTCTGGACTCAATGCACTGCATCCCCAGCGGTGCCAGTGCACTCTCTGGAGTCACTGCAGTGCATCCCCAGTGGTGCCATAGCACTCTCTGGACTCACTGCACTGCATCCTCAGGGGTGCCAGCACACTCTCTGGCGTCACTGCACTTCATCCCCAGTGGTGCCTGTGCAGTCTCTGGACTCACAGCAGTGCATCCCCAGTGGTGCCAGTGCACTCTCTGGACTCACTGCACTGCATCCCAGGTGGTGCCAGTGCACTCTCTGGACTCACTGCACTGCATCCCCAGTGGTGCCAGTGCACTCTCTGGACTCACTGTAGTGCATCCCCTTAGGACCAGTGCACTCTCTGGACTCCCTGCACTGCATCCCCAGTGGTGCCAGTGCACTCTCTGGACTCACGGCACTGTATCCCCAGTGGTGCCAGTACACTCTCTGGACTCACTGCAGTGCATCCCCTTAGGACCAGTGCACTCTCTGGACTCACTGCACTGCATCCCCAGTGGTGCCAGTGCACTCTCTGGACTCACTGCACTGCATCCCCAGTGGTGCCAGTGCACTCTCTGCACTCACTGCACTGCATCCGCAGTGGTGCCAGTGCACTATCTGGACTCATTGCAGTGCATCCCCAGTGGTGCCAGTGCACTCTCTGAGTCACTGCACTGCAACCCCAGTGGTGCCAGTGCACTCTCTGGACTCACTGCAGTGCATCCCCAGTGGTGCCAGTGCACTCTCTGGAGTCACTGCACTGCAACCCCAGTGGTGCCAGTGCACTCTCTGGACTCACTGCAGTGCACCCCAACTGGTGCCAGTGCACTCTCTGGACTCACTGCACTGCATCCCCAGTGGTGCCAGTGCACTCTATGGACTCACTGCACTGCATCCCCAAGGTGCCAGTGCACTCTCTGGACTCAACTGCACTGCATCCCCAGTGGTGCCCGTGCACTCTCTGGACTCACTGCAGTGCATCCCCAGTGGTGCCAGTGCACTCTCTGGACTCGCTGCACTGCATCCCCAGTGGTGCCAGTGCACTCTTTGGACTCACTGCAGTGCATCCCCAGTGGTGCCAGTGCACTCTCTGCACTCACTGCACTGCATCCCCAGTGGTGCCAGTCCACTCTCTGGAGTCACTGCACTGCATCCCCAGTGGTGCCAGTGCACTCTCTGGACTCACCGCACAGCATCCCCAGTGGTGCCAGTGCACTCTCTGGACTCACTGCACTGCATTCCCAGTGGTGCCAGTGCACTCTCTGCACTCACAGGCAGTGCATCCCCAGTGGTGCCAGTGCACTCTCTGGACTCACTGCACTGCATCCGTAGTGGCGCCAGTGTACTCTCTGGAGTCACTGCACTGCATCCCCAGTGGTGCCAGTACACTCTCTGGACTCACTGCACTGCATCCCCAGTGGTGCCTGTGCAGTCTCTGGACTCACTGCACTGCATCCCCAGTGATGCCAGTGCACTCTCTGGACTCACTGCACTGCATCCCCACTGGTGCCAGTGCACTCTCTGGACTCACTGCAGTGCATCCCCAGTGGTGCCAGTGCACTCTCTGGACTCATTGCAGTGCATCTCGAGTGGTGCCAGTGCAATCTCTGGACTCACGGCACTGCATCCCCAGTGGTGCCAGTGCACTCTCTGGAATCACTGCACTGCATCCCCTTAGGACCAGTGCACTCTCTGGACTCACTGCACTGCATCCCCAGTGGTGCCAGTGCACTCTCTGGACTCACTGCACTGCATCCCCAGTGTGCCTGTGCAGTCTCTGGACTCACTGCACTCCATCCCCAGTGGTGCCAGTGCACTCTCTGGACTCACTGCACTGCATCCCCACTGGTGCCAGTGCACTCTCTGGACTCACTGCAGTGCATCCCCAGTGGTGCCAGTGCACTCTCTGGACTCACTGCAGTGCATCTCCAGTGGTGCCAGTGCAATCTCTGGACTCACTGCACTGCATCCCCAGTGGTGCCATTGCACTCTCTGGACTCACTGCACTGCATCCCCAGTGGTGCCAGTGCACTCTCTGGACTCACTGCACTCCATCCCCACTGGTGCCAGTGCACTCTCTGGACTCACTGCACTGCATCCCCAGTGGTGCCAGTGCACTCTCTGGACTCACTGCACTGCATCCCCAGTGGTGCCAGTACACTCTCTGGACTCTCTGCAGTGCAGCCCCTGAGGTGTCAGTGCACTCTCTGGAGTCACTGCACTGCATCCCCAGTGGTGCCAGTGCACTCTCAGGACTCACTGCAGTGCAGCTCCAGTTGGTGCCATTGCACTCTCTGGACTCACGGCACTGCACCCCCAGTGGTGCCAGTGCACTCTCTGGACTCACCGGGGTGCATCCCCAGTGGTGCCAGTGCACTCTCTGGACTCACTGCACTGCATCCCCAGTGGTGCTAGTGCACTCTCTGGACACACTGCAGTGCATCCCCACTGGTGCCAGTGCACTCTCTGGACTCACTGCAGTGCATCTCCAGTGGTGCCAGTGCAATCTCTGGACTCACTGCACTGCATCCCCAGTGGTGCCATTGCACTCTCTGGACTCACTGCACTGCATCCCCAGTGGTGCCAGTGCACTCTCTGGACTCACTGCACTCCATCCCCACTGGTGCCAGTGCACTCTCTGGACTCACTGCACTGCATCCCCAGTGGTGCCAGTGCACTCTCTGGACTCACTGCACTGCATCCCCAGTGGTGCCAGTACACTCTCTGGACTCTCTGCAGTGCAGCCCCTGAGGTGTCAGTGCACTCTCTGGAGTCACTGCACTGCATCCCCAGTGGTGCCAGTGCACTCTCAGGACTCACTGCAGTGCAGCTCCAGTTGGTGCCATTGCACTCTCTGGACTCACGGCACTGCACCTCCAGTGGTGCCAGTGCACTCTCTGGACTCACCGGGGTGCATCCCCAGTGGTGCCAGTGCACTCTCTGGACTCACTACACTGCATCCCCAGTGGTGCCAGTGCACTCTCTGGACTCACTGCAGTGCATCCCCACTGGTGCCAGTGCACTCTCTGGACTCACTGCACTGCATCCCCAGTGGTGCCAGTGCACTCTCTGGACTCACTGCACTGCATCCCCAGTGGTGCCAATGCACTCTCTGGACTCACTGCACTGCATCTACAGTGGTGCCAGTGCACTCTCTGGACTCACTGCACTGCATCCCCAGTGGAGACAGTGCACTCTCTGGACTCACTGCAGTGCATCCCCAGTGGTGCCAGTGCACTATCTGGACTCACTGCACTGCATCCCCACTGGTGCCAGTGCACTCTCTGCACTCACTGCACTGCATCCCCAGTTTTGCCAGTGCACTCTCTGGAGTCACTGCAGTGCATCCCCAGTGGTGCCAGTGCACTCTCTGGACTCACTGCAGTGCATCCCCATTGCTGCCAGTGCACTCACTGGACTCACCGGGGTGCATCCCCAGTGGTGCCAGTGCACTCTCTGGACTCACCGGGGTGCATCCACAGTGGTGCCAGTGCACTCTCTGGACTCACTGCACTGCATCCCTACTGGTGCCAGTGCACTCTCTGCACTTACTGCAGTGCATCCCCAGTGTTGCCAGTGCACTCTCTGGACTCACTGCACTGCATCCCCAGTGGTGCCAGTGCACTCTCTGGACTCACTGCAGTGAAACCCCGGTGGTGCCAGTGCACTCTCTGGACTCACTGCAGTGCATCCCCAGTGGTGCCAGTGCACTCTCTGGACTCACTGCACTGCATCCCCAGTGGTGCCAGTGCACTCTCTGGACTCACTGCAGTGAATCCCCGGTGGTGCCAGTGCACTCTCTGGACTCACTGCACTGCATCCCCAGTGGTGCCAGTGTAATCTCTGGACTCACTGCACTGCATCCCCAGTCGTGCCTGTGCAGTCTCTGGACTCACGGCAGTGCATCCCCAGTGGTGCCAGTGCAATCTCTGGACTCACCGGGGTGCATCCCCAGTGGTGCCAGTGCACTCTCTGGACTCACTGCACTGCATCCCCAGTGGTGCCAGTGCACTCTCTGGACTCACTGCAGTGCATCCCTACTGGTGCCAGTGACCTCTCTGTACTGACTGCACTGCATCCCCAGTGGTGCCAGTGCACTCTCTGGACTCACTGCAGTGCATCCCCAGTGGTGCCAATGCACTGTCTGGACTCACTGCACTGCATCCCCAGTGGTGCCAGTGCACTCTCTGGACTCACTGCAGTGCATCCCCAGTGGTGCCAGTGCACTCTCTGGACTCACTGAAGTGCATCCCCAGTGGTGCCAGTGCACTCTCTGGACTCACTGCACTGCATCCCCAGTGGTGCCAGTGCACTCTCTGCACTCACTGCACTGCATCCCCAGTTTTGCCAGTGCACTCTCTGGAGTCACTGCAGTGCATCCCCAGTGGTGCCAGTGCACTCTCTGGACTCACTGCACTGCATCCCCATTGCTGCCAGTGCACTCTCTGGACTCACCGGGGTGCATCCACAGTGGTGCCAGTGCACTCTCTGGAGTCACTGCAGTGCATCCCCAGTGGTGCCAGTGCACTCTCTGCACTTACTGCAGTGCATCCCCAGTGTTGCCAGTGCACTCTCTGGACTCACTGCAGTGCATCCCCAGTGGTGCCAGTGCACTCTCTGGACTCATGCACTGCATCCCCAGTGGTGCCAGTGCACTCTCTGGACTCACTGCAGTGCATCGCCAGTGGTGCCAGTGCACTCTCTGGACTCACTGCACTGCATCCCCAGTCGTGCCTGTGCACTCTCTGGACTAACTGCAGTGCATCCCCAGTGGTGCCAGTACACTCTCTGGACTCACTGCAGTGCATCCCCAGTGGTGCCAGTGCACTCTCTGGACTCACAGCATTGCATTCCCAGTGGTGCCAGTGCACTCTCTGGACTCACTGCAGTGCACCCCCAGTGGTGCCAGTGCACTCTCTGGACTCACTGCACTGCATCCCTAGTGGTACCAGTGCACTCTCTGGACTAACTGCAGTGCATCCCCAGTGGTGCCAGTACACTCTCTGGACTCACTGCAGTGCATCCCCAGTGGTGCCAGTGCACTCTCTGGACTCACTGCACTGCATCCCCAGTGGTGGCAGTGCACTCTCTGGACTCACTGCACTGCATCCCCAGTGGTGCTAGTGCACTCTCTGCACTCACTGCACTGCATCCCCAGTGGTGCCAGTGCACTCTCTGGACTCACTGCACTGCATCCCCAGTGGTGCCAGTGCACTCTCTGGACTCACTGCACTGCATCCCCAGTGGTGCCAGTGTACTCTCTGCACTCACTGCACTGCATCCCCAGCGGTGCCAGTGCACTCTCTGGAGTCACTGCAGTGCATCCCCAGTGGTGCCATAGCACTCTCTGGACTCACTGCACTGCATCCTCAGGGGTGCCAGCACACTCTCTGGCGTCACTGCACTTCATCCCCAGTGGTGCCTGTGCAGTCTCTGGACTCACAGCAGTGCATCCCCAGTGGTGCCAGTGCACTCTCTGGACTCACTGCACTGCATCCCAGGTGGTGCCAGTGCACTCTCTGGACTCACTGCACTGCATCCCCAGTGGTGCCAGTGCACTCTCTGGACTCACTGTAGTGCATCCCCTTAGGACCAGTGCACTCTCTGGACTCCCTGCACTGCATCCCCAGTGGTGCCAGTGCACTCTCTGGACTCACGGCACTGTATCCCCAGTGGTGCCAGTACACTCTCTGGACTCACTGCAGTGCATCCCCTTAGGACCAGTGCACTCTCTGGACTCACTGCACTGCATCCCCAGTGGTGCCAGTGCACTCTCTGGACTCACTGCACTGCATCCCCAGTGGTGCCAGTGCACTCTCTGCACTCACTGCACTGCATCCGCAGTGGTGCCAGTGCACTATCTGGACTCATTGCAGTGCATCCCCAGTGGTGCCAGTGCACTCTCTGAGTCACTGCACTGCAACCCCAGTGGTGCCAGTGCACTCTCTGGACTCACTGCAGTGCATCCCCAGTGGTGCCAGTGCACTCTCTGGAGTCACTGCACTGCAACCCCAGTGGTGCCAGTGCACTCTCTGGACTCACTGCAGTGCACCCCAACTGGTGCCAGTGCACTCTCTGGACTCACTGCACTGCATCCCCAGTGGTGCCAGTGCACTCTCTGGACTCACTGCACTGCATCCCCAAGGTGCCAGTGCACTCTCTGGACTCAACTGCACTGCATCCCCAGTGGTGCCCGTGCACTCTCTGGACTCACTGCAGTGCATCCCCAGTGGTGCCAGTGCACTCTCTGGACTCGCTGCACTGCATCCCCAGTGGTGCCAGTGCACTCTTTGGACTCACTGCAGTGCATCCCCAGTGGTGCCAGTGCACTCTCTGCACTCACTGCACTGCATCCCCAGTGGTGCCAGTCCACTCTCTGGAGTCACTGCACTGCATCCCCAGTGGTGCCAGTGCACTCTCTGGACTCACCGCACAGCATCCCCAGTGGTGCCAGTGCACTCTCTGGACTCACTGCACTGCATTCCCAGTGGTGCCAGTGCACTCTCTGCACTCACAGGCAGTGCATCCCCAGTGGTGCCAGTGCACTCTCTGGACTCACTGCACTGCATCCGTAGTGGCGCCAGTGTACTCTCTGGAGTCACTGCACTGCATCCCCAGTGGTGCCAGTACACTCTCTGGACTCACTGCACTGCATCCCCAGTGGTGCCTGTGCAGTCTCTGGACTCACTGCACTGCATCCCCAGTGATGCCAGTGCACTCTCTGGACTCACTGCACTGCATCCCCACTGGTGCCAGTGCACTCTCTGGACTCACTGCAGTGCATCCCCAGTGGTGCCAGTGCACTCTCTGGACTCATTGCAGTGCATCTCGAGTGGTGCCAGTGCAATCTCTGGACTCACGGCACTGCATCCCCAGTGGTGCCAGTGCACTCTCTGGAATCACTGCACTGCATCCCCTTAGGACCAGTGCACTCTCTGGACTCACTGCACTGCATCCCCAGTGGTGCCAGTGCACTCTCTGGACTCACTGCACTGCATCCCCAGTGTGCCTGTGCAGTCTCTGGACTCACTGCACTCCATCCCCAGTGGTGCCAGTGCACTCTCTGGACTCACTGCACTGCATCCCCACTGGTGCCAGTGCACTCTCTGGACTCACTGCAGTGCATCCCCAGTGGTGCCAGTGCACTCTCTGGACTCATTGCAGTGCATCTCCAGTGGTGCCAGTGCAATCTCTGGACTCACTGCACTGCATCCCCAGTGGTGCCATTGCACTCTCTGGACTCACTGCACTGCATCCCCAGTGGTGCCAGTGCACTCTCTGGACTCACTGCACTCCATCCCCACTGGTGCCAGTGCACTCTCTGGACTCACTGCACTGCATCCCCAGTGGTGCCAGTGCACTCTCTGGACTCACTGCACTGCATCCCCAGTGGTGCCAGTACACTCTCTGGACTCTCTGCAGTGCAGCCCCTGAGGTGTCAGTGCACTCTCTGGAGTCACTGCACTGCATCCCCAGTGGTGCCAGTGCACTCTCAGGACTCACTGCAGTGCAGCTCCAGTTGGTGCCATTGCACTCTCTGGACTCACGGCACTGCACCCCCAGTGGTGCCAGTGCACTCTCTGGACTCACTGAACTGCATCCCCAGTTGTGCCAGTGTACTCTCTGGACTCACTGCACTGCATCCCCAGTGGTGCCAGTGACCTCTCTGGACTCACTGCACTGCATCCCCAGTGGTGCCAGTGCACTCTCTGGACTCACTGCAGTGCATCCCAGGTGGTGCCAGTGCAGTCTCTGGACTCACTGCAGTGCATTCCTAGTGGTGCCAGTGCAGTATCTGCACTCACTGCAGTGCACCTCCAGTGGTGCCAGTGCACTCTCTGGACTCACTGCAGTGCATCCCTATTGGTGCCTGTGCACTCTCTGGACTCACTGCACTTCATCCCCAGCGGTGCCAGTGCACTCTCTGGACTCACTGCACTGCCTCCCCAGTGGTGACAGTGCACTCTCTGGAGTCACTGCAGTGCATCCCCAGTGGTGCCAGTGCACTCTCTGGACTCACTGCAGTGTATCCCCTGTGGTGCCAGTGCACTCTCTAGACTCACTGCACTGCATCCCCAGTGGTGCCACTGCACTCTCTGGACTCACTGTATTGCATCCCCAGTGGTGCCAGTACACTCTCTGGACTCACTGCAGTGCATCCCCAGTGGTGCCAGTGCACTCTCTGGACTCACTGCACTGCATCCCCAGTGGTGCCAGTGCACTCTCTGGACTAACTGCACTCCATCCCCACTGGTGCCAGTCCACTCTCTGGACTCACTGCACTGCATCCCCAGTGGTGCTAGTGCACTCTCTGGACTCACTGCACTGCCTCCCCAGTGGTGACAGTGCACTCTCTGGAGTCACTGCAGTGCATCCCCAGTGGTGCCAGTGCACTCTCTGGACTCACTGCAGTGTATCCCCTGTGGTGCCAGTGCACTCTCTGGACTCACTGCACTTCATCCCCAGTGGTGTACTGCACTCTCTGGACTCTCTTCATTGTATCCCCAGTGTTGCCAGTACACTCTCTGGACTCACTGCAGTGTATCCCCAGTGGTGCCAGTGCACTCTCTGGACTCACGGCACTGCATCCCCAGTGGTGCCAGTGCACTCTCTGGACTCACTGCACTCCATCCCCACTGGTGCCAGTCCACTCTCTGGACTCACTGCACTGCATCCCCAGTGGTGACAGTGCACTCTCTGGACTCACTGCACTGCATCCCCAGTGGTGCCAGTGCACTCTTTGGACTCACTGCACACTATGAACAGTGGTGCCAGTGCACTCTCTGGACTCACTGCAGTGCATCCCCAGTGGTGCCAGTGCAATCTCAGGACTCACTGCAGTGCAGCTCCAGTTCGTGCCAGTGCACTCTCTGGACTCACTGCAGTGCATCCCCAGTGGTGCCAGTGCACTCTCTGGACTCACGGCACTGCATCCCCAGTGGTGCCAGTGCACTCTCTGGAGTCACAGGACTGCATCCCCAGTGGTGCCTCTGCACTCTCTGGACTCACTGCAGTGCATCCCCAGTGCTGACAGTGCACTCTCTGGACTCACTGCACTGCATCCCCAGTGATGCCAGTGCACTCTCTGGACTCACTGCACTGCATCCGCAGTGGTGCCAGTGCACTCTCTGGAGTCACTGCACTGCATCCCCAGTGGTGCCAGTGCACTCTCTGGACTCACTGCACTGCATCCCCAGTGGTGCCTGTGCAGTCTCTGTACTCACTGCACTGCATCCCCAGTGATGCCAGTGCACTCTCTGGTCTCACTGCACTGCATCCCCACTGGTGCCAGTGCACTCTCTGGACTCACTGCAGTGCATCCCCAGTGGTGCCAGTGCACTCTCTGGACTCATTGCAGTGCATCTCGAGTGGTGCCAGTGCAATCTCTGGACTCTCGGCACTGCATCCCCAGTGGTGCCAGTGCACTCTCTGGAATCACTGCACTGCATCCCCTTAGGACCAGTGCACTCTCTGGACTCACTGCAGTGCATCCCCAGTGGTGCCAGTGCACTCTCTGGACTCACTGCACTGCATCCCCAGTGGTGCCTGTGCAGTCTCTGGACTCACTGCACTCCATCCCCACTGGTGCCAGTGCACTCTCTGGACTCACTGCACTGCATCCCCACTGGTGCCAGTGCACTCCCTGGACTCACTGCAGTGCATCCCCAGTGGTGCCAGTGCACTCTCTGGACTCATTGCAGTGCATCTCCAGTGGTGCCAGTGCAATCTCTGGACTCACTGCACTGCATCCCCAGTGGTGCCAGTGCACTCTCTGCACTCACTGCACTGCATCCCCAGTGGTGCCAGTGCACTCTCTGGACTCACTGCACTCCATCCCCACTGGTGCCAGTGCACTCTCTGGACTCACTGCACTGCATCCCCAGTGGTGCCAGTGCACTCTCTGGACTCACTTCAGTGCATCCCCAGTGGTGCCAGTGCACTCTCTGGACTCACTGCAGTGCATCCCCAGTGGTGCCTCTGCAGTCTCTGGACTCACTGCACTCCATCCCCACTGGTGCCAGTGCACTCTCTGGACTCACTTCACTGCAACCCCTTAGGACCAGTGCACTCTCTGGACTCACTGCAGTGCATCCCCAGTGGTGCATGTGCAGTCTCTGGACTCACTGCACTCCATCCCCACTGGTGCCAGTGCACTCTCTGGACTCACTGCACTGCATCCCCTTAGGACCAGTGCACTCTCTGGACTCACTGCACTGTATCCCCAGTGGTGCCAGTGCACTCTCTGGACTCACTGCACTGCATCCCCAGTGGTGTCTGTGCAGTCTCTGGACTCACTGCACTCCATCCCCACTGGTGCCAGTGCACTCTCTGGACTCACTGCAGTGCATCCCCAGTGGTGCCAGTGCACTCTCTGGACTCATTGCAGTGCATCCCCACTGGTGCCAGTGCACTCTCTGGACTCACTGCACTCAATCCCCAGTGGTGCCAGTGCAATCTCTGGACTCACTGCACTGCATCCCCAGTGGTGCCTGTGCAGTCTCTGGACTCACTGCACTGCATCCCCAGTGATGCCAGTGCACTCTCTGGACTCACTGCTCTGCATCCCCACTGGTGCCAGTGCACTCTCTGGACTCACTGCAGTGCATCCCCAGTGGTGCCAGTGCACTCTCTGGACTCATTGCAGTGCATCTCCAGTGGTGCCAGTGCAATCTCTGGACTCACTGCACTGCATCCCCAGTGGTGCCAGTACACTCTCTCGAGTCACTGCAGTGCATCCCCTTAGGACCAGTGCACTCTCTGGACTCACTGCACTGCATCCCCAGTGGTGCCAGTGCACTCTCTGGACTCACTGCACTGCATCCCCAGTGGTGCCAGTGCAGTCTCTGGACTCATTGCAGTGCATCTCGAGTGGTGCCAGTGCAATCTCTGGACTCACGGCACTGCATCCCCAGTGGTGCCAGTGCACTCTCTGGACTCACTGCACTGCATCCCCTTAGGACCAGTGCACTCTCTGGACTCACTGCACTGCATCCCCAGTGGTGCCAGTGCACTCTCTGGACTCACTGCACTGCATCCCCAGTGGTGCCTGTGCAGTCTCTGGACTCACTGCACTCCATCCCCACTGGTGCCAGTGCACTCTCTGGACTCACTGCACTGCATCCCCACTGGTGCCAGTGCACTCCCTGGACTCACTGCAGTGCATCCCCAGTGGTGCCAGTGCACTCTCTGGACTCATTGCAGTGCATCTCCAGTGGTGCCAGTGCAATCTCTGGACTCACTGCACTGCATCCCCAGTGGTGCCAGTGCACTCTCTGGACTCACTGCACTCCATCCCCAAGGTGCCAGTGCATTCTCTGGACTCACTGCACTGCATCCCCACTGTTGCCAGTGCACTCTCTGGACTCACTGCACTGCATCCCCAGTGGTGCCAGTGCACTCTCTGGACTCACTGCAGTGCATCCCCAGTGGTGCCTGTGCAGTCTCTGGACTCACTGCACTCCATCCCCAGTGGTGCCAGTGCACTCTCTGGACTCACTTCACTGCAACCCCAGTGGTGCCAGTGCACTCTCTGGACTCACTGCACTGCATCCCCTTAGGACCAGTGCACTCTCTGGACTCACTGCACTGCATCCCCAGTGGTGCCAGTGCACTCTCTGGACTCACTGCACTGCATCCCCTGTGGTGCCTGTGCAGTCTCTGGACTCACTGCACTCCATCCCCACTGGTGCCAGTGCACTCTCTGGACTCACTGCACTGCATCCCCACTGGTGCCAGTGCACTCTCTGGACTCACTGCAGTGCATCCCCAGTGGTGCCAGTGCACTCTCTGGACTCATTGCAGTGTATCCCCAGTGGTGCCAGTGCACTCTCTGGACTCACTGCACTGCATCCCCAGTGGTGCCAGTGCAATCTCTGGACTCACTGCACTGCATCCCCAGTGGTGCCTGTGCAGTCTCTGGACTCACTGCACTGCATCCCCAGTGATGCCAGTGCACTCTCTGGACTCACTGCATTGCATCCCCACTGGTGCCAGTGCACTCTCTGTACTCACTGCAGTGCATCCCCAGTGGTGCCAGTGCACTCTCTGGACTCATTGCAGTGCATCTCCAGTGGTGCCAGTGCAATCTCTGGACTCACGGCACTGCATCCCCAGTGGTGCCAGTACACTCTCTGGAGTCACTGCAGTGCATCCCCTTAGGACCAGTGCACTCTCTGGACTCACTGCAGTGCATCCCCAGTGGTGCCTGTGCACTCTCTGGACTCACTGCACTCCATCCCCAGTGGTGCCTGTGCACTCTCTGGACTCACCGCACTGCATCCACAAGGTGCCAGTGCACTCTCTGGACTCATTGCAGTGCATCCCCAGTGGTGCCAGTGCACTCTCTGGACTCACTGCACTGCATCCCCAGTGGTGCCAGTGCACTCTCTGGACTCACCGGGGTGCATCCCCAGTGGTGCCAGTGCACTCTCTGGACTCACTGCAGTGCATCCACAGTGTTGCCAGTGCACTCTCTGGACTCACTGCAGTGCATCCCCAGTGGTGCCAGTGCAATCTCAGGACTCTCTGCAGTGAACCCCCTGAGGTGCCAGTGCACTCTCTGGACTCACTGCACTGCATCCCCAGTGGTGCCAGTGCACTCTCTGAAATCACTGCACTGCATCACCAGTGGTGCCAGTGCACTCTCTGGACTCACTGCACTGCATCCCCAGTGGTGCCTGTGCACTCTCTGGACTCACTGCACTGCATCCCCACTGGTGCCAGTGCACTCTCTGGACTCACTGCAGTGCATCCCCAGTGGTGCCAGTGCACTCTCTGGACTCATTGCAGTGCATCTCCAGTTGTTCCAGTGCACTCTCTGGACTCACGGCACTGCATCCCCAGTGGTGCCAGTGCACTCTCTGGAATCACTGTAATGCACACCAGTGGTGCCAGTACACTCTCTGGAGTCACTGCAGTGCATCCCCTTAGGACCAGTGCACTCTCTGGACTCACTGCACTGCATCCCCAGTGGTGCCAGGGCACTCTCCGGACTCACTGCACTGCATCCCCAGTGGTGCCAGTGCAGTCTCTGGACTCACTGCACTCCATCCCCACTGGTGCCAGTACACTCTCTGGACTCACTGCACTGCAACCCCAGTGGTGCCAGTGCACTCTCTGCACTCACTGCACTGCATCCCCAGTGGTGCCAGTGCACTCTCTGGACTCACTGCACTGCATCCCCAGTGGTGCCAGTGCACTCTCTGGACTCACTGCAGTGCATCCCCAGTGGTGCCAGTGCACTCTCTGGACTCACTGCACTGCATCGCCAGTGGTGCCAGTGCACTCTCTGCACTCACGGCACTGCATCACCAGTCGTGCCAGTGCACTCTCTGGACTCACTGCACTGCATCCCCAGTGGTGACAGTGCACTCTCTGGACTCACTGCACTGCATCCCCAGTGCTGACAGTGCACTCTCTGGACTCACTGCATTGCATCTCCAGTGGTGCCAGTGCACTCTCTGGACTCACTGCACTGCATCCCCAGTGGTGCCAGTGCACTCTCTGGACTCACTGCACTGCATCCCCAGTGGTGCCAGGGCACTCTCCGGACTCACTGCAGTTCATCCGCAGTGGTGCCAGTGCACTCTTTCGAGTCACTGCACTGCATCCCCATTAGTGCCAGAGCATTCTCTGGACTCATTGCTGTGCATCCCCAGTGGTGCCAGTGCACTCTCTAGACTCACTGCAGTGCATCCCCAGTGGTGCCAGTGCACTCTCTTTAGACTCACTGCACTGCATCCCCAGTGGTGCCAGTGCACTCTCTGGACTCACTGCACTGCATCCCCAGTGGTGCCAGTGCACTCTCTGGACTCACTGCAGTGGATCACCAGTGGTTCCAGTGCACTCTCTGGACTCAGTGCACTGCATCCCCAGTGGTGCCAGTGCACTCTCTGGACTCACTGCACTGCATCCCCAGTGTTCCCAGAGCACTCTCTGGACTCACCGAGGTGCATCCCCAGAAGTGCCAGTGCACTCTCTGGACTCACTGCACTGCATCCCCAGTGGTGCCTGTGCAGTCTCTGGACTCACTGCACTGCATCCCCTGTGGAGCCAGTGCACTCTCTGGACTCACTGCAGTGCAGCCCCTGAGGTGCCAGTGCACTCTCTGGACTCACTGCACTGCATCCCCAGTGGTGCCAGTGCACTCTCTGGACTCACTGCACTGCATCCCCTGTGGAGCCAGTGCACTCTCTGGACTCACTGCAGTGCAGCCCAGTGGTGCCAGTGCACTCTCTGGACTCACTGCACTGCATCCCCAGTTGTGCCAGTGCACTCTCTGGACTCACTGCAGTGCATCACCAGTGGTGCCAGTGCACTCTCTGGACTCACTGCACTGCATCCCCAGGGGTGCCAGTACACTCTCTGGCGTCACGGCACTGCATCTCCAGTGGTGCCTGTGCAGTCTCTGGACTCACAGCAGTGCATCCCCAGTGATGCCAGTGCACTCTCTGGACTCACGGCAGTGCATCCCCAGTGGTGCCTGTGCACTCTCTGGACTCACTGCAGTGCATCCCCAGTGGTGCCAGTGCACTATCTGGACTCATTGCAGTGCATCCCCAGTGGTGCCAGTGCACTCTCTGAGTCACTGCACTGCATTCCCAGTGGTGCCAGTGCACTCTCTGGACTCACTGCAGTGCATCCCCAGTGGTGCCAGTGCACTCTCTGGACTCACTGCACTGCAACCCCAGTGGTGCCAGTGCACTCTCTGAACTCACTGCAGTGCCCCCCCACTGGTGCCAGTGCACTCTCTGGACTCACTGCACTGCATCCCCAGAGGTGCCAGTGCACTCTCTGGACTCACTGCAGTGCATCCCCAATGTGCCAGTGCACTCTCTGGACTCAACTGCACTGCATCCCCAGTGGTGCCCGTGCACTCTCTGGACTCACTGCAGTGCATCGCCAGTGGTGCCGGTGCACTCTCTCGACTCACTGCACTGCATCCCCAGTGGTGCCAGTGCACTCTCTGGACTCACTGCACTGCATCCCCAGTGGTGCCAGTGCACTCTGTGGACTCACTGCACTGCCTCCCCAATGGTGACAGTGCGCTCTCTGGACTCACTGCACTGAACCCCCAGTGGTGCCAGTGCACTCTCTGGACTCACTGCAGTGTATCCCCTGTGGTGCCAGGGCACTCTGTGTACTCACTGCACTGCATCCCCACTGTTGCCAGTGCACTCTCTGGACTCACTGCACTGCATCCCCAGTCGTGCCTGTGCAGTCTCTGGACTCACTGCAGTGCACCCCCAGTGGTGCCACTGCACTCTCTGGACTCACTGCAGTGCATCCCCAGTGGTGCAAGTGCAGTCTCTGGACTCACTGCAGTGCATCTCCAGTGGTGCCAGTGCACTCTCTGGACTCACTGCACTGCATCCCCAGTGGTGCCAGTGTACTCTCTGTAGTCACTGCGCTGCATTCCCAGTGGTGACAATGCACTCTCTGGACTCACTGCACTGCATCCCCTGTGGTGCCAGTGCACTCTCTGCACTCATTGCACTGCATCCCCAGTGGTGCCAGTACACTCTCTGGACTCACCGGGGTGCATCCCCAGTGGTGCCAGTGCACTCTCTGGACTCACTGCACTGCATCAGCAGTGGAGCCAGTGCACTTTCTGGACTCACTGCAGTGCATCCCCAGTGGTGCCAGTGCACTCTCTGGACTCACTGCACTGCATCCCCAGGGGTGCCAGTACACTCTCTGGCGTCACTGCACTGCATCCCCAGTGGTGCCTGTACAGTCTCTGGACTCACTGCACTGCATCCCCAGTGGTGCCAGTGCACTCTCTGAGCTCACTGCAGTGCATCCCCAGTGGTGCCAGTGCACTCTCTGGACTCACTGCACTGCATCCCCAGTGGTGCCAGTGCACTCTCTGGAGTCACTGCACTGCATTAACAGTGGTGCCAGTACACTCTCTGGACTCACTGCACTGCATCCCCAGTGGTGCCAGTTTAGTCTCTGGACTCACAGTAGTGCATCCCCAGTGGTGCCAGTGCACTCTCTGGACTCACTGCAGTGCAGATCAGTGGTGCCAGAGCACTCTCTGGACTCACTGCACTGCATCCCCAGTGGTGCCAGTGCACTCTCTGGACTCACTGCACTGCATCCCCAGTGGTGCCAGTGCACTCTCTGGACTCACTGCAGTGCATTCCCAGTGGTGCCAGTGCAGTCTATGGACTCACTGCACTGCATCTCCAGTGGTGCCAGTGCACTCTCTGGACTCACTGCAGTGCATCCCTACTGGTGCCTGTGCACTTTCTGGACTCACTGCACTGCATCCCCAGTGGTGCCAGTGCACTCTCTGTAGTCACTGCGCTCCATTCCCAGTGGTGCCAGTGCACTCTCTGGACTCACTGCACTGCCTCCCCAATGGTGACAGTGAACTCTCTGGAATCACTGCACTGCACCCCCAGTGGTGCCAGTGCACTCTCTGGACTCACTGCAGTGTATCCCCTGTGGTGCCAGGGCACTCTGTGTACTCACTGCACTGCATCTCCAGTGGTGCCAGTGCACTCTCTGGACTCACTGCAGTGCATCCCCAGTGGTGCCAGTGCACTCTCTGGACTCACTGCACTGCATCCCCAGTGGTGCCAGTGCACTCTCTGGACTCACTGCACTCCATCCCCACTGGTGCCAGTGCACTCTCTGGACTCACTGCACTGCATCCCCAGTGGTGACAGTGCACTCTCTGCACTCATGCACTGCATCCCCAGTGGTGCCAGTGCACTCTCTGGACTCACTACACTGCATGAACAGTGGTGCCAGTGCACTCTCTGGACTCACTGCACTGCATCCCCAGTGGTGCCAGTGTAGTCTCTGGACTCACTGCAGTGCATCCCCAGTGGTGCCAGTGCAATCTCAGGACTCACTGCAGTGCAGCTCCAGTTGGTGCCAGTGCACTCTCTGGACTCACTGCACTGCATCCCCAGTGGTGGCAGTGCACTCTCTGGACTCACTGCACTGCATCCCCAGTGGTGCCAGTGCACTCTCTGGAGTCACTGCAGTGTATCCCCAGTGGTGCCAGTGCACTCTCTGGACTCACTGAACTGCATTCCCAGTGGTGCCAGAGCACTCTCTGGACTCACTGCGCTGCATCCCCAGTGGTGCCAGTGCACTCTCTGGACTCACTGCACTGCATACCCAGTGGTGCCAGTGCACTCTCTGCACTCACTGCACTGAATCCCCAGTGGTGCCAGTGCACTCTCTGGACTCACTGCACTGCATCCCCAGTGGTGCCAGTGCACTCTCTGGAGTCACTACACTGCATCCCCACTGGTGCCAGTGCACTCTCTGGACTCACTGCACTGCATCCCCAGTGGTGCCAGTGCACTCTCCGGACTCACATCACTGAATGAACAGTGGTGCCAGTGCACTCTCTGGACTCACTGCACTGCATCCCCAGTGGTTCTAGTGCACTCTCTGGATCACTGCACTGCATCACCATTGGTGCCAGGGCACTCTCCGGACTCACTGCAGTGCATCCGCAGTGGTGCCAGTGCACTCTTTCGAGTCACTGCACTGCATCCCCAGTGGTGCCAGTGCACTCTCTGGACTCACTGCACTGCATCCGCAGTGGTGCCAGTGCACTCTCTGGACTCACTGCACTGCATCCCCAGTGGTGCCAGTGCACTCTCTGGGCTCACTGCACTGCATCCCCAGTGTTCCCAGAGAACTCTCTGGACTCACCGAGGTGCATCGCCAGTGGTGCCAGTGTACTCTCTGGACTCACTGCACTGCATCCCCAGTGGTGCCAGTGCACTCTCTGGAGTCACTACACTGCATCCCCACTGGTGCCAGTGCACTCTCTGGACTCACTGCACTGCATCCCCAGTGGTGCCAGTGTAGTCTCTGGACTCACATCACTGAATGAACAGTGGTGCCAGTGCACTCTCTGGACTCACTGCAGTGCATCCCCAGTGGTTCCAGTGCACTCTCTGGATCACTGCACTGCATCACCATTGGTGCCAGGGCACTCTCTGGACTCACTGCAGTGCATCCGCAGTAGTGCCAGTGCACTCTTTCGAGTCACTGCTCTGCATCCACAGTGGTGCCAGTGCACTCTCTGGACTCACTGCAGTGCATCCCCAGTGGTGCCAGTGCAGTCTCTAGACTCACTGCAGTGCATCCCCAGTGGTGCCACTGCACTCTCTGGACTCACTGCAGTGCATCCCCAGTGGTGCCAGTGCACTCTCTGGACTCACTGCACTGCATCCCCAGTGGTGCCAGTGCACTCTCTGGAGTCACTGCAGTGCATCCCGTGTTGTGCCAGTGCACTCTCTGGACTCACTGCACTGCATCCCCAGTGGTGCCAGTGCACTCTCTGGACTCACTGCACTGCATCCCCAGTGGTGCCAGTGCACTCTCTGGACTCACTGCAGTGCATCCCCAGTGGTGCCAGTGCACTCTCTGGACTCACTGCACTGCATCCCCAGTGGTGCCAGTGCACTCTCTGGACTCACTGCACTGCGTCCCCAGTGCTGACAGTGCACTCTCTGGACTCACTGCACTGCATCACCAGTGGTGGCAGTGCACTCTCTGGACTCACTGCAGTGCATCCCCAGAGGTGCCAGTGCACTCTCTGGAGTCACTGCACTGCATCCCCAGTGGTGCCAGTGCACTCTCTGGAGTCACTGCACTGCATCAACAGTGGTGCCAGTGCACTCTCTGGACTCACTGCACTGCATCCCCAGTGGTGCCAGTGCACTCTCTGGACTCACTGCACTAAAACTCCAGTGGTGCCAGTGCACTCTCTGGACTCACTGCAGTGCATCCCCAGTGGTGCCAGTGCACTCTCTGGACTCACTGCAGTGCATCCCCAGTGGTGCCAGTGCACTCTCTGGAATCACTGCAGTGCATCCCCTGTGGTGTCAGTGCACTCTCTGGAGTCACTGCACTGCATCCCCAGTGGTGGCAGTGCATTCCCTAGACTCACTGCAGTGCATCCCCAGTGGTGCCAGTGCACTCTCTGGACTCACTGCACTGCATCCCCAGTGGTGCCACTGCACTCTCTGGACTCACTGCACTGCATCCCAGTGGTGCCAGTGCACTCTTTGGACTCACTGCAGTGCATCCCCAGTGGTGCCAGTGCACTCTCTGGACTCACTGCACTGCATCCCCAGTGGTGCCAGAGCACTCTCTGGACTCACTGCACTGCATCCCCAGTGGTGCCAGTGCACTCTCTGGGCTCACTGCAGTGCATTCCCAGTGGTGCCAGTGCACTCTCTGGACTCACAGCAGTGCATCCCCAGTGGTGCCAGTGCACTCTCTGCACTCACTGCACTGCATCCCCAGTGGTGCCAGTACACTCTCTGGACTCACTGCAGTGCATCCCCAGTGGTGCCAGTGCACTCTCTGGAGTCACTGCACTGCGTCAACAGTGCTGCCAGTGCACTCTCTGGACTCACTGCACTGCATGCCCAGTGTTGCCAGTGCACTCTCTGGACTCACTGCAGTGAATCCCCGGTGGTGCCAGTTCACTCTCTGGACTCACTGCACTGCATCCCCAGTGGTGCCAGTTCACTCTCTGGACTCACTGCACTGCATCCCCAGTGGTGCCAGTGCACTCTCTGGACTCACTGTACTGCATCCCAAGTGGTGCCTGTGAAGTCTCTGGACTCACTGCAGTGCATCCCCAGTGGTGCCAGTGTAGTCTCTGGACTCACTGCACTGCAACCCCAGTGGTGCCAGTGCAATCTCAGGACTCACAGCAGTGCAGCTCCAGTTGGTGCCAGTGCACTCTCTGGACTCACTGCACTGCATCCCCAGTGGTGCCAGTGCACTCTCTGGACTCACTGCAGTGCATCACCAGTGGTACCAGTGCACTCTCTGGACTCACTGCAGTGCATCCCTTGTGGTGCCATTGCACTCTCAGGACTCACTGCACTGCATCCCCAGTGGTGCCAGTGCACTCTCTGGACTCACTGCACTAAAACTCCAGTGGTGCCAGTGCACTCTCTGGACACACTGCAGTGCATCCCCAGTGGTGCCAGTGCACTCTCTGGAATCACTGCACTGCATCCCCTGTGGTGCCAGTGCACTCTCTGGATTCACTGCACTGCATCCCCAGTGGTGCCAGTGCATTCTCTAGACTCATTGCAGTGCATCCCCAGTGGTGCCAGTGCACTCTCTGGACTCACTGCAGTGCATCCCCAGTGGTGCCAGTGCACTCTCTGGACTCACTGCACTGCATCCCCAGTGGTGCCACTGCACTCTCTGGACTCACCGGGGTGCATACCCAGTGGTGCCAGTGCACTCTCTGGACTCACCGGGGTGCATCCCCAGTGGTGCCAGTGCACTCTCTGGACTCACTGCACTGCATCCCCAGTGGTGCCAGTGCACTCTCTGGACTCACTGCAGTGCATCCCCACTGGTGCCAGTGCACTCTCTGGACTCACTGCACTGCATCCCCAGTGGTGCCAGTGCACTCTCTGGACTCACTGCACTGCATCCCCTGTGGTGCCAGTGCACTCTCTGGACTCACTGAACTGCATCCCCAGTTGTGCCAGTGCACTCTCTGGACTCACTGCACTGCATCCCCAGTGGTGCCAGTGACCTCTCTGGACTCACTGCACTGCATCCCCAGTGGTGCCTGTGCACTCTCTGGACTCACTGCAGTGCATCCCAGGTGGTGCCAGTGCAGTCTCCGGACTCACTGCAGTGCATTCCTAGTGGTGCCAGTGCAGTATCTGCACTCACTGCAGTGCACCTCCAGTGGTGCCAGTGCACTCTCTGGACTCACTGCAGTGCATCCCTATTGGTGCCTGTGCACTCTCTGGACTCACTGCACTTCATCCGCAGTGGTGCCAGTGCACTCTCTGGACTCACTGCACTGCCTCCCCAGTGGTGACAGTGCACTCTCTGGAGTCACTGCAGTGCATCCCCAGTGGTGCCAGTGCACTCTCTGGACTCACTGCAGTGTATCCGCTGTGGTGCCAGTGCACTCTCTGGACTCACTGCACTGCATCCCCAGTGGTGCCACTGCACTCTCTGGACTCACTGCATTGCATCCCCAGTGTTGCCAGTACACTCTCTGGACTCACTGCACTGCATCCCCAGTGGTGCCAGTGCACTCTCTGGACTCACTGCACTGCATCCCCAGTGGTGCCAGTGCACTCTCTGGACTCACTGCACTCCATCCCCACTGGTGCCAGTCCACTCTCTGGAGTCACTGCACTGCATCCCCAGTGGTGCCAGTGCACTCTCTGGACTCACTGCACTGCCTCCCCAGTGGTGACAGTGCACTCTCTGGACTCACTGCAGTGCATCCCCAGTGGTGCCAGTGCAATCTCAGGACTCACTGCAGTGCAGCTCCAGTTGGTGCCAGTGCACTATCTGGACTCACTGCACTGCATCCCCAGTGGTGCCAGTGCACTCTCTGGACTCACTGCAGTGCATCCCCAGTGGTGCCAGTGCACTCTCTGGAGTCACTGCAGTGTATCCCCAGTGGTGCCAGTGCACTCTCTGGACTCACTGAACTGCATCCCCAGTGGTGCCAGAGCACTCTCTGGACTCACTGCAGTGCATCCCCAGTGGTGCCAGTGCACTCTCTGGACTCACTGCACTGCATTCCCAGTGGTGCCAGTGCACTCTCTGGACTCACTGCACTGCATCCCCAGTGGTGCCAGTGCACTCTCTGGACTCACTGCACTGCAACCCCGGTGGTGCCAGTGCACTCTCTGGACTCACTGCAGTGCACCCCCACAGGTGACAGTGCACTCTCTGGACTCACTGCACTGCATCCCCAGTGGTGCCAGTGCACTCTCTGGACTCACTGCACTGCATCCCCAGTGGTGCCAGTGTACTCTCTGCACTCACTGCAGTGCATCCCCAGTGGTGCCAGTGCACTATCTGGACTCACTGCAGTGCATCCCCAGTGGTGCCAGTGCACTCTCTGGACTCACTGCAGTGCATCCCCAGTGGTGCCAATGCACTCTCTGGACTCACTGCACTGCATCCCCAGTGGTGCCAGTGCACTCTCTGGACTCACTGCACTGCATCCCCAGTGGCGCCAGTGCACTCTCTGCACTCACTGCACTGCATCCCCAGTGGTGCCAGTGCACCATCTGGACTCACTGCACTGCATCCCCAGTGGTGCCAGAGCACTCTCTGCACTCACTGCACTGCATCCCCAGTTTTGCCAGTGCACTCTCTGGAGTCATTGCAGTGCATCCCCAGTGGTGCCAGTGCACTCTCTGGACTCACTGCAGTGCATCCCCAGTGGTGCCAGTGCACTCTCTAGACTCACTGCACTGCATCCCCAGTGGTGCCAGTGCACTCTCTGGACTCACCGGGGTGCATCCCCAGTGGTGCCAGTGCACTCTCTGGACTCACCGGGGTGCATCCCCAGTGGTGCCAGTGCTCTCTCTGGACTCACTGCACTGCATCCCCAGTGGTGCCAGTGCACTCTCTGGACTCACTGCAGTGCATCCCCACTGGTGCCAGTGCACTCTCTGGACTCACTGCACTGCATCCCCAGTGGTGCCAGTGCACTCTCTGGACTCACTGCACTGCATCCCCAGTGGTGCCAATGCACTCTCTGGACTCACTGCACTGCATCTACAGTGGTGCCAGTGCACTCTCTGGACTCACTGCACTGCATCCCCAGTGGAGACAGTGCACTCTCTGGAGTCACTGCAGTGCATCCCCAGTGGTGCCAGTGCACTATCTGGACTCACTGCACTGCATCCCCACTGGTGCCAGTGCACTCTCTGCACTCACTGCACTGCATCCCCAGTTTTGCCAGTGCACTCTCTGGAGTCACTGCAGTGCATCCCCAGTGGTGCCAGTGCACTCTCCGGACTCACTGCAGTGCATCCCCATTGCTGCCAGTGCACTCACTGGACTCACCGGGGTGCATCCCCAGTGGTGCCAGTGCACTCTCTGGACTCACCGGGGTGCATCCACAGTGGTGCCAGTGCACTCTCTGGACTCACTGCACTGCATCCCCACTGGTGCCAGTGCACTCTCTGCACTCACTGCACTGCATCCCCAGTTTTGCCAGTGCACTCTCTGGAGTCACTGCAGTGCATCCCCAGTGGTGCCAGTGCACTCTCTGGACTCACTGCACTGCATCCCCATTGCTGCCAGTGCACTCTCTGGACTCACCGGGGTGCATCCCCAGTGGTGCCAGTGCACTCTCTGGAGTCACTGCAGTGCATCCCCAGTGGTGCCAGTGCACTCTCTGCACTTACTGCAGTGCATCCCCAGTGTTGCCAGTGCACTCTCTGGACTCACTGCAGTGCATCCCCAGTGGTGCCAGTGCACTCTCTGGACTCATGCACTGCATCCCCAGTGGTGCCAGTGCACTCTCTGGACTCACTGCAGTGCATCGCCAGTGGTGCCAGTGCACTCTCTGGACTCACTGCACTGCATCCCCAGTCGTGCCTGTGCACTCTCTGGACTAACTGCAGTGCATCCCCAGTGGTGCCAGTACACTCTCTGGACTCACTGCAGTGCATCCCCAGTGGTGCCAGTGCACTCTCTGGACTCACAGCATTGCATTCCCAGTGGTGCCAGTGCACTCTCTGGACTCACTGCAGTGCACCCCCACTGGTGCCAGTGCACTCTCTGGACTCACTGCACTGCATCCCCAGTGGTACCAGTGCACTCTCTGGACTAACTGCAGTGCATCCCCAGTGGTGCCAGTACACTCTCTGGACTCACTGCAGTGCATCCCCAGTGGTGCCAGTGCACTCTCTGGACTCACTGCACTGCATCCCCAGTGGTGGCAGTGCACTCTCTGGACTCACTGCACTGCATCCCCAGTGGTGCTAGTGCACTCTCTGGACTCACTGCACTGCATCGCCAGTGGTGCCAGTGCACTCTCTGGACTCACTGCACTGCATCCCCAGTGGTGCCAGTGCACTCTCTGGACTCACTGCACTGCATCCCCAGTGGTGCCAGTGCACTCTCTGCACTCACTGCACTGCATCCCCAGTGGTGACAGTACACTCTCTGGACTCAATGCACTGCATCCCCAGCGGTGCCAGTGCACTCTCTGGAGTCACTGCAGTGCATCCCCAGTGGTGCCAGTGCACTCTCTGGACTCACTGCACTGCATCCTCAGGGGTGCCAGCACACTCTCTGGCGTCACTGCACTTCATCCCCAGTGGTGCCTGTGCAGTCTCTGGACTCACAGCAGTGCATCCCCAGTGGTGCCTGTGCACTCTCTGGACTCACTGCAGTGCATCCCAGGTGGTGCCAGTGCAGTCTCCGGACTCACTGCAGTGCATTCCTAGTGGTGCCAGTGCAGTATCTGCACTCACTGCAGTGCACCTCCAGTGGTGCCAGTGCACTCTCTGGACTCACTGCAGTGCATCCCTATTGGTGCCTGTGCACTCTCTGGACTCACTGCACTTCATCCCCAGTGGTGCCAGTGCACTCTCTGGACTCACTGCACTGCCTCCCCAGTGGTGACAGTGCACTCTCTGGAGTCACTGCAGTGCATCCCCAGTGGTGCCAGTGCACTCTCTGGACTCACTGCAGTGTATCCCCTGTGGTGCCAGTGCACTCTCTGGACTCACTGCACTGCATCCCCAGTGGTGCCACTGCACTCTCTGGACTCACTGCATTGCATCCCCAGTGTTGCCAGTACACTCTCTGGACTCACTGCACTGCATCCCCAGTGGTGCCAGTGCACTCTCTGGACTCACTGCACTGCATCCCCAGTGGTGCCAGTGCACTCTCTGGACTCACTGCACTCCATCCCCACTGGTGCCAGTCCACTCTCTGGAGTCACTGCACTGCATCCCCAGTGGTGCCAGTGCACTCTCTGGACTCACTGCACTGCCTCCCCAGTGGTGACAGTGCACTCTCTGGACTCACTGCAGTGCATCCCCAGTGGTGCCAGTGCAATCTCAGGACTCACTGCAGTGCAGCTCCAGTTGGTGCCAGTGCACTATCTGGACTCACTGCACTGCATCCCCAGTGGTGCCAGTGCACTCTCTGGACTCACTGCAGTGCATCCCCAGTGGTGCCAGTGCACTCTCTGGAGTCACTGCAGTGTATCCCCAGTGGTGCCAGTGCACTCTCTGGACTCACTGAACTGCATCCCCAGTGGTGCCAGAGCACTCTCTGGACTCACTGCAGTGCATCCCCAGTGGTGCCAGTGCACTCTCTGGACTCACTGCACTGCATTCCCAGTGGTGCCAGTGCACTCTCTGGACTCACTGCACTGCATCCCCAGTGGTGCCAGTGCACTCTCTGGACTCACTGCACTGCAACCCCGGTGGTGCCAGTGCACTCTCTGGACTCACTGCAGTGCACCCCCACAGGTGACAGTGCACTCTCTGGACTCACTGCACTGCATCCCCAGTGGTGCCAGTGCACTCTCTGGACTCACTGCACTGCATCCCCAGTGGTGCCAGTGTACTCTCTGCACTCACTGCAGTGCATCCCCAGTGGTGCCAGTGCACTATCTGGACTCACTGCAGTGCATCCCCAGTGGTGCCAGTGCACTCTCTGGACTCACTGCAGTGCATCCCCAGTGGTGCCAATGCACTCTCTGGACTCACTGCACTGCATCCCCAGTGGTGCCAGTGCACTCTCTGGACTCACTGCACTGCATCCCCAGTGGCGCCAGTGCACTCTCTGCACTCACTGCACTGCATCCCCAGTGGTGCCAGTGCACCATCTGGACTCACTGCACTGCATCCCCAGTGGTGCCAGAGCACTCTCTGCACTCACTGCACTGCATCCCCAGTTTTGCCAGTGCACTCTCTGGAGTCATTGCAGTGCATCCCCAGTGGTGCCAGTGCACTCTCTGGACTCACTGCAGTGCATCCCCAGTGGTGCCAGTGCACTCTCTAGACTCACTGCACTGCATCCCCAGTGGTGCCAGTGCACTCTCTGGACTCACCGGGGTGCATCCCCAGTGGTGCCAGTGCACTCTCTGGACTCACCGGGGTGCATCCCCAGTGGTGCCAGTGCTCTCTCTGGACTCACTGCACTGCATCCCCAGTGGTGCCAGTGCACTCTCTGGACTCACTGCAGTGCATCCCCACTGGTGCCAGTGCACTCTCTGGACTCACTGCACTGCATCCCCAGTGGTGCCAGTGCACTCTCTGGACTCACTGCACTGCATCCCCAGTGGTGCCAATGCACTCTCTGGACTCACTGCACTGCATCTACAGTGGTGCCAGTGCACTCTCTGGACTCACTGCACTGCATCCCCAGTGGAGACAGTGCACTCTCTGGAGTCACTGCAGTGCATCCCCAGTGGTGCCAGTGCACTATCTGGACTCACTGCACTGCATCCCCACTGGTGCCAGTGCACTCTCTGCACTCACTGCACTGCATCCCCAGTTTTGCCAGTGCACTCTCTGGAGTCACTGCAGTGCATCCCCAGTGGTGCCAGTGCACTCTCCGGACTCACTGCAGTGCATCCCCATTGCTGCCAGTGCACTCACTGGACTCACCGGGGTGCATCCCCAGTGGTGCCAGTGCACTCTCTGGACTCACCGGGGTGCATCCACAGTGGTGCCAGTGCACTCTCTGGACTCACTGCACTGCATCCCCACTGGTGCCAGTGCACTCTCTGCACTCACTGCACTGCATCCCCAGTTTTGCCAGTGCACTCTCTGGAGTCACTGCAGTGCATCCCCAGTGGTGCCAGTGCACTCTCTGGACTCACTGCACTGCATCCCCATTGCTGCCAGTGCACTCTCTGGACTCACCGGGGTGCATCCCCAGTGGTGCCAGTGCACTCTCTGGAGTCACTGCAGTGCATCCCCAGTGGTGCCAGTGCACTCTCTGCACTTACTGCAGTGCATCCCCAGTGTTGCCAGTGCACTCTCTGGACTCACTGCAGTGCATCCCCAGTGGTGCCAGTGCACTCTCTGGACTCATGCACTGCATCCCCAGTGGTGCCAGTGCACTCTCTGGACTCACTGCAGTGCATCGCCAGTGGTGCCAGTGCACTCTCTGGACTCACTGCACTGCATCCCCAGTCGTGCCTGTGCACTCTCTGGACTAACTGCAGTGCATCCCCAGTGGTGCCAGTACACTCTCTGGACTCACTGCAGTGCATCCCCAGTGGTGCCAGTGCACTCTCTGGACTCACAGCATTGCATTCCCAGTGGTGCCAGTGCACTCTCTGGACTCACTGCAGTGCACCCCCACTGGTGCCAGTGCACTCTCTGGACTCACTGCACTGCATCCCCAGTGGTACCAGTGCACTCTCTGGACTAACTGCAGTGCATCCCCAGTGGTGCCAGTACACTCTCTGGACTCACTGCAGTGCATCCCCAGTGGTGCCAGTGCACTCTCTGGACTCACTGCACTGCATCCCCAGTGGTGGCAGTGCACTCTCTGGACTCACTGCACTGCATCCCCAGTGGTGCTAGTGCACTCTCTGGACTCACTGCACTGCATCGCCAGTGGTGCCAGTGCACTCTCTGGACTCACTGCACTGCATCCCCAGTGGTGCCAGTGCACTCTCTGGACTCACTGCACTGCATCCCCAGTGGTGCCAGTGCACTCTCTGCACTCACTGCACTGCATCCCCAGTGGTGACAGTGCACTCTCTGGACTCAATGCACTGCATCCCCAGCGGTGCCAGTGCACTCTCTGGACTCACTGCAGTGCATCCCCAGTGGTGCCAGTGCACTCTCTGGACTCACTGCACTGCATCCTCAGGGGTGCCAGCACACTCTCTGGCGTCACTGCACTTCATCCCCAGTGGTGCCTGTGCAGTCTCTGGACTCACAGCAGTGCATCCCCAGTGGTGCCAGTGCACTCTCTGGACTCACTGCACTGCATCCCAGGTGGTTCCAGTGCACTCTCTGGACTCACTGCACTGCATCCCCAGTGGTGCCAGTGCACTCTCTGGACTCACTGTAGTGCATCCCCTTAGGACCAGTGCACTCTCTGGACTCCCTGCACTGCATCCCCAGTGGTGCCAGTGCAATCTCTGGACTCACGGCACTGTATCCCCAGTGGTGCCAGTACACTCTCTGGACTCACTGCAGTGCATCCCCTTAGGACCATTGCACTCTCTGGACTCACTGCACTGCATCCCCAGTGGTGCCAGTGCACTCTCTGGACTCACTGCACTGCATCCCCAGTGGTGCCAGTGCACTCTCTGCACTCACTGCACTGCATCCGCAGTGGTGCCAGTGCACTATCTGGACTCATTGCAGTGCATCCCCAGTGGTGCCAGTGCACTCTCTGAGTCACTGCACTGCAACCCCAGTGGTGCCAGTGCACTCTCTGGACTCACTGCAGTGCATCCCCAGTGGTGCCAGTGCACTCTCTGGACTCACTGCACTGCAACCCCAGAGGTGCCAGTGCACTCTCTGGACTCACTGCAGTGCACCCCAACTGGTGCCAGTGCACTCTCTGGACTCACTGCACTGCATCCCCAGTGGTGCCAGTGCACTCTCTGGACTCACTGCACTGCATCCCCAAGGTGCCAGTGCACTCTCTGGACTCAACTGCACTGCATCCCCAGTGGTGCTCGTGCACTCTCTGGACTCACTGCAGTGCATCCCCAGTGGTGCCAGTGCACTCTCTGGACTCGCTGCACTGCATCCCCAGTGGTGCCAGTGCACCCTTTGGACTCACTGCAGTGCATCCCCAGTGGTGCCAGTGCACTCTCTGCACTCACTGCACTGCATCCCCAGTGGTGCCAGTGCACTCTCTGGAGTCACTGCACTGCATCCCCAGTGGCGCCAGTGCACTCTCTGGACTCACCGCACAGCATCCCCAGTGGTGCCAGTGCACTCTCTGGACTCACTGCACTGCATTCCCAGTGGTGCCAGTGCACTCTCTGCACTCACAGGCAGTGCATTCCCAGTGGTGCCAGTGCACTCTCTGGACTCACTGCACTGCATCCGTAGTGGTGCCAGTGCACTCTCTGGAGTCACTGCACTGCATCCCCAGTGGTGCCAGTACACTCTCTGGACTCACTGCACTGCATCCCCAGTGGTGCCTGTGCAGTCTCTGGACTCACTGCACTGCATCCCCAGTGATGCCAGTGCACTCTCTGGACTCACTGCACTGCATCCCCACTGGTGCCAGTGCACTCTCTGGACTCACTGCAGTGCATCCCCAGTGGTGCCAGTGCACTCTCTGGACTCATTGCAGTGCATCTCGAGTGGTGCCAGTGCAATCTCTGGACTCACGGCACTGCATCCCCAGTGGTGCCAGTGCACTCTCTGGAATCACTGCACTGCATCCCCTTAGGACCAGTGCACTCTCTGGACTCACTGCACTGCATCCCCAGTGGTGCCAGTGCACTCTCTGGACTCACTGCACTGCATCCCCAGTGTGCCTGTGCAGTCTCTGGACTCACTGCACTCCATCCCCAGTGGTGCCAGTGCACTCTCTGGACTCACTGCACTGCATCCCCACTGGTGCCAGTGCACTCTCTGGACTCACTGCAGTGCATCCCCAGTGGTGCCAGTGCACTCTCTGGACTCATTGCAGTGCATCTCCAGTGGTGCCAGTGCAATCTCTGGACTCACTGCACTGCATCCCCAGTGGTGCCATTGCACTCCCTGGACTCACTGCACTGCATCCCCAGTGGTGCCAGTGCACTCTCTGGACTCACTGCACTCCATCCCCACTGGTGCCAGTGCACTCTCTGGACTCACAGCAGTGCATCCCCAGTGGTGCCAGTGCACTCTCTGGACTCACTGCACTGCATCCCCAGTGGTGCCAGTACACTCTCTGGACTCTCTGCAGTGCAGCCCCTGAGGTGTCAGTGCACTCTCTGGAGTCACTGCACTGCATCCCCAGTGGTGCCAGTGCACTCTCAGGACTCACTGCAGTGCAGCTCCAGTTGGTGCCATTGCACTCTCTGGACTCACGGCACTGCACCCCCAGTGGCGCCAGTGCACTCTCTGGACTCACTGCAGTGCATCCCCAGTGTTGCCAGTGTACTCTCTGGACTCACTGAACTGCATCCCCAGTGGTGCCAGTGACCTCTCTGGACTCACTGCACTGCATCCCCAGTGGTGCCTGTGCACTCTCTGGACTCACTGCAGTGCATCCCAGGTGGTGCCAGTGCAGTCTCTGGACTCACTGCAGTGCATTCCTAGTGGTGCCAGTGCAGTATCTGCACTCACTGCAGTGCACCTCCAGTGGTGCCAGTGCACTCTCTGGAAGCACGGCAGTGCATCCCCAGTGGTGCCAGTGCACTCTCTGGACTCACTGCGCTGCATCCCCTTAGGTGCCAGTGCACTCTCTGGACTCACTGCACTGTATCCCCAGTGGTGCAAGTGCACTCTCTGGACTCACTGCACTGCATCCCCAGTGGTGACAGTGCACTCTCTGGATTCACTGCACTGCATCCCCAGTGGTGCCAGTGCACTCTGTGGACTCACTGCACTGCATCCCCAGTGGTGCCAGTGCACTCTCTGGAGTCACAGGACTGCATCCCCAGTGGTGCCTCTGCACTCTATGGACTCACTGCAGTGCATCCCCAGTGCTGACAGTGCACTCTCTGGACTCACTGCACTGCATCCCCAGTGATGCCAGTGCACTCTCTGGACTCACTGCACTGCATCCCCAGTGGTGCCAGTGCACTCTCTGGACTCACTGCACTGCATCCCCAGTGGTGCCAGTGCACTCTCTGGACTCACTGCACTGCATCCCCAGTGGTGCCTGTGCAGTCTCTGTACTCACTGCACTGCATCCCCAGTGATGCCAGTGCACTCTCTGGTCTCACTGCACTGCATCCCCAGTGGTGCCAGTGCACTCTCTGGACTCACTGCAGTGCATCCCCAGTGGTGCCAGTGCACTCTCTGGACTCACCGGGGTGCATCCCCAATAGTGCCAGTGCCCTCTCTGGACTCACTGCAGTGCATCCCCAGTGGTGCCAGTGCTCTCTCTGGACTCACTGCACTGCATCCCCAGTGGTGCCAGTGCACTCTCTGGACTCACTGCGCTGCATCCCCAGTGGTGCCAGTGCACTCTCTGGACTCACTGCACTGTATCCCCAGTGGTGCAACTGCACTCTCTGGACTCACTGCACTGCATCCCCAGTGGTGCCAGTGCACTCTCTGGACTCACTGCACTGCATCCGCAGAGGTGCCAGTGCACTCTCTGGACTCACTGCACTGCATCCCCAGTGGTGCCAGTGCACTCTCTGGAGTCACTGCACTGCATCCCCAGTGGTGCCAATGCGCTCTCAGGACACACTGCAGTGCATCCCAGGTGGTGCCAGTGCACTCTCTGGACTCACTGCACTGCATCTCCAGCGGTGCCAGTGCACTCTCTGGACTCACTGCACTGCATCCCCAGTGGTGCCAGTGCACTCTCTGGACTCACTGCACTGCACCCCCAGTGGTGCCAGTGCACTCTCTGGACTCACTGCACTGCATCCCCAAAGGTGCCAGGGCACTCTCTGGACACACTGCACTGCATCCCCAGTGGTGCCAGTGCACTCTCTGCACTTACTGCAGTGCATCACCAGTGCTGCCAGTGCACTCTCTGGACTCACTGCACTGCATCCCCAGTGGTGCCAGTGCACTCTCTGGACTCACGGCAGTGCATCCCCAGTGGTGCCAGTGCACTCTCTGGAGGCACGGCAGTGCATCCCCAGTGGTGCCAGTGCACTCTCTGGACTCACTGCGCTGCATCCCCAGTGGTGCCAGTGCACTCTCTGGACTCACTGCACTGTATCCCCAGTGGTGCAAGTGCACTCTCTGGACTCACTGCACTGCATCCCCAGTGGTTCCAGTGCACTCTCTGGATTCACTGCACTGCATCCCCAGTGGTTCCAGTGCACTCTCTGGACTAACTGCACTGCATCCCCAGTGGTGCCAGTGCACTCTCTGGACTCACTGCAGTGCATCCCCAGTGGTGCCAGTGCACTCCTGGACTCACTGCAGTGCATCCCCAGTGGTGCCAGTGCACTCTCTGGAATCACTGCACTGCATCCCCTGTGGTGCCAGTGCACTCTCTGGACTCACTGCACTGCATCCCCAGTGGTGACAGTGCACTCTCTAGACTTGCCGGGGTGCATCCCCAGTGGTGCCAGTGCACTCTCTGGACTCACTGCACTGCATCCCCAGTGGTGCCAGTGCACTCTCTGGAGTCACTGCCCTGCATCCCCACTGGTGCCAGTGCACTCTCTGGACTCACTGCAGTGCATCCCCAGTGGTGCCAGTGCACTCTCTGGACTCACTGCACTGCATCCCCAGTGGTGCCAGTGCACTCTTTGGACTCACTGCACTGCATCCGCAGTGGTGCCACTGCACTCTCTGGACTCACTGCAGTGCATCCCCAGTGGTGCCGGGGCACTCTCTGGACTCACTGCACTGCATCCCCAGTGGTGCCAGTGCCCTCTGTGGACTCACTGCACTGCATCCCCAGTGGGGCCAGTGCACTCTCTGGACTCACTGCAGTGCATCCCAAGTGGTGACAGTGCACTCTCTGGACTTGCCGGGGTGCATCCCCAGTGGTGCCAGTGCACTCTCTGGACTCACCGGGGTGCATCCCCAGTGGTGCCAGTGCACTCTCTGGACTCACTGCACTGCATCCCCCGTGGTGCCAGTGACCTCTCTGGACTCACTGCACTGCATCCCCAGTGGTGCCAGTGCACTCTCTGGCCTCACCGCACTGCATCCCCAGTGGTGCCAGTGCAATCTGTGGACTCACTGCACTGCATCCCCAGTGGTGCCAGTGCACTCTCTGGACTCACTGCACTGCATCCCCAGAGGTGCCAGTGCACTCTCTGGACTCACTGCACTGCATCCCCAGTGGTGCCAGTACACTCTCTGGACTCACTGCACTGCATCCCCAGTGGTGCCAGTGCACTCTCTGAGCTCACTGCAGTGCATCCCCAGTGGTGCCAGTGCACTCTCTGGACTCACTGCACTGCATCCCCAGTGGTGCCAGTGCACTCTTTGGACTCACTGCACTGCATTCCCAGTGGTGCCACTGCACTCTCTGGACTCACGGCACTGCATCCCCGGTGGTGCCAGTGCACTCTCTGGACTCACTGCGCTGCATCCCCAGTGGTGCCAGTGCACTCTCTGGACTCACGGCACTGCATCCCCAGTGGTGCCAGTGCACTCTCTGGACTCACTGCACTGCATCCCCAGTGGTGCCAGTGCACTCTCTGGACTCACTGCACTGCATCCCCAGGGGAGCCAGTACACTCTCTGGACTCTCTGCAGTGCAGCCCCTGAGGTGTCAGTGCACTCTCTGGAGTCACTGCACTGCATCCCCAGTGGTGCCAGTGCACTCTCAGGACTCACTGCAGTGCAGCTCCAGTTGGTGCCATTGCACTCTCTGGACTCACGGCACTGCACCCCCAGTGGTGCCAGTGCACTCTCTGGACTCACTGAACTGCATCCCCAGTTGTGCCAGTGTACTCTCTGGACTCACTGCACTGCATCCCCAGTGGTGCCAGTGACCTCTCTGGACTCACTGCAGTGCATCCCAGGTGGTGCCAGTGCAGTCTCTGGACTCACTGCAGTGCATTCCTAGTGGTGCCAGTGCAGTATCTGCACTCACTGCAGTGCACCTCCAGTGGTGCCAGTGCACTCTCTGGACTGACGGCACTGCATCCCCATTGGTGCCTGTGCACTCTCTGGACTCACTGCACTTCATCCCCAGTGGTGCCAGTGCACTCTCTGGACTCACTGCACTGCCTCCCCAGTGGTGACAGTGCACTCTCTGGAGTCACTGCAGTGCATCCCCAGTGGTGCCAGTGCATTCTCTGGACTCACTGCAGTGTATCCCCTGTGGTGCCAGTGCACTCTCTAGACTCACTGCACTGCATCCCCAGTGGTGCCACTGCACTCTCTGGACTCACTGCACTGCATCCCCACTGGTGCCAGTGCACTCTCTGGACTCACTGCAGTGCATCCCCAGTCGTGCCAGTGCACTCTCTGGACTCATTGCAGTGCATCTCCAGTGGTGCCAGTGCAATCTCTGGACTCACTGCACTGCATCCCCAGTGGTGCCATTGCACTCTCTGGACTCACTGCACTGCATCCCCAGTGGTGCCAGTGCACTCTCTGGACTCACTGCACTCCATCCCCACTGGTGACAGTGCACTCTCTGGACTCACTGCACTGCATCCCCAGTGGTGCCAGTGCACTCTCTGGACTCACTGCACTGCATCCCCAGTGGTGCCAGTACACTCTCTGGACGCTCTGCAGTGCAGCCCCTGAGGTGTCAGTGCACTCTCTGGAGTCACTGCACTGCATCCCCAGTGGTGCCAGTGCACTCTCTGGACTCACTGCAGTGTATCCCCTGTGGTGCCAGTGCACTCTCTGGACTCACTGCACTGCATCCCCAGTGGTGTACTGCACTCTCTGGACTCTCTTCATTGTATCCCCAGTGTTGCCAGTACACTCTCTGGACTCACTGCACTGCATCCCCAAAGGTGCCAGGGCACTCTCTGGACACACTGCACTGCATCCCCAGTGGTGCCAGTGCACTCTCTGCACTTACTGCAGTGCATCACCAGTGCTGCCAGTGCACTCTCTGGACTCACTGCACTGCATCCCCAGTGGTGCCAGTGCACTCTCTGGACTCACGGCAGTGCATCCCCAGTGGTGCCAGTGCACTCTCTGGAGGCACGGCAGTGCATCCCCAGTGGTGCCAGTGCACTCTCTGGACTCACTGCGCTGCATCCCCAGTGGTGCCAGTGCACTCTCTGGACTCACTGCACTGTATCCCCAGTGGTGCAAGTGCACTCTCTGGACTCACTGCACTGCATCCCCAGTGGTTCCAGTGCACTCTCTGGATTCACTGCACTGCATCCCCAGTGGTTCCAGTGCACTCTCTGGACTAACTGCACTGCATCCCCAGTGGTGCCAGTGCACTCTCTGGACTCACTGCAGTGCATCCCCAGTGGTGCCAGTGCACTCCTGGACTCACTGCAGTGCATCCCCAGTGGTGCCAGTGCACTCTCTGGAATCACTGCACTGCATCCCCTGTGGTGCCAGTGCACTCTCTGGACTCACTGCACTGCATCCCCAGTGGTGACAGTGCACTCTCTAGACTTGCCGGGGTGCATCCCCAGTGGTGCCAGTGCACTCTCTGGACTCACTGCACTGCATCCCCAGTGGTGCCAGTGCACTCTCTGGAGTCACTGCCCTGCATCCCCACTGGTGCCGGTGCACTCTCTGGACTCACTGCAGTGCATCCCCAGTGGTGCCAGTGCACTCTCTGGACTCACTGCACTGCATCCCCAGTGGTGCCAGTGCACTCTTTGGACTCACTGCACTGCATCCGCAGTGGTGCCACTGCACTCTCTGGACTCACTGCAGTGCATCCCCAGTGGTGCCGGGGCACTCTCTGGACTCACTGCACTGCATCCCCAGTGGTGCCAGTGCCCTCTGTGGACTCACTGCACTGCATCCCCAGTGGGGCCAGTGCACTCTCTGGACTCACTGCAGTGCATCCCAAGTGGTGACAGTGCACTCTCTGGACTTGCCGGGGTGCATCCCCAGTGGTGCCAGTGCACTCTCTGGACTCACCGGGGTGCATCCCCAGTGGTGCCAGTGCACTCTCTGGACTCACTGCACTGCATCCCCCGTGGTGCCAGTGACCTCTCTGGACTCACTGCACTGCATCCCCAGTGGTGCCAGTGCACTCTCTGGCCTCACCGCACTGCATCCCCAGTGGTGCCAGTGCAATCTGTGGACTCACTGCACTGCATCCCCAGTGGTGCCAGTGCACTCTCTGGACTCACTGCACTGCATCCCCAGAGGTGCCAGTGCACTCTCTGGACTCACTGCACTGCATCCCCAGTGGTGCCAGTACACTCTCTGGACTCACTGCACTGCATCCCCAGTGGTGCCAGTGCACTCTCTGAGCTCACTGCAGTGCATCCCCAGTGGTGCCAGTGCACTCTCTGGACTCACTGCACTGCATCCCCAGTGGTGCCAGTGCACTCTTTGGACTCACTGCACTGCATTCCCAGTGGTGCCACTGCACTCTCTGGACTCACGGCACTGCATCCCCGGTGGTGCCAGTGCACTCTCTGGACTCACTGCGCTGCATCCCCAGTGGTGCCAGTGCACTCTCTGGACTCACGGCACTGCATCCCCAGTGGTGCCAGTGCACTCTCTGGACTCACTGCACTGCATCCCCAGTGGTGCCAGTGCACTCTCTGGACTCACTGCACTGCATCCCCAGGGGAGCCAGTACACTCTCTGGACTCTCTGCAGTGCAGCCCCTGAGGTGTCAGTGCACTCTCTGGAGTCACTGCACTGCATCCCCAGTGGTGCCAGTGCACTCTCAGGACTCACTGCAGTGCAGCTCCAGTTGGTGCCATTGCACTCTCTGGACTCACGGCACTGCACCCCCAGTGGTGCCAGTGCACTCTCTGGACTCACTGAACTGCATCCCCAGTTGTGCCAGTGTACTCTCTGGACTCACTGCACTGCATCCCCAGTGGTGCCAGTGACCTCTCTGGACTCACTGCAGTGCATCCCAGGTGGTGCCAGTGCAGTCTCTGGACTCACTGCAGTGCATTCCTAGTGGTGCCAGTGCAGTATCTGCACTCACTGCAGTGCACCTCCAGTGGTGCCAGTGCACTCTCTGGACTGACGGCACTGCATCCCCATTGGTGCCTGTGCACTCTCTGGACTCACTGCACTTCATCCCCAGTGGTGCCAGTGCACTCTCTGGACTCACTGCACTGCCTCCCCAGTGGTGACAGTGCACTCTCTGGAGTCACTGCAGTGCATCCCCAGTGGTGCCAGTGCATTCTCTGGACTCACTGCAGTGTATCCCCTGTGGTGCCAGTGCACTCTCTAGACTCACTGCACTGCATCCCCAGTGGTGCCACTGCACTCTCTGGACTCACTGCACTGCATCCCCACTGGTGCCAGTGCACTCTCTGGACTCACTGCAGTGCATCCCCAGTCGTGCCAGTGCACTCTCTGGACTCATTGCAGTGCATCTCCAGTGGTGCCAGTGCAATCTCTGGACTCACTGCACTGCATCCCCAGTGGTGCCATTGCACTCTCTGGACTCACTGCACTGCATCCCCAGTGGTGCCAGTGCACTCTCTGGACTCACTGCACTCCATCCCCACTGGTGACAGTGCACTCTCTGGACTCACTGCACTGCATCCCCAGTGGTGCCAGTGCACTCTCTGGACTCACTGCACTGCATCCCCAGTGGTGCCAGTACACTCTCTGGACGCTCTGCAGTGCAGCCCCTGAGGTGTCAGTGCACTCTCTGGAGTCACTGCACTGCATCCCCAGTGGTGCCAGTGCACTCTCTGGACTCACTGCAGTGTATCCCCTGTGGTGCCAGTGCACTCTCTGGACTCACTGCACTGCATCCCCAGTGGTGTACTGCACTCTCTGGACTCTCTTCATTGTATCCCCAGTGTTGCCAGTACACTCTCTGGACTCACTGCAGTGTATCCCCAGTGGTGCCACTGCACTCTCTGGACTCACTGCACTGCATCCCCAGTGGTGCCAGTGCACTCTCTGGACTCACTGCACTCCATCCCCACTGGTGCCAGTCCACTCTCTGGACTCACTGCACTGCATCCCCAGTGGTGACAGTGCACTCTCTGGACTCACTGCACTGCATCCCCAGTGGTGCCAGTGCACTCTTTGGACTCACTGCACACTATGAACAGTGGTGCCAGTGCACTCTCTGGACTCACTGCAGTGCAGCCCCAGTGGTGCCAGTGCAATCTCAGGACTCACTGCAGTGCAGCTCCAGTTGGTGCCAGTGCACTCTCTGGACTCACTGCAGTGCATCCCCAGTGGTGCCAGTGCACTCTCTGGACTCACGGCACTGCATCCCCAGTGGTGCCAGTGCACTCTCTGGAGTCACAGGACTGCATCCCCAGTGGTGCCTCTGCACTCTCTGGACTCACTGCAGTGCATCCCCAGTGCTGACAGTGCACTCTCTGGACTCACTGCACTGCATCCCCAGTGATGCCAGTGCACTCTCTGGACTCACTGCACTGCATCCCCAGTGGTGCCAGTGCACTCTCTGGAGTCACTGCACTGCATCCCCAGTGGTGCCAGTGCACTCTCTGGACTCACTGCACTGCATCCCCAGTGGTGCCTGTGCAGTCTCTGTACTCATTGCACTGCATCCCCAGTGATGCCAGTGCACTCTCTGGTCTCACTGCACTGCATCCCCACTGGTGCCAGTGCACTCTCTGGACTCACTGCAGTGCATCCCCAGTGGTGCCAGTGCACTCTCTGGACTCATTGCAGTGCATCTCGAGTGGTGCCAGTGCAATCTCTGGACTCTCGGCACTGCATCCCCAGTGGTGCCAGTGCACTCTCTGGAATCACTGCACTGCATCCCCTTAGGACCAGTGCACTCTCTGGACTCACTGCACTGCATCCCCAGTGGTGCCAGTGCACTCTCTGGACTCACTGCACTGCATCCCCAGTGGTGCCTGTGCAGTCTCTGGACTCACTGCACTCCATCCCCACTGGTGCCAGTGCACTCTCTGGACTCACTGCACTGCATCCCCACTGGTGCCAGTGCACTCCCTGGACTCACTGCAGTGCATCCCCAGTGGTGCCAGTGCACTCTCTGGACTCATTGCAGTGCATCTCCAGTGGTGCCAGTGCAATCTCTGGACTCACTGCACTGCATCCCCAGTGGTGCCAGTGCACTCTCTGGACTCACTGCACTGCATCCCCAGTGGTGCCAGTGCACTCTCTGGACTCACTGCACTCCATCCCCACTGGTGCCAGTGCACTCTCTGGACTCACTGCACTGCATCCCCAGTGGTGCCAGTGCACTCTCTGGACTCACTGCAGTGCATCCCCAGTGGTGCCAGTGCACTCTCTGGACTCACTGCAGTGCATCCCCAGTGGTGCCTGTGCAGTCTCTGGACTCACTGCACTCCATCCCCACTGGTGCCAGTGCACTCTCTGGACTCACTTCACTGCAACCCCTTAGGACCAGTGCACTCTCTGGACTCACTGCAGTGCATCCCCAGTGGTGCCTGTGCAGTCTCTGGACTCACTGCACTCCATCCCCACTGGTGCCAGTGCACTCTCTGGACTCACTGCACTGCATCCCCTTAGGACCAGTGCACTCTCTGGACTCACTGCACTGCATCCCCAGTGGTGCCAGTGCACTCTCTGGACTCACTGCACTGCATCCCCAGTGGTGTCTGTGCAGTCTCTGGACTCACTGCACTCCATCCCCACTGGTGCCAGTGCACTCTCTGGACTCGCTGCACTGCATCCCCACTGGTGCCAGTGCACTCTCTGGACTCACTGCAGTGCATCCCCAGTGGTGCCAGTGCACTCTCTGGACTCATTGCAGTGCATCCCCACTGGTGCCAGTGCACTCTCTGGACTCACTGCACTGCATCCCCAGTGGTGCCAGTGCAATCTCTGGACTCACTGCACTGCATCCCCAGTGGTGCCTGTGCAGTCTCTGGACTCACTGCACTGCATACCCAGTGATGCCAGTGCACTCTCTGGACTCACTGCTCTGCATCCCCACTGGTGCCAGTGCACTCTCTGGACTCACTGCAGTGCATCCCCAGTGGTGCCAGTGCACTCTCTGGACTCATTGCAGTGCATCTCCAGTGGTGCCAGTGCAATCTCTGGACTCACTGCAGTGCATCCCCAGTGGTGCCAGTACACTCTCTCGAGTCACTGCAGTGCATCCCCTTAGGACCAGTGCACTCTCTGGACTCACTGCACTGCATCCCCAGTGGTGCCAGTGCACTCTCTGGACTCACTGCACTGCATCCCCAGTGGTGCCAGTGCAGTCTCTGGACTCATTGCAGTGCATCTCGAGTGGTGCCAGTGCAATCTCTGGACTCACGGCACTGCATCCCCAGTGGTGCCAGTGCACTCTCTGGACTCACTGCACTGCATCCCCTTAGGACCAGTGCACTCTCTGGACTCACTGCACTGCATTCCCAGTGGTGCCAGTGCACTCTCTGGACTCACTGCACTGCATCCCCAGTGGTGCCTGTGCAGTCTCTGGACTCACTGCACTCCATCCCCACTGGTGCCAGTGCACTCTCTGGACTCACTGCACTGCATCCCCACTGGTGCCAGTGCACTCCCTGGACTCACTGCAGTGCATCCCCAGTGGTGCCAGTGCACTCTCTGGACTCATTGCAGTGCATCTCCAGTGGTGCCAGTGCAATCTCTGGACTCACTGCACTGCATCCCCAGTGGTGCCAGTGCACTCTCTGGACTCACTGCACTGCATCCCCTTAGGACCAGTGCACTCTCTGGACTCACTGCACTGCATCCCCAGTGGTGCCAGTGCACTCTCTGGACTCACTGCACTGCATCCCCAGTGGTGCCTGTGCAGTCTCTGGACTCACTGCACTCCATCCCCACTGTTGCCAGTGCACTCTCTGGACTCACTGCACTGCATCCCCACTGGTGCCAGTGCACTCTCTGGACTCACTGCAGTGCATCCCCAGTGGTGCCAGTGCACTCTCTGGACTCATTGCAGTGCATCCCCAGTGGTGGCAGTGCACTCTCTGGACTCACTGCACTGCATCCCCAGTGGTGCCAGTGCAATCTCTGGACTCACTGCACTGCATCCCCAGTGGTGCCTGTGCAGTCTCTGGACTCACTGCACTGCATCCCCAGTGATGCCAGTGCACTCTCTGGACTCACTGCACTGCATCCCCACTGGTGCCAGTGCACTCTCTGGACTCACTGCAGTGCATCCCCAGTGGTGCCAGTGCACTCTCTGGACTCATTGCAGTGCATCTCCAGTGGTGCCAGTGCAATCTCTGGACTCACGGCACTGCATCCCCAGTGGTGCCAGTACACTCTCTGGAGTCACTGCAGTGCATCCCCTTAGGACCAGTGCACTCTCTGGACTCACTGCACTGCATCCCCAGTGGTGCCAGTGCACTCTGAGGACTCACTGCACTGCATCCCCAGTGGTGCCAGTGCACTCTCTGGACTCACTGCACTCCATCCCCACTGGTGCCAGTATACTCTCTGGACTCACTGTACTGCAACCCCAGTGGTGCCAGTGCAATCTCTGAACTCACTGCAGTGCACCCCCACTGGTGCCAGTGCATTCTCTGGACTCACTGCACTCCATCCCCAGTGGTGCCCGTGCACTCTCTGGACTCACCGCACTGCATCCACAAGGTGCCAGTGCACTCTCTGGACTCATTGCAGTGCATCCCCAGTGGTGCCAGTGCACTCTCTGGACTCACTGCACTGCATCCCCAGTGGTGCCAGTGCACTCTCTGGACTCACCGGGGTGCATCCCCAGTGGTGCCAGTGCACTCTCTGGACTCACTGCAGTGCATCCACAGTGTTGCCAGTGCACTCTCTGGACTCACTGCAGTGCATCCCCAGTGGTGCCAGTGCACTCTCTGGACTCATTGCAGTGCATCCCCACTGGTGCCAGTGCACTCTCTGGACTCACTGCACTGCATCCCCAGTGGTGCCAGTGCAATCTCTGGACTCACTGCACTGCATCCCCAGTGGTGCCTGTGCAGTCTCTGGACTCACTGCACTGCATACCCAGTGATGCCAGTGCACTCTCTGGACTCACTGCTCTGCATCCCCACTGGTGCCAGTGCACTCTCTGGACTCACTGCAGTGCATCCCCAGTGGTGCCAGTGCACTCTCTGGACTCATTGCAGTGCATCTCCAGTGGTGCCAGTGCAATCTCTGGACTCACTGCAGTGCATCCCCAGTGGTGCCAGTACACTCTCTCGAGTCACTGCAGTGCATCCCCTTAGGACCAGTGCACTCTCTGGACTCACTGCACTGCATCCCCAGTGGTGCCAGTGCACTCTCTGGACTCACTGCACTGCATCCCCAGTGGTGCCAGTGCAGTCTCTGGACTCATTGCAGTGCATCTCGAGTGGTGCCAGTGCAATCTCTGGACTCACGGCACTGCATCCCCAGTGGTGCCAGTGCACTCTCTGGACTCACTGCACTGCATCCCCTTAGGACCAGTGCACTCTCTGGACTCACTGCACTGCATTCCCAGTGGTGCCAGTGCACTCTCTGGACTCACTGCACTGCATCCCCAGTGGTGCCTGTGCAGTCTCTGGACTCACTGCACTCCATCCCCACTGGTGCCAGTGCACTCTCTGGACTCACTGCAATGCATCCCCACTGGTGCCAGTGCACTCCCTGGACTCACTGCAGTGCATCCCCAGTGGTGCCAGTGCACTCTCTGGACTCATTGCAGTGCATCTCCAGTGGTGCCAGTGCAATCTCTGGACTCACTGCACTGCATCCCCAGTGGTGCCAGTGCACTCTCTGGACTCACTGCACTGCATCCCCTTAGGACCAGTGCACTCTCTGGACTCACTGCACTGCATCCCCAGTGGTGCCAGTGCACTCTCTGGACTCACTGCACTGCATCCCCAGTGGTGCCTGTGCAGTCTCTGGACTCACTGCACTCCATCCCCACTGTTGCCAGTGCACTCTCTGGACTCACTGCACTGCATCCCCACTGGTGCCAGTGCACTCTCTGGACTCACTGCAGTGCATCCCCAGTGGTGCCAGTGCACTCTCTGGACTCATTGCAGTGCATCCCCAGTGGTGGCAGTGCACTCTCTGGACTCACTGCACTGCATCCCCAGTGGTGCCAGTGCAATCTCTGGACTCACTGCACTGCATCCCCAGTGGTGCCTGTGCAGTCTCTGGACTCACTGCACTGCATCCCCAGTGATGCCAGTGCACTCTCTGGACTCACTGCACTGCATCCCCACTGGTGCCAGTGCACTCTCTGGACTCACTGCAGTGCATCCCCAGTGGTGCCAGTGCACTCTCTGGACTCATTGCAGTGCATCTCCAGTGGTGCCAGTGCAATCTCTGGACTCACGGCACTGCATCCCCAGTGGTGCCAGTACACTCTCTGGAGTCACTGCAGTGCATCCCCTTAGGACCAGTGCACTCTCTGGACTCACTGCACTGCATCCCCAGTGGTGCCAGTGCACTCTGAGGACTCACTGCACTGCATCCCCAGTGGTGCCAGTGCACTCTCTGGACTCACTGCACTCCATCCCCACTGGTGCCAGTATACTCTCTGGACTCACTGTACTGCAACCCCAGTGGTGCCAGTGCAATCTCTGAACTCACTGCAGTGCACCCCCACTGGTGCCAGTGCATTCTCTGGACTCACTGCACTCCATCCCCAGTGGTGCCCGTGCACTCTCTGGACTCACCGCACTGCATCCACAAGGTGCCAGTGCACTCTCTGGACTCATTGCAGTGCATCCCCAGTGGTGCCAGTGCACTCTCTGGACTCACTGCACTGCATCCCCAGTGGTGCCAGTGCACTCTCTGGACTCACCGGGGTGCATCCCCAGTGGTGCCAGTGCACTCTCTGGACTCACTGCAGTGCATCCACAGTGTTGCCAGTGCACTCTCTGGACTCACTGCAGTGCATCCCCAGTGGTGCCAGTGCAATCTCAGGACTCTCTGCAGTGAACCCCCTGAGGTGCCAGTGCACTCTCTGGAGTCACTGCACTGCATCCCTAGTGGTGCCAGTGCACTCTCTGAAATCACTGCACTGCATCACCAGTGGTGCCAGTGCACTCTCTGGACTCACTGCACTGCATCCCCAGTGGTGCCTGTGCACTCTCTGGACTCACTGCACTGCATCCCCACTGGTGCCAGTGCACTCTCTGGACTCACTGCAGTGCATCCCCAGTGGTGCCAGTGCACTCTCTGGACTCATTGCAGTGCATCTCCAGTTGTTCCAGTGCACTCTCTGGACTCACGGCACTGCATCCCCAGTGGTGCCAGTGCACTCTCTGGAATCACTGTAATGCACACCAGTGGTGCCAGTACACTCTCTGGAGTCACTGCAGTGCATCCCCTTAGGACCAGTGCACTCTCTGGACTCACTGCACTGCATCCCCAGTGGTGCCAGGGCACTCTCCGGACTCACTGCACTGCATCCCCAGTGGTGCCAGTGCAGTCTCTGGACTCACTGCACTCCATCCCCACTGGTGCCAGTACACTCTCTGGACTCACTGCACTGCAACCCCAGTGGTGCCAGTGCACTCTCTGCACTCACTGCACTGCATCCCCAGTGGTGCCAGTGCACTCTCTGGACTCACTGCACTGCATCCCCAGTGGTGCCAGTGCACTCTCTGGACTCACGGCAGTGCATCCCCAGTGGTGCCTGTGCACTCTCTGGACTCACTGCAGTGCATCCCCAGTGGTGCCAGTGCACTATCTGGACTCATGGCAGTGCATCCCCAGTGGTGCCAGTGCACTCTCTGAGTCACTGCACTGCATTCCCAGTGGTGCCAGTGCACTCTCTGGACTCACTGCAGTGCATCCCCAGTGGTGCCAGTGCACTCTCTGGACTCACTGCACTGCAACCCCAGTGGTGCCAGTGCACTCTCTGAACTCACTGCAGTGCACCCCCACTGGTGCCAGTGCACTCTCTGGACTCACTGCACTGCATCCCCAGAGGTGCCAGTGCACTCTCTGGACTCACTGCAGTGCATCCCCAATGTGCCAGTGCACTCTCTGGACTCAACTGCACTGCATCCCCAGTGGTGCCCGTGCACTCTCTGGACTCACTGCAGTGCATCGCCAGTGGTGCCGGTGCACTCTCTCGACTCACTGCACTGCATCCCCAGTGGTGCCAGTGCACTCTCTGGACTCACTGCAGTGCATCCCCAGTGGTGCCAGTGCACTCTGTGGACTCACTGCACTGCCTCCCCAATGGTGACAGTGCGCTCTCTGGACTCACTGCACTGAACCCCCAGTGGTGCCAGTGCACTCTCTGGACTCACTGCAGTGTATCCCCTGTGGTGCCAGGGCACTCTGTGTACTCACTGCACTGCATCCCCACTGTTGCCAGTGCACTCTCTGGACTCACTGCAGTGAATCCCCGGTGGTGCCAGTGCACTCTCTCGACTCACTGCACTGCATCCCCACTGGTGCCAGTGCACTCTCTGGACTCACTGCACTGCATCCCCAGTCGTGCCTGTGCAGTCTCTGGACTCACTGCAGTGCACCCCCAGTGGTGCCACTGCACTCTCTGGACTCACTGCAGTGCATCCCCAGTGGTGCAAGTGCAGTCTCTGGACTCACTGCAGTGCATCTCCAGTGGTGCCAGTGCACTCTCTGGACTCACTGCACTGCATCCCCAGTGGTGCCAGTGTACTCTCTGTAGTCACTGCGCTGCATTCCCAGTGGTGACAATGCACTCTCTGGACTCACTGCACTGCATCCCCTGTGGTGCCAGTGCACTCTCTGCACTCAGTGCACTGCATCCCCAGTGGTGCCAGTGCACTCTCTGGACTCACCGGGGTGCATCCCCAGTGGTGCCAGTGCACTCTCTGGACTCACTGCACTGCATCCCCAGTGGTGCCAGTGCACTCTCTGGAGTCACTGCACTGCATTAACAGTGGTGCCAGTACACTCTCTGGACTCACTGCACTGCATCCCCAGTGGTGCCAGTTTAGTCTCTGGACTCACAGCAGTGCATCCCCAGTGGTGCCAGTGCACTCTCTGGACTCACTGCAGTGCAGCTCAGTGGTGCCAGAGCACTCTCTGGACTCACTGCACTGCATCCCCAGTGGTGCCAGTGCACTCTCTGGACTCACTGCACTGCATCCCCAGTGGTGCCAGTGCACTCTCTGGACTCACTGCACTGCATCCCCAGTGGTGCCAGTGCACTCTCTGGACTCACTGCAGTGCATTCCCATTGGTGCCAGTGCAGTCTATGGACTCACTGCACTGCATCTCCAGTGGTGCCAGTGCACTCTCTGGACTCACTGCAGTGCATCCCTACTGGTGCCTGTGCACTTTCTGGACTCACTGCACTGCATCCCCAGTGGTGCCAGTGCACTCTCTGTAGTCACTGCGCTCCATTCCCAGTGGTGCCAGTGCACTCTCTGGACTCACTGCACTGCCTCCCCAATGGTGACAGTGAACTCTCTGGAATCACTGCACTGCACACCCAGTGGTGCCAGTGCACTCTCTGGACTCACTGCAGTGTATCCCCTGTGGTGCCAGGGCACTCTGTGTACTCACTGCACTGCATCTCCAGTGGTGCCAGTGCACTCTCTGGACTCACTGCAGTGCATCCCCAGTGGTGCCAGTGCACTCTCTGTACTCACTGCACTGCATCCCCAGTGGTGCCAGTGCACTCTCTGGACTCACTGCAGTGCATCCCCAGTGGTGCCAGTGCACTCTCTGGACTCACTGCACTGCATCCCCAGTGGTGACAGTGCACTCTCTGCACTCATGCACTGCATCCCCAGTGGTGCCAGTGCACTCTCTGGACTCACTACACTGCATGAACAGTGGTGCCAGTGCACTCTCTGGACTCACTGCACTGCATCCCCAGTGGTGCCAGTGTAGTCTCTGGACTCACTGCACTGCATCCCCAGTGGTGGCAGTGCACTCTCTGGACTCACTGCACTGCATCCCCAGTGGTGCCAGTGCACTCTCTGGACTCACTGCACTGCATCCCCAGTGGTGCCAGTGCACTCTCTGGAGTCACTGCAGTGTATCCCCAGTGGTGCCAGTGCACTCTCTGGACTCACTGAACTGCATTCCCAGTGGTGCCAGAGCACTCTCTGGACTCACTGCGCTGCATACCCAGTGGTGCCAGTGCACTCTCTGGACTCACTGCACTGCATACCCAGTGGTGCCAGTGCACTCTCTGGACTCACTGCACTGAATCCCCAGTGGTGCCAGTGCACTCTCTGGACTCACTGCACTGCATCCCCAGTGGTGCCAGTGCACTCTCTGGAGTCACTACACTGCATCCCCACTGGTGCAAGTGCACTCTCTGGACTCACTGCACTGCATCCCCAGTGGTGCCAGTGCACTCTCTGGACTCACATCACTGAATGAACAGTGGTGCCAGTGCACTCTCTGGACTCACTGCACTGCATCCCCAGTGGTTCTAGTGCACTCTCTGGATCACTGCACTGCATCACCATTGGTGCCAGGGCACTCTCCGGACTCACTGCAGTGCATCCGCAGTGGTGCCAGTGCACTCTTTCGAGTCACTGCACTGCATCCCCAGTGGTGCCAGTGCACTCTCTGGACTCACTGCACTGCATTCCCAGTGGTGCCAGTGCACTCTCTGGACTCACTGCACTGCATCCCCAGTGGTGCCAGTGCACTCTCTGGGCTCACTGCACTGCATCCCCAGTGTTCCCAGAGAACTCTCTGGACTCACCGAGGTGCATCGCCAGTGGTGCCAGTGTACTCTCTGGACTCACTGCACTGCATGCCCAGTGGTGCCAGTGCACTCTCTGGAGTCACTACACTGCATCCCCACTGGTGCCAGTGCACTCTCTGGACTCACTGCACTGCATCCCCAGTGGTGCCAGTGTAGTCTCTGGACTCACATCACTGAATGAACAGTGGTGCCAGTGCACTCTCTGGACTCACTGCACTGCATCCCCAGTGGTTCCAGTGCACTCTCTGGATCACTGCACTGCATCACCATTGGTGCCAGGGCACTCTCTGGACTCACTGCAGTGCATCCGCAGTGGTGCCAGTGCACTCTTTCGAGTCACTGCTCTGCATCCACAGTGGTGCCAGTGCACTCTCTGGACTCACTGCAGTGCATCCCCAGTGGTGCCAGTGCAGTCTCTAGACTCACTGCAGTGCATCCCCAGTGGTGCCACGGCACTCTCTGGACTCACTGCACTGCATCCCCAGTGGTGCCAGTGCACTCTCTGGACTCACTGCACTGCATCCCCAGTGGTGCCAGTGCACTCTCTGGACTCCGTGCACTGCATCCCCAGTGGTGCCACTGCACTCTCTGGACTCACTGCAGTGCATCCCCAGTGGTGCCAGTGCACTCTCTGGACTCACTGCACTGCATCCCCAGTGGTGCCAGTGCACTCTCTGGACTCACTGCAGTGCATCCCGTGTTGTGCCAGTGCACTCTCTGGACTCACTGCACTGCATCCCCAGTGGTGCCAGTGCACTCTCTGGACTCACTGCACTGCATCCCCAGTGGTGCCAGTGCACTCTCTGGACTCACTGCAGTGCATCCCCAGTGGTGCCAGTGCACTCTCTGGACTCACTGCACTGCATCCCCAGTGGTGCCAGTGCACTCTCTGGACTCACTGCACTGCGTCCCCAGTGCTGACAGTGCACTCTCTGGACTCACTGCACTGCATCACCAGTGGTGGCAGTGCACTCTCTGGACTCACTGCAGTGCATCCCCAGAGGTGCCAGTGCACTCTCTGGAGTCACTGCACTGCATCCCCAGTGGTGCCAGTGCACTCTCTGGAGTCACTGCACTGCATCAACAGTGGTGCCAGTGCACTCTCTGGACTCACTGCACTGCATCCCCAGTGGTGCCAGTGCACTCTCTGGACTCACTGCACTAAAACTCCAGTGGTGCCAGTGCACTCTCTGGACTCACTGCAGTGCATCCCCAGTGGTGCCAGTGCACTCTCTGGACTCACTGCAGTGCATCCCCAGTGGTGCCAGTGCACTCTCTGGAATCACTGCAGTGCATCCCCTGTGGTGTCAGTGCACTCTCTGGAGTCACTGCACTGCATCCCCAGTGGTGCCAGTGCATTCCCTAGACTCACTGCAGTGCATCCCCAGTGGTGCCAGTGCACTCTCTGGACTCACTGCACTGCATCCCCAGTGGTGCCACTGCACTCTCTGGACTCACTGCACTGCATCCCAGTGGTGCCAGTGCACTCTTTGGACTCACTGCAGTGCATCCCCAGTGGTGCCAGTGCACTCTCTGGACTCACTGCACTGCATCCCCAGTGGTGCCAGAGCACTCTCTGGACTCACTGCACTGCATCCCCAGTGGTGCCAGTGCACTCTCTGGGCTCACTGCAGTGCATTCCCAGTGGTGCCAGTGCACTCTCTGGACTCACAGCAGTGCATCCCCATGGTGCCAGTGCACTCTCTGCACTCACTGCACTGCATCCCCAGTGGTGCCAGTACACTCTCTGGACTCACTGCAGTGCATCCCCAGTGGTGCCAGTGCACTCTCTGGAGTCACTGCACTGCGTCAACAGTGCTGCCAGTGCACTCTCTGGACTCACTGCACTGCATGCCCAGTGGTGCCAGTGCACTCTCTGGACTCACTGCAGTGCATCCCTTGTGGTGCCATTGCACTCTCAGGACTCACTGCACTGCATCCCCAGTGGTGGCAGTGCACTCTCTGCACTCACTGCACTGCATCCCCAGTGGTGCCAGTGCACTCTCTGGACTCACTGCACTGCATCCCCAGTGGTGCCAGTACACTCTCTGGACTCACTGCAGTGCATCCCCAGTGGTGCCAGTGTACTCTCTGGAGTCACTGCACTGCATCAACAGTGCTGCCAGTGCACTCTCTGGACTCACTGCAGTGCATCCCCAGTGCTGACAGTGCACTCTCTGGACTCAGTGCACTGCATCCCCAGTGGTGCCAGTGCACTCTCTGGACTCACTGCACTGCATCCCCAATGGTGCCAGTGCACACTCTGGAGTCACTGCAGTGCATCCCCAGTGGTGCCAGTGTAGTCTCTGGACTCACTGCACTGTATCCCCAGGGTGCCAGTTTAGTCTCTGGACTCACTGCAGTGCATCCCCAGTGCTGACAGTGCACTCTCTGGACTCAGTGCACTGCATCCCCAGTGGTGCCAGTGCACTCTCTGGACTCACTGCAGTGCATCCCCAGTGGTGCCAGTGTAGTCTCTGGACTCACTGCACTGTATCCCCAGGGTGCCAGTTTAGTCTCTGGACTCACTGCAGTGCATCCCCAGTGGTGCCAGTGTAGTCTCTGGACTCACTGCACTGTATCCCCAGGGTGCCAGTTTAGTCTCTGGACTCACTGCAGTGCATCCCCAGTGCTGACAGTGCACTCTCTGGACTCAGTGCACTGCATCCCCAGTGGTGCCAGTGCACTCTCTGGACTCAGTGCACTGCATCCCCAATGGTGCCAGTGCACTCTCTGGACTCACTGCAGTGCATCCCCAGTGGTGCCAGTGCACTCTCTGGACTCACTGCACTGCATCCCCAGTGGTGCCAGTGCACTCTCTGAGCTCACTGCAGTGCATCCCCAGTGGTGCCAGTGCACTCTCTGGACTCACTGCACTGCATCACCATTGGTGCCAGGGCACTCTCTGGACTCACTGCAGTGCATCCCCAGTGGTGCCAGTGCACTCTCTGGACTCACTGCACTGCATCCCCAGTGGTGCCAGTGCACTCTCTGGACTCACTGCACTCCATCCCCAATGGTGCCAGTACACTCTCTGGACTCACTGCACTGCATCCCCAGTGGTGCCACTGCACTCTCTGGACTCACTGCACTGCATCCCCAGTGGTGCCAGTGTAGTCTCTGGACTCACTGCAGTGCATCCCCAGTGGTGCCAGTGCAATCTCGGGACTCACTGTAGTGCAGATCAGTGGTGCCAGAGCACTCTCTGGACTCACGGCACTGCATCCGCAGTGGTGCCAGTGCACTCTCTGGACTCACTGCAGTGCATCCCCAGTGGTGCCAGTGCACTCTCTGGAATCACTGCAGTGCATCCCCAGTGCTGACAGTGCACTCTCTGGAATCACTGCAGTGCATCCCCTGTGGTGCCAGTGTACTCTCTGGAGTCACTTCACTGCATCCCCAGTGGTGCCAGTGCACTCTCTAGACTCACTGCAGTGCATCCCCAGTGGTGCCAGTGCACTCTCTGGACTCACTGCACTGCATCCACAGTGGTGCCAGTGCACTCTCTGGACTCACTGCACTGCATCCCAGTGGTGCCAGTGCACTCTTTGGACTCACTGCAGTGCATCCCCAGTGGTGCCAGTGCACTCTCTGGACTCACTGCACTGCATCCCCAGTGGTACCAGTGCACTCTCTGGACTCACTGCAGTGCATCCCCAGTGGTGCCAGTGCACTCTCTGGACTCACTGCAGTGCATCCCCAGTGGTGCCAGTGCACTCTCTGGAATCACTGCACTGCATCCCCAGTGCTGACAGTGCACTCTCTGGAATCACTGCAGTGCATCCCCTGTGGTGCCAGTGTACTCTCTGGAGTCACTTCACTGCATCCCCAGTGGTGCCAGTGCACTCTCTAGACTCATTGCAGTGCATCCCCAGTGGTGCCAGTGCACTCTCTGGACTCACTGCAGTGCATCCCCAGTGGTGCCAGTGCACTCTCTGGACTCACTGCACTGCATCCCCAGTGGTGCCACTGCACTCTCTGGACTCACTGCACTGCATCCCCAGTGGTACCAGTGCACTCTCTGGACTCACTGCAGTGCATCCCCAGTGGTGCCAGTGCACTCTCTGGACTCACTGCACTGCATCCCCAGTGGTACCAGTGCACTCTCTGGACTCACTGCAGTGCATCCCCAGTGGTGCCAGTGCACTCTCTGCACTCACTGCACTGCATCCCCAGTGGTGCCAGTGCACTCTCTGGACTCACTGCACTGCATCCCCAGTGGTGCCAGTACACTCTCTGGACTCACTGCAGTGCATCCCCAGTGGTGCCAGTGCACTCTCTGGAGTCACTGCACTGCATCAACAGTGCTGCCAGTGCACTCTCTGGACTCACCGGGGTGCATCCCTAGTGGTGCCAGTGCACTCTCTGGACTCACTGCATTGAATCCCCGCTGGTGCCAGTGCACTCTCTGGACTCACTGCACTGCATCACCAGTGGTGCCAGTTCACTCTCTGGACTCACTGCACTGCATCCCCAGTGGTGCCAGTGCACTCTCTGGACTCACTGCACTGCATCCCAAGTGGTGCCTGTGAAGTCTCTGGACTCACTGCAGTGCATCCTCAGTGGTGCCAGTGTAGTCTCTGGACTCACTGCACTGCAACCCCAGTGGTGCCAGTGCAATCTCAGGACTCACAGCAGTGCAGCTCCAGTTGGTGCCAGTGCACTACCTGGACTCACTGCACTGCATCCCCAGTGGTGCCAGTGCACTCTCTGGACTCACTGCAGTGCATCACCAGTGGTGCCAGTGCACTCTCAGGACTCACTGCACGCATCCCCAGTGGTGCCAGTGCACTCTCTGGACTCACTGCACTAAAACTCCAGTGGTGCCAGTGCACTCTCTGGACTCACTGCAGTGCATGCCCAGTGGTGCCAGTGCACTCTCTGGACTCACTGCAGTGCATCCCCAGTGGTGCCAGTGCACTCTCTGGAATCACTGCAGTGCATCCCCTGTGGTGCCAGTGCACTCTCTGGAGTCACTGCACTGCATCCCCAGTGGTGCCAGTGCATTCTCTAGACTCATTGCAGTGCATGCCCAGTGGTGCCAGTGCACTCTCTGGACTCACTGCAGTGCATCCCCAGTGGTGCCAGTGCACTCTCTGGAATCACTGCAGTGCATCCCCTGTGGTGCCAGTGCACTCTCTGGAGTCACTGCACTGCATCCCCAGTGGTGCCAGTGCATTCTCTAGAATCATTGCAGTGCATCCCCAGTGGTGCCAGTGCACTCTCTGGACTCACTGCAGTGCATCCCCAGTGGTGCCAGTGCACTCTCTGGACTCACTGCACTGCATCCCCAGTGGTGCCACTGCACTCTCTGGACTCCCTGCACTGCATCCCAGTGGTGCCAGTGCACTCTCTGGACTCACTGCACTGCATCCCAAGTGGTGCCTGTGAAGTCTCTGGACTCACTGCAGTGCATCCCCAGTGGTGCCAGTGCACTCTCTGGACTCACTGCAGTGCATCCCCAGTGGTGCCAGTGCACTCTCTGGACACACTGCAGTGCATCACTTGTGGTGCCATTGCACTCTCAGGACTCACTGCAGTGCATTCCCAGTGGTGCCAGTGCACTCTCTGGACTCACTGCACTGCATCCCCAGTGGAGCCAGTGCACTCTCTGGACTAACTGCATTGCATCCCCAGTGGTGCCAGTGCACTCTCTGGACTCACTGCACTGATCCCCAGTGGTGCCAGTGCACTCTCTGGACTCACTGCAGTGCATCCCCAGTGCTGACAGTGCACTCTCTGGACTCAGTGCACTGCATCCCCAGTGGTGCCAGTGCACTCTCTGGACTCACTGCACTGCATCCCCAATGGTGCCACTGCACTCTTTGGACTCACTGCAGTGCATCCCCACTGGTGCCAGTGCACTCTCTGGACTCACTGCACTGCATCCCCAGTGGTGCCAGTGTACTCTCTGCACTCACTGCACTGCATCCCCAGTGGTGCCAGTGCACTCTCTGGACTCAGTGCACTGCATCCCCAGTGGTGCCAGTGCACTCTCTGGACTCAGTGCACTGCATCCCCAGTGGTGCCAGTGCACTCTCTGGACTCACTGCAGTGCATCCCCAGTGGTGCCAGTGCACTACCTGGACTCACTGCACTGCATCCCCAGTGGTGCCAGTGCACTCTCTGGACTCACTGCAGTGCATCACCAGTGGTGCCAGTGCACTCTCAGGACTCACTGCACGCATCCCCAGTGGTGCCAGTGCACTCTCTGGACTCACTGCACTAAAACTCCAGTGGTGCCAGTGCACTCTCTGGACTCACTGCAGTGCATCCCCAGTGGTGCCAGTGCACTCTCTGGAATCACTGCAGTGCATCCCCAGTGGTGCCAGTGCACTCTCTGGAGTCACTGCACTGCATCCCCAGTGGTGCCAGTGCATTCTCTAGACTCATTGCAGTGCATGCCCAGTGGTGCCAGTGCACTCTCTGGACTCACTGCACTGCATCCCCAGTGGTGCCAGTGCACTCTCTGGAATCACTGCAGTGCATCCCCTGTGGTGCCAGTGCACTCTCTGGAGTCACTGCACTGCATCCCCAGTGGTGCCAGTGCATTCTCTAGACTCATTGCAGTGCATCCCCAATGGTGCCAGTGCACTCTCTGGACTCACTGCAGTGCATCCCCAGTGGTGCCAGTGCACTCTCTGGACTCACTGCACTGCATCCCCAGTGGTGCCACTGCACTCTCTGGACTCCCTGCACTGCATCCCAGTGGTGCCAGTGCACTCTCTGGACTCACTGCACTGCATCCCAAGTGGTGCCTGTGAAGTCTCTGGACTCACTGCAGTGCATCCCCAGTGGTGCCTGTGTAGTCTCTGGACTCACTGCACTGCAACCCCAGTGGTGCCAGTGCAATCTCAGGACTCACAGCACTGCAGCTCCAGTTGGTGCCAGTGCACTCTCTGGACTCACTGCACTGCATCCCCAGTGGTGCCAGTGCACTCTCTGGACTCACTGCAGTGCATCACCAGTGGTGCCAGTGCACTCTCTGGACTCACTGCAGTGCATCACTTGTGGTGCCATTGCACTCTCAGGACTCACTGCACTGCATCCCCAGTGGTGCCAGTGCACTCTCTGGACTCACTGCACTGCATCCCCAGTGGTGCCAGTACACTCTCTGGACTCACTGCAGTGCATCCCCAGTGGTGCCAGTGCACTCTCTGGAGTCACTGCACTGCATTAACAGTGCTGCCAGTGCACTCTCTGGACTCACCGGGGTGCATCCCCAGTGGTGCCAGTGCACTCTCTGGACTCACTGCATTGAATCCCCGCTGGTGCCAGTGCACTCTCTGGACTCACTGCACTGCATCCCCAGTGGTGCCAGTTCACTCTCTGGACTCACTGCACTGCATCCCCAGTGGTGCCAGTGCACTCTCTGGACTCACTGCACTGCATCCCAAGTGGTGCCTGTGAAGTCTCTGGACTCACTGCAGTGCATCCCCAGTGGTGCCAGTGTAGTCTCTGGACTCACTGCACTGCAACCCCAGTGGTGCCAGTGCAATCTCAGGACTCACAGCAGTGCAGCTCCAGTTGGTGCCAGTGCACTACCTGGACTCAATGCACTGCATCCCCAGTGGTGCCAGTGCACTCTCTGGACTCACTGCAGTGCATCACCAGTGGTGCCAGTGCACTCTCTGGACTCCCTGCACTGCATCCCCAGTGGTGCCAGTGCACTCTCTGCACTCACTGCACTGCATCCCCAGTGGTGCCAGTGCACTCTCTGGACTCACTGCACTGCATCAACAGTGGTGCCAGTGCACTCTATGGACTCACTGCACTGTATCCCCAGGGTGCCAGTTTAGTCTCTGGACTCACTGCAGTGCATCCCCAGTGGTGCCAGTGCACTCTCTGGACTCACTGCACTGCATCCCCAATGGTGCCAGTGCCCTCTCTGGACTCACTGCAGTGCATCCCCTTTTGTGCCAGTGCACTCTCTGGACTCACTGAACTGCATCCCCAGTGGTGCCAGTGCACTCTCTGGACTCACTGCACTGCATCCCCAGTGGTGCCAGTGCACTCTCTGGACTCACTGCACTGCATCCCCAGTGGTGCCTGTGCACTCTCTGGACTCACTGCAGTGCATCCCCTGTGGTGCCAGTGCACTCTCTGGACTCACTGCAGTGCATTCCCAGTGGTGCCAGTGCAGTCTCTGCACTCACTGCAGTGCATCTCCAGTGGTGCCAGTGCACTCTCTGGACTCACTGCAGTGTATCCCCAGTGGTGCCTGTGCACTCTCTGGACTCACTGCAGTGCATCCCCAGTGGGGCCAGTGCACTCTCTGGACTCACTGCAGTGCATCCCCAGTGGTGCCAGTGTAGTCTCTGGACTCACTGCAGTGCATCCCCAGTGGTGCCAGTGCAATCTCAGGACTCACTGCAGTGCATATCCAGTGGTGCCAGTGCACTCTCTGGACTCACTGCAGTGCATCCCTACTGGTGCCTGTGCACTCTCTGGACTCACTGCACTGCATCCCCAGTGGTGCCAGTGCACTCTCTGTAGTCACTGCGCTGCATTCCCAGTGGTGCCAGTGCACTCTCTGGATTCACTGCACTGCCTCCCCAATGGTGACAGTGCACTCTCTGGACTCACTGCACTGCACCACCAGTGGTGCCAGTGCACTCTCTGGACTCACTGCAGTGTATCCCCTGTGGTGCCAGGGCACTCTGTGGACTCACTGCACTGCATCCCCAGTGGTGCCAGTGCACTCTCTGGACTAACTGCAGTGGATCCCCAGTGGTGCCAGTGCACTCTCTGGAGTCACTGCACTGCATCAACAGTGGTGCCAGTGCACTCTCTGGAGTCACTGCAGTGCATCCCCAGTGGTGCCAGTGCACTCTCTGGACTCACTGCAGTGCATCCCCAGTGGTGCCAGTGCACTCTCTGGACTCACTGCACTGCATCCCCAGTGGGGCCAGTGCACTCTCTGGACTCACTGCACTGCATCCCCAGTGGTGCCAGTGCACTCTCTGGACTCACTGCACTGCATGAACAGGGGTGCCAGTGCACTCTCTGGACTCACTGCACTGCATCCCCAGTGGTGCCAGTGTAGGCTCTGGACTCACTGCCGTGCATCCCCAGTGGTGCCAGTGCAATCTCAGGACTCACTGCAGTGCATCTCCAGTTGGTGCCAGTGCAGTCTCTGGACTCACTGCACTGCATCCCCAGTGGTGCCAGTGCACTCTCTGGACTCACTGCACTGCATCCCAAGTGGTGCCTGTGAAGTCTCTGGACTCACTGCAGTGCATCCCCAGTGGTGCCAGTGTAGTCTCTGGACTCACTGCACTGCAACCCCAGTGGTGCCAGTGCAATCTCAGGACTCACAGCAGTGCAGCTCCAGTTGGTGCCAGTGCACTACCTGGACTCACTGCACTGCATCCCCAGTGGTGCCAGTGCACTCTCTGGACTCACTGCAGTGCATCACCAGTGGTGCCAGTGCACTCTCAGGACTCACTGCACGCATCCCCAGTGGTGCCAGTGCACTCTCTGGACTCACTGCACTAAAACTCCAGTGGTGCCAGTGCACTCTCTGGACTCACTGCAGTGCATCCCCAGTGGTGCCAGTGCACTCTCTGGAATCACTGCAGTGCATCCCCAGTGGTGCCAGTGCACTCTCTGGAGTCACTGCACTGCATCCCCAGTGGTGCCAGTGCATTCTCTAGACTCATTGCAGTGCATGCCCAGTGGTGCCAGTGCACTCTCTGGAATCACTGCAGTGCATCCCCTGTGGTGCCAGTGCACTCTCTGGAGTCACGGCACTGCATCCCCAGTGGTGCCAGTGCATTCTCTAGACTCATTGCAGTGCATCCCCAGTGGTGCCAGTGCACTCTCTGGACTCACTGCAGTGCATCCCCAGTGGTGCCAGTGCACTCTCTGGACTCACTGCACTGCATCCCCAGTGGTACCAGTGCACTCTCTGGACTCACTGCAGTGCATCCCCAGTGGTGCCAGTGCACTCTCTGGACTCACTGCAGTGCATCCCCAGTGGTGCCAGTGCACTCTCTGGAATCACTGCACTGCATCCCCAGTGCTGACAGTGCACTCTCTGGAATCACTGCAGTGCATCCCCTGTGGTGCCAGTGTACTCTCTGGAGTCACTTCACTGCATCCCCAGTGGTGCCAGTGCACTCTCTAGACTCATTGCAGTGCATCCCCAGTGGTGCCAGTGCACTCTCTGGACTCACTGCAGTGCATCCCCAGTGGTGCCAGTGCACTCTCTGGACTCACTGCACTGCATCCCCAGTGGTGCCACTGCACTCTCTGGACTCACTGCACTGCATCCCCAGTGGTACCAGTGCACTCTCTGGACTCACTGCAGTGCATCCCCAGTGGTGCCAGTGCACTCTCTGGACTCACTGCACTGCATCCCCAGTGGTACCAGTGCACTCTCTGGACTCACTGCAGTGCATCCCCAGTGGTGCCAGTGCACTCTCTGCACTCACTGCACTGCATCCCCAGTGGTGCCAGTGCACTCTCTGGACTCACTGCACTGCATCCCCAGTGGTGCCAGTACACTCTCTGGACTCACTGCAGTGCATCCCCAGTGGTGCCAGTGCACTCTCTGGAGTCACTGCACTGCATCAACAGTGCTGCCAGTGCACTCTCTGGACTCACCGGGGTGCATCCCTAGTGGTGCCAGTGCACTCTCTGGACTCACTGCATTGAATCCCCGCTGGTGCCAGTGCACTCTCTGGACTCACTGCACTGCATCACCAGTGGTGCCAGTTCACTCTCTGGACTCACTGCACTGCATCCCCAGTGGTGCCAGTGCACTCTCTGGACTCACTGCACTGCATCCCAAGTGGTGCCTGTGAAGTCTCTGGACTCACTGCAGTGCATCCCCAGTGGTGCCAGTGTAGTCTCTGGACTCACTGCACTGCAACCCCAGTGGTGCCAGTGCAATCTCAGGACTCACAGCAGTGCAGCTCCAGTTGGTGCCAGTGCACTACCTGGACTCACTGCACTGCATCCCCAGTGGTGCCAGTGCACTCTCTGGACTCACTGCAGTGCATCACCAGTGGTGCCAGTGCACTCTCAGGACTCACTGCACGCATCCCCAGTGGTGCCAGTGCACTCTCTGGACTCACTGCACTAAAACTCCAGTGGTGCCAGTGCACTCTCTGGACTCACTGCAGTGCATGCCCAGTGGTGCCAGTGCACTCTCTGGACTCACTGCAGTGCATGCCCAGTGGTGCCAGTGCACTCTCTGGACTCACTGCAGTGCATCCCCTGTGGTGCCAGTGCACTCTCTGGAGTCACTGCACTGCATCCCCAGTGGTGCCAGTGCATTCTCTAGACTCATTGCAGTGCATGCCCAGTGGTGCCAGTGCACTCTCTGGACTCACTGCACTGCATCCCAAGTGGTGCCTGTGAAGTCTCTGGACTCACTGCAGTGCATCCCCAGTGGTGCCTGTGTAGTCTCTGGACTCACTGCACTGCAACCCCAGTGGTGCCAGTGCAATCTCAGGACTCACAGCACTGCAGCTCCAGTTGGTGCCAGTGCACTCTCTGGACTCACTGCACTGCATCCCCAGTGGTGCCAGTGCACTCTCTGGACTCACTGAAGTGCATCCCCTGTGGTGCCAGTGCACTCTCTGGACACACTGCAGTGCATCACTTGTGGTGCCATTGCACTCTCAGGACTCACTGCAGTGCATTCCCAGTGGTGCCAGTGCACTCTCTGGACTCACTGCACTGCATCCCCAGTGGAGCCAGTGCACTCTCTGGACTAACTGCATTGCATCCCCAGTGGTGCCAGTGCACTCTCTGGACTCACTGCACTGATCCCCAGTGGTGCCAGTGCACTCTCTGGACTCACTGCAGTGCATCCCCAGTGCTGACAGTGCACTCTCTGGACTCAGTGCACTGCATCCCCAGTGGTGCCAGTGCACTCTCTGCACTCACTGCACTGCATCCCCAATGGTGCCACTGCACTCTTTGGACTCACTGCAGTGCATCCCCACTGGTGCCAGTGCACTCTCTGGACTCACTGCACTGCATCCCCAGTGGTGCCAGTGTACTCTCTGCACTCACTGCACTGCATCCCCAGTGGTGCCAGTGCACTCTCTGGACTCAGTGCACTGCATCCCCAGTGGTGCCAGTGCACTCTCTGGACTCAGTGCACTGCATCCCCAGTGGTGCCAGTGCACTCTCTGGACTCACTGCAGTGCATCCCCAGTGGTGCCAGTGCACTACCTGGACTCACTGCACTGCATCCCCAGTGGTGCCACTGCACTCTCTGGACTCACTGCAGTGCATCACCAGTGGTGCCAGTGCACTCTCAGGACTCACTGCACGCATCCCCAGTGGTGCCAGTGCACTCTCTGGACTCACTGCACTAAAACTCCAGTGGTGCCAGTGCACTCTCTGGACTCACTGCAGTGCATCCCCAGTGGTGCCAGTGCACTCTCTGGAATCACTGCAGTGCATCCCCAGTGGTGCCAGTGCACTCTCTGGAGTCACTGCACTGCATCCCCAGTGGTGCCAGTGCATTCTCTAGACTCATTGCAGTGCATGCCCAGTGGTGCCAGTGCACTCTCTGGACTCACTGCACTGCATCCCCAGTGGTGCCAGTGCACTCTCTGGAATCACTGCAGTGCATCCCCTGTGGTGCCAGTGCACTCTCTGGAGTCACTGCACTGCATCCCCAGTGGTGCCAGTGCATTCTCTAGACTCATTGCAGTGCATCCCCAGTGGTGCCAGTGCACTCTCTGGACTCACTGCAGTGCATCCCCAGTGGTGCCAGTGCACTCTCTGGACTCACTGCACTGCATCCCCAGTGGTGCCACTGCACTCTCTGGACTCCCTGCACTGCATCCCAGTGGTGCCAGTGCACTCTCTGGACTCACTGCACTGCATCCCAAGTGGTGCCTGTGAAGTCTCTGGACTCACTGCAGTGCATCCCCAGTGGTGCCTGTGTAGTCTCTGGACTCACTGCACTGCAACCCCAGTGGTGCCAGTGCAATCTCAGGACTCACAGCACTGCAGCTCCAGTTGGTGCCAGTGCACTCTCTGGACTCACTGCACTGCATCCCCAGTGGTGCCAGTGCACTCTCTGGACTCACTGCAGTGCATCACCAGTGGTGCCAGTGCACTCTCTGGACTCACTGCAGTGCATCACTTGTGGTGCCATTGCACTCTCAGGACTCACTGCACTGCATCCCCAGTGGTGCCAGTGCACTCTCTGGACTCACTGCACTGCATCCCCAGTGGTGCCAGTACACTCTCTGGACTCACTGCAGTGCATCCCCAGTGGTGCCAGTGCACTCTCTGGAGTCACTGCACTGCATCAACAGTGCTGCCAGTGCACTCTCTGGACTCACCGGGGTGCATCCCCAGTGGTGCCAGTGCACTCTCTGGACTCACTGCATTGAATCCCCGCTGGTGCCAGTGCACTCTCTGGACTCACTGCACTGCATCCCCAGTGGTGCCAGTTCACTCTCTGGACTCACTGCACTGCATCCCCAGTGGTGCCAGTGCACTCTCTGGACTCACTGCACTGCATCCCAAGTGGTGCCTGTGAAGTCTCTGGACTCACTGCAGTGCATCCCCAGTGGTGCCAGTGTAGTCTCTGGACTCACTGCACTGCAACCCCAGTGGTGCCAGTGCAATCTCAGGACTCACAGCAGTGCAGCTCCAGTTGGTGCCAGTGCACTACCTGGACTCAATGCACTGCATCCCCAGTGGTGCCAGTGCACTCTCTGGACTCACTGCAGTGCATCACCAGTGGTGCCAGTGCACTCTCTGGACTCCCTGCACTGCATCCCCAGTGGTGCCAGTGCACTCTCTGCACTCACTGCACTGCATCCCCAGTGGTGCCAGTGCACTCTCTGGACTCACTGCACTGCATCCCCAGTGGTGCCAGTGCACTCTCTGGACTCACTGCACTGCATCAACAGTGGTGCCAGTGCACTCTATGGACTCACTGCACTGTATCCCCAGGGTGCCAGTTTAGTCTCTGGACTCACTGCACTGCATCCCCAGTGGTGCCAGTGCACTCTCTGGACTCACTGCACTGCATCCCCAATGGTGCCAGTGCCCTCTCTGGACTCACTGCAGTGCATCCCCTTTTGTGCCAGTGCACTCTCTGGACTCACTGAACTGCATCCCCAGTGGTGCCAGTGCACTCTCTGGACTCACTGCACTGCATCCCCAGTGGTGCCAGTTCACTCTCTGGACTCACTGCACTGCATCCCCAGTGGTGCCAGTGCACTCTCTGGACTCACTGCACTGCATCCCAAGTGGTGCCTGTGAAGTCTCTGGACTCACTGCAGTGCATCCCCAGTGGTGCCAGTGTAGTCTCTGGACTCACTGCACTGCAACCCCAGTGGTGCCAGTGCAATCTCAGGACTCACAGCAGTGCAGCTCCAGTTGGTGCCAGTGCACTACCTGGACTCAATGCACTGCATCCCCAGTGGTGCCAGTGCACTCTCTGGACTCACTGCAGTGCATCACCAGTGGTGCCAGTGCACTCTCTGGACTCCCTGCACTGCATCCCCAGTGGTGCCAGTGCACTCTCTGCACTCACTGCACTGCATCCCCAGTGGTGCCAGTGCACTCTCTGGACTCACTGCACTGCATCCCCAGTGGTGCCAGTGCACTCTCTGGACTCACGGCACTGCATCAACAGTGGTGCCAGTGCACTCTATGGACTCACTGCACTGTATCCCCAGGGTGCCAGTTTAGTCTCTGGACTCACTGCAGTGCATCCCCAGTGGTGCCAGTGCACTCTCTGGACTCACTGCACTGCATCCCCAATGGTGCCAGTGCCCTCTCTGGACTCACTGCAGTGCATCCCCTTTTGTGCCAGTGCACTCTCTGGACTCACTGAACTGCATCCCCAGTGGTGCCAGTGCACTCTCTGGACTCACTGCACTGCATCCCCAGTGGTGCCAGTGCACTCTCTGGACTCACTGCACTGCATCCCCAGTGGTGCCTGTGCACTCTCTGGACTCACTGCAGTGCATCCCCTGTGGTGCCAGTGCACTCTCTGGACTCACTGCAGTGCATTCCCAGTGGTGCCAGTGCAGTCTCTGCACTCACTGCAGTGCATCTCCAGTGGTGCCAGTGCACTCTCTGGACTCACTGCAGTGTATCCCCAGTGGTGCCTGTGCACTCTCTGGACTCACTGCAGTGCATCCCCAGTGGGGCCAGTGCACTCTCTGGACTCACTGCACTGCATCACCAGTGGTGCCAGTGTAGTCTCTGGACTCACTGCAGTGCATCCCCAGTGGTGCCAGTGCAATCTCAGGACTCACTGCAGTGCATATCCAGTGGTGCCAGTGCACTCTCTGGACTCACTGCAGTGCATCCCTACTGGTGCCTGTGCACTCTCTGGACTCACTGCACTGCATCCCCAGTGGTGCCAGTGCACTCTCTGTAGTCACTGCGCTGCATTCCCAGTGGTGCCAGTGCACTCTCTGGATTCACTGCACTGCCTCCCCAATGGTGACAGTGCACTCTCTGGACTCACTGCACTGCACCACCAGTGGTGCCAGTGCACTCTCTGGACTCACTGCAGTGTATCCCCTGTGGTGCCAGTGCACTCTCTGGACTAACTGCAGTGGATCCCCAGTGGTGCCAGTGCACTCTCTGGAGTCACTGCACTGCATCAACAGTGGTGCCAGTGCACTCTCTGGAGTCACTGCAGTGCATCCCCAGTGGTGCCAGTGCACTCTCTGGACTCACTGCAGTGCATCCCCAGTGGTGCCAGTGCACTCTCTGGACTCACTGCACTGCATCCCCAGTGGGGCCAGTGCACTCTCTGGACTCACTGCACTGCATCCCCAGTGGGGCCAGTGCACTCTCTGGACTCACTGCACTGCATGAACAGGGGTGCCAGTGCACTCTCTGGACTCACTGCACTGCATCCCCAGTGGTGCCAGTGTAGGCTCTGGACTCACTGCCGTGCATCCCCAGTGGTGCCAGTGCAATCTCAGGACTCACTGCAGTGCATCTCCAGTTGGTGCCAGTGCAGTCTCTGAACTCACTGCACTGCATCCCCAGTGGTGCCAGTGCACTCTCTGGACTCACTGCACTGCATCCCAAGTGGTGCCTGTGAAGTCTCTGGACTCACTGCAGTGCATCCCCAGTGGTGCCAGTGTAGTCTCTGGACTCACTGCACTGCAACCCCAGTGGTGCCAGTGCAATCTCAGGACTCACAGCAGTGCAGCTCCAGTTGGTGCCAGTGCACTACCTGGACTCACTGCACTGCATCTCCAGTGGTGCCAGTGCACTCTCTGGACTCACTGCAGTGCATCACCAGTGGTGCCAGTGCACTCTCAGGACTCACTGCACGCATCCCCAGTGGTGCCAGTGCACTCTCTGGACTCACTGCACTAAAACTCCAGTGGTGCCAGTGCACTCTCTGGACTCACTGCAGTGCATCCCCAGTGGTGCCAGTGCACTCTCTGGAATCACTGCAGTGCATCCCCAGTGGTGCCAGTGCACTCTCTGGAGTCACTGCACTGCATCCCCAGTGGTGCCAGTGCATTCTCTAGACTCATTGCAGTGCATGCCCAGTGGTGCCAGTGCACTCTCTGGACTCACTGCAGTGCATCCCCAGTGGTGCCAGTGCACTCTCTGGAATCACTGCAGTGCATCCCCTGTGGTGCCAGTGCACTCTCTGGAGTCACTGCACTGCATCCCCAGTGGTGCCAGTGCATTCTCTAGACTCATTGCAGTGCATCCCCAGTGGTGCCAGTGCACTCTCTGGACTCACTGCAGTGCATCCCCAGTGGTGCCAGTGCACTCTCTGGACTCACTGCACTGCATCCCCAGTGGTGCCACTGCACTCTCTGGACTCCCTGCACTGCATCCCAGTGGTGCCAGTGCACTCTCTGGACTCACTGCACTGCATCCCAAGAGGTGCCTGTGAAGTCTCTGGACTCACTGCAGTGCATCCCCAGTGGTGCCTGTGTAGTCTCTGGACTCACTGCACTGCAACCCCAGTGGTGCCAGTGCAATCTCAGGACTCACAGCACTGCAGCTCCAGTTGGTGCCAGTGCACTCTCTGGACTCACTGCAGTGCATCACCAGTGGTGCCAGTGCACTCTCTGGACTCACTGCAGTGCATCACTTGTGGTGCCATTGCACTCTCAGGACTCACTGCAGTGCATTCCCAGTGGTGCCAGTGCACTCTCTGGACTCACTGCACTGCATCCCCAGTGGAGCCAGTGCACTCTCTGGACTAACTGCATTGCATCCCCAGTGGTGCCAGTGCACTCTCTGGACTCACTGCACTGATCCCCAGTGGTGCCAGTGCACTCTCTGGACTCACTGCAGTGCATCCCCAGTGCTGACAGTGCACTCTCTGGACTCAGTGCACTGCATCCCCAGTGGTGCCAGTGCACTCTCTGGACTCACTGCACTGCATCCCCAATGGTGCCACTGCACTCTCTGGACTCACTGCAGTGCATCCCCACTGGTGCCAGTGCACTCTCTGGACTCACTGCACTGCATCCCCAGTGGTGCCAGTGTACTCTCTGCACTCACTGCACTGCATCCCCAGTGGTGCCAGTGCACTCTCTGGACTCACTGCACTGCATCCCCAGTGGTGCCAGTGCACTCTCTGGAGTCACTGCACTGCATCCCCCGTGGTGCCAGTGCACTCTCTCTGGACTCACTGCACTGTATCCCCAGGGTGCCAGTTTAGTCTCTGGACTCACTGCAGTGCATCCCCAGTGCTGACAGTGCACTCTCTGGACTCAGTGCACTGCATCCCCAGTGGTGCCAGTGCACTCTCTGGACTCAGTGCACTGCATCCCCAGTGGTGCCAGTGCACTCTCTGGACTCACTGCAGTGCATCCCCAGTGGTGCCACTGCACTCTCTGGACTCACTGCACTGCATCCCCAGTGGTGCCAGTGCACTCTCTGGACTCACTGCACTGCATCCCCAGTGGTGCCAGTGCACTCTCTGGAGTCACTGCACTGCATCAACAGTGCTGCCAGTGCACTCTCTGGACTCACCGGGGTGCATCCCCAGTGGTGCCAGTGCACTCTCTGGACTCACTGCATTGAATCCCCGCTGGTGCCAGTGCACTCTCTGGACTCACTGCACTGCATCCCCAGTGGTGCCAGTTCACTCTCTGGACTCACTGCACTGCATCCCCAGTGGTGCCAGTGCACTCTCTGGACTCACTGCACTGCATCCCAAGTGGTGCCTGTGAAGTCTCTGGACTCACTGCAGTGCATCCCCAGTGGTGCCAGTGTAGTCTCTGGACTCACTGCACTGCAACCCCAGTGGTGCCAGTGCAATCTCAGGACTCACAGCACTGCAGCTCCAGTTGGTGCCAGTGCACTACCTGGACTCAATGCACTGCATCCCCAGTGGTGCCAGTGCACTCTCTGGACTCACTGCAGTGCATCACCAGTGGTGCCAGTGCACTCTCTGGACTCACTGCAGTGCATCCCTTGTGGTGCCATTGCACTCTCAGGACTCACTGCACTGCATCCCCAGTGGTGCCAGTGCACTCTCTGGACTCACTGTACTGCATCCCCAGTGGAGCCAGTGCACTCTCTGGACTAACTGCATTGCATCCCCAGTGGTGCCAGTGCACTCTCTGGACTCACTGCACTGCATCCCCAGTGGTGCCAGTGCACTCTCTGGACTCACTGTAGTGCATCCCCAGTGCTGACAGTGTACTCTCTGGACTCAGTGCACTGCATCCCCAGTGGTGCCAGTGCACTCTCTGGACTCAGTGCACTACATCTCCAATGCTGCCACTGCACTCTCTGGACTCACTGCAGTGCATCCCCAGTGGTGCCAGTGCACTCTCTGGACTCCCTGCACTGCATCCCCAGTGGTGCCAGTGCACTCTCTGCACTCACTGCACTGCATCCCCAGTGGTGCCAGTGCACTCTCTGGACTCACTGCACTGCATCCCCAGTGGTGCCAGTGCACTCTCTGGACTCACTGCACTGCATCAACAGTGGTGCCAGTGCACTCTATGGACTCACTGCACTGTATCCCCAGGGTGCCAGTTTAGTCTCTGGACTCACTGCAGTGCATCCCCAGTGGTGCCAGTGCACTCTCTGGACTCACTGCACTGCATCCCCAATGGTGCCAGTGCCCTCTCTGGACTCACTGCAGTGCATCCCCTTTTGTGCCAGTGCACTCTCTGGACTCACTGAACTGCATCCCCAGTGGTGCCAGTGCACTCTCTGGACTCACTGCACTGCATCCCCAGTGGTGCCAGTGCACTCTCTGGACTCACTGCACTGCATCCCCAGTGGTGCCTGTGCACTCTCTGGACTCACTGCAGTGCATCCCCTGTGGTGCCAGTGCACTCTCTGGACTCACTGCAGTGCATTCCCAGTGGTGCCAGTGCAGTCTCTGCACTCACTGCAGTGCATCTCCAGTGGTGCCAGTGTACTCTCTGGACTCACTGCAGTGTATCCCCAGTGGTGCCTGTGCACTCTCTGGACTCACTGCACTGCATCCCCAGTGGGGCCAGTGCACTCTCTGGACTCACTGCACTGCATCACCAGTGGTGCCAGTGTAGTCTCTGGACTCACTGCAGTGCATCCCCAGTGGTGCCAGTGCAATCTCAGGACTCACTGCAGTGCATATCCAGTGGTGCCAGTGCACTCTCTGGACTCACTGCAGTGCATCCCTACTGGTGCCTGTGCACTCTCTGGACTCACTGCACTGCATCCCCAGTGGTGCCAGTGCACTCTCTGTAGTCACTGCGCTGCATTCCCAGTGGTGCCAGTGCACTCTCTGGATTCACTGCACTGCCTCCCCAATGGTGACAGTGCACTCTCTGGACTCACTGCACTGCACCACCAGTGGTGCCAGTGCACTCTCTGGACTCACTGCAGTGTATCCCCTGTGGTGCCAGGGCACTCTGTGGACTCACTGCACTGCATCCCCAGTGGTGCCAGTGCACTCTCTGGACTAACTGCAGTGGATCCCCAGTGGTGCCAGTGCACTCTCTGGAGTCACTGCACTGCATCAACAGTGGTGCCAGTGCACTCTCTGGAGTCACTGCAGTGCATCCCCAGTGGTGCCAGTGCACTCTCTGGACTCACTGCAGTGCATCCCCAGTGGTGCCAGTGCACTCTCTGGACTCACTGCACTGCATCCCCAGTGGGGCCAGTGCACTCTCTGGACTCACTGCACTGCATCCCCAGTGGTGCCAGTGCACTCTCTGGACTCACTGCACTGCATCCCCAGTGGTGCCAGTGTAGGCTCTGGACTCACTGCCGTGCATCCCCAGTGGTGCCAGTGCAATCTCAGGACTCACTGCAGTGCATCTCCAGTTGGTGCCAGTGCAGTCTCTGGACTCACTGCACTGCATCCCCAGTGGTGCCAGTGCACTCTCTGGACTCACTGCACTGCATCCCAAGTGGTGCCTGTGAAGTCTCTGGACTCACTGCAGTGCATCCCCAGTGGTGCCAGTGTAGTCTCTGGACTCACTGCACTGCAACCCCAGTGGTGCCAGTGCAATCTCAGGACTCACAGCATTGCAGCTCCAGTTGGTGCCAGTGCACTACCTGGACTCACTGCACTGCATCCCCTGTGGTGCCAGTGCACTCTCTGGACTCACTGCAGTGCATCACCAGTGGTGCCAGTGCACTCTCAGGACTCACTGCACGCATCCCCAGTGGTGCCAGTGCACTCTCTGGACTCACTGCACTGCATCCCCAGTGGTGCCAGTGCACTCTCTGGACTCACTGTACTGCATCCCCAGTGGAGCCAGTGCACTCTCTGGACTAACTGCATTGCATCCCCAGTGGTGCCAGTGCACTCTCTGGAGTCACTGCACTGCATCCCCAGTGGTGCCAGTGCATTCTCTAGACTCATTGCAGTGCATGCCCAGTGGTGCCAGTGCACTCTCTGGACTCACTGCAGTGCATCCCCAGTTGTGCCAGTTCACTCTCTGGAATCACTGCAGTGCATCCCCTGTGGTGCCAGTGCACTCTCTGGAGTCACTGCACTGCATCCCCAGTGGTGCCAGTGCATTCTCTAGACTCATTGCAGTGCATCCCCAGTGGTGCCAGTGCACTCTCTGGACTCACTGCAGTGCATCCCCAGTGGTGCCAGTGCACTCTCTGGACTCACTGCACTGCATCCCCAGTGGTGCCACTGCACTCTCTGGACTCCCTGCACTGCATCCCAGTGGTGCCAGTGCACTCTCTGGACTCACTGCACTGCATCCCAAGTGGTGCCTGTGAAGTCTCTGGACTCACTGCAGTGCATCCCCAGTGGTGCCTGTGTAGTCTCTGGACTCACTGCACTGCAACCCCAGTGGTGCCAGTGCAATCTCAGGACTCACAGCACTGCAGCTCCAGTTGGTGCCAGTGCACTCTCTGGAGTCACTGCACTGCATCCCCAGTGGTGCCAGTGCACTCTCTGGACTCACTGCAGTGCATCACCAGTGGTGCCAGTGCACTCTCTGGACTCACTGCAGTGCATCACTTGTGGTGCCATTGCACTCTCAGGACTCACTGCAGTGCATTCCCAGTGGTGCCAGTGCACTCTCTGGACTCACTGCACTGCATCCCCAGTGGAGCCAGTGCACTCTCTGGACTAACTGCATTGCATCCCCAGTGGTGCCAGTGCACTCTCTGGACTCACTGCACTGATCCCCAGTGGTGCCAGTGCACTCTCTGGACTCACTGCAGTGCATCCCCAGTGCTGACAGTGCACTCTCTGGACTCACTGCACTGCATCCCCAGTGGTGCCAGTGCACTCTCTGGACTCACTGCACTGCATCCCCAATGGTGCCACTGCACTCTCTGGACTCACTGCAGTGCATCCCCACTGGTGCCAGTGCACTCTCTGGACTCACTGCACTGCATCCCCAGTGGTGCCAGTGTACTCTCTGCACTCACTGCACTGCATCCCCAGTGGTGCCAGTGCACTCTCTGGACTCACTGCACTGCATCCCCAGTGGTGCCAGTGCACTCTCTGGAGTCACTGCACTGCATCCCCCGTGGTGCCAGTGCACTCTCTCTGGACTCACTGCACTGTATCCCCAGGGTGCCAGTTTAGTCTCTGGACTCACTGCAGTGCATCCCCAGTGCTGACAGTGCACTCTCTGGACTCAGTGCACTGCATCCCCAGTGGTGCCAGTGCACTCTCTGGACTCAGTGCACTGCATCCCCAGTGGTGCCAGTGCACTCTCTGGACTCACTGCAGTGCATCCCCAGTGGTGCCACTGCACTCTCTGGACTCACTGCACTGCATCCCCAGTGGTGCCAGTGCACTCTCTGGACTCACTGCACTGCATCCCCAGTGGTGCCAGTGCACTCTCTGGACTCACTGCACTGCATCCCCAGTGGTGCCACTGCACTCTCTGGACTCACTGCACTGCATCCCAGTGGTGCCAGTGCACTCTTTGGACTCACTGCACTGCATCCCCAGTGGTACCAGTGCACTCTCTGGACTCACTGCAGTGCATCCCCAGTGGTGCCAGTGCACTCTCTGGACTCACTGCACTGCATCCCCAGTGGTACCAGTGCACTCTCTGGACTCACTGCAGTGCATCCCCAGTGGTGCCAGTGCACTCTCTGCACTCACTGCACTGCATCCCCAGTGGTGCCAGTGCACTCTCTGGACTCACTGCACTGCATCCCCAGTGGTGCCAGTGCACTCTCTGGACTCACTGCACTGCATCCCAAGTGGTGCCTGTGAAGTCTCTGGACTCACTGCAGTGCATCCCCAGTGGTGCCAGTGTAGTCTCTGGACTCACTGCACTGCAACCCCAGTGGTGCCAGTGCAATCTCAGGACTCACAGCACTGCAGCTCCAGTTGGTGCCAGTGCACTACCTGGACTCAATGCACTGCATCCCCAGTGGTGCCAGTGCACTCTCTGGACTCACTGCAGTGCATCACCAGTGGTGCCAGTGCACTCTCTGGACTCACTGCAGTGCATCCCCAGTGGTGCCAGTGCACTCTCTGGACTCACTGCACTGCATCCCCAGTGGAGCCAGTGCACTCTCTGGACTCACTGTACTGCATCCCCAGTGGAGCCAGTGCACTCTCTGGACTAACTGCATTGCATCCCCAGTGGTGCCAGTGCACTCTCTGGACTCACTGCACTGCATCCCCAGTGGTGCCAGTGCACTCTCTGGACTCAGTGCACTGCATCCCCAGTGCTGACAGTGCACTCTCTGGACTCAGTGCACTGCATCCCCAGTGGTGCCAGTGCACTCTCTGGACTCACTGCAGTGCATCCCCAGTGGTGCCAGTGCACTCTCTGGACTCCCTGCAGTGCATCCCCAGTGGTGCCAGTGCACTCTCTGGACTCCCTGCACTGCATCCCCAGTGGTGCCAGTGCACTCTCTGGACTCACTGCACTGCATCCCCAGTGGTGCCAGTGCACTCTCTGGACTCACTGCACTGCATCCACAGTGGTGCCAGTGCACTCTATGGACTCACTGCACTGTATCCCCAGGGTGCCAGTTTAGTCTCTGGACTCACTGCAGTGCATCCCCAGTGGTGCCAGTGCACTCTCTGGACTCACTGCACTGCATCCCCAATGGTGCCAGTGCCCTCTCTGGACTCACTGCAGTGCATCCCCTTTTGTGCCAGTGCACTCTCTGGACTCACTGAACTGCATCCCCAGTGGTGCCAGTGAACTCTCTGGACTCACTGCACTGCATCCCCAGTGGTGCCAGTGCACTCTCTGGACTCACTGCACTGCATCCCCAGTGGTGCCTGTGCACTCTCTGGACTCACTGCAGTGCATCCCCTGTGGTGCCAGTGCACTCTCTGGACTCACTGCAGTGCATTCCCAGTGGTGCCAGTGCAGTCTCTGCACTCACTGCAGTGCATCTCCAGTGGTGCCAGTGTACTCTCTGGACTCACTGCAGTGTATCCCCAGTGGTGCCTGTGCACTCTCTGGACTCACTGCACTGCATCCCCAGTGGTGCCAGTGCACTCTCTGGACTCACTGCACTGCATCACCAGTGGTGCCAGTGTAGTCTCTGGACTCACTGCAGTGCATCCCCAGTGGTGCCAGTGCAATCTCAGGACTCACTGCAGTGCATATCCAGTGGTGCCAGTGCACTCTCTGGACTCACTGCAGTGCATCCCTACTGGTGCCTGTGCACTCTCTGGACTCACTGCACTGCATCCCCAGTGGTGCCAGTGCACTCTCTGTAGTCACTGCGCTGCATTCCCAGTGGTGCCAGTGCACTCTCTGGATTCACTGCACTGCCTCCCAATGGTGACAGTGCACTCTCTGGACTCACTGCACTGCACCACCAGTGGTGCCAGTGCACTCTCTGGACTCACTGCAGTGTATCCCCTGTGGTGCCAGGGCACTCTGTGGACTCACTGCACTGCATCCCCAGTGGTGCCAGTGCACTCTCTGGACTAACTGCAGTGGATCCCCAGTGGTGCCAGTGCACTCTCTGGAGTCACTGCACTGCATCAACAGTGGTGCCAGTGCACTCTCTGGAGTCACTGCAGTGCATCCCCAGTGGTGCCAGTGCACTCTCTGGACTCACTGCAGTGCATCCCCAGTGGTGCCAGTGCACTCTCTGGACTCACTGCACTGCATCCCCAGTGGGGCCAGTGCACTCTCTGGACTCACTGCACTGCATCCCCAGTGGTGCCAGTGCACTCTCTGGACTCACTGCACTGCATGAACAGGGGTGCCAGTGCACTCTCTGGACTCACTGCACTGCATCCCCAGTGGTGCCAGTGCAATCTCAGGACTCACTGCAGTGCATCTCCAGTTGGTGCCAGTGCAGTCTCTGGACTCACTGCACTGCATCCCCAGTGGTGCCAGTGCACTCTCTGGACTCACTGCACTGCATCCCAAGTGGTGCCTGTGAAGTCTCTGGACTCACTGCAGTGCATCCCCAGTGGTGCCAGTGTAGTCTCTGGACTCACTGCACTGCAACCCCAGTGGTGCCAGTGCAATCTCAGGACTCACAGCATTGCAGCTCCAGTTGGTGCCAGTGCACTACCTGGACTCACTGCACTGCATCCCCTGTGGTGCCAGTGCACTCTCTGGACTCACTGCACTGCATCCCCAGTGGTGCCAGTGCACTCTCTGGACTCACTGCACTGCATCCCCAGTGGTGCCAGTGCACTCTCTGGACTCACTGTACTGCATCCCCAGTGGAGCCAGTGCACTCTCTGGACTAACTGCATTGCATCCCCAGTGGTGCCAGTGCACTCTCTGGAGTCACTGCACTGCATCCCCAGTGGTGCCAGTGCATTCTCTAGACTCATTGCAGTGCATGCCCAGTGGTGCCAGTGCACTCTCTGGACTCACTGCAGTGCATCCCCAGTTGTGCCAGTTCACTCTCTGGAATCACTGCAGTGCATCCCCTGTGGTGCCAGTGCACTCTCTGGAGTCACTGCACTGCATCCCCAGTGGTGCCAGTGCATTCTCTAGACTCATTGCAGTGCATCCCCAGTGGTGCCAGTGCACTCTCTGGACTCACTGCAGTGCATCCCCAGTGGTGTCAGTGCATTCTCTAGACTCACTGCACTGCATCCCCAGTGGAGCCAGTGCACTCTCTGGAGTCACTGCAGTGCATTCCCAGTGGTGCCAGTGCACTCTCTGGACTCACTGCACTGCATCCCCAGTGGAGCCAGTGCACTCTCTGGACTAACTGCATTGCATCCCCAGTGGTGCCAGTGCACTCTCTGGACTCACTGCACTGATCCCCAGTGGTGCCAGTGCACTCTCTGGACTCACTGCAGTGCATCCCCAGTGCTGACAGTGCACTCTCTGGACTCAGTGCACTGCATCCCCAGTGGTGCCAGTGCACTCTCTGGACTCACTGCACTGCATCCCCAATGGTGCCACTGCACTCTCTGGACTCACTGCACTGCATCCCCAGTGGTGCCAGTGCACTCTCTGGACTCACTGCACTGCATCCCCAGTGGTGCCAGTGCACTCTCTGGAGTCACTGCACTGCATCCCCCCTGGTGCCAGTGCACTCTCTCTGGACTCACTGCACTGTATCCCCAGGGTGCCAGTTTAGTCTCTGGACTCACTGCACTGTATCCCCAGGGTGCCAGTTTAGTCTCTGGACTCACTGCACTGCATCCCCAGTGGTGCCAGTGCACTCTCTGGACTCACTGCACTGCATCCCCAGTGGTGCCAGTGCACTCTCTGGACTCACTGCAGTGCATCCCCAGTGGTGCCAGTGCACTCTCTGGACTCACTGCAGTGCATCCCCAGTGGTGCCAGTGCACTCTCTGGACTCACTGCACTGCATCCCCAGTGGTGCCAGTGCACTCTCTGGACTCACTGCACTGCATCCCCAGTGGTGCCAGTGCACTCTCTGGACTCACTGCACTGCATCCCCAGTGGTGCCACTGCACTCTCTGGACTCACTGCACTGCATCCCAGTGGTGCCAGGGTACTCTCTGGACTCACTGCAGTGCATCCCCAGTGGTGCCAGTGCACTCTCTGGACTCACTGCACTGCATCCCCAGTGGTGCCAGTGCACTCTCTGGACTCACTGCACTGCATCCCCAGTGGTACCAGTGCACTCTCTGGACTCACTGCAGTGCATCCCCAGTGGTGCCAGTGCACTCTCTGCACTCACTGCACTGCATCCCCAGTGGTGCCAGTGCACTCTCTGGACTCACTGCACTGCATCCCCAGTGGTGCCAGTACACTCTCTGGACTCACTGCAGTGCATCCCCAGTGGTGCCAGTGCACTCTCTGGAGTCACTGCACTGCATCAACAGTGCTGCCAGTGCACTCTCTGGACTCACCGGGGTGCATCCCCAGTGGTGCCAGTGCACTCTCTGGACTCACTGCATTGAATCCCCGCTGGTGCCAGTGCACTCTCTGGACTCACTGCACTGCATGCCCAGTTGGTGCCAGTTCACTCTCTGGACTCACTGCACTGCATCCCCAGTGGTGCCAGTGCACTCTCTGGACTCACTGCACTGCATGCCCAGTTGGTGCCAGTTCACTCTCTGGACTCACTGCACTGCATCCCCAGTGGGGCCAGTGCACTCTCTGGACTCACTGCAGTGCATCCCCAGTGGTGCCAGTGTAGTCTCTGGACTCACTGCACTGCAACCCCAGTGGTGCCAGTGCAATCTCAGGACTCACAGCAGTGCAGCTCCAGTTGGTGCCAGTGCACTACCTGGACTCAATGCACTGCATCCCCAGTGGTGCCAGTGCACTCTCTGGACTCACTGCAGTGCATCCCCAGTGGTTCCAGTGCACTCTCTGGACTCACTGCAGTGCATCCCTTGTGGTGCCATTGCACTCTCAGGACTCACTGCACTGCATCCCCAGTGGTGCCAGTGCACTCTCTGGACTCACTGTACTGCATCCCCAGTGGAGCCAGTGCACACTCTGGACTAACTGCATTGCATCCCCAGTGGTGCCAGTGCACTCTCTGGACTCACTGCACTGCATCCCCAGTGGTGCCAGTGCACTCTCTGGACTCACTGTAGTGCATCCCCAGTGCTGACAGTGCACTCTCTGGACTCAGTGCACTGCATCCCCAGTGGTGCCAGTGCACTCTCTGGACTCAGTGCACTACATCTCCAATGCTGCCACTGCACTCTCTGGACTCACTGCACTGCATCCCCAGTGGTGCCAGTGCACTCTCTGGACTCACTGCACTGCATCCCCAGTGGTGCCAGTGCACTCTCTGGACTCACTGCACTGCATCCCCAGTGGTGCCAGTGCACTCTCTGGACTCACTGCACTGCATCAACAGTGGTGCCAGTGCACTCTATGGACTTACTGCACTGTATCCCCAGGGTGCCAGTTTAGTCTCTGGACTCACTGCAGTGCATCCCCAGTGGTGCCAGTGCACTCTCTGGACTCACTGCACTGCATCCCCAGTGGTGGCAGTGCATTCTCTAGACTCATTGCAGTGCATGCCCAGTGGTGCCAGTGCACTCTCTGGACTCACTGCAGTGCATCCCCAGTTGTGCCAGTTCACTCTCTGGAATCACTGAAGTGCATCCCCTGTGGTGCCAGTGCACTCTCTGGAGTCACTGCACTGCATCCCCAGTGGTGCCAGTGCATTCTCTAGACTCATTGCAGTGCATCCCCAGTGGTGCCAGTGCACTCTCTGGACTCACTGCAGTGCATCCCCAGTGGTGTCAGTGCATTCTCTAGACTCACTGCACTGCATCCCCAGTGGAGCCAGTGCACTCTCTGGAGTCACTGCAGTGCATTCCCAGTGGTGCCAGTGCACTCTCTGGACTCACTGCACTGCATCCCCAGTGGAGCCAGTGCACTCTCTGGACTAACTGCATTGCATCCCCAGTGGTGCCAGTGCACTCTCTGGACTCACTGCACTGATCCCCAGTGGTGCCAGTGCACTCTCTGGACTCACTGCAGTGCATCCCCAGTGCTGACAGTGCACTCTCTGGACTCAGTGCACTGCATCCCCAGTGGTGCCAGTGCACTCTCTGGACTCACTGCACTGCATCCCCAATGGTGCCACTGCACTCTCTGGACTCACTGCAGTGCATCCCCACTGGTGCCAGTGCACTCTCTGGACTCACTGCACTGCATCCCCAGTGGTGCCAGTGTACTCTCTGCACTCACTGCACTGCATCCCCAGTGGTGCCAGTGCACTCTCTGGACTCACTGCACTGCATCCCCAGTGGTGCCAGTGCACTCTCTGGAGTCACTGCACTGCATCCCCCCTGGTGCCAGTGCACTCTCTCTGGACTCACTGCACTGTATCCCCAGGGTGCCAGTTTAGTCTCTGGACTCACTGCACTGTATCCCCAGGGTGCCAGTTTAGTCTCTGGACTCACTGCACTGCATCCCCAGTGGTGCCAGTGCACTCTCTGGACTCACTGCACTGCATCCCCAGTGGTGCCAGTGCACTCTCTGGACTCACTGCAGTGCATCCCCAGTGGTGCCAGTGCACTCTCTGGACTCACTGCAGTGCAACCCCAGTGGTGCCAGTGCACTCTCTGGACTCACTGCACTGCATCCCCAGTGGTGCCAGTGCACTCTCTGGACTCACTGCACTGCATCCCCAGTGGTGCCAGTGCACTCTCTGGACTCACTGCACTGCATCCCCAGTGGTGCCACTGCACTCTCTGGACTCACTGCACTGCATCCCAGTGGTGCCAGTGCACTCTCTGGACTCACTGCAGTGCATCCCCAGTGGTGCCAGTGCACTCTCTGGACTCACTGCACTGCATCCCCAGTGGTGCCAGTGCACTCTCTGGACTCACTGCACTGCATCCCCAGTGGTACCAGTGCACTCTCTGGACTCACTGCAGTGCATCCCCAGTGGTGCCAGTGCACTCTCTGCACTCACTGCACTGCATCCCCAGTGGTGCCAGTGCACTCTCTGGACTCACTGCACTGCATCCCCAGTGGTGCCAGTACACTCTCTGGACTCACTGCAGTGCATCCCCAGTGGTGCCAGTGCACTCTCTGGAGTCACTGCACTGCATCAACAGTGCTGCCAGTGCACTCTCTGGACTCACCGGGGTGCATCCCCAGTGGTGCCAGTGCACTCTCTGGACTCACTGCATTGAATCCCCGCTGGTGCCAGTGCACTCTCTGGACTCACTGCACTGCATGCCCAGTTGGTGCCAGTTCACTCTCTGGACTCACTGCACTGCATCCCCAGTGGGGCCAGTGCACTCTCTGGACTCACTGCACTGCATCCCAAGTGGTGCCTGTGAAGTCTCTCGACTCACTGCAGTGCATCCCCAGTGGTGCCAGTGTAGTCTCTGGACTCACTGCACTGCAACCCCAGTGGTGCCAGTGCAATCTCAGGACTCACAGCAGTGCAGCTCCAGTTGGTGCCAGTGCACTACCTGGACTCAATGCACTGCATCCCCAGTGGTGCCAGTGCACTCTCTGGACTCACTGCAGTGCATCCCCAGTGGTTCCAGTGCACTCTCTGGACTCACTGCAGTGCATCCCTTGTGGTGCCATTGCACTCTCAGGACTCACTGCACTGCATCCCCAGTGGTGCCAGTGCACTCTCTGGACTCACTGTACTGCATCCCCAGTGGAGCCAGTGCACACTCTGGACTAACTGCATTGCATCCCCAGTGGTGCCAGTGCACTCTCTGGACTCACTGCACTGCATCCCCAGTGGTGCCAGTGCACTCTCTGGACTCACTGTAGTGCATCCCCAGTGCTGACAGTGCACTCTCTGGACTCAGTGCACTGCATCCCCAGTGGTGCCAGTGCACTCTCTGGACTCAGTGCACTACATCTCCAATGCTGCCACTGCACTCTCTGGACTCACTGCACTGCATCCCCAGTGGTGCCAGTGCACTCTCTGGACTCACTGCACTGCATCCCCAGTGGTGCCAGTGCACTCTCTGGACTCACTGCACTGCATCCGCAGTGGTGCCAGTGCACTCTCTGGACTCACTGCACTGCATCAACAGTGGTGCCAGTGCACTCTATGGACTCACTGCACTGTATCCCCAGGGTGCTAGTTTAGTCTCTGGACTCACTGCAGTGCATCCCCAGTGGTGCCAGTGCACTCTCTGGACTCACTGCACTGCATCCCCAATGGTGCCAGTGCCCTCTCTGGACTCACTGCAGTGCATCCCCAGTGGTGCCAGTGCACTCTCTGGACTCACTGCACTGCATCCCCAGTGGTGCCAGTGCACTCTCTGGACTCACTGCACTGCATCCCCAGTGGTGCCTGTGCACTCTCTGGACTCACTGCAGTGCATCCCCTGTGGTGCCAGTGCACTCTCTGGACTCACTGCAGTGCATTCCCAGTGGTGCCAGTGCAGTCTCTGCACTCACTGCAGTGCATCTCCAGTGGTGCCTGTGTACTCTCTGGACTCACTGCAGTGTATCCCCAGTGGTGCCTGTGCACTGTCTGGACTCACTGCACTGCATCCCCAGTGGTGCCAGTGCACTCTCTGGACTCACTGCACTGCATCACCAGTGGTGCCAGTGTAGTCTCTGGACTCACTGCAGTGCATCCCCAGTGGTGCCAGTGCACTCTCTGGACTCACTGCAGTGCATATCCAGTGGTGCCAGTGCACTCTCTGGACTCACTGCAGTGCATCCCTACTGGTGCCTGTGCACTCTCTGGACTCACTGCACTGCATCCCCAGTGGTGCCAGTGCACTCTCTGTAGTCACTGCGCTGCATTCCCAGTGGTGCCAGTGCACTCTCTGGATTCACTGCACTGCCTCCCCAATGGTGACAGTGCACTCTCTGGACTCACTGCACTGCACCACCAGTGGTGCCAGTGCACTCTCTGGACTCACTGCAGTGTATCCCCAGTGGTGCCAGGGCACTCTCTGGACTAACTGCAGTGGATCCCCAGTGGTGCCAGTGCACTCTCTGGAGTCACTGCACTGCATCAACAGTGGTGCCAGTGCACTCTCTGGAGTCACTGCACTGCATCAACAGTGGTGCCAGTGCACTCTCTGGACTCACTGCAGTGCATCCCCAGTGGTGCCAGTGCACTCTCTGGACTCACTGCACTGCATCCCCAGTGGGGCCAGTGCACTCTCTGGACTCACTGCACTGCATCCCCAGTGGTGCCAGTGCACTCTCTGGACTCACTGCACTGCATGAACAGGGGTGCCAGTGCACTCTCTGGACTCACTGCACTGCATCCCCAGTGGTGCCAGTGCAATCTCAGGACTCACTGCAGTGCATCTCCAGTTGGTGCCAGTGCAGTCTCTGGACTCACTGCACTGCATCCCCAGTGGTGCCAGTGCACTCTCTGGACTCACTGCACTGCAACCCCAGTGGTGCCAGTGCAATCTCAGGACTCACAGCATTGCAGCTCCAGTTGGTGCCAGTGCACTACCTGGACTCACTGCACTGCATCCCCTGTGGTGCCAGTGCACTCTCTGGACTCACTGCAGTGCACCACCAGTGGTGCCAGTGCACTCTCAGGACTCACTGCACGCATCCCCAGTGGTGCCAGTGCACTCTCTGGACTCACTGCACTGCATCCCCAGTGGTGCCAGTGCACTCTCTGGACTCACTGTACTGCATCCCCAGTGGAGCCAGTGCACTCTCTGGACTAACTGCATTGCATCCCCAGTGGTGCCAGTGCACTCTCTGGAGTCACTGCACTGCATCCCCAGTGGTGCCAGTGCATTCTCTAGACTCATTGCAGTGCATGCCCAGTGGTGCCAGTGCACTCTCTGGACTCACTGCAGTGCATCCCCAGTTGTGCCAGTGCACTCTCTGGACTCACTGCACTGCATCCCCTGTGGTGCCAGTGCACTCTCTGGAGTCACTGCACTGCATCCCCAGTGGTGCCAGTGCATTCTCTAGACTCATTGCAGTGCATCCCCAGTGGTGCCAGTGCATTCTCTAGACTCACTGCAGTGCATCCCCAGTGGTGCCAGTGCACTCTCTGGACTCACTGCACTGCATCCCCAGTGGAGCCAGTGCACTCTCTGGAGTCACTGCAGTGCATCACTTGTGGTGCCATTGCACTCTCTGGAGTCACTGCAGTGCATTCCCAGTGGTGCCATTGCACTCTCAGGACTCACTGCAGTGCATTCCCAGTGGTGCCAGTGCACTCTCTGGACTCACTGCACTGCATCCCCAGTGGAGCCAGTGCACTCTCTGGACTAACTGCATTGCATCCCCAGTGGTGCCAGTGCACTCTCTGGACTCACTGCACTGATCCCCAGTGGTGCCAGTGCACTCTCTGGACTCACTGCAGTGCATCCCCAGTGCTGACAGTGCACTCTCTGGACTCAGTGCACTGCATCCCCAGTGGTGCCAGTGCACTCTCTGGACTCACTGCACTGCATCCCCAATGGTGCCACTGCACTCTCTGGACTCACTGCAGTGCATCCCCACTGGTGCCAGTGCACTCTCTGGACTCACTGCACTGCATCCCCAGTGGTGCCAGTGTACTCTCTGCACTCACTGCACTGCATCCCCAGTGGTGCCAGTGCACTCTCTGGACTCACTGCACTGCATCCCCAGTGGTGCCAGTGCACTCTCTGGAGTCACTGCACTGCATCCCCCCTGGTGCCAGTGCACTCTCTCTGGACTCACTGCACTGTATCCCCAGGGTGCCAGTTTAGTCTCTGGACTCACTGCAGTGCATCCCCAGTGCTCACAGTGCACTCTCTGGACTCAGTGCACTGCATCCCCAGTGGTGCCAGTGCACTCTCTGGACTCACTGCACTGCATCCCCAGTGGTGCCAGTGCACTCTCTGGACTCACTGCAGTGCATCCCCAGTGGTGCCAGTGCACTCTCTGGACTCACTGCACTGCATCCCCAGTGGTGCCAGTGCACTCTCTGGACTCACTGCACTGCATCCCCAGTGGTGCCAGTGCACTCTCTGGACTCACTGCACTGCATCCCCAGTGGTGCCACTGCACTCTCTGGACTCACTGCACTGCATCCCAGTGGTGCCAGTGCACTCTTTGGACTCACTGCACTGCATCCCCAGTGGTACCAGTGCACTCTCTGGACTCACTGCAGTGCATCCCCAGTGGTGCCAGTGCACTCTCTGGACTCACTGCACTGCATCCCCAGTGGTACCAGTGCACTCTCTGGACTCACTGCAGTGCATCCCCAGTGGTGCCAGTGCACTCTCTGCACTCACTGCACTGCATCCCCAGTGGTGCCAGTGCACTCTCTGGACTCACTGCACTGCATCCCCAGTGGTGCCAGTACACTCTCTGGACTCACTGCAGTGCATCCCCAGTGGTGCCAGTGCACTCTCTGGAGTCACTGCACTGCATCAACAGTGCTGCCAGTGCACTCTCTGGACTCACCGGGGTGCATCCCCAGTGGTGCCAGTGCACTCTCTGGACTCACTGCATTGAATCCCCGCTGGTGCCAGTGCACTCTCTGGACTCACTGCACTGCATGCCCAGTGGTGCCAGTTCACTCTCTGGACTCACTGCACTGCATCCCCAGTGGTGCCAGTGCACTCTCTGGACTCACTGCACTGCATCCCAAGTGGTGCCTGTGAAGTCTCTGGACTCACTGCAGTGCATCCCCAGTGGTGCCAGTGTAGTCTCTGGACTCACTGCACTGCAACCCCAGTGGTGCCAGTGCAATCTCAGGACTCACAGCAGTGCAGCTCCAGTTGGTGCCAGTGCACTACCTGGACTCAATGCACTGCATCCCCAGTGGTGCCAGTGCACTCTCTGGACTCACTGCAGTGCATCCCCAGTGGTTCCAGTGCACTCTCTGGACTCACTGCAGTGCATCCCTTGTGGTGCCATTGCACTCTCAGGACTCACTGCACTGCATCCCCAGTGGTGCCAGTGCACTCTCTGGACTCACTGTACTGCATCCCCAGTGGAGCCAGTGCACACTCTGGACTAACTGCATTGCATCCCCAGTGGTGCCAGTGCACTCTCTGGACTCACTGCACTGCATCCCCAGTGGTGCCAGTGCACTCTCTGGACTCACTGTAGTGCATCCCCAGTGCTGACAGTGCACTCTCTGGACTCAGTGCACTGCATCCCCAGTGGTGCCAGTGCACTCTCTGGACTCAGTGCACTACATCTCCAATGCTGCCACTGCACTCTCTGGACTCACTGCAGTGCATCCCCAGTGGTGCCAGTGCACTCTCTGGACTCCCTGCACTGCATCCCCAGTGGTGCCAGTGCACTCTCTGCACTCACTGCACTGCATCCCCAGTGGTGCCAGTGCACTCTCTGGACTCACTGCACTGCATCAACAGTGGTGCCAGTGCACTCTATGGACTCACTGCACTGTATCCCCAGGGTGCCAGTTTAGTCTCTGGACTCACTGCAGTGCATCCCCAGTGGTGCCAGTGCACTCTCTGGACTCACTGCACTGCATCCCCAATGGTGCCAGTGCCCTCTCTGGACTCACTGCAGTGCATCCCCTTTTGTGCCAGTGCACTCTCTGGACTCACTGAACTGCATCCCCAGTGGTGCCAGTGCACTCTCTGGACTCACTGCACTGCATCCCCAGTGGTGCCTGTGCACTCTCTGGACTCACTGCAGTGCATCCCCTGTGGTGCCAGTGCACTCTCTGGACTCACTGCAGTGCATTCCCAGTGGTGCCAGTGCAGTCTCTGCACTCACTGCAGTGCATCTCCAGTGGTGCCAGTGCACTCTCTGGACTCACTGCAGTGTATCCCCAGTGGTGCCTGTGCACTCTCTGGACTCACTGCACTGCATCCCCAGTGGGGCCAGTGCACTCTCTGGACTCACTGCACTGCATCACCAGTGGTGCCAGTGTAGTCTCTGGACTCACTGCAGTGCATCCCCAGTGGTGCCAGTGCAATCTCAGGACTCACTGCAGTGCATATCCAGTGGTGCCAGTGCACTCTCTGGACTCACTGCAGTGCATCCCTACTGGTGCCTGTGCACTCTCTGGACTCACGGCACTGCATCCCCAGTGGTGCCAGTGCACTCTCTGTAGTCACTGCGCTGCATTCCCAGTGGTGCCAGTGCACTCTCTGGATTCACTGCACTGCCTCCCCAATGGTGACAGTGCACTCTCTGGACTCACTGCACTGCACCACCAGTGGTGCCAGTGCACTCTCTGGACTCACTGCAGTGTATCCCCTGTGGTGCCAGGGCACTCTGTGGACTCACTGCACTGCATCCCCAGTGGTGCCAGTGCACTCTCTGGACTAACTGCAGTGGATCCCCAGTGGTGCCAGTGCACTCTCTGGAGTCACTGCACTGCATCAACAGTGGTGCCAGTGCACTCTCTGGAGTCACTGCAGTGCATCCCCAGTGGTGCCAGTGCACTCTCTGGACTCACTGCAGTGCATCCCCAGTGGTGCCAGTGCACTCTCTGGACTCACTGCACTGCATCCCCAGTGGTGCCAGTGCACTCTCTGGACTCACTGCACTGCATCCCCAGTGGTGCCAGTGTACTCTCTGGACTCACTGCACTGCATCCCCAGTGGTGCCAGGGCACTCTCCGGACTCACTGCAGTTCATCCGCAGTGGTGCCAGTGCACTCTTTCGAGTCACTGCACTGCATTCCCATTAGTGCCAGTGCATTCTCTGGACTCATTGCAGTGCATCCCCAGTGGTGCCAGTGCACTCTCTAGACTCACTGCAGTGCATCCCCAGTGGTGCCAGTGCACTCTCTTTAGACTCACTGCACTGCATCCCCAGTGGTGCCAGTGCACTCTCTGGACTCACTGCACTGCATCCCCAGTGGTGCCAGTGCACTCTCTGGACTCACTGCAGTGGATCACCAGTGGTTCCAGTGCACTCTCTGGACTCAGTGCACTGCATCCCCAGTGGTGCCAGTGCACTCTCTGGACTCACTGCACTGCATCCCCAGTGTTCCCAGAGCACTCTCTGGACTCACCGAGGTGCATCCCCAGAAGTGCCAGTGCACTCTCTGGACTCACTGCAGTGCATCCCCAGTGGTGCCAGTGTACTCTCTGGACTCACTGCAGTGCAGCCCCTGAGGTGCCAGTGCACTCTCTGGACTCACTGGACTGCATCCCCAGTGGTGCCAGTGCACTCTCTGAACTCACTGCACTGCATTCCCAGTGTGCCAGTGCACTGTCTGGACTCAATGCAGTGCATCCCCTGAGGTGCCAGTGTACTCTCTGGACTCACTGCACTGCATCCCCAGTGGTGCCTGTGCAGTCTCTGGACTCACTGCACTGCATCCCGTGTGGAGCCAGTGCACTCTCTGGACTCACTGCAGTGCAGCCCCTGAGGTGCCAGTGCACTCTCTGGACTCACTGCACTGCATCCCCAGTGGTGCCAGTGCACTCTCTGGACTCACTGCACTGCATCCCCTGTGGAGCCAGTGCACTCTCTGGACTCACTGCAGTGCAGCCCAGTGGTGCCAGTGCACTCTCTGGACTCACTGCACTGCATCCCCAGTTGTGCCAGTGCACTCTCTGGACTCACTGCAGTGCATCACCAGTGGTGCCAGTGCACTCTCTGGACTCACTGCACTGCATCCCGAGGGGTGCCAGTGCACTCTCTGGCGTCACGGCACTGCATCTCCAGTGGTGCCTGTGCAGTCTCTGGACTCACAGCAGTGCATCCCCAGTGATGCCAGTGCACTCTCTGGACTCACTGCAGTGCATCCCCAGTGGTGCCAGTGCACTCTCTGGACTCACTGCACTGCATCCCCAGTGGTGCCTGTGCACTCTGTGGACTCACTGTACTGCATCTCCAGTGGTGCCAGTGTACTCTCTGCACTCACTGCACTGCATCCCCAGTGGTGCCAGTGCAATCTCTGTACTCACTGCACTGCATCCCCAGTGGTTCCAGTGCACTCTCTGGACTCACGGCACTGCATCCCCAGGAGTGCCAGTACACTCTCTGGCGTCACTGCACTGCATCCCCAGTGGTGCCTGTGCAGTCTCTGGACTCACTGCACTGCATCCCCAGTGGTTCCAGTGCACTCTCTGGACTCACGGCACTGCATCCCCAGGAGTGCCAGTACACTCTCTGGCGTCACTGCACTGCATCCCCAGTGGTGCCTGTGCAGTCTCTGGACTCACTGCACTGCATCCCCAGTGATGCCAGTGCACTCTCTGGACTCACTGCACTGCATCACCAGTGGTGCCAGTTCACTCTCTGGACTCACTGCACTGCATCCCCAGTGGTGCCAGTGCACTCTCTGGACTCACTGCACTGCATCCCCAGTGCTGCCTGTGCAGTCTCTGGACTCACTGCACTGCATCCCCAGTGGAGCCAGTGCACTCTCTGGACTCACTGCAGTGCATCCCCAGTGGTGCCAGTGTACTCTCTGGACTCACTGCACTGCATCCCCAGTGGCGCCAGTGCACTCTCTGGACTCACTGCACTGCATCCCCAGTCGTGCCAGTGCACTCTCTGGACTCACTGCAGTGCATCCCCAGTGGTGCCAGTGCACTCTCTGGACTCACTGCACTGCATCCCCAGGGGTGCCAGTACACTCTCTGGCGTCACTGCACTGCATCCCCAGTGGTGCCTGTGCAGTCTCTGGACTCACTGCACTGCATCCCCAGTGATGCCAGTGCACTCTCTGGAATCACTACACTGCATCCCCAGTGGTGCCAGTACACTCTCTGGCGTCACTGCACTGCATCCGCAGTGGTGCCTGTGCAGTCTCTGGACTCACTGCACTGCATCCCCAGTGATGCCAGTGCACTCTCTGGACTCACTGCAGTGCAGCCCCTGAGGTGCCAGTGCACTCTCTGGATCACTGCACTGCATCCCCATTGGTGCCAGTGCACTCTATGGAGTCACTGCACTGCATCCCCAGGGGTGCCAGTGCACTCTCTGGACTCACTGCACTGCATCCCCAGTGGTGCCAGTGCACTCTCTGGACTCACCGGGGTGCATCCCCAGTGGTGCCAGTGCACTCTCTGCACTCACTGCACTGCATCCCCAGTGGTGCCAGTGCACTCTCTGGACTCACTGCAGTGCATCCCCAGTGGTGCCAGTGCACTCTCTGGACTCACTACACTGCATCCCCAGTGGTGCCAGTGCACTCTCTGGACTCACTGCACTGCATCCCCAGTGGTGCCAGTGCACTCTCTGGACTCACTTCAGTGCATCCCCGGTGGTGCCAGTGCACTCTCTGGACTCACGGCAGTGCATCCCCAGTGGTGCCAGGGTAATCTCTGGAATCACTGCACTGCATCCCCAGTGGTGCCAATGCACTCTCTGGACTCACGGCACTGCATCCCCAGTGGTGCCAGTGTATTCTCCGAACTCACGGCACTGCATCCCCAGTGGTGCCAGGGCACTCTCTGGACTTACTGCACTGCATAACCAGTGGTGCCAGTGCACTCTCTGGACTCACCGGGGTGCATCCCCAGTGGTGCCAGTGCACTCTCTGGACTCACTGCACTGCATACCCAGTGGTGCCAGTGTACTCTCTGGACTCACCGGGGTGCATCCCCAGTGGTGCCAGTGCACTCTCTGGATCACTGCACTGCATCCCCATTGGTGCCAGTGCACTCTATGGAGTCACTGCACTGCATCCCCAGGGGTGCCAGTGCACTCTCTGGATCACTGCACTGCATCCACAGTGGTGCCAGTGCACTCTCTGGACTCACTGCATTGCATCCCCAGTGGTGCCAGTGCACTCTCTGCACTCACTGCACTGCATCCCCAGTGGTGCCGGTGCACTCTCTGGACTCACTGCAGTGCATCCCCAGTGGTGCCAGTGCACTCTCTGGACTCACTACACTGCATCCCCAGTGGTGCCAGTGCACTCTCTGGACTCACTGCACTGCATCCCCAGTGGTGCCAGTGCACTCTCTGGACTCACTTCAGTGCATCCCCGGTGGTGCCAGTGCACTCTCTGGACTCACGGCAGTGCATCCCCAGTGGTGCCACTGCACTCTCTGGACTCACTGCACTGCATCCCCAGTGGTGCCAGTGCACTCTCTGGACTCACGGCACTGCATCCACAGTGGTGCCAGTGTATTCTCCGAACTCACGGCACTGCATCCCCAGTGGTGCCAGGGCACTCTCTGGACTCACTGCACTGCATAACCAGTGGTGCCAGTGCACTCTCTGGACTCACTGCACTGCATCACCAGTGCTGCCAGTGCAGTCTTTGGACTCACTGCACTGAATTCCCGGTGGTGCCAGTGCACTCTCTGGACTCACAGCACTGCATCCCCAGTGGTGCCAGTGAACTCTCTGGACTCACTGCACTGTATCCCCAGTGGTGCCAATGCACTCTCTGGACTCACTGCACTGCATCCCCAGTGGTGCCAGTGCACACTCTGGACACACGGCACTGCATCCCCAGTGGTGCTAGTGCACTCTCTGGACTCACGGCACTGCATCCCCAGTGGTGCCAGTGCACTCTCTGGACTCACTGCACTGCATCCCCACTGGTGCCAGAGTACTCTCTGGACTCACTGCACTGCATCCCCAGTGGTGCCAGTGCACTCTCTGGACTCACTGCACTGCATCCCCATTGGTGTCAGTTTACTCTCAGGACTCACTAATGACCATACCAATGGTGCCAGTGCACTCTCTGGACTCACTGCACTGCATACCCAGTGGTGCCAGTGCACTCTCTGGACTCACCGGGGTGCATCCCCAGTGGTGCCAGTGCACTCTATGGATCACTGCACTGCATCCCCATTGGTGCCAGTGCACTCTATGGAGTCACTGCACTGCATCACCAGGGGTGCCAGTGCACTCTCTGGACTCATTGCACTGCATCCCCATTGGTGCCAGTGCACTCTCTGGACTCACTAATGACCATCCCCATTGGTGCCAGTGCACTCTCTGGACTCACTGCACTGCATCTCCAGTGGTGCCAGTGCACTCTCTGGACTCACCGGGGTGCATCACCAGTGGTGCCAGTGCACTCTCTGCACTCACTGCACTGCATCCCCAGTGGTGCCAGTGCACTCTCTGGACTCACTGCACTGCATCCCCAGTGGTGCCAGTGCACTCTCTGGACTCACTACACTGCATCCGCAGTGGTGCCAGTGCACTCTCTGGACTCACGGCACTGCATCCCCAGTGGTGCCAGTGCACTCTCTGGTCTCACTGCACTGCATCCCCAGTGGTGCCAGTGCACTCTCTGGACTCACGGCACTGCATCCCCAGTGGTGCCAGTGCACTCTCTGGACTCACTGCACTGCATCCCCAGTGGTGCTAGTGCACTCTCTGGACTCACGGCACTGCATCCCCAGTGGTGCCAGTGAACTCTCTGGACTCACTGCACTGCATCCCCTCTGGTGCCAGGGTACTCTCTGGAGTCACTGCACTGCATCCCCAGTGGTGCCAGTGCTCTCTCTGGACTCACTGCACTGCATCCCCACTGGTGCCAGGGTACTCTCTGGACTCACTGCACTGCATCCCCAGTGGTACCAGGGCACTCTCTGCACTCACTGCACTGCATCCCCAGTGGTGCCAGTGCACTCTCTGGACTCACTGCACTGCATCCCCGGTGGTGCCAGTGCACTCCCTGGACTCTCTGCAGTGTATCCCCGGTGGTGCCAGTGCACTCTCTGGACTCACGGCACTGCATCCCCAGTGGTGCCACTGCACTCTCTGGACTCACTGCACTGCATCCCCAGTGGTGCCAGTGCACTCTCTGAACTCACTGCACTGCATCCCCAGTGGTGCCAGTGTATTCTCTGAACTCACTGAACTGCAACCCCAGTGGTGCCAGGGCACTCTCTGGACTCACGGCACTGCATCCCCAGTGGTTCCAGTGCACTCTGTGGACTCACTGCACTGCATCCCCAGTGGTGCCAGTGCACTCTCTGGACTCACGGCAGTGAATCCCCAGTGGTGCCAGTGCACACTCTGGACTCACGGCACTGCATCCCCAGTGGTGCTAGTGCACTCTCTGGACTCACGGCACTGCATCCCCAGTGGTGCCAGTGCACTCTCTGGACTCACTGCACTGCATCCCCAGTGGTGCCAGTGCACTCTCTGGACTCACTAATGACCATCCCCAGTGGTGCCAGTGCACTCTCTGGACTCACTGCACTGCATCCACAGTGGTGCCAGTGCACTCTCTGGACTCACTGCACTGCATCCCCAGTGGTGCCAGTGCACTCTCTGGATCACTGCACTGCATCCCCATTGGTGCCAGTGCACTCTATGGAGTCACTGCACTGCATCCCCAGGGGTGCCAGTGCACTCTCTGGACTCACTGCACTGCATCCCCAGTGGTGCCAGTGCACTCTCTGGTCTCACCGGGGTGCATCCCCAGTGGTGCCAGTGCACTCTCTGGATCACTGCACTGCATCCCCAGTGGTGCCAGTGCACTCTCTGGACTCACTGCACTGCATCCCCACTGGTGCCAGTGCACTCTCTGGACTCACTGCAGTGCATCCCCAGTGGTGCCAGTGCACTATCTGGACTCACTACACTGCATCCCCAGTGGTGCCAGTGCACTCTCTGGACTCACTGCACTGCATCCCCAGTGGTTCCAGTGCACTCTCTGGACTCACTTCAGTGCATCCCCGGTGGTGCCAGTGTACTCTCTGGACTCACGGCAGTGCATCCCCAGTGGTGCCAGTGCACTCTCTGGACTCACTGCACTGCATCCCCAGTGGTGCCAGTGCACTCTCTGGACTCATGGCACTGCATCCCCAGTGGTGCCAGTGTATTCTCTGAACTCACTGAACTGCATCCCCAGTGGTGCCAGGGCACTCTCTGGACTCACTGCACTGCATAACCAGTGGTGCCAGTGCACTCTCTGGTCTCACCGGGGTGCATCCCCAGTGGTGCCAGTGCACTCTCTGGATCACTGCACTGTATCCCCAGTGGTGCCAATGCACTCTCTGGACTCACTGCACTGCATCCCCAGTGGTGCCAGTGCACTCTCTGGACTCACTGCAGTGCATCCCCAGTGGTGCCAGTGCACACTCTGGACACACGGCACTGCATCCCCAGTGGTGCTAGTGCACTCTCTGGACTCACGGCACTGCATCCCCAGTGGTGCCAGTGCACTCTCTGGACTCACTGCACTGCATCCCCACTGGTGCCAGGGTACTCTCTGGACTCACTGCACTGCATCCCCAGTGGTGCCAGTGCACTCTCTGGACTCACTGCACTGCATCCCCATTGGTGTCAGTTTACTCTCAGGACTCACTAATGACCATCCCCAGTGGTGCCAGTGCACTCTCTGGACTCACTGCACTGCATACCCAGTGGTGCCAGTGCACTCTCTGGACTCACAGCACTGCATCCCCAGTGGTGCCAGTGCACTCTATGGATCACTGCACTGCATCCCCATTGGTGCCAGTGCACTCTATGGAGTCACTGCACTGCATCCCCAGGGGTGCCAGTGCACTACTCTGGACTCACTGCACTGCATCCCCAGTGGTGCCAGTGCACTCTCTGGACTCACTAATGACCATCCCCAGTGGTGCCAGTGCACTCTCTGGATCACCGCAGTGCATTCCCAGTGGTGCCAGTGCATTCTATGGAGTCACTGCAGTGCATCCCCAGGGGTGCCAGTGCACTCTCTGGAGTCACTGCACTGCATCCCCAGTGCTGCCAGTGCACTCTCTGGACTCACGGCACTGCATCCCCAGTGGTGCAAGTGCACTCTCTGGACTCACTGCAGTGCATCCCCAGTGGTGCCTGTGCACTCTCTGCACTTACTGCACTGCATCCCCAGTGGTGCCAGTGCACTCTCTGGACTCACTGCAGTGCATCCCCAGTGGTTCCAGTGCAGTCTCTGGATCACTGCACTTAATTCCCGGTGGTGCCAGTGCACTCTCTGGACTCACAGCACTGCATCCCCAGTGGTGCCAGTGAACTCTCTGGACTCACTGCACTGTATCCCCAGTGGTGCCAATGCACTCTCTGGACTCACTGCACTGCATCCCCAGTGGTGCCAGTGCACTCTCTGGACTCACTGCACTGCATCACCAGTGGTGCCAGTGCACACTCTGGACACACGGCACTGTTCCCCGGGGGTGCTAGTGCACTCTCTGGACTCACGGCACTTCATCCCCAGTGGTGCCAGTGCACTCTCTGGACTCACTGCACTGCATCCCCACTGGTGCCAGGGCACTCTCTGGACTCACTGCACTGCATCCCCAGTGGTGCCAGTGCACTCTCTGGACTCACTGCACTGCATCCCCATTGGTGTCAGTTTACTCTCAGGACTCACTAATGACCATCCCCAGTGGTGCCAGTGCACTCTCTGGACTCACTGCACTGCATCCCCAGTGGTGCCAGTGCACTCTCTGGACTCACCGGGGTGCATCCCCAGTGGTGCCAGTGCACTCTATGGATCACTGCACTGCATCCCCATTGGTGCCAGTGCACTCTATGGAGTCACTGCACTGCATCCCCAGGGGTGCCAGTGCACTCTCTGGACTCACTGCACTGCATCCCCGTTGGTGCCAGTGCACTCTCTGGACTCACTAATTACCATCCCCAGTGGTGCCAGTGCACTCTCTGGACTCACTGCACTGCATCCCCAGTGGTGCCAGTGCACTCTCTGGATCACTGCAGTGCATCCCCAGTGGTGCCAGTGCACTCTATGGAGTCACTGCAGTGCATCCCCAGGGGTGCCAGAGCACTCTCTGGAGTCACTGCAGTGCATCCCCAGTGGTGCCAGTGCACTCTCTGGACTCACTGCACTGCATCCCCAGTGGTGCAAGTGCACTCTCTGGACTCACTGCAGTGCATCACCAGTGGTGCCAGTGCACTCTCTGCACTTACTGCACTGCATCCCCAGTGGTGCCAGTGCACTCTCTGGACTCACCGGGGTGCATCCCCAGTGGTGCCAGTGCACTCTCTGGACTCACTGCACCGCAACCCCAGTGGTGCCAGTGCACTCTCTGGACTCACTGCACCGCATCCCCAGTGGTGCCAGTGCACTCTCTGGACTCACCGGGGTGCATCCCCAGTGGTGCCAGTGCACTCTCTGGATCACTGCACTGAATTCCCGGTGGTGCCAGTGCACTCTCTGGACTGACGGCACTGCATCCCCAGGGGTGCCAGTGAACTCTCTGGACTCACGGCACTGTATCCCCAGTGGTGCCAATGCACTCTCTGGTCTCACTGCACTGCATCCCCAGTGGTCCCAGTGCACTCTCTGGACTCACTGCAGTGCATCCCCAGTGGTGCCAGTGCACACTCTGGACACACGGCACTGCATCCCCAGTGGTGCTAGTGCACTCTCTGGACTCACGGCACTGCATCCCCAGTGGTGCCAGTGCACTCTCTGGACTCACTGCACTGCATCCCCACTGGTGCCAGGGTACTCTCTGGACTCACTGCACTGCATCCCCAGTGGTGCCAGTGCACTCTCTGGACTCACTGCACTGCATCCCCATTGGTGTCAGTTTACTCTCAGGACTCACTAATGACCATCCCCAGTGGTGCCAGTGCACTCTCTGGACTCACCGGGGTGCATCCCCAGTGGTGCCAGTGCACTCTATGGATCACTGCACTGCATCCCCATTGGTGCCAGTGCACTCTATGGAGTCACTGCACTGCATCCCCAGTGGTGCCAGTGCACTCTCTGGTCTCACCGGGGTGCATCCCCAGTGGTGCCAGTGCACTCTCTGGATCACTGCACTGCATCCCCAGTGGTGCCAGTGCACTCTCTGGACTCACTGCACTGCATCCCCACTGGTGCCAGTGCACTCTCTGCACTCACTGCACTGCATCCCCAGTGGTGCCAGTGCACTCTCTGGACTCACTGCAGTGCATCCCCAGTGGTGCCAGTGCACTATCTGGACTCACTACACTGCATCCCCAGTGGTGCCAGTGCACTCTCTGGACTCACTGCACTGCATCCCCAGTGGTTCCAGTGCACTCTCTGGACTCACTTCAGTGCATCCCCGGTGGTGCCAGTGTACTCTCTGGACTCACGGCAGTGCATCCCCAGTGGTGCCAGTGCACTCTCTGGACTCACTGCACTGCATCCCCAGTGGTGCCAGTGCACTCTCTGGACTCATGGCACTGCATCCCCAGTGGTGCCAGTGTATTCTCTGAACTCACTGAACTGCATCCCCAGTGGTGCCAGGGCACTCTCTGGACTCACTGCACTGCATAACCAGTGGTGCCAGTGCACTCTCTGGTCTCACCGGGGTGCATCCCCAGTGGTGCCAGTGCACTCTCTGGATCACTGCACTGTATCCCCAGTGGTGCCAATGCACTCTCTGGACTCACTGCACTGCATCCCCAGTGGTGCCAGTGCACTCTCTGGACTCACTGCAGTGCATCCCCAGTGGTGCCAGTGCACACTCTGGACACACGGCACTGCATCCCCAGTGGTGCTAGTGCACTCTCTGGACTCACGGCACTGCATCCCCAGTGGTGCCAGTGCACTCTCTGGACTCACTGCACTGCATCCCCACTGGTGCCAGGGTACTCTCTGGACTCACTGCACTGCATCCCCAGTGGTGCCAGTGCACTCTCTGGACTCACTGCACTGCATCCCCATTGGTGTCAGTTTACTCTCAGGACTCACTAATGACCATCCCCAGTGGTGCCAGTGCACTCTCTGGACTCACTGCACTGCATACCCAGTGGTGCCAGTGCACTCTCTGGACTCACAGCACTGCATCCCCAGTGGTGCCAGTGCACTCTATGGATCACTGCACTGCATCCCCATTGGTGCCAGTGCACTCTATGGAGTCACTGCACTGCATCCCCAGGGGTGCCAGTGCACTACTCTGGACTCACTGCACTGCATCCCCAGTGGTGCCAGTGCACTCTCTGGACTCACTAATGACCATCCCCAGTGGTGCCAGTGCACTCTCTGGATCACCGCAGTGCATCCCCAGTGGTGCCAGTGCACTCTATGGAGTCACTGCAGTGCATCCCCAGGGGTGCCAGTGCACTCTCTGGAGTCACTGCACTGCATCCCCAGTGCTGCCAGTGCACTCTCTGGACTCACTGCAGTGCATCCCCAGTGGTGCCTGTGCACTCTCTGCACTTACTGCAGTGCATCCCCAGTGGTGCCAGTGCACTCTCTGGACTCACTGCAGTGCATCCCCAGTGGTTCCAGTGCAGTCTCTGGATCACTGCACTTAATTCCCGGTGGTGCCAGTGCACTCTCTGGACTCACAGCACTGCATCCCCAGTGGTGCCAGTGAACTCTCTGGACTCACTGCACTGTATCCCCAGTGGTGCCAATGCACTCTCTGGACTCACTGCACTGCATCCCCAGTGGTGCCAGTGCACTCTCTGGACTCACTGCACTGCATCACCAGTGGTGCCAGTGCACACTCTGGACACACGGCACTGTTCCCCGGGGGTGCTAGTGCACTCTCTGGACTCACGGCACTTCATCCCCAGTGGTGCCAGTGCACTCTCTGGACTCACTGCACTGCATCCCCACTGGTGCCAGGGCACTCTCTGGACTCACTGCACTGCATCCCCAGTGGTGCCAGTGCACTCTCTGGACTCACTGCACTGCATCCCCATTGGTGTCAGTTTACTCTCAGGACTCACTAATGACCATCCCCAGTGGTGCCAGTGCACTCTCTGGACTCACTGCACTGCATCCCCAGTGGTGCCAGTGCACTCTCTGGACTCACCGGGGTGCATCCCCAGTGGTGCCAGTGCACTCTATGGATCACTGCACTGCATCCCCATTGGTGCCAGTGCACTCTATGGAGTCACTGCACTGCATCCCCAGGGGTGCCAGTGCACTCTCTGGACTCACTGCACTGCATCCCCGTTGGTGCCAGTGCACTCTCTGGACTCACTAATTACCATCCCCAGTGGTGCCAGTGCACTCTCTGGACTCACTGCACTGCATCCCCAGTGGTGCCAGTGCACTCTCTGGATCACTGCAGTGCATCCCCAGTGGTGCCAGTGCACTCTATGGAGTCACTGCAGTGCATCCCCAGGGGTGCCAGAGCACTCTCTGGAGTCACTGCAGTGCATCCCCAGTGGTGCCAGTGCACTCTCTGGACTCACTGCACTGCATCCCCAGTGGTGCAAGTGCACTCTCTGGACTCACTGCAGTGCATCACCAGTGGTGCCAGTGCACTCTCTGCACTTACTGCACTGCATCCCCAGTGGTGCCAGTGCACTCTCTGGACTCACCGGGGTGCATCCCCAGTGGTGCCAGTGCACTCTCTGGACTCACTGCACCGCAACCCCAGTGGTGCCAGTGCACTCTCTGGACTCACTGCACCGCATCCCCAGTGGTGCCAGTGCACTCTCTGGACTCACCGGGGTGCATCCCCAGTGGTGCCAGTGCACTCTCTGGATCACTGCACTGAATTCCCGGTGGTGCCAGTGCACTCTCTGGACTGACGGCACTGCATCCCCAGGGGTGCCAGTGAACTCTCTGGACTCACTGCACTGTATCCCCAGTGGTGCCAATGCACTCTCTGGTCTCACTGCACTGCATCCCCAGTGGTCCCAGTGCACTCTCTGGACTCACTGCAGTGCATCCCCAGTGGTGCCAGTGCACACTCTGGACACACGGCACTGCATCCCCAGTGGTGCTAGTGCACTCTCTGGACTCACGGCACTGCATCCCCAGTGGTGCCAGTGCACTCTCTGGACTCACTGCACTGCATCCCCACTGGTGCCAGGGTACTCTCTGGACTCACTGCACTGCATCCCCAGTGGTGCCAGTGCACTCTCTGGACTCACTGCACTGCATCCCCATTGGTGTCAGTTTACTCTCAGGACTCACTAATGACCATCCCCAGTGGTGCCAGTGCACTCTCTGGACTCACCGGGGTGCATCCCCAGTGGTGCCAGTGCACTCTATGGATCACTGCACTGCATCCCCATTGGTGCCAGTGCACTCTATGGAGTCACTGCACTGCATCCCCAGGGGTGCCAGTGCACTCTCTGGACTCACTGCACTGCATCCCCAGTGGAGCCAGTGCACTCTCTGGACTCACTAATGACCATCCCCAGTGGTGCCAGTGCACTCTCTGGACTCACTGCACTGCATCCCCAGTGGTGCCAGTGCACTCTCTGGACTCACTGCAGTGCATCCCCAGTGGTGCCAGTGCACTCTCTGGATCACTGCAGTGCATCCCCAGTGGTGCCAGTGCACTCTATGGAGTCACTGCAGTGCATCATCAGGGGTGCCAGTGCACTCTCTGGAGTCACTGCAGTGCATCCCCAGTGGTGCCAGTGCACTCTCTGGACTCACTGCACTGCATCCCCAGTGGTGCAAGTGCACTCTCTGGACTCACTGCATTGCATCCCCAGTGGTGCCAGTGCACTCTCTGCACTTACTGCACTGCATCCCCAGTGGTGATAGTGCACTCTCTGGACTCACTGCAGTGCATCCCCAGTGGTGCCAGTGCACTCTCTGGGCTCACCGGGGTGCATCCCCAGTGGTGCCAGTGCACTCTCTGGACTCACTGCACCGCAACCCCAGTGGTGCTAGTGCACTCTCCGGACTCACTGCACTGCATCCCCAGTGGTGCCAGTGCACTCTCTGGACTCACTGCACTGCATCCCCAGTGGTGCCAGTGCACTCTCTGGACTCACTGCAGTGCATCCCCAGTGGTGCCAGTGCACTCTCTGGACTCACTGCATTGCATCCCCAGTGCTGCCAGTGCACTCTCTGGACTCACTGCACTGCATCCCCAGTGGTGCCACTGCACTCTGTGGACTGACTGCACTGCATCACCATCGGTGCCAGGGCACTCTCCGGACTCACTGCAGTGCACCCGCAGTTGTGCCAGTGCACTCTTTCGAGTCACTGCACTGCATCCCCATTAGTGCCAGTGCATTCTGTGGACTCATTGCAGTGCATCCCCAGTGGTGCCAGTGCACTCTCTGGACTCACTGCACTGCATCCCCAGTGGTGCCAGTGCACTCTCTGGACTCACTGCACTGCATCCCCAGTGCTGACAGTGCACTCTCTGGACTCACTGCACTGCATCCCCAGTGGTGCCAGTGCACTCTCTGGACTCACTGCACTGCATCCCCAGTGTTCCCAGAGCACTCTCTGGACTCACCGAGGTGCATCCCCAGTGGTGCCAGTGCACTCTCTGGACTCACATCACTGAATGAACAGTGGTGCCAGTGCACTCTGTGGACTCACTGTAGTGCATTTTCTGTTGGTGCCAGTGCAGTCTCTGGACTCACTGCACTGCATCCCCAGTGGTGCCAGTGCACTCTCTGGACTCACTGCACTGCATCCCCAGTGGTGCCAGTGCACTCTCTGGAATCACTGCAGTGCATCCCCTGTGGTGCCATTGCACTCTCTGGACTCACTGCACTGCATCCCCTGTGGTGCCTGTGCACTCTCTGGAGTCACTGCACTGCATCCCCAGTGGAGCCAGTGCACTCTATGGACTCACTGCACTGCATCACCATTGGTGCCAGGGCACTCTCCGGACTCACTGCAGTGCATCCCCAGTGGTGCCAGTGCACTCTCTGGAATCACTGCAGTGCATCCCCTGTGGTGCCAGTGCACTCTCTGGACTCACTGCACTGCATCCCCAGTGGTGCCAGTGCACTCTATGGACTCACTGCAGTGCATCCCCTGTGGTGCCAGTGCACTCTCCGGACTCACTGCAGTGCATCCCCAGTGGAGCCAGTGCACTCTATGGACTCACTGCACTGCATCCCCAGTGGTGCCAGTGCACTCTCTGGACTCACTGCACTGCATCCCCAGTGGTGCCAGTGCACTCTCTGGAATCGCTGCAGTGCATCCCCTGTGGTGCCAGTGCACTCTCTGGACTCACTGCAGCGCATCCCCAGTGGTGCCAGTGCACTCTCTGGACTCACTGCACTGCATCCCCAGTGCTGACCGTGCACTCTCTGGACTCACTGCACTGCATCACCAGTGGTGGCAGTGCACTCTCTGGACTCACTGCAGTGCATCCCGAGTGGTGCCAGTGCACTCTCTGGACTCACTGCACTTCATCCCCAGTGGAGCCAGTGCACTCTCTGGACTCACTGCACTGCATCCCCAGTGGTGCCAATGCCCTCTGTGGACTCACTGCACTGCATCAACAGTGGTGCCAGTGCACTCTCTGGACTCACTGCACTGCATCCCCAGTGGTGCCAGTGTAGTCTCTGGACTCACTGCAGTTCATCCCCAGTGGTGCCAGTACAATCTCTGGACTCACTGCAGTGCAGCTCAGTGGTGCCAGAGCACTCTCTGGACTCACTGCAGTGCATCCCCAGTGGTGCCAGTGCACTCTCTGGACTCACAGCACTGCATCCCCAGTGGTGCCAGTGCACTCTCTGGACTCACTGCACTAAAACTCTAGTGGTGCCAGTGCACTCTCTGGACTCACTGCAGTGCAACCCCAGTGGTGCCAGTGCACTCTCTGGACTCACTGCAGTGCATCCCCAGTGGTGCCAGTGCACTCTCTGGAATCACTGCATTGCATCCCCTGTAGTGCAAGTGCACTCTCTGGACCCACTGCTCTGCATCCCCAGTGGTGCCAGTGCATTCTCTAGACTCACTGCACTGCATCCCCAGTGGATCCAGTGCACTCTCTGGACTCACTGCAGTGAATCCCCAGTAGTGCCACTGCATTCTCTAGAGTCACTGCAGTGCATTCCCTGTTGTGCTAGTGCACTCTCTGGACACACTGCACTGCATCTCCAGTGGTGCCAGTGCACTCTCTGGACTCAATGTACTGCATCCCCATTGGTTCCATTGCACTCTCTGGACTCACTTCATTGCATCCCCAGTGGTGCCAGTGCACTCTCTGGACTCACTGCATGGCTTCCCCAGTGGTGCCAGTGCACTCTCTGGACTCACTGCAGTGTATCCCCTGTGGTGCCAGTGCACTCTGTGGACTCAGTGCACTGCATCCCAGTGGTGCCAGTGCACTCTCTGGACTCACTGCAGTGCATCCCCAGTGGTGCCAGTGCACTCTCTGGACTCACTGCACTGCATCCCAGTGGTGCCAGTGCACTCTCTGGACTCACTGAACTGCATCCCCAGTGGTGCCAGTGCACTCTCTGGACTCACTGCACTGCATCCCCAGTGGTGCCAGTGCACTCTCTGGACTCACTGCACTGCATCCCCAGTGGTTCCATTGCACTCTCTGGACTCACTGCATTGCATCCCCAGTGGTGCCAGTGCACTCTCTGGACTCACTGCACTGCATCCCCAGTGGTGCCAGTGCATTCTCTGGACTCACTGCAGTGCATCCCCAAGGGTGCCAGTGCACTCTCTGGACTCACTGCAGTGCATCCCCAGTGGTGCCAGTGCACTCTCTGGACTCACTGCATGGCATCCCCAGTGGTGCCCGTGCACTCTCTGGACTCACTGCACTGCATCCCCAGTGGTGCCAGTGCACTCTCTGGACTCACTGCACTGCATCCCCAGTGGTGCCAGTGCACTCTCTGGACTCACTGCTTGGCATCCCCAGTGGTGCCAGTGCACTCTCTGGACACACTGCACTGCATCCCCAGTTGTGCCAGTGCACTCTCTGGACTCACCCGAGTGCATCCCCAGTGGTGCCAGTGCACTCTCTAGACTCACTGCAGTTCTTCCCCACTGGTGCCAGTTCACTCTCTGCACTAACTGCACTGCATCCCCAGCGTTGCCAGTGCACTCTCTGGACTCACTGCACTGCATCCCCAGTGGTGCCAGTGCACTCTCTGGACTCACTGCAGTGCATCCACAGTGGTGCCAGTGCACTCTCTGGACTCACTGCAGTGCAGCCCCTGAGGTGCCAGAGCACTCTCTGGACTCACTGCAGTGCATCCCCAGTGGTGCCAGTGCACTCTCTGGACTCACTGCAGTGAATCCCCGGTGGTGCCAGTGCACTCTCTGGACTCACTGCACTGCATCCCCAGTGGTGCCAGTTCACTCTCTGGACTCACTGCACTGCATCCCCAGTGGTGCCAGTGCACTCTCTGGACTCACTGCACTGCATCCCCAGTGGTGCCAGTGCACTCTCTGGACTCACTGCAGTGCATCCCTTGTGGTGCCATTGCACCCTCAGGACTCACTTCACTGCATCCCCAGTGGTGCCAGTTCACTCTCTGGACTCACTGCACTGCATCCCCAGTGGAGCCAGTGCACTCTCTGGACTCACCGGGGTGCATCCCCAGTGGTGCCAGTGCACTCTCTGGACTCAATGCACTGCATCCCCAGTGGTGCCAGTGCACTCTCTGGACTCACTGCAGTGCATCCCCAGTGCTGACAGTGCACTCTCTGGACTCAGTGCACTGCATCCCCAGTGGTGCCAGTGCACTCTCTGGACTCACTGCAGTGCATCCCCAGTGGTGCCAGTGCACTCTCTGGACTCACAGCACTGCATCCCCAGTGGTGCCAGTGCAGTCTCTGGACTCACTGCACTGCATCCCCAGTGGTGCCAGTGCACTCTTTGGACTCACTGCACTGCATCACCATTGGTGCCAGGGCACTCTCCGGACTCACTGCAGTGCATCCCCAGTGGTGCCAGTGCACTCTTTCGAGTCACTGCACTGCATCCCCATTAGTGCCAGTGCATTCTCTGGACTCACTGCAGTGCATCCCCAGTGGTGCCAGTGTACTCTCTGGACTCACTGCACTGCATCCCCAGTGGTGCCAGTGCACTCTCTGGACTCACTGCAGTGCATCCCCAGTGGTGCCAGTGCACTCTCTGGACTCACTGCACTGCATCACCATTGGTGCCAGGGCACTCTCCGGACTCACTGCAGTGCATCCCCAGTGGTGCCAGTGCACTCTTTCGAGTCACTGCACTGCATCCCCATTAGTGCCAGTGCATTCTCTGGACTCACTGCAGTGCATCCCCAGTGGTGCCAGTGTACTCTCTGGACTCACTGCACTGCATCACCAGTGGTGCCAGTGCACTCTCTGGACTCACTGCACTGCATCCCCAGTGGTGACAGTGCACTCTCTGGACTCACTGCACTGCATCAGCAGTCGTGCTAGTGCACTCTGTGGACTCACTGCAGTGCATCCCCAGTGGTGCAAGTGCACTTTCTGGAGTCACTGCAGTGCATCACCTGTTGTACTAGTGCACTCTCTGCACTCACTGCACTGCATCCCCAGAAGTGCCAGTGCACTCTCTGGACTCACTGCACTGCATCCCCAGTGGTGCCAGTGCACTCTCTGGACTCACTGCACTGCATCCCCAGTGGTTCCATTGCACTCTCTGGACTCACTGCACTGCATCCCCAGTGGTGCCAGTGCACTCCCTGGACTCACTGAAGTGCATCTCCAGTGGTGCCAGAGCACTCTATGGACTCACTGCAGTGCATCCCCAGTGGTGCCAGTGCACTCTCTGGACTCACTGCACTGCATCCCCAGTGGTGCCAGTGCACTCTCTGGACTCACCGGGGTGTATCCCCATTGGAGCTGGTGCACTCTCTGGACTCACTAAACTGCATCCCCAGTGGTGCCAGAGAACTCTCTGGACTCACTGCAGTGCATCCCCAGTGGTGCCAGTGCACTGTCTGGACTCACTGCAGTTTATCCCCAGTTGTGCAAGGGCACTCTCTGGACTCACAGAACTGCATCCCCATTGGTGCCAGTGCACTCTCTGGACTCACTGCACTGCATCCCCTGTGGTGCCTGTGCACTCTCTGGAGTCACTGCAGTGCATCCCCAGTGGTGCCAGTGCACTCTCTGGACTCAGTGCACTGCATCCCCAGTGGTGCCAGTGCACTCTCTGGACTCAGTGCACTGCATCCCCAATGGTGCCAGTGCACTCTCTGGACTCACTGCAGTGCATCCCCAGTGGTGCCAGTGCACTCTCTGGACTCAATGCACTGCATCCCCAGTGGTGCCAGTGCACTCTGAGCTCACTGCACTGCATCCCCAGTGGTGCCAGTGCACTCTCTGGACTCACTGCACTGCATCCCCAGTGGTGCCAGTGCACTCTCTGGACTCACTGCACTGCATCAACAGTGGTGCCAGTGCACTCTCTGGACTCACTGCACTGCATCCCCAGTGGTGCCAGTGTAGTCTCTGGACACAGCGCAGTGCATCCCCAGTGGTGCCAGTGCAATTACTGGACTCACTGCAGTGCAGCTCAGTGGTGCCAGAGCACTCTCTGGGCTCACTGTACTGCATCCCCAGTGGTGCCAGTGCACTCTCTGGACTCACTGCACTGCATCCCCAGTGGTGCCAGTGCACTCTCTGGACTGACCGGTGTGTATCCCCATTGGAGCCTGTGCACTCTCTGGACTCACTAAACTGCATCCCCAGTGGTGCCAGTGCACTCTCTGGACTCACTGCACTGCATCCCCAGTGGTGCCAGTGCACTCTCTGGACTCACTGCAGTTTATCCCCAGTGGTGCAAGGGCACTCTCTGGACTCACAGCACTGCATCCCCATTGGTGCCTGTGCACTCTCTGGACTCACTGCAGTGTATCCCCATTGGAGCCGGTGCACTCTCTGGACTCACTAAACTGCATCCCCAGTGGTGCCAGAGAACTCTCTGCACTCACTGCAGTGCATCCCCAGTGGTGCCAGTGCACTCTCTGGACTCAGTGCACTGCATCCCCAGTGGTGCCAGTGCACTCTCTGGACTCACTGCAGTGCATCCCCAGTGGTGCCAGTGCACTCTCTGGACTCACTGCAGTGCATCACCATTCGTGCCAGGGCACTCTCCGGACTCACTGCAGTGCATCCGCAGTGGTGCCAGTGCACTCTTTCGAGTCACTGCACTGCATCCCCATTAGTGCCAGTGCGTTCTCTGGACTCACTGCAGTGCATCCCCAGTGGTGCCAGTGTACTCTCTGGACTCACTGCACTGCATCACCAGTGGTGCCAGTGCACTCTCTGGACTCACTGCACTGCATCCCCAGTGGTGCCACTGCACTCTCTGGACTCACTGCACTGCATCACCAGTGGTGCTAGTGCACTCTCTGGACTCACTGCAGTGCATCCCCAGTGGTGCAAGTGCACTTTCTGGAGTCACTGCAGTGCATCCCCAGAAGTGCCAGTGCACTCTCTGGACTCACTGCAGTGCATCCCCAGTGGTGCCAGTGCACTCTCTGGACTCACTGCACTGCATCCCCAGTGGTTCCATTGCACTCTCTGGACTCACTGCATTGCATCCCCAGTGGTGCCAGTGCACTCTCTGGAGTCACTGCACTGCATCCCCAGTGGAGCCAGTGCACTCTCTGGACTCACTGCAGTGCATCTCCAGTGGTGGCAGTGCACTCTCTGGACTCACTGCACTGCATCCCCAGTGGTGCCAGTGCACTCTCTGGACTCACTGCAGTGCATCCCCAGTGGTGCCAGTGCACTCTCTGGACTCACTGCACAGCATCCCCAGTGGTGCCAGTGCACTCTCTGGACTCACTGCACTGCATCCCCAGTGGTGCCAGTGCACTCTCTGGACTCACTGCACTGCATCCCCAGTGGTGCCAGTGCACGCTCTGGACCCATTGCAGTGCATCCCCAGTGGTGCTAGTGCACTCTCCGGACTCACTGCAGTGCATCCCCAGTAGTGCCAGTGCACTCTCTGTAGTCACTGCGCTGCGTCCCCAGTGGTGACAGTTCACTCTCTGGACTCACTGTGCTGCATCCCTAGTGGTGCCAGTACACTCTCTGGACTCACTGCAGTGTACCCCTTTTGGTGGTGCCAGTGCACTCTGTGGACTCACTGCACTGCATCCCCAGTGGTGCCAGTGCACTCTCTGGACTCAGTGCAGTGCATCCCCAGTGGTGCCAGTGCACTCTCTGGACTCACTGCAGTGCATCCCCAGTGGTGCCAGTGCACTCTCTGGACTCACTGCAGTGCAGCCCCTGAGGTGCCAGTGCACTCTCTGGACTCATTGCAGTGAATTCCCAGTGGTGTCAGTGCACTCTCTGGACTCACTGCAGTGAATCCCCGGTGGTGCCAGTGCACTCTCTGGACTCACTGAACTGCATCCCCAGTGGTGCCAGTGCACTCTCTGGACTCACTGCACTGCATCCCCAGTGCTGAGAGTGCACTCTCTGGACTCAGTGCACTGCATCCCCAGTGGTGCCAGTGCACTCTCTGGACTCAGTGCAGTGCATCCCCAGTGGTGCCAGTGGCTCTCTGGACTCACTGCACTGCATCCCCAGTGCTGAGAGTGCACTCTCTGGACTCAGTGCACTGCATCCCCAATGGTGCCAGTGCACTCTCTGGACTCACTGCAGTGCATCCCCAGTGGTGCCAGTGGCTCTCTGGACTCACTGCAGTGCATCCCCAGTGGTGCCAGTGCACTCTCTGGACTCACTGAACTGCATCCCCAGTGGTGCCAGTGCACTCTCTGGACTCACTGCAGTCTATCCCCATTGGAGCCGGTGCACTCTCTGGAATCACTAAACTGCATCCCCAGTGGTGCCAGAGAACTCTCTGGACTCACTGCAGTGCATCCCCAGTGGTGCCAGTGCACTGTCTGGACTCACTGCAGTTTATCCCAGTGGTGCAAGGGCACTCTCTGGACTCACTGCACTGCATCCCCAGTGGTGCCAGTGCACTCTCTAGACTCACTGCACTGCATTCCCTTAGGTGCCAGTGCACTCTCTGGACTCACTGCAGTGCATCCTCAGTGGTGCCAGTGCACTCTCTGGACTCACTGCACTGCATCCCCAGTGGTGCCAGTGCACTCTCTGGACTCACTGCAGTGCATCCCTTGTGGTGCCATTGCACTCTCAGGACTCACTGCACTGCATCCCCAGTGGTGCCAGTGCACTCTTTCGAGTCACTGCACTGCATCCCCATTAGTGCCAGTGCATTCTCTGGACTCACTGCAGTGCATCCACAGTGGTGCCAGTGTACTCTCTAGACTCACTGCAGTGCATCCCCAGTGGTGCCAGTGTACTCTCTGGACTCACTGCACTGCATCCCCAGTGGTGCCAGTGCACTTTCTGGAGTCACTGCAGTGCATCCCCTGTTGTGCTAGTGCACTCTCTGCACTCACTGCACTGCATCCCCACTGGTGCCAGTGCACTCTCTGGACTCACTGCACTGCATCCCCAGTGGTGCCAGTGCACTCTCTGGACCCACTGCAGTGCATCCCCACTGGTGCCAGTGCACTCTCTGGACTCAGTGTGCTGCATCCCCAGTGGTGCCAGAGCACTCTCTGGTCTCACTGCACTGCATCCCCAGTGGTGCCAGTGTACTCTCTGGACTCACTGCACTCCATCCCCAGTGGTGCCACTGCACTCTCTGGACTCACTGCACTGCATTCCCATTGGAGCCTGTGCACTCTCTGGACTCACTAAACTGCATCCCCAGTGGAGCCAGAGAACTCTCTGGACTCACTGCACTGCATCCCCAGTGGTGCAAGTGCACTCTCTGGACTCACTGCAGTGCATCACCAGTGGTGCCAGTGCACTCTCTGCACTTACTGCACTGCATCCCCAGTGGTGCCAGTGCACTCTCTGGACTCACCGGGGTGCATCCCCAGTGGTGCCAGTGCACTCTCTGGACTCACTGCACCGCAACCCCAGTGGTGCCAGTGCACTCTCTGGACTCACTGCACCGCATCCCCAGTGGTGCCAGTGCACTCTCTGGACTCACCGGGGTGCATCCCCAGTGGTGCCAGTGCACTCTCTGGATCACTGCACTGAATTCCCGGTGGTGCCAGTGCACTCTCTGGACTGACGGCACTGCATCCCCAGGGGTGCCAGTGAACTCTCTGGACTCACTGCACTGTATCCCCAGTGGTGCCAATGCACTCTCTGGTCTCACTGCACTGCATCCCCAGTGGTCCCAGTGCACTCTCTGGACTCACTGCAGTGCATCCCCAGTGGTGCCAGTGCACACTCTGGACACACGGCACTGCATCCCCAGTGGTGCTAGTGCACTCTCTGGACTCACGGCACTGCATCCCCAGTGGTGCCAGTGCACTCTCTGGACTCACTGCACTGCATCCCCACTGGTGCCAGGGTACTCTCTGGACTCACTGCACTGCATCCCCAGTGGTGCCAGTGCACTCTCTGGACTCACTGCACTGCATCCCCATTGGTGTCAGTTTACTCTCAGGACTCACTAATGACCATCCCCAGTGGTGCCAGTGCACTCTCTGGACTCACCGGGGTGCATCCCCAGTGGTGCCAGTGCACTCTATGGATCACTGCACTGCATCCCCATTGGTGCCAGTGCACTCTATGGAGTCACTGCACTGCATCCCCAGGGGTGCCAGTGCACTCTCTGGACTCACTGCACTGCATCCCCAGTGGAGCCAGTGCACTCTCTGGACTCACTAATGACCATCCCCAGTGGTGCCAGTGCACTCTCTGGACTCACTGCACTGCATCCCCAGTGGTGCCAGTGCACTCTCTGGACTCACTGCAGTGCATCCCCAGTGGTGCCAGTGCACTCTCTGGATCACTGCAGTGCATCCCCAGTGGTGCCAGTGCACTCTATGGAGTCACTGCAGTGCATCATCAGGGGTGCCAGTGCACTCTCTGGAGTCACTGCAGTGCATCCCCAGTGGTGCCAGTGCACTCTCTGGACTCACTGCACTGCATCCCCAGTGGTGCAAGTGCACTCTCTGGACTCACTGCATTGCATCCCCAGTGGTGCCAGTGCACTCTCTGCACTTACTGCACTGCATCCCCAGTGGTGCCAGTGCACTCTCTGGACTCACTGCAGTGCATCCCCAGTGGTGCCAGTGCACTCTCTGGGCTCACCGGGGTGCATCCCCAGTGGTGCCAGTGCACTCTCTGGACTCACTGCACCGCAACCCCAGTGGTGCTAGTGCACTCTCCGGACTCACTGCACTGCATCCCCAGTGGTGCCAGTGCACTCTCTGGACTCACTGCACTGCATCCCCAGTGGTGCCAGTGCACTCTCTGGACTCACTGCAGTGCATCCCCAGTGGTGCCAGTGCACTCTCTGGACTCACTGCATTGCATCCCCAGTGCTGCCAGTGCACTCTCTGGACTCACTGCACTGCATCCCCAGTGGTGCCACTGCACTCTGTGGACTGACTGCACTGCATCACCATCGGTGCCAGGGCACTCTCCGGACTCACTGCAGTGCACCCGCAGTTGTGCCAGTGCACTCTTTCGAGTCACTGCACTGCATCCCCATTAGTGCCAGTGCATTCTGTGGACTCATTGCAGTGCATCCCCAGTGGTGCCAGTGCACTCTCTGGACTCACTGCACTGCATCCCCAGTGGTGCCAGTGCACTCTCTGGACTCACTGCACTGCATCCCCAGTGCTGACAGTGCACTCTCTGGACTCACTGCACTGCATCCCCAGTGGTGCCAGTGCACTCTCTGGACTCACTGCACTGCATCCCCAGTGTTCCCAGAGCACTCTCTGGACTCACCGAGGTGCATCCCCAGTGGTGCCAGTGCACTCTCTGGACTCACATCACTGAATGAACAGTGGTGCCAGTGCACTCTGTGGACTCACTGTAGTGCATTTTCTGTTGGTGCCAGTGCAGTCTCTGGACTCACTGCACTGCATCCCCAGTGGTGCCAGTGCACTCTCTGGACTCACTGCACTGCATCCCCAGTGGTGCCAGTGCACTCTCTGGAATCACTGCAGTGCATCCCCTGTGGTGCCATTGCACTCTCTGGACTCACTGCACTGCATCCCCTGTGGTGCCTGTGCACTCTCTGGAGTCACTGCACTGCATCCCCAGTGGAGCCAGTGCACTCTATGGACTCACTGCACTGCATCACCATTGGTGCCAGGGCACTCTCCGGACTCACTGCAGTGCATCCCCAGTGGTGCCAGTGCACTCTCTGGAATCACTGCAGTGCATCCCCTGTGGTGCCAGTGCACTCTCTGGACTCACTGCACTGCATCCCCAGTGGTGCCAGTGCACTCTATGGACTCACTGCAGTGCATCCCCTGTGGTGCCAGTGCACTCTCCGGACTCACTGCAGTGCATCCCCAGTGGAGCCAGTGCACTCTATGGACTCACTGCACTGCATCCCCAGTGGTGCCAGTGCACTCTCTGGACTCACTGCACTGCATCCCCAGTGGTGCCAGTGCACTCTCTGGAATCGCTGCAGTGCATCCCCTGTGGTGCCAGTGCACTCTCTGGACTCACTGCAGCGCATCCCCAGTGGTGCCAGTGCACTCTCTGGACTCACTGCACTGCATCCCCAGTGCTGACCGTGCACTCTCTGGACTCACTGCACTGCATCACCAGTGGTGGCAGTGCACTCTCTGGACTCACTGCAGTGCATCCCGAGTGGTGCCAGTGCACTCTCTGGACTCACTGCACTTCATCCCCAGTGGAGCCAGTGCACTCTCTGGACTCACTGCACTGCATCCCCAGTGGTGCCAATGCCCTCTGTGGACTCACTGCACTGCATCAACAGTGGTGCCAGTGCACTCTCTGGACTCACTGCACTGCATCCCCAGTGGTGCCAGTGTAGTCTCTGGACTCACTGCAGTTCATCCCCAGTGGTGCCAGTACAATCTCTGGACTCACTGCAGTGCAGCTCAGTGGTGCCAGAGCACTCTCTGGACTCACTGCAGTGCATCCCCAGTGGTGCCAGTGCACTCTCTGGACTCACAGCACTGCATCCCCAGTGGTGCCAGTGCACTCTCTGGACTCACTGCACTAAAACTCTAGTGGTGCCAGTGCACTCTCTGGACTCACTGCAGTGCAACCCCAGTGGTGCCAGTGCACTCTCTGGACTCACTGCAGTGCATCCCCAGTGGTGCCAGTGCACTCTCTGGAATCACTGCATTGCATCCCCTGTAGTGCAAGTGCACTCTCTGGACCCACTGCTCTGCATCCCCAGTGGTGCCAGTGCATTCTCTAGACTCACTGCACTGCATCCCCAGTGGATCCAGTGCACTCTCTGGACTCACTGCAGTGAATCCCCAGTAGTGCCACTGCATTCTCTAGAGTCACTGCAGTGCATTCCCTGTTGTGCTAGTGCACTCTCTGGACACACTGCACTGCATCTCCAGTGGTGCCAGTGCACTCTCTGGACTCAATGTACTGCATCCCCATTGGTTCCATTGCACTCTCTGGACTCACTTCATTGCATCCCCAGTGGTGCCAGTGCACTCTCTGGACTCACTGCATGGCTTCCCCAGTGGTGCCAGTGCACTCTCTGGACTCACTGCAGTGTATCCCCTGTGGTGCCAGTGCACTCTGTGGACTCAGTGCACTGCATCCCAGTGGTGCCAGTGCACTCTCTGGACTCACTGCAGTGCATCCCCAGTGGTGCCAGTGCACTCTCTGGACTCACTGCACTGCATCCCAGTGGTGCCAGTGCACTCTCTGGACTCACTGAACTGCATCCCCAGTGGTGCCAGTGCACTCTCTGGACTCACTGCACTGCATCCCCAGTGGTGCCAGTGCACTCTCTGGACTCACTGCACTGCATCCCCAGTGGTTCCATTGCACTCTCTGGACTCACTGCATTGCATCCCCAGTGGTGCCAGTGCACTCTCTGGACTCACTGCACTGCATCCCCAGTGGTGCCAGTGCATTCTCTGGACTCACTGCAGTGCATCCCCAAGGGTGCCAGTGCACTCTCTGGACTCACTGCAGTGCATCCCCAGTGGTGCCAGTGCACTCTCTGGACTCACTGCATGGCATCCCCAGTGGTGCCCGTGCACTCTCTGGACTCACTGCACTGCATCCCCAGTGGTGCCAGTGCACTCTCTGGACTCACTGCACTGCATCCCCAGTGGTGCCAGTGCACTCTCTGGACTCACTGCTTGGCATCCCCAGTGGTGCCAGTGCACTCTCTGGACACACTGCACTGCATCCCCAGTTGTGCCAGTGCACTCTCTGGACTCACCCGAGTGCATCCCCAGTGGTGCCAGTGCACTCTCTAGACTCACTGCAGTTCTTCCCCACTGGTGCCAGTTCACTCTCTGCACTAACTGCACTGCATCCCCAGCGTTGCCAGTGCACTCTCTGGACTCACTGCACTGCATCCCCAGTGGTGCCAGTGCACTCTCTGGACTCACTGCAGTGCATCCACAGTGGTGCCAGTGCACTCTCTGGACTCACTGCAGTGCAGCCCCTGAGGTGCCAGAGCACTCTCTGGACTCACTGCAGTGCATCCCCAGTGGTGCCAGTGCACTCTCTGGACTCACTGCAGTGAATCCCCGGTGGTGCCAGTGCACTCTCTGGACTCACTGCACTGCATCCCCAGTGGTGCCAGTTCACTCTCTGGACTCACTGCACTGCATCCCCAGTGGTGCCAGTGCACTCTCTGGACTCACTGCACTGCATCCCCAGTGGTGCCAGTGCACTCTCTGGACTCACTGCAGTGCATCCCTTGTGGTGCCATTGCACCCTCAGGACTCACTTCACTGCATCCCCAGTGGTGCCAGTTCACTCTCTGGACTCACTGCACTGCATCCCCAGTGGAGCCAGTGCACTCTCTGGACTCACCGGGGTGCATCCCCAGTGGTGCCAGTGCACTCTCTGGACTCAATGCACTGCATCCCCAGTGGTGCCAGTGCACTCTCTGGACTCACTGCAGTGCATCCCCAGTGCTGACAGTGCACTCTCTGGACTCAGTGCACTGCATCCCCAGTGGTGCCAGTGCACTCTCTGGACTCACAGCACTGCATCCCCAGTGGTGCCAGTGCAGTCTCTGGACTCACTGCAGTGCATCCCCAGTGGTGCCAGTGCACTCTTTCGAGTCACTGCACTGCATCCCCATTAGTGCCAGTGCATTCTCTGGACTCACTGCAGTGCATCCCCAGTGGTGCCAGTGTACTCTCTGGACTCACTGCACTGCATCCCCAGTGGTGCCAGTGCACTCTCTGGACTCACTGCAGTGCATCCCCAGTGGTGCCAGTGCACTCTCTGGACTCACTGCACTGCATCACCATTGGTGCCAGGGCACTCTCCGGACTCACTGCAGTGCATCCCCAGTGGTGCCAGTGCACTCTTTCGAGTCACTGCACTGCATCCCCATTAGTGCCAGTGCATTCTCTGGACTCACTGCAGTGCATCCCCAGTGGTGCCAGTGTACTCTCTGGACTCACTGCACTGCATCACCAGTGGTGCCAGTGCACTCTCTGGACTCACTGCACTGCATCCCCAGTGGTGACAGTGCACTCTCTGGACTCACTGCACTGCATCAGCAGTCGTGCTAGTGCACTCTGTGGACTCACTGCAGTGCATCCCCAGTGGTGCAAGTGCACTTTCTGGAGTCACTGCAGTGCATCACCTGTTGTACTAGTGCACTCTCTGCACTCACTGCACTGCATCCCCAGAAGTGCCAGTGCACTCTCTGGACTCACTGCACTGCATCCCCAGTGGTGCCAGTGCACTCTCTGGACTCACTGCACTGCATCCCCAGTGGTTCCATTGCACTCTCTGGACTCACTGCACTGCATCCCCAGTGGTGCCAGTGCACTCCCTGGACTCACTGAAGTGCATCTCCAGTGGTGCCAGAGCACTCTATGGACTCACTGCAGTGCATCCCCAGTGGTGCCAGTGCACTCTCTGGACTCACTGCACTGCATCCCCAGTGGTGCCAGTGCACTCTCTGGACTCACCGGGGTGTATCCCCATTGGAGCTGGTGCACTCTCTGGACTCACTAAACTGCATCCCCAGTGGTGCCAGAGAACTCTCTGGACTCACTGCAGTGCATCCCCAGTGGTGCCAGTGCACTGTCTGGACTCACTGCAGTTTATCCCCAGTTGTGCAAGGGCACTCTCTGGACTCACAGAACTGCATCCCCATTGGTGCCAGTGCACTCTCTGGACTCACTGCACTGCATCCCCTGTGGTGCCTGTGCACTCTCTGGAGTCACTGCAGTGCATCCCCAGTGGTGCCAGTGCACTCTCTGGACTCAGTGCACTGCATCCCCAGTGGTGCCAGTGCACTCTCTGGACTCAGTGCACTGCATCCCCAATGGTGCCAGTGCACTCTCTGGACTCACTGCAGTGCATCCCCAGTGGTGCCAGTGCACTCTCTGGACTCACTGCACTGCATCCCCAGTGGTGCCAGTGCACTCTGAGCTCACTGCACTGCATCCCCAGTGGTGCCAGTGCACTCTCTGGACTCACTGCACTGCATCCCCAGTGGTGCCAGTGCACTCTCTGGACTCACTGCACTGCATCAACAGTGGTGCCAGTGCACTCTCTGGACTCACTGCACTGCATCCCCAGTGGTGCCAGTGTAGTCTCTGGACACAGCGCAGTGCATCCCCAGTGGTGCCAGTGCAATTACTGGACTCACTGCAGTGCAGCTCAGTGGTGCCAGAGCACTCTCTGGGCTCACTGTACTGCATCCCCAGTGGTGCCAGTGCACTCTCTGGACTCACTGCACTGCATCCCCAGTGGTGCCAGTGCACTCTCTGGACTGACCGGTGTGTATCCCCATTGGAGCCTGTGCACTCTCTGGACTCACTAAACTGCATCCCCAGTGGTGCCAGTGCACTCTCTGGACTCACTGCACTGCATCCCCAGTGGTGCCAGTGCACTCTCTGGACTCACTGCAGTTTATCCCCAGTGGTGCAAGGGCACTCTCTGGACTCACAGCACTGCATCCCCATTGGTGCCTGTGCACTCTCTGGACTCACTGCAGTGTATCCCCATTGGAGCCGGTGCACTCTCTGGACTCACTAAACTGCATCCCCAGTGGTGCCAGAGAACTCTCTGCACTCACTGCAGTGCATCCCCAGTGGTGCCAGTGCACTCTCTGGACTCAGTGCACTGCATCCCCAGTGGTGCCAGTGCACTCTCTGGACTCACTGCAGTGCATCCCCAGTGGTGCCAGTGCACTCTCTGGACTCACTGCAGTGCATCACCATTCGTGCCAGGGCACTCTCCGGACTCACTGCAGTGCATCCGCAGTGGTGCCAGTGCACTCTTTCGAGTCACTGCACTGCATCCCCAGTGGTGCCACTGCACTCTCTGGACTCACTGCACTGCATCACCAGTGGTGCTAGTGCACTCTCTGGACTCACTGCAGTGCATCCCCAGTGGTGCAAGTGCACTTTCTGGAGTCACTGCAGTGCATCCCCAGAAGTGCCAGTGCACTCTCTGGACTCACTGCAGTGCATCCCCAGTGGTGCCAGTGCACTCTCTGGACTCACTGCACTGCATCCCCAGTGGTTCCATTGCACTCTCTGGACTCACTGCATTGCATCCCCAGTGGTGCCAGTGCACTCTCTGGAGTCACTGCACTGCATCCCCAGTGGAGCCAGTGCACTCTCTGGACTCACTGCAGTGCATCTCCAGTGGTGGCAGTGCACTCTCTGGACTCACTGCACTGCATCCCCAGTGGTGCCAGTGCACTCTCTGGACTCACTGCAGTGCATCCCCAGTGGTGCCAGTGCACTCTCTGGACTCACTGCACAGCATCCCCAGTGGTGCCAGTGCACTCTCTGGACTCACTGCACTGCATCCCCAGTGGTGCCAGTGCACTCTCTGGACTCACTGCACTGCATCCCCAGTGGTGCCAGTGCACGCTCTGGACCCATTGCAGTGCATCCCCAGTGGTGCTAGTGCACTCTCCGGACTCACTGCAGTGCATCCCCAGTAGTGCCAGTGCACTCTCTGTAGTCACTGCGCTGCGTCCCCAGTGGTGACAGTTCACTCTCTGGACTCACTGTGCTGCATCCCTAGTGGTGCCAGTACACTCTCTGGACTCACTGCAGTGTACCCCTTTTGGTGGTGCCAGTGCACTCTGTGGACTCACTGCACTGCATCCCCAGTGGTGCCAGTGCACTCTCTGGACTCAGTGCAGTGCATCCCCAGTGGTGCCAGTGCACTCTCTGGACTCACTGCAGTGCATCCCCAGTGGTGCCAGTGCACTCTCTGGACTCACTGCAGTGCAGCCCCTGAGGTGCCAGTGCACTCTCTGGACTCATTGCAGTGAATTCCCAGTGGTGTCAGTGCACTCTCTGGACTCACTGCAGTGAATCCCCGGTGGTGCCAGTGCACTCTCTGGACTCACTGAACTGCATCCCCAGTGGTGCCAGTGCACTCTCTGGACTCACTGCACTGCATCCCCAGTGCTGAGAGTGCACTCTCTGGACTCAGTGCACTGCATCCCCAGTGGTGCCAGTGCACTCTCTGGACTCAGTGCAGTGCATCCCCAGTGGTGCCAGTGGCTCTCTGGACTCACTGCACTGCATCCCCAGTGCTGAGAGTGCACTCTCTGGACTCAGTGCACTGCATCCCCAATGGTGCCAGTGCACTCTCTGGACTCACTGCAGTGCATCCCCAGTGGTGCCAGTGGCTCTCTGGACTCACTGCAGTGCATCCCCAGTGGTGCCAGTGCACTCTCTGGACTCACTGAACTGCATCCCCAGTGGTGCCAGTGCACTCTCTGGACTCACTGCAGTCTATCCCCATTGGAGCCGGTGCACTCTCTGGAATCACTAAACTGCATCCCCAGTGGTGCCAGAGAACTCTCTGGACTCACTGCAGTGCATCCCCAGTGGTGCCAGTGCACTGTCTGGACTCACTGCAGTTTATCCCAGTGGTGCAAGGGCACTCTCTGGACTCACTGCACTGCATCCCCAGTGGTGCCAGTGCACTCTCTAGACTCACTGCACTGCATTCCCTTAGGTGCCAGTGCACTCTCTGGACTCACTGCAGTGCATCCTCAGTGGTGCCAGTGCACTCTCTGGACTCACTGCACTGCATCCCCAGTGGTGCCAGTGCACTCTCTGGACTCACTGCAGTGCATCCCTTGTGGTGCCATTGCACTCTCAGGACTCACTGCACTGCATCCCCAGTGGTGCCAGTGCACTCTTTCGAGTCACTGCACTGCATCCCCATTAGTGCCAGTGCATTCTCTGGACTCACTGCAGTGCATCCACAGTGGTGCCAGTGTACTCTCTAGACTCACTGCAGTGCATCCCCAGTGGTGCCAGTGTACTCTCTGGACTCACTGCACTGCATCCCCAGTGGTGCCAGTGCACTTTCTGGAGTCACTGCAGTGCATCCCCTGTTGTGCTAGTGCACTCTCTGCACTCACTGCACTGCATCCCCACTGGTGCCAGTGCACTCTCTGGACTCACTGCACTGCATCCCCAGTGGTGCCAGTGCACTCTCTGGACCCACTGCAGTGCATCCCCACTGGTGCCAGTGCACTCTCTGGACTCAGTGTGCTGCATCCCCAGTGGTGCCAGAGCACTCTCTGGTCTCACTGCACTGCATCCCCAGTGGTGCCAGTGTACTCTCTGGACTCACTGCACTCCATCCCCAGTGGTGCCACTGCACTCTCTGGACTCACTGCACTGCATTCCCATTGGAGCCTGTGCACTCTCTGGACTCACTAAACTGCATCCCCAGTGGAGCCAGAGAACTCTCTGGACTCACTGCACTGCATCGCCAGTGGTGCCAGTGCACTCTCTGGTCTAACCGGGGTGCATCCCCAGTGGTGCCAGTGCACTCTCTGCACTCACTGCAGTGCATCCCCAGTGGTGCCAGTGCACTATCTGGACTCACTGCACTGCATCCCCAGTGGTGCCAGTGCACTCTCTGGACTCACTGCACTGCATCCCCAGTGGTGCCAGTGCACTCTCTGGACTCACTGCACTGCATCCCCAGTGGTGCCAGTGCACTCTCTGGACTCAGTGCGCTGCATCCCCAGTGGTGACAGTGCACTCTCTGGACTCACTGTGCTGCATCCCCAGTGGTGCCAGTGCACTCTCTGGACTCACTACAGTGTATCATCTGTGGTGCCAGGGCACTCTGTGGACTCACTTCACTGCATCCCAGTGGTGCCTGTGCACTCTCTGGACTCACTGCAGTGCATCCCCAGTGGTGCCAGTGCACTCTCTGGACTCACTGCAGTGCATCCCCAGTGGTGCCAGTGCACTCTCTGGACTCCCTGCACTGCATCCCCAGTGGTGCCAGTGTAGTCTCTGGACTCACAGCAGTGCATCCCCAGTGGTGCCAGTACAATTACTGGACTCACTGCAGTGCAGATCAGTGGTGCCAGAGCACTCTCTGGACTCAGTGTACTGCATCCCCAGTGGTGCCAGTGTACTCTCTGGACTCACTGCACTCCATCCCCAGTGGTGCCACTGCACTCTCTGGACTCACTGCAGTGTATCCCCATTGGAGCCGGTGCACTCTCTGGACTCACTAAACTGCATCCCCAGTGGTGCCAGAGAACTCTCTGGACTCACTGCAGTGCATCCCCAGTGGTGCCAGTGCACTCTCTGGACTCACCGGGGTGCATCCCCAGTGGTGCCAGTGCACTCTCTGGACTCACTGCACTGCATCCCCAGTGGTGCCTGTACACTCTCTGGACTCACTGCAGTGCATCCCCAGTGGTGCCAGTGCACTCTCTGGACTCACTGCACTGCATCCCCAGTGGTGCCAGTGCACTCTCTGGACTCACTGCACTGCATCCCCAGTGGTGCCAGTGCACTCTCTGGACTCACTCCAGTGCATCCCCAGTGGTGCCACTGCACTCTCTGGACTCACTGCAGTGCATCACCAGTGGTGACAGTGCACTCTCTGGACTCACTGCACTGCATCCCATTGGTGCCAGTGCACTCTCTGGACTCACTGCACTGCATCCCCAAGGTGCCAGTGCACTCTCTGGACTCACTGCACTGCATACCCAGTGGTGCCAGAGCACTCTCTGGACTCACTGCATTGCATCCCCAGTGGTGCCAGTGCACTCTCTGGACTCACTGCACTGCATCCCCAGTGGTGCCACTGCACTCTCCGAAAACACCGGGGTGCAACCGCAGCGGTGCCAGTTCACTCTCTGGACTCACTGCAGTGCATCCCCAGTGGTGCCAGTGCACTCTCTGGACTCACTGCAGTGTATCCCCTGTGGTGCCAGTGCACTCTGTGGACTCAGTGCACTGCATCCCCAGTGGTGCCAGTGCACTCTCTGGACTCACTGCAGTGCATCCCCAGTGGTGCCAGTGCACTCTCTGGACTCACTGCAGTGCATCCCCTGTGGTGCCAGTGCACTCTCTGGACTCACTGCACTGCATCCCAGTGGTGCCAGTGCACTCTCTGGACTCACTGCACTGCATCCCAGGTGGTGCCAGTGCACTCTCTGCACTCACTGCACTGCATCCCCAGAAGTGCCAGTGCACTCTCTGGACTCACTGCACTGCATCCCCAGTGGTGCCAGTGCACTCTCTGGACTCACTGCACTGCATCCCCAGTGGTGCCAGTGTACTCTCTGGACTCACTGCACTGTATCACCATTGGTGCCAGTGCACTCTCTGGACTCACTGCACTGCATCCCCAGTGCTGACAGTGCACTCTCTGGACTCACAGAACTGCATCCCCATTGGTGCCAGTGCACTCTCTGGACTCACTGTACTAAAACACCTGTGGTGCCAGTGCATTCTCTGGACTCACTGCAGTGCATCCCCAGTGGTGCCAGTGTACTCTCTGGACTCACTGCACTGCATCACCAGTGGTGCCAGTGCACTCTCTGGACTCACTGCACTGCATCCCCAGTGGTGCCAGTGCACTTTCTGGAGTTACTGCAGTGCATCCCCTGTTGTGCTAGTGCACTCTCTGCACTCACTGCACTGCATCCCCAGAAGTGCCAGTGCACTCTCTGGACTCACTGCACTGCATCCCCAGTGGTGCCAGTGCACTCTCTGGACTCACTGCACTGCATCCCCAGTGGTTCCATTGCACTCTCTGGACTCACGGCACTGCATCCCCAGTGGTGCCAGTGCACTCTCTGGACCCACTGCAGTGCATCCCCACTGGTGCCAGTGCACTCTCTGGAATCACTGCAGTGCATCCCCAGTGGTGCCAGTGCACTCTCTGTAGTCACTGCGCTGCATCCCCAGTGGTGACAGTGCACTCTCTGGACTCACTGTGCTGCATCCCCAGTGGTGCCAGTGCACTCTCTGGACTCACTGCAGTGTATCCCCTGTGGTGCCAGTGCACTCTGTGGACTCACTGCACTTCATCCCAGTGGGTCCTGTGCACTTTCTGGACTCACTGCAGTGCAGCCCCAGTAGTGCCAGTGCACTCTCTGGACTCACTGCACTGCATCCCCAGTGGTGCCAGTGCACTCTCTGCACTCACTGCACTGCATCCCCAGTGGTGCCAGTGCACTCTCTGGACTCACTGCATTGCATCCCCAGTGGTGCCAGTGCACTCTCTGGACTCACTGCACTGCATCCCCAGTGGTGCCAGTGCACTCTCTGGACTCACTGCAGTGCATCCCCACTGGTGCCAGTGCACTCACTGGACTCACTGCACTGCATCCCCAGTGGTGCCAGTGCACTCTCTGGACCCACTGCAGTGCATCCCCACTGGTGCCAGTGCACTCTCTGGACTCACTGCAGTGCATCCCCAGTGGTGCCAGTGTACTCTCTGGACTCACTGCACTCAATCCCCAGTGGTGCCACTGCACTCTCTGGACTCACTGCACTGCATCCCCAGTGGAGCCTGTGCACTCTCTGGACTCACTGCACTGCATCGCCAGTGGTGCCAGTGCACTCTCTGGTCTAACCGGGGTGCATCCCCAGTGGTGCCAGTGCACTCTCTGCACTCACTGCAGTGCATCCCCAGTGGTGCCAGTGCACTATCTGGACTCACTGCACTGCATCCCCAGTGGTGCCAGTGCACTCTCTGGACTCACTGCACTGCATCACCAGTGGTGCCAGTGCACTCTCTGGACTCACTGCACTGCATCCCCAGTGGTGCCAGTGCACTCTCTGGACTCACTGCGCTGCATCCCCAGTGGTGACAGTGCACTCTCTGGACTCACTGTGCTGCATCCCCAGTGGTGCCAGTGCACTCTCTGGACTCACTACAGTGTATCATCTGTGGTGCCAGGGCACTCTGTGGACTCACTTCACTGCATACCAGTGGTGCCTGTGCACTCTCTGGACTCACTGCAGTGCAGCCCCAGTGGTGCCAGTGCACTCTCTGGACTCACTGCAGTGCATCCCCAGTGGTGCCAGTGCACTCTCTGGACTCCCTGCACTGCATCCCCAGTGGTGCCAGTGTAGTCTCTGGACTCACAGCAGTGCATCCCCAGTGGTGCCAGTACAATTACTGGACTCACTGCAGTGCAGATCAGTGGTGCCAGAGCACTCTCTGGACTCAGTGTACTGCATCCCCAGTGGTGCCAGTGTACTCTCTGGACTCACTGCACTCCATCCCCAGTGGTGCCACTGCACTCTCTGGACTCACTGCAGTGTATCCCCATTGGAGCCGGTGCACTCTCTGGACTCACTAAACTGCATCCCCAGTGGTGCCAGAGAACTCTCTGGACTCACTGCAGTGCATCCCCAGTGGTGCCAGTGCACTCTCTGGACTCACTGCACTGCATCCCCAGTGGTGCCAGTGTACTCTCTGGACTCACTGCACTGCATCACCAGTGGTGCCAGTGCACTCTCTGGACTCACTGCACTGCATCCGCAGTGGTGCCAGTGGACTCTCTGGAGTCACAGCACTGCATCCCCAGTGGTGCCAGTGCACTCTCTGGACTCACTGCAGTGCATCCCCAGTGGTGCCAGTGCACTCTCAGGAATCACTGCAGTGCATCCCCAGTGGTGCCAGTGCACTCTCTGGAATCACTGCACTGCATCCCCAGTGGTGCCAGTGCACTCTCTGGACTCACTGCAGTGCATCCCCAGTGGTGCCAGTGCACTCTCTGGACTCACTGCACTGCATCCCCATTGGTGCCAGGGCACTCTCCGGACTCACTGCAGTGCATCCGCAGTGGTGCCAGTGCACTCTTTCGAGTCACTGCAGTGCATCCCCAGTGGTGCCAGTGCACTCTCTGCACTCACTGCACTGCATCCCCAGTGGTGCCAGTGCACTCTCTGGACTCACTGCACTGCATCCCCAGTGGTGCCAGTGCACTCTCTGGACTCACTGCAGTGCATCCCCAGTGGTGCCAGTGCACTCTCTGCACTCACTGCACTGCATCCCCAGTGGTGCCACTGCACTCTCTGGACTCACTGCAGTGCATCCCCAGTGGTGCCAGTGCACTCTCTGGACTCACTGCACTGCATCCCCAGTGTTCCCAGAGCACTCTCTGGACTCACCGAGGTGCATCCCCAGTGGTGCCAGTGCACTCTCTGGACTCACATCACTGAATGAACAGTGGTGCCAGTGCACTCTGTGGACTCACTGTAGTGCATTTTCTGTTGGTGCCAGTGCAGTCTCTGGACTCACTGCACTGCATCCCCAGTGGTGCCAGTGCACTCTCTGGACTCACTGCACTGCATCCCCAGTGGTGCCAGTGCACTCTCTGGAATCACTGCAGTGCATCCCCTGTGGTGCCATTGCACTCTCTGGACTCACTGCACTGCATCCCCTGTGGTGCCTGTGCACTCTCTGGAGTCACTGCACTGCATCCCCAGTGGAGCCAGTGCACTCTATGGACTAACTGCACTGCATCCCCAGTGGTGCCAGTGCACTCTCTGGACTCACTGCACTGTATCCCCAGTGGTGCCAGTGCACTCTCTGGACTCACTGAACTGCATCCCCAGTGGTTCCAGTGCACTCTCTGGATCACTGCACTGCATCACCATTGGTGCCAGGGCACTCTCTGGACTCACTGCAGTGCAGCCCCAGTGGTGCCAGTGCACTCTTTCGAGTCACTGCACTGCATCCCCAGTGGTGCCAGTGCATTCTCTGGACTCACTGCAGTGCATCCCCAGTGGTGCCAGTGAACTCTCTGGACTCACTGCACTGCATCCCCAGTGGTGCCAGTGAACTCTCTGGACTCACTGCACTGCATCCCCAGTGCTGACCGTGCACTCTCTGGACTCACTGCACTGCATCCCCAGTGGTGCCAGTGCACTCTCTGGACTCAGTGCACTGCATCGCCAGTGGTGCCACTGCACTCTCTGGACTCACTGCAGTGCATCCCCAGTGGTGCCAGTGCACTCTCTGGACTCACTGCACTGCATCCCCAGTGGTGCCAGTGCACTCTCTGGACTCACTGCAGTGCATCCCCTGTTGTGCCAGTGCACTCTCTGCACTCACTGCACTGCATCCACAGTGGTGCCAGTGCACTCTCTGGACCCACTGCAGTGCATCCCCACTGGTGCCAGTGCACTCTCTGGACTCACTGCAGTGCATCCCCAGTGGTGCCAGTGCACTCTCTGGACTCACTGCACTGCATCCCCAGTGGTGCCAGTGCACTCTCTGGACTCACTGCAGTGCATCCCCACTGGTGCCAGTGCACTCACTGGACTCACTGCACTGCATCCCCAGTGGTGCCAGTGCACTCTCTGGACCCACTGCAGTGCACCCCCACTGGTGCCAGTGCACTCTCTGGACTCACTGCAGTGCATCCCCAGTGGTGCCAGTGTACTCTCTGGACTCACTGCACTCAATCCCCAGTGGTGCCACTGCACTCTCTGGACTCACTGCACTGCATCCCCAGTGGAGCCTGTGCACTCTCTGGACTCACTGCACTGCATCGCCAGTGGTGCCAGTGCACTCTCTGGTCTAACCGGGGTGCATCCCCAGTGGTGCCAGTGCACTCTCTGCACTCACTGCAGTGCATCCCCAGTGGTGCCAGTGCACTATCTGGACTCACTGCACTGCATCCCCAGTGGTGCCAGTGCACTCTCTGGACTCACTGCACTGCATCACCAGTGGTGCCAGTGCACTCTCTGGACTCACTGCACTGCATCCCCAGTGGTGCCAGTGCACTCTCTGGACTCACTGCGCTGCATCCCCAGTGGTGACAGTGCACTCTCTGGACTCACTGTGCTGCATCCCCAGTGGTGCCAGTGCACTCTCTGGACTCACTACAGTGTATCATCTGTGGTGCCAGGGCACTCTGTGGACTCACTTCACTGCATCCCAGTGGTGCCTGTGCACTCTCTGGACTCACTGCAGTGCAGCCCCAGTGGTGCCAGTGCACTCTCTGGACTCACTGCAGTGCATCCCCAGTGGTGCCAGTGCACTCTCTGGACTCCCTGCACTGCATCCCCAGTGGTGCCAGTGTAGTCTCTGGACTCACAGCAGTGCATCCCCAGTGGTGCCAGTACAATTACTGGACTCACTGCAGTGCAGATCAGTGGTGCCAGAGCACTCTCTGGACTCAGTGTACTGCATCCCCAGTGGTGCCAGTGTACTCTCTGGACTCACTGCACTCCATCCCCAGTGGTGCCACTGCACTCTCTGGACTCACTGCAGTGTATCCCCATTGGAGCCGGTGCACTCTCTGGACTCACTAAACTGCATCCCCAGTGGTGCCAGAGAACTCTCTGGACTCACTGCAGTGCATCCCCAGTGGTGCCAGTGCACTCTCTGGACTCACCGGGGTGCATCCCCAGTGGTGCCAGTGCACTCTCTGGACTCACTGCACTGCATCCCCAGTGGTGCCTGTACACTCTCTGGACTCACTGCAGTGCATCCCCAGTGGTGCCAGTGCACTCTCTGGACTCACTGCACTGCATCCCCAGTGGTGCCAGTGCACTCTCTGGACTCACTGCACTGCATCCCCAGTGGTGCCAGTGCACTCTCTGGACTCACTCCAGTGCATCCCCAGTGGTGCCACTGCACTCTCTGGACTCACTGCAGTGCATCACCAGTGGTGACAGTGCACTCTCTGGACTCACTGCACTGCATCCCATTGGTGCCAGTGCACTCTCTGGACTCACTGCACTGCATCCCCAAGGTGCCAGTGCACTCTCTGGACTCACTGCACTGCATACCCAGTGGTGCCAGAGCACTCTCTGGACTCACTGCATTGCATCCCCAGTGGTGCCAGTGCACTCTCTGGACTCACTGCACTGCATCCCCAGTGGTGCCACTGCACTCTCCGAAAACACCGGGGTGCAACCGCAGCGGTGCCAGTTCACTCTCTGGACTCACTGCAGTGCATCCCCAGTGGTGCCAGTGCACTCTCTGGACTCACTGCAGTGTATCCCCTGTGGTGCCAGTGCACTCTGTGGACTCAGTGCACTGCATCCCAGTGGTGCCAGTGCACTCTCTGGACTCACTGCAGTGCATCCCCAGTGGTGCCAGTGCACTCTCTGGACTCACTGCAGTGCATCCCCTGTGGTGCCAGTGCACTCTCTGGACTCACTGCACTGCATCCCAGTGGTGCCAGTGCACTCTCTGGACTCACTGCACTGCATCCCCAGTGGTGCCAGTGCACTCTCTGGACTCACTGCACTGCATCCCCAGTGGTGCCAGTGCACTCTCTGGACTCACTGCACTGCATCCCAGGTGGTGCCAGTGCACTCTCTGCACTCACTGCACTGCATCCCCAGAAGTGCCAGTGCACTCTCTGGACTCACTGCACTGCATCCCCAGTGGTGCCAGTGCACTCTCTGGACTCACTGCACTGCATCCCCAGTGGTGCCAGTGTACTCTCTGGACTCACTGCACTGTATCACCATTGGTGCCAGTGCACTCTCTGGACTCACTGCACTGCATCCCCAGTGCTGACAGTGCACTCTCTGGACTCACAGAACTGCATCCCCATTGGTGCCAGTGCACTCTCTGGACTCACTGTACTAAAACACCTGTGGTGCCAGTGCATTCTCTGGACTCACTGCAGTGCATCCCCAGTGGTGCCAGTGTACTCTCTGGACTCACTGCACTGCATCACCAGTGGTGCCAGTGCACTCTCTGGACTCACTGCACTGCATCCCCAGTGGTGCCAGTGCACTTTCTGGAGTTACTGCAGTGCATCCCCTGTTGTGCTAGTGCACTCTCTGCACTCACTGCACTGCATCCCCAGAAGTGCCAGTGCACTCTCTGGACTCACTGCACTGCATCCCCAGTGGTGCCAGTGCACTCTCTGGACTCACTGCACTGCATCCCCAGTGGTTCCATTGCACTCTCTGGACTCACGGCACTGCATCCCCAGTGGTGCCAGTGCACTCTCTGGACCCACTGCAGTGCATCCCCACTGGTGCCAGTGCACTCTCTGGAATCACTGCAGTGCATCCCCAGTGGTGCCAGTGCACTCTCTGTAGTCACTGCGCTGCATCCCCAGTGGTGACAGTGCACTCTCTGGACTCACTGTGCTGCATCCCCAGTGGTGCCAGTGCACTCTCTGGACTCACTGCAGTGTATCCCCTGTGGTGCCAGTGCACTCTGTGGACTCACTGCACTTCATCCCAGTGGGTCCTGTGCACTTTCTGGACTCACTGCAGTGCAGCCCCAGTAGTGCCAGTGCACTCTCTGGACTCACTGCACTGCATCCCCAGTGGTGCCAGTGCACTCTCTGCACTCACTGCACTGCATCCCCAGTGGTGCCAGTGCACTCTCTGGACTCACTGCATTGCATCCCCAGTGGTGCCAGTGCACTCTCTGGACTCACTGCACTGCATCCCCAGTGGTGCCAGTGCACTCTCTGGACTCACTGCAGTGCATCCCCACTGGTGCCAGTGCACTCACTGGACTCACTGCACTGCATCCCCAGTGGTGCCAGTGCACTCTCTGGACCCACTGCAGTGCATCCCCACTGGTGCCAGTGCACTCTCTGGACTCACTGCAGTGCATCCCCAGTGGTGCCAGTGTACTCTCTGGACTCACTGCACTCAATCCCCAGTGGTGCCACTGCACTCTCTGGACTCACTGCACTGCATCCCCAGTGGAGCCTGTGCACTCTCTGGACTCACTGCACTGCATCGCCAGTGGTGCCAGTGCACTCTCTGGTCTAACCGGGGTGCATCCCCAGTGGTGCCAGTGCACTCTCTGCACTCACTGCAGTGCATCCCCAGTGGTGCCAGTGCACTATCTGGACTCACTGCACTGCATCCCCAGTGGTGCCAGTGCACTCTCTGGACTCACTGCACTGCATCACCAGTGGTGCCAGTGCACTCTCTGGACTCACTGCACTGCATCCCCAGTGGTGCCAGTGCACTCTCTGGACTCACTGCGCTGCATCCCCAGTGGTGACAGTGCACTCTCTGGACTCACTGTGCTGCATCCCCAGTGGTGCCAGTGCACTCTCTGGACTCACTACAGTGTATCATCTGTGGTGCCAGGGCACTCTGTGGACTCACTTCACTGCATACCAGTGGTGCCTGTGCACTCTCTGGACTCACTGCAGTGCAGCCCCAGTGGTGCCAGTGCACTCTCTGGACTCACTGCAGTGCATCCCCAGTGGTGCCAGTGCACTCTCTGGACTCCCTGCACTGCATCCCCAGTGGTGCCAGTGTAGTCTCTGGACTCACAGCAGTGCATCCCCAGTGGTGCCAGTACAATTACTGGACTCACTGCAGTGCAGATCAGTGGTGCCAGAGCACTCTCTGGACTCAGTGTACTGCATCCCCAGTGGTGCCAGTGTACTCTCTGGACTCACTGCACTCCATCCCCAGTGGTGCCACTGCACTCTCTGGACTCACTGCAGTGTATCCCCATTGGAGCCGGTGCACTCTCTGGACTCACTAAACTGCATCCCCAGTGGTGCCAGAGAACTCTCTGGACTCACTGCAGTGCATCCCCAGTGGTGCCAGTGCACTCTCTGGACTCACTGCACTGCATCCCCAGTGGTGCCAGTGTACTCTCTGGACTCACTGCACTGCATCACCAGTGGTGCCAGTGCACTCTCTGGACTCACTGCACTGCATCCGCAGTGGTGCCAGTGGACTCTCTGGAGTCACAGCACTGCATCCCCAGTGGTGCCAGTGCACTCTCTGGACTCACTGCAGTGCATCCCCAGTGGTGCCAGTGCACTCTCAGGAATCACTGCAGTGCATCCCCAGTGGTGCCAGTGCACTCTCTGGAATCACTGCACTGCATCCCCAGTGGTGCCAGTGCACTCTCTGGACTCACTGCAGTGCATCCCCAGTGGTGCCAGTGCACTCTCTGGACTCACTGCACTGCATCCCCATTGGTGCCAGGGCACTCTCCGGACTCACTGCAGTGCATCCGCAGTGGTGCCAGTGCACTCTTTCGAGTCACTGCAGTGCATCCCCAGTGGTGCCAGTGCACTCTCTGCACTCACTGCACTGCATCCCCAGTGGTGCCAGTGCACTCTCTGGACTCACTGCACTGCATCCCCAGTGGTGCCAGTGCACTCTCTGGACTCACTGCAGTGCATCCCCAGTGGTGCCAGTGCACTCTCTGCACTCACTGCACTGCATCCCCAGTGGTGCCACTGCACTCTCTGGACTCACTGCAGTGCATCCCCAGTGGTGCCAGTGCACTCTCTGGACTCACTGCACTGCATCCCCAGTGTTCCCAGAGCACTCTCTGGACTCACCGAGGTGCATCCCCAGTGGTGCCAGTGCACTCTCTGGACTCACATCACTGAATGAACAGTGGTGCCAGTGCACTCTGTGGACTCACTGTAGTGCATTTTCTGTTGGTGCCAGTGCAGTCTCTGGACTCACTGCACTGCATCCCCAGTGGTGCCAGTGCACTCTCTGGACTCACTGCACTGCATCCCCAGTGGTGCCAGTGCACTCTCTGGAATCACTGCAGTGCATCCCCTGTGGTGCCATTGCACTCTCTGGACTCACTGCACTGCATCCCCTGTGGTGCCTGTGCACTCTCTGGAGTCACTGCACTGCATCCCCAGTGGAGCCAGTGCACTCTATGGACTAACTGCACTGCATCCCCAGTGGTGCCAGTGCACTCTCTGGACTCACTGCACTGTATCCCCAGTGGTGCCAGTGCACTCTCTGGACTCACTGCACTGCATCCCCAGTGGTTCCAGTGCACTCTCTGGATCACTGCACTGCATCACCATTGGTGCCAGGGCACTCTCTGGACTCACTGCAGTGCAGCCCCAGTGGTGCCAGTGCACTCTTTCGAGTCACTGCACTGCATCCCCAGTGGTGCCAGTGCATTCTCTGGACTCACTGCAGTGCATCCCCAGTGGTGCCAGTGAACTCTCTGGACTCACTGCACTGCATCCCCAGTGGTGCCAGTGAACTCTCTGGACTCACTGCACTGCATCCCCAGTGCTGACCGTGCACTCTCTGGACTCACTGCACTGCATCCCCAGTGGTGCCAGTGCACTCTCTGGACTCAGTGCACTGCATCGCCAGTGGTGCCACTGCACTCTCTGGACTCACTGCAGTGCATCCCCAGTGGTGCCAGTGCACTCTCTGGACTCACTGCACTGCATCCCCAGTGGTGCCAGTGCACTCTCTGGACTCACTGCAGTGCATCCCCTGTTGTGCCAGTGCACTCTCTGCACTCACTGCACTGCATCCACAGTGGTGCCAGTGCACTCTCTGGACCCACTGCAGTGCATCCCCACTGGTGCCAGTGCACTCTCTGGACTCACTGCAGTGCATCCCCAGTGGTGCCAGTGCACTCTCTGGACTCACTGCACTGCATCCCCAGTGGTGCCAGTGCACTCTCTGGACTCACTGCAGTGCATCCCCACTGGTGCCAGTGCACTCACTGGACTCACTGCACTGCATCCCCAGTGGTGCCAGTGCACTCTCTGGACCCACTGCAGTGCATCCCCACTGGTGCCAGTGCACTCTCTGGACTCACTGCAGTGCATCCCCAGTGGTGCCAGTGTACTCTCTGGACTCACTGCACTCAATCCCCAGTGGTGCCACTGCACTCTCTGGACTCACTGCACTGCATCCCCAGTGGAGCCTGTGCACTCTCTGGACTCACTGCACTGCATCGCCAGTGGTGCCAGTGCACTCTCTGGTCTAACCGGGGTGCATCCCCAGTGGTGCCAGTGCACTCTCTGCACTCACTGCAGTGCATCCCCAGTGGTGCCAGTGCACTATCTGGACTCACTGCACTGCATCCCCAGTGGTGCCAGTGCACTCTCTGGACTCACTGCACTGCATCACCAGTGGTGCCAGTGCACTCTCTGGACTCACTGCACTGCATCCCCAGTGGTGCCAGTGCACTCTCTGGACTCACTGCGCTGCATCCCCAGTGGTGACAGTGCACTCTCTGGACTCACTGTGCTGCATCCCCAGTGGTGCCAGTGCACTCTCTGGACTCACTACAGTGTATCATCTGTGGTGCCAGGGCACTCTGTGGACTCACTTCACTGCATCCCAGTGGTGCCTGTGCACTCTCTGGACTCACTGCAGTGCAGCCCCAGTGGTGCCAGTGCACTCTCTGGACTCACTGCAGTGCATCCCCAGTGGTGCCAGTGCACTCTCTGGACTCCCTGCACTGCATCCCCAGTGGTGCCAGTGTAGTCTCTGGACTCACAGCAGTGCATCCCCAGTGGTGCCAGTACAATTACTGGACTCACTGCAGTGCAGATCAGTGGTGCCAGAGCGCTCTCTGGACTCAGTGTACTGCATCCCCAGTGGTGCCAGTGTACTCTCTGGACTCACTGCACTCCATCCCCAGTGGTGCCACTGCACTCTCTGGACTCACTGCAGTGTATCCCCATTGGAGCCGGTGCACTCTCTGGACTCACTAAACTGCATCCCCAGTGGTGCCAGAGAACTCTCTGGACTCACTGCAGTGCATCCCCAGTGGTGCCAGTGCACTCTCTGGACTCACTGCACTGCATCCCCAGTGGTGCCAGTGTACTCTCTGGACTCACTGCACTGCATCACCAGTGGTGCCAGTGCACTCTCTGGACTCACTGCACTGCATCCGCAGTGGTGCCAGTGGACTCTCTGGAGTCACAGCACTGCATCCCCAGTGGTGCCAGTGCACTCTCTGGACTCACTGCAGTGCATCCCCAGTGGTGCCAGTGCACTCTCAGGAATCACTGCAGTGCATCCCCAGTGGTGCCAGTGCACTCTCTGGAATCACTGCACTGCATCCCCAGTGGTGCCAGTGCACTCTCTGGACTCACTGCAGTGCATCCCCAGTGGTGCCAGTGCACTCTCTGGACTCACTGCACTGCATCCCCATTGGTGCCAGGGCACTCTCCGGACTCACTGCAGTGCATCCGCAGTGGTGCCAGTGCACTCTTTCGAGTCACTGCAGTGCATCCCCAGTGGTGCCAGTGCACTCTCTGCACTCACTGCACTGCATCCCCAGTGGTGCCAGTGCACTCTCTGGACTCACTGCACTGCATCCCCAGTGGTGCCAGTGCACTCTCTGGACTCACTGCAGTGCATCCCCAGTGGTGCCAGTGCACTCTCTGCACTCACTGCACTGCATCCCCAGTGGTGCCACTGCACTCTCTGGACTCACTGCAGTGCATCCCCAGTGGTGCCAGTGCACTCTCTGGACTCACTGCACTGCATCCCCAGTGTTCCCAGAGCACTCTCTGGACTCACCGAGGTGCATCCCCAGTGGTGCCAGTGCACTCTCTGGACTCACATCACTGAATGAACAGTGGTGCCAGTGCACTCTGTGGACTCACTGTAGTGCATTTTCTGTTGGTGCCAGTGCAGTCTCTGGACTCACTGCACTGCATCCCCAGTGGTGCCAGTGCACTCTCTGGACTCACTGCACTGCATCCCCAGTGGTGCCAGTGCACTCTCTGGAATCACTGCAGTGCATCCCCTGTGGTGCCATTGCACTCTCTGGACTCACTGCACTGCATCCCCTGTGGTGCCTGTGCACTCTCTGGAGTCACTGCACTGCATCCCCAGTGGAGCCAGTGCACTCTATGGACTAACTGCACTGCATCCCCAGTGGTGCCAGTGCACTCTCTGGACTCACTGCACTGTATCCCCAGTGGTGCCAGTGCACTCTCTGGACTCACTGCACTGCATCCCCAGTGGTTCCAGTGCACTCTCTGGATCACTGCACTGCATCACCATTGGTGCCAGGGCACTCTCTGGACTCACTGCAGTGCAGCCCCAGTGGTGCCAGTGCACTCTTTCGAGTCACTGCACTGCATCCCCAGTGGTGCCAGTGCATTCTCTGGACTCACTGCAGTGCATCCCCAGTGGTGCCAGTGAACTCTCTGGACTCACTGCACTGCATCCCCAGTGGTGCCAGTGAACTCTCTGGACTCACTGCACTGCATCCCCAGTGCTGACCGTGCACTCTCTGGACTCACTGCACTGCATCCCCAGTGGTGCCAGTGCACTCTCTGGACTCAGTGCACTGCATCGCCAGTGGTGCCACTGCACTCTCTGGACTCACTGCAGTGCATCCCCAGTGGTGCCAGTGCACTCTCTGGACTCACTGCACTGCATCCCCAGTGGTGCCAGTGCACTCTCTGGACTCACTGCAGTGCATCCCCTGTTGTGCCAGTGCACTCTCTGCACTCACCGCACTGCATCCACAGTGGTGCCAGTGCGCTCTCTGGACTCACTGCACTGCATCCCCAGTGGTGCCAGTGCACTCTCTGGACTCACTGCACTCCATCCCCTCTGGTGCCAGTCCACTCTCTGGACTCACTGCACTGCATCCCCAGTGGTGCCAGTGCACTCTCTGCACTCATGCACTGCATCCCCAGTGGTGCCAGTGCACTCTTTGGACTCACTGCACTGCATGAACAGTGGTGTCAGTGCACTCTCAGGACTCACTGCACTGCATCCCCAGTGGTGCCAGTGTAGTCTCTGGACTCACTGCACTGCATCCCCAGTGGTGCCAGTGCAATCTCAGGACTCGCTGCAGTGCAGTTCCAGTTGGTGCCAGTGCACTCTCTGGACTCACTGCACTGCATCCCCAGTGGTGCCAGTGCACTCTCTGGACTCACTGCAGTGCATCCCCAGTGGTGCCAGTGCACTCTCTGGAGTCACTGCACTGCATCCCCAGTGGTGCCAGTGCACTCTCTGGACTCACTGAACTGCATCGCCAGTGGTGCCAGAGCACTCTCTGGACTCACTGCAGTGCATCTCCAGTGGTGCCAGTGCACTCTTTGGTCTCACTGCACTGCATCACCAGTGGTGCCAGGGCACTCTCTGCACTCACTGCACTGCATCACCAGTGGTGCCAGTGCACTCTTTGGACTCACTGCACTGCATGAACAGTGGTGTCAGTGCACTCTCTGGACTCACTGCACTGCATCCCCAGTGGTGCCAGTGTAGTCTCTGGACTCACTGCACTGCATCCCCAGTGGTGCCAGTGCAATCTCAGGACTCGCTGCAGTGCAGTTCCAGTTGGTGCCAGTGCACTCTCTGGACTCACTGCAGTGCATCCCCAGTGGTGCCAGTGCCCTCTGTGGACTCACTGCACTGCATCAACAGTGGTGCCAGTGCACTCTCTGGACTCACTGCACTGCATCCCCAGTGGTGCCAGTGTAGTCTCTGGACTCACTGCAGTGCATCCCCAGTGGTGCCAGTACAATCTCTGGACTCACTGCAGTGCATCCGCAGTGGTGCCAGAGCACTCTCTGGACTCACTGCACTGCATCCCCAGTGCTGACAGTGCACTCTCTGGACTCACAGCACTGCATCCACAGTGGTGCCAGTGCACTCTCTGGACTCACTGCACTAAAACTCCAGTGGTGCCAGTGCACTCTCTGGACTCACTGCAGTGCAACCCTAGTGGTGCCAGTGCACTCTCTGGACTCACTGCACTGCATCCCCAGTGGTGCCAGTGCACTCTCTGGAATCACTGCATTGCATCCCCTGTGGTGCAAGTGCACTCTCTGGACTCACTGCTCTGCATCCCCAGTGGTGCCAGTGCATTCTCTAGACTCACTGCAGTGCATCCCCAGTGGTGCCAGTGCACTCTCTGGACTCACTGCAGTGCAGCCCCTGAGGTGCCACTGCACTCTCTGGACTCACTGCAGTGCATCCCCAGTGGTGCCAGTGCAGTCTCTGGACTCACTGCACTGCATCCCCAGTGGTGCCAGTGTACTCTCTGGACTCACTGCACTGCATCCCCAGTGCTGACCGTGCACTCTCTGGACTCACTGCACTGCATCCCCAGTGGTGCCAGTGCACTCTCTGGACTCAGTGCACTGCATCCCCAGTGGTGCCACTGCACTCTCTGGACTCACTGCAGTGCATCCCCAGTGGTGCCAGTGCACTCTCTGGACTCACTGCACTGCATCCCCAGTGGTGCCAGTGTAGGCTCTGGACTCACTGCCGTGCATCCCCAGTGGTGCCAGTGCAATCTCAGGACTCACTGCAGTGCATCTCCAGTTGGTGCCAGTGCAGTCTCTGGACTCACTGCACTGCATCCCCAGTGGTGCCAGTGCACTCTCTGGACTCACTGCACTCCATCCCCTCTGGTGCCAGTCTACTCTCTGGACTCACTGCACTGCATCCCCTGTGGTGCCAGTGCACTCTCTGCACTCATGCACTGCATCCCCAGTGGTGCCAGTGCACTCTTTGGACTCACTGCACTGCATGAACAGTTCTGCCAGTGCACTCTCTGGACTCACTGCACTGCATCCCCAGTGGTGCCAGTGTAGTCTCTGGACTCACTGCAGTGCGTCCCCAGTGGTGCCAGTGCAATCTCAGGACTCGCTGCAATGCAGTTCCAGTTGGTGCCAGTGCACTCTCTGGACTCACTGCACTGCATCCCCAGTGGTGCCAGTGCACTCTCTGGACTCACTGCACTGCATCCCCAGTGGTGCCAGTGCACTCTCTGGAGTCACTGCAGTGTATCCCCAGTGGTGCCAGTGCACTCTCTGGACTCACTGCACTGCATCCCCAGTGGTGCCAGAGCACTCTCTGGACTCACTGCACTGCATCCCCAGTGGTGCCAGTGCTCTCTCTGGTCTCACTGCACTGCATCGCCAGTGGTGCCAGTACACTCTCTGCACTCACTGCACTGCATCCCCAGTGGTGCCAGTGCACTCTCTGGGCTCAGTGCACTGCATCCCCAGTGGTGCCAGTGCACTCTCTGGACTCACTGCACTGCATCCCCAGTGGTGCCAGTGCACTCTCTGGACTCACTGCAGTGCATCCCCAGTGGTCCCAGTGCACTCTCTGGACTCACTGCACTGCATCCCCAGTGGTGCCAGTGACCTCTCTGGACTCACTGCACTGCATCCCCAGTGGTGCCAGTGCACTCTCTGGAGTCACTGCACTGCATCCCCTGTGGTGCCAGTGCACTCTCTGAACTCACTGCATTGCATCCCCAGTGGTGCCACTGCACTCTCTGGACTCACTGCACTGCATCCCCAGCGATGCCACTGCACTCTCTGGACTCACTGCACTGCATCACCATTGGTGCCAGGGCACTCTCCGGACTCACTGCAGTGCATCCGCAGTGGTGCCAGTGCACTCTTTCGAGTCACTGCAGTGCATCCCCAGTGCTGCCAGTGCACTCTCTGCACTCACTAGACTGCATCCCCAGTGGTGCCACTGCACTCTCTGGACTGACTGCACTGCATCACCATTGGTGCCAGGGCACTCTCTGCACTCATGCACTGCATCCCCAGTGGTGCCAGTGCACTCTTTCGAGTCACTGCACTGCATCCCCATTAGTTCCAGTGCATTCTCTGGACTCATTGCAGTGCATCTTCAGTGGTGCCAGTGCACTCTCTGGACTCACTGCAGTGCATCCCCAGTGGTGCCAGTGTACTCTCTGGAGTCACTGCACTGCATCCCCATTGGTGCCAGTGCACTCTCTGGACTCACTGCACTGCATCCCCAGTGGTGCCAGTGCACTCTCTGCACTCACTGCACTGCATCCCCAGTATTCCCAGAGCACTCTCTGGACTCACCGAGGTGCATCCCCAGTGGTGCCAGTGCACTCTCTGGACTCACATCACTGAATGAACATTGGTGCCAGTGCACTCTGTGGACTCACTGCAGGGCATTTCCAGTTGGTGCCAGTGCAGTCTCTGGACTCACTGCACTGCATCCCCAGTGGTGCCAGTGCACTCTTTGGACTCACTGCACTGCATCCCCAGTGGTGCCAGTGCGCTCTCTGGACTCACTGCACTGCATCCCCTGTGGTGCCTGTGCACTCTCTGGAGTCACTGCACTGCATCCCCAGTGGAGCCAGTGCACTCTATGGACTAACTGCACTGCATCACCATTGGTGCCAGGGCACTCTCCGGACTCAATGCAGTGCATCCCCAGTGGTGCCAGTGCACTCTTTCGAGTCACTGCAGTGCATCCCCAGTGTTGCCAGTGCACTCTCTGGACTCACTGCAGTGCATCCCCAGTGGTGCCAGTGAACTCTTTGGACTCACAGCACTGCATCCCCAGTGCTGACAGTGCACTCTCTGGACTCACTGCACTGCATCCCCAGTGGTGCCAGTGCACTCTCTGGACTCAGTGCACTGCATCCCCAGTGGTGCCAGTGCACTCTCTGGACTCACTGCACTGCATCCCCAGTGGTGCCAGTGCACTCTCTGGACTCACTGCATTAAAACCCCTGTTGTGCCAGTGCACTCTCTTCACTCACTGCACTGCATCCCCAGTGGTGCCAGTGCACTCTCTGGACTCACTGCACTGCATCACCAGTGGTGCCAGTGCACTCTCTGGACTCACTGCAGTGCATCCCCAGTGGTGCCAGTGCACTCTCTGGACTCACTGCACTGCATCCCCAGTGGAGACAGTGCACTCTCTGTAGTCACTGCGCTGCATCCCCAGTGGTGACAGTGCACTCTCTGGACTCACTGCACTGCATCCCCAGTGGAGACAGTGCACTCTCTGTAGTCACTGCGCTGCATCCCCAGTGGTGGCAGTGCACTCTCTGGACTCACTGCAGTGCATCCCCAGTGGTGCCAGTGCACTCTCTGGACTCACTGCACTGCATCCCCAGTGGAGACAGTGCACTCTCTGTAGTCACTGCGCTGCATCCCCAGTGGTGCCAGTGCACTCTTTGGACTCACTGCACTGCATCCCCAGTGGTGACAGTGCACTATCTGGACTCACTGCACTGCATCCCCAGTGGTGCCAGTGTAGTCTCTGGACTCACTGCAGTGCATCCCCAGTGGTGCCAGTGCACTCTGTGGACTCAGTGCACTGCATCCCAGTGGTGCCAGTGCACTCTCTGGACTCACTGCAGTGCATCCCCAGTGGTGCCAGTGCACTCTCTGGACTCACAGCACTGCATCCCCAGTGGTGCCAGTGCACTCTTTGGACTCACTGCACTGCATGAACAGTGGTGCCAGTGCACTCTATGGACTCACGGCACTGCATCCCCAGTGGTGCCAGTGTAGTCTCTGGACTCACTGCAGTGCATCCCCAGTGGTGCCAGTGCAATCTCAGGACTCGCTGCAGTGCAGTTCCAGTTGGTGCCAGTGCACTCTCTGGACTCACTGCACTGCATCCCCAGTGGTGCCAGTGCACTCTCTGGACTCACTGCACTGCATCCCCAGTGGTGCCAGTGCACTCTCTGGAGTCACTGCAGTGTATCCCCAGTGGTGCCAGTGCACTCTCTGGACTCACTGAACTGCATCCCCAGTGGTGCCAGAGCACTCTCTGGACTCACTGCACTGCATCCCCAGTGGTGCCAGTGCACTCTCTGGTCTCACTGCACTGCATCGCCAGTGGTGCCAGTGCACTCTCTGCACTCACTGCACTGCATCACACGTGGTGCCAGTGACCTCTCTGGGCTCAGTGCACTGCATCCCCAGTGGTGCCAGTGCACTCTCTGGACTCACTGCACTTCATCCGCACTGGTGCCAGTGCACTCTCTGGACTCACAGCACTGCATCTCCAGTGGTGCCTCTGCACTCTCTGGAGTCACTGCACTGCATCCCCAGTGGTGCCAGTGCACTCTCTGGACTCACTGCAGTGCATCCCCAGTGGTGCCAGTGCACTCTCTGGACTCACTGAACTGCATCCCCAGTGGTGCCAGTGCACTCTCTGGACTCACTGCATTGCATCCCCAGTGGTGCCACTGCACTCTCTGGACTCACTGCACTGCATCACCATTGGTGCCAGGGCACTCTCCGGACTCACTGCAGTGCATCCGCAGTGGTGCCAGTGCACTCTTTCGAGTCACTGCAGTGCATCCCCAGTGCTGCCAGTGCACTCTCTGCACTCACTGCACTGCATCCCCAGTGGTGCCACTGCACTCTCTGGACTGACTGCACTGCATCACCATTGGTGCCAGGGCACTCTCTGCACTCATGCACTGCATCCCCAGTGGTGCCAGTGCACTCTTTCGAGTCACTGCACTGCATCCCCTTTAGTTCCAGTGCATTCTCTGGACTCATTGCAGTGCATCCCCAGTGGTGCCAGTGCACTCTCTGGACTCACTGCAGTGCATCCCCAGTGGTGCCAGTGCACTCTCTGGAGTCACTGCAGTGCATCCCCAGTGGTGCCAGTGCACTCTCTGGACTCACTGCACTGCATCCCCAGTGGTGCCAGTGCACTCTCTGCACTCACTGCACTGCATCCCCAGTTTTCCCAGAGCACTCTCTGGACTCACCGAGGTGCATCCCCAGTGGTGCCAGTGCACTCTGTGGACTAACTGCAGGGCATTTCTAGTTGGTGCCAGTGCAGTCTCTGGACTCACTGCACTGCATCCCCAGTGGTGCCAGTGCACTCTTTGGACTCACTGCACTGCATCCCCAGTGGTGCCACTGCACTCTCTAGAGTCACTGCAGTGCATCCCCAGTGGTGCCAGTGCACTCTCTGGACTCACTGCACTGCATCCCCAGTGGTGCCAGTGCACTCTCTGGACTCACTGCATTAAAACCCCTGTTGTGCCAGTGCACTCTCTTCACTCACTGTACTGTATCCCCAGTGGTGCCAGTGCACTCTCTGGACTCACTGCACTGCATCCCCAGTGCTGACAGTGCACTCTCTGGACTCACTGCACTGCATCACCAGTGGTGCCAGTGCACTCTCTGGACTCACTGCAGTGCATCCCCAGTGGTGCCAGTGCACTCTCTGGACTCACTGCACTGCATCCCCAGTGGTGCCAGTGCACTCTCTGTAGTCACTGCGCTGCATCCCCAGTGGTGACAGTGCACTCTCTGGACTCACTGCACTGCATCCCCAGTGCTGCCACTGCACTCTCTGGACTCACTGCGCTGCATCCCCAGTGGTGGCAGTGCACTCTCTGGACTCACTGCAGTGCATCCCCAGTGGTGCCAGTGCACTCTCTGGACTCACTGCACTGCATCCCCAGTGGAGACAGTGCACTCTCTGTAGTCACTGCGCTGCATCCCCAGTGGTGCCAGTGCACTCTTTGGACTCACTGCACTGCATCCCCAGTGGTGACAGTGCACTCTCTGGACTCACTGCACTGCATCCCCAGTGGTGCCAGTGTAGTCTCTGGACTCACTGCACTGCATCCCCAGTGGTGCCAGTACAATCTCTGGACTCACTGCAGTGCAGCTCAGTGGTGCCAGAGCACTCTCTGGACTCAATGCACTGCATCCCCAGTGGTGCCAATGCACTCTCTGGACTCACAGCACTGCATCCCCAGTGGTGCCAGTGCACTCTTTGGACTCACTGCACTGCATGAACAGTGGTGCCAGTGCACTCTCTGGACTCACGGCACTGCATCCCCAGTGGTGCCAGTGTAGTCTCTGGACTCACTGCAGTGCATCCCCAGTGGTGCCAGTGCAATCTCAGGACTCGCTGCAGTGCAGTTCCAGTTGGTGCCAGTGCACTCTCTGGACTCACTGCACTGCATCCCCAGTGGTGCCAGTGCACTCTCTGGACTCACTGCACTGCATCCCCAGTGGTGCCAGTGCACTCTCTGGAGTCACTGCAGTGTATCCCCAGTGGTGCCAGTGCACTCTCTGGACACACTGAACTGCATCCCCAGTGGTGCCAGAGCACTCTCTGGACTCACTGCACTGCATCCCCAGTGGTGCCAGTGCACTCTCTGGTCTCACTGCACTGCATCGCCAGTGGTGCCAGTGCACTCTCTGCACTCACTGCACTGCATCACACGTGGTGCCAGTGACCTCTCTGGGCTCAGTGCACTGCATCCCCAGTGGTGCCAGTGCACTCTCTGGACTCACTGCACTTCATCCGCACTGGTGCCAGTGCACTCTCTGGACTCACAGCACTGCATCTCCAGTGGTGCCTCTGCACTCTCTGGAGTCACTGCACTGCATCCCCAGTGGTGCCAGTGCACTCTCTGGACTCACTGCAGTGCATCCCCAGTGGTGCCAGTGCACTCTCTGGACTCACTGAACTGCATCTCCAGTGGTGCCAGTGCACTCTCTGGACTCACTGCATTGCATCCCCAGTGGTGCCACTGCACTCTCTGGACTCACTGCACTGCATCCCCAGAGATGCCACTGCACTCTCTGGACTCACTGCACTGCATCACCATTGGTGCCAGGGCACTCTCCGGACTCACTGCAGTGCATCCGCAGTGGTGCCAGTGCACTCTTTCGAGTCACTGCAGTGCATCCCCAGTGCTGCCAGTGCACTCTCTGCACTCACTGCACTGCATCCCCAGTGGTGCCACTGCACTCTCTGGACTGACTGCACTGCATCACCATTGGTGCCAGGGCACTCTCTGCACTCATGCACTGCATCCCCAGTGGTGCCAGTGCACTCTTTCGAGTCACTGCACTGCATCCCCTTTAGTTCCAGTGCATTCTCTGGACTCATTGCAGTGCATCCCCAGTGGTGCCAGTGCACTCTCTGGACTCACTGCAGTGCATCCCCAGTGGTGCCAGTGCACTCTCTGGAGTCACTGCAGTGCATCCCCAGTGGTGCCAGTGCACTCTCTGGACTCACTGCACTGCATCCCCAGTGGTGCCAGTGCACTCTCTGCACTCACTGCACTGCATCCCCAGTTTTCCCAGAGCACTCTCTGGACTCACCGAGGTGCATCCCCAGTGGTGCCAGTGCACTCTGTGGACTCACTGCAGGGCATTTCCAGTTGGTGCCAGTGCAGTCTCTGGACTCACTGCACTGCATCCCCAGTCGTTCCATTGCACTCTCTGGACTCACTGCATTGCATCCCCAGTGCTGCCAGTGCACTCTCTGGACTTACTGCATGGCATCCCCAGTGGTGCCAGTGCACTCTCTGGACTCAGTGCACTGCATCCCCAGTGGTGACAGTGCACTCTCTGGACTCACATCACTGAATGAACAGTGGTGCCAGTGCACTCTGTGGACTCACTGCAGTGCATTTCCAGTTTTTGCCAGTGCACTCTCTGGACTCACTGCAGTGCATCCCCAGTGGTGCCAGTGCACTCTCTGGACTCACTGCAGTGCATCCCCAGTGGTGCCAGTGAACTCTTTGGACTCACTGCACTGCATGCCCAGTGCTGACAGTGCACTCTCAGGACTCACTGCACTGCATTCCCAGTGGTGCCAGTGCACTCTCTGGACTCACTGCACTGCATCCCCAGTGGTGCCAGTGCACTCTCTGGACTCACTGCACTGCATCCCCAGTGGTGCCAGTGCACTCTCTGGACTCACTGCAGTGCATCCCCTGTTGTGCCAGTGCACTCTCTGCACTCACAGCACTGCATCCCCATTGGTGCCAGTGCACTCTCTGGACTCACTGCACTGCATCCCCAGTGGTGCCAGTGCACTCTCTGGACTCACTGCAGCGCATCCCCAGTGGTGCCAGTGCACTCTCTGGACTCACTGCACTGCATCCCCAGTGCTGACCGTGCACTCTCTGGACTCACTGCACTGCATCACCAGTGGTGGCAGTGCACTCTCTGGACTCACTGCAGTGCATCCCGAGTGGTGCCAGTGCACTCTCTGGACTCACTGCACTGCATCCCCAGTGGAGCGAGTGCACTCTCTGGACTCACTGCACTGCATCCCCAGTGGTGCCAATGCCCTCTGTGGACTCACTGCACTGCATCAACAGTGGTGCCAGTGCACTCTCTGGACTCACTGCACTGCATCCCCAGTGGTGCCAGTGTAGTCTCTGGACTCACTGCAGTTCATCCCCAGTGGTGCCAGTACAATCTCTGGACTCACTGCAGTGCAGCTCAGTGGTGCCAGAGCACTCTCTGGACTCACTGCACTGCATCCCCAGAGGTGCCAGTGCACTCTCTGGACTCACAGCACTGCATCCCCAGTGGTGCCAGTGCACTCTCTGGACTCACTGCACTAAAACTCTAGTGGTGCCAGTGCACTCTCTGGACTCACTGCAGTGCAACCCCAGTGGTGCCAGTGCACTCTCTGGACTCACTGCAGTGCATCCCCAGTGGTGCCAGTGCACTCTCTGGAATCACTGCATTGCATCCCCTATAGTGCAAGTGCAGTCTCTGGACCCACTGCTCTGCATCCCCAGTGGTGCCAGTGCATTCTCTAGACTCACTGCAGTGCATCCCCAGTGGTGCCAGTGAACTCTCTGGACTCACTGCACTGCATCCCCAGTGCTGCCACTGCACTCTCTGGACTCACTGCACTGCATCCCCAGTGGAGCCAGTGCACTCTCTGGACTCACTGCAGTGAATCCCCAGTGGTGCCACTGCATTCTCTAGAGTCACTGCAGTGCACTCCCTGTTGTGCTAGTGCACTCTCTGGACTCACTGCACTGCATCCCCAGTGCTGCCAGTGCACTCTCTGGACTCACTGCACTGCATCCCCATTGGTTCCATTGCACTCTCTGGACTCACTGCATTGCATCCCCAGTGGTGCCAGTGCACTCTCTGGACTCACTGCATGGCATCCCCAGTGGTGCCAGTGCACTCTCTGGACTCACTGCAGTGTATCCCCTGTGGTGCCAGTGCACTCTGTGGACTCAGTGCACTGCATCCCAGTGGTGCCAGTGCACTCTCTGGACTCACTGCACTGCATCCCCAGTGGTGCCAGTGCACTCTCTGGACTCACTGCACTGCATCCCAGTGGTGCCAGTGCACTCTCTGGACTCACTGAACTGCATCCCCAGTGGTGCCAGTGCACTCTCTGGACTCACTGCACTGCATCCCCAGTGGTGCCAGTGCACTCTCTGGACTCACTGCACTGCATTCCCAGTGGTTCCATTGCACTCTCTGGACTCACTGCATTGCATCCCCAGTGGTGCCAGTGCACTCCCTGGACTCACTGCATGGCATCCCCAGTGGTGCCAGTGCACTCTCTGGACTCACTGCACTGCATCCCCAGTGGTGCCAGTGCACTCTCTGGACTCACTGCAGTGCATCCCCAGTGGTGCCAGTGCACTCTCTGGACTCACTGCACTGCATCCCCAGTGGTGCCAGTGCATTCTCTGGACTCACTGCAGTGCATCCCCAGTGGTGCCAGTGCACTCTCTGGACTCACTGCAGTGCATCCCCAGTGGTGCCAGTGCACTCTCTGGACTCACTGCATGGCATCCCCAGTGGTGCCCGTGCACTCTATGGACTCACTGCACTGCATCCCCAGTGGTGCCAGTGCACTCTCTGGACTCACTGCACTGCATCCCCAGTGGTGCCAGTGCACTCTCTGGACTCACTGCAGTGCATCCCCAGTGGTGCCAGTGCACTCTCTGGACACACTGCACTGCATCCCCAGTTGTGCCAGTGCACTCTCTGGACTCACCCGAGTGCATCCCCAGTGGTGCCAGTGCACTCTCTAGACTCACTGCAGTTCTTCCCCACTGGTGCCAGTGCACTCTCTGCACTAACTGCACTGCATCCCCAGCGTTGCCAGTGCACTCTCTGGACTCACTGCACTGCATCCCCAGTGGTGCCAGTGCACTCTCTGGACTCACTGCACTGCATCCCCAGTGGTGCCAGTGCACTCTCTGGACTCACTGCAGTGCAGCCCCTGAGGTGCCAGAGCACTCTCTGGACTCACTGCAGTGCATCCCCAGTGGTGCCAGTGCACTCTCTGGACTCACTGCAGTGAATCCCCTTGGTGCCAGTGCACTCTCTGGACTCACTGCACTGCATCCCCAGTGGTGCCAGTTCACTCTCTGGACTCACTGCACTGCATCCCCAGTGGTGCCAGTGCACTCTCTGGACTCACTGCACTTCATCCCCAGTGGAGCCAGTGCACTCTCTGGACTCACCGGGGTGCATCCCCAGTGGTGCCAGTGCACTCTCTGGACTCAATGCACTGCATCCCCAGTGGTGCCAGTGCACTCTCTGGACTCACTGCAGTGCATCCCCAGTGCTGACAGTGCACTCTCTGGACTCAGTGCACTGCATCCCCAGTGGTGCCAGTGCACTCTCTGGACTCACTGCAGTGCATCCCCAGTGGTGCCAGTGCACTCTCTGGACTCACTGCACTGCATCCCCAGTGGTGCCAGTGCACTCTCTGAGCTCACTGCACTGCATCCCCAGTGGTGCCAGTGCACTCTCTGGACTCACTGCACTGCATCCCCAGTGGTGCCAGTGCACTCTCTGGACTCACTGCAGTGAATCCCCAGTGGTGCTGTGCACTCTCTGGACTCAGTGCACTGCATCCCCAGTGGTGCCACTGCACTCTCTGGACTCACAGCAGTGCATCCCCAGTGGTGCCAGTGCAATTACTGGACTCACTGCAGTGAAGATCAGTGGTGCCAGTGCACTCTCTGGACTCACTGCAGTGCATCCCCAGTGGTGCCAGTGCACTCTCTGGACTCACTGCAGTTTATCCCCAGTGGTGCAAGGGCACTCTCTGGACTCACAGCACTGCATCCCCACTGGTGCCAGTGCACTCTCTGGACTCACTGCAGTGTATCCCCATTGGAGCCGGTGCACTCTCTGGACTCACTAAACTGCATCCCCAGTGGTGCCAGAGAACTCTCTGGACTCACTGCAGTGCATCCCCAGTGGTGCCAGTGCACTCTCTGGACTCACTGCAGTGCATCCCCAGTGGTGCCAGTGCACTCTCTGGACTCACTGCAGTGCAGCCCCTGAGGTGCCAGAGCACTCTCTGGACTCACTGCAGTGCATTCCAAGTGGTGCCAGTGCACTCTCTGGACTCACTGCAGTGAATCCCCGGTGGTGCCAGTGCACTCTCTGGACTCACTGCACTGCATCCCCTTATGTGCCAGTTCACTCTCTGGACTCACTGCACTGCATCCCCAGTGGTGCCAGTGCACTCTCTGGACTCACTGCACTGCATCCCCAGTGGTGCCAGTGCACTCTCAGGACTTACCGGGGTGTATGATCATTGGAGCCGGTGCACTCTCTGGACTCACTAAACTGCATCCCCAGTGGTGCCAGAGAATTCTCTGGACTCACTGCAGTGCATCCCCAGTGGTGCCAGTGCACTGTCTGGACTCACTGCAGTTTATCCCCAGTGGTGCAAGGGCACTCTCTGGACTCACAGCACTGCATCCCCATTGGTGCCAGTGCACTCTCTGGACTCACTGCAGTGTATCCCCATTGGAGCCGGTGCACTCTCTGGACTCACTAAACTGCATACCCAGTGGTGCCAGAGAACTCTCTGGACTCACTGCAGTGCATCCCCAGTGGTGCCAGTGCACTGTCTGGACTCACTGCAGTTTATCCCGAGTGGTGCAAGGGCACTCTCTGGACTCACAGCACGGCATCCCCAGTGGTGCCAGTGCACTCTCTGGACTCACTGCACTAAAACCCCTGTGGTGCCAGTGCAGTCTCTGGACTCACTGCACTGCATCCCCAGTGGTGCCAGTGCACTCTCTGGACTCACTGCACTGCATCACCATTGGTGCCAGGGCACTCTCCGGACTCACTGCAGTGCATCCCCAGTGGTGCCAGTGCACTCTTTCGAGTCACTGCACTGCATCCCCATTAGTGCCAGTGCATTCTCTGGACTCACTGCAGTGCATCACCAGTGGTGCCAATGTACTCTCTGGACTCACTGCACTGCATCCCCAGTGGTGACAGTGCACTCTCTGGACTCACTGCACTGCATCACCAGTGGTGCTAGTGCACTCTCTGGACTCACTGCAGTGCATCCCCAGTGGTGACAGTGCACTCTCTGGACTCACTGCATTGCATCCCCAGTGGTGCCAGTGCACTCTCTGGACTCACTGCACTGCATCCCCAGAAGTGCCAGTGCACTCTCTGGACTCACTGCACTGCATCCCCAGTGGTGCCAGTGCACTCTCTGGACTCACTGCACTGCATCCCCAGTGGTTCCATTGCACTCTCTGGACTCACTGCATTGCATCCCCAGTGGTGCCAGTGCACTCTCTGGACTCACTGCACTGCATCCCCAGTGGTGCCAGTGCACTCTCTGGACTCACTGCAGTGCATCTCCAGTGGTGCCAGAGCACTCTCTTGACTCACTGCAGTGCATCCCCAGTGGTGCCAGTGCACTCTCTGGACTCACTGCACTGCATCCCCAGTGGTGCCAGTGCACTCTCTGGACTCACCGGGGTGTATCCCCATTGGAGCTGGTGCACTCTCTGGACTCACTAAACTGCATCCCCAGTGGTGCCAGAGAACTCTCTGGACTCACTGCAGTGCATCCCCAGTGGTGCCAGTGCACTCTCTGGACTCACTGCACTGCATCCCCAGTGGTTCCATTGCACTCTCTGGACTCACTGCATTGCATCCCCAGTGGTGCCAGTGCACTCTCTGGACTCACTGCACTGCATCCCCAGTGGTGCCAGTGCACTCTCTGGACTCACTGCAGTGCATCTCCAGTGGTGCCAGAGCACTCTCTTGACTCACTGCAGTGCATCCCCAGTGGTGCCAGTGCACTCTCTGGACTCACTGCACTGCATCCCCAGTGGTGCCAGTGCACTCTCTGGACTCACCGGGGTGTATCCCCATTGGAGCTGGTGCACTCTCTGGACTCACTAAACTGCATCCCCAGTGGTGCCAGAGAACTCTCTGGACTCACTGCAGTGCATCCCCAGTGGTGCCAGTGCACTGTCTGGACTCACTGCTGTTTATCCCCAGTTGTGCAAGGGCACTCTCTGGACTCACAGCACTGCATCCCCATTGGTGCCAGTGCACTCTCTGGACTCACTGCACTGCATCCCCAGTGGAGCCAGTGCACTCTCTGGACTAACTGCATTGCATCCCCAGTGGTGCCAGTGCACTCTCTGGACTCACTGCACTGCATCCCCTGTGGTGCCTGTGCACTCTCTGGACTCAGTGCACTGCATCCCCAGTGGTGCCAGTGCACTCTCTGGACTCAGTGCACTGCATCCCCAATGGTGCCAGTGCACTCTCTGGACTCACTGCAGTGCATCCCCAGTTGTGCCAGTGCACTCTCTGGACTCACTGCACTGCATCCCCAGTGCTGCCAGTGCACTCTGAGCTCACTGCACTGCATCCCCAGTGGTGCCAGTGCACTCTCTGGACTCACTGCACTGCATCCCCAGTGGTGCCCGTGCACTCTCTGGACTCACTGCACTGCATCAACAGTGGTGCCAGTGCACTCTCTGGACTCACTGCACTGCATCCCCAGTGGTGCCAGTGTAGTCTCTGGACACACAGCAGTGCATCCCCAGTGGTGCCAGTGCAATTACTGGACTCACTGCAGTGCAGCTCAGTGGTGCCAGAGCACTCTCTGGGCTCACTGTACTGCATCCCCAGTGGTGCCAGTGCACTCTCTGGACTCACTGCACTGCATCCCCCGTGGTGCCAGTGCACTCTCTGGACTGACCGGTGTGTATCCCCATTGGAGCCTGTGCACTCTCTGGACTCACTAAACTGCATCCCCAGTGGTGCCAGTGCACTCTCTGGACTCACTGCACTGCATCCCCAGTGGTGCCAGTGCACTCTCTGGACTCACTGCAGTTTATCCCCAGTGGTGCCAGTGCACTCTCTGGACTCACTGCACTGCATCCCCATTGGTGCCAGTGCACTCTCTGGACTCACTGCAGTGTATCCCCATTGGAGCCGGTGCACTCTCTGGACTCACTAAACTGCATCCCCAGTGGTGCCAGAGAACTCTCTGCACTCACTGCAGTGCATCCCCAGTGGTGCCAGTGCACTCTCTGGACTCAGTGCACTGCATCCCCAGTGGTGCCAGTGCACTCTCTGGACTCACTGCAGTGCATCCCCAGTGGTGCCAGTGCACTCTCTGGACTCACTGCACTGCATCACCATTGGTGCCAGGGCACTCTCCGGACTCACTGCAGTGCATCCGCAGTGGTGCCAGTGCACTCTTTCGAGTCACTGCACTGCATCCCCATTAGTGCCAGTGCGTTCTCTGGACTCACTGCAGTGCATCCCCAGTGGTGCCAGTGTACTCTCTGGACTCACTGCACTGCATCACCAGTGGTGCCAGTGCACTCTCTGGACTCACTGCACTGCATCCCCAGTGGTGCCACTGCACTCTCTGGACTCACTGCACTGCATCACCAGTGGTGCTAGTGCACTCTCTGGACTCACTGCAGTGCATCCCCAGTGGTGCAAGTGCACTTTCTGGAGTCACTGCAGTGCATCCCCAGAAGTGCCAGTGCACTCTCTGGACTCACTGCACTGCATCTCCAGTGGTGCCAGTGCACTCTCTGGACTCACTGCACTGCATCCCCAGTGGTTCCATTGCACTCTCTGGACTCACTGCATTGCATCCCCAGTGGTGCCAGTGCACTCTCTGGACTCACTGCACTGCATCCCCAGTGGAGCCAGTGCACTCTCTGGACTCACTGCAGTGCATCTCCAGTTTTGGCAGTGCACTCTCTGGACTCACTGCAGTGCATCCCCAGTGGTGCCAGTGCACTCTCTGGACTCACTGCAGTGCATCCCCAGTGGTGCCAGTGCACTCTCTGGACTCACTGCACAGCATCCCCAGTGGTGCCAGTGCACTCTCTGGACTCACTGCACTGCATCCCCAGTGGTGCCAGTGCACTCTCTGGACTCACTGCACTGCATCCCCAGTGGTGCCAGTGCACGCTCTGGACCCACTGCAGTGCATCCCCAGTGGTGCTAGTGCACTCTCTGGACTCACTGCAGTGCATCCCCAGTAGTGCCAGTGCACTCTCTGTAGTCACTGCGCTGCGTCCCCAGTGGTGACAGTTTACTCTCTGGACTCACTGTGCTGCATCCCTAGTGGTGCCAGTACACTCTCTGGACTCACTGCAGTGTACCCCTTTTGGTGGTGCCAGTGCACTCTGTGGACTCACTGCACTGCATCCCCAGTGGTGCCAGTGCACTCTCTGGACTCACTGCGTTGCATCCCCAGTGGTGCCAGTGCACTCTCTGGACTCACTGCAGTGCATCCCCAGTGGTGCCAGTGCACTCTCTGGACTCACTGCAGTGCAGCCCCTGAGGTGCCAGTGCACTCTCTGGACTCATTGCAGTGAATTCCCAGTGGTGTCAGTGCACTCTCTGGACTCACTGCAGTGAATCCCCGGTGGTGCCAGTGCACTCTCTGGACTCACTGAACTGCATCCCCAGTGGTGCCAGTGCACTCTCTGGACTCACTGCACTGCATCCCCAGTGCTGAGAGTGCACTCTCTGGACTCAGTGCACTGCATCCCCAATGGTGCCAGTGCACTCTCTGGACTCACTGCAGTGCATCCCCAGTGGTGCCAGTGGCTCTCTGGACTCACTGCAGTGCATCCCCAGTGGTGCCAGTGCACTCTCTGGACTCACTGAACTGCATCCCCAGTGGTGCCAGTGCACTCTCTGGACTCACTGCAGTGCAGCCCCTGAGGTGCCAGTGCACTCTCTGGACTCATTGCAGTGAATTCCCAGTGGTGTCAGTGCACTCTCTGGACTCACTGCAGTGAATCCCCGGTGGTGCCAGTGCACTCTCTGGACTCACTGAACTGCATCCCGAGTGGTGCCAGTGCACTCTCTGCACTCACTGCACTGCATCCCCAGTGCTGAGAGTGCACTCTCTGGACTCAGTGCACTGCATCCCCAGTGGTGCCAGTGCACTCTCTGGACTCAGTGCACTGCATCCCCAATGGTGCCAGTGCACTCTCTGGACTCACTGCAGTGCATCCCCAGTGGTGCCAGTGGCTCTCTGGACTCACTGCAGTGCATCCCCAGTGGTGCCAGTGCACTCTCTGGACTCACTGAACTGCATCCCCAGTGGTGCCAGTGCACTCTCTGGACTCACTGCAGTCTATCCCCATTGGAGCCGGTGCACTCTCTGGAATCACTAAACTGCATCCCCAGTGGTGCCAGAGAACTCTCTGGACTCACTGCAGTGCATCCCCAGTGGTGCCAGTGCACTGTCTGGACTCACTGCAGTTTATCCCCAGTGGTGCAAGGGCACTCTCTGGACTCACTGCACTGCATCCCCAGTGGTGCCAGGGCACTCTCTGGACTCACTGCACTGCATCCCCTTAGGTGCCAGTGCACTCTCTGGACTCACTGCAGTGCATCCCCAGTGGTGCCAGTGCACTCTCTGGACTCACTGCACTGCATCCCCAGTGGTGCCAGTGCACTCTCTGGACTCACTGCAGTGCATCCCTTGTGGTGCCATTGCACTCTCAGGACTCACTGCACTGCATTCCCAGTGGTGCCAGTGCACTCTCTGGACTCACTGCAGTGCATCCCCATTGGAGCCAGTGCACTCTCTGGACTAACTGCATTGCATCACCAGTGGTGCCAGTGCACTCTCTGGACTCACTGCACAGCATCCCCAGTGGTGCCAGTGCACTCTCTGGACTCACTGCAGTGCATCCCCAGTGCTGACAGTGCACTCTCAGGACTCAGTGCACTGCATCCCCAGTGGTGCCAGTGCACTCTCTGGACTCAGTGCACTGCATCCCCAAAGGTGCCAGTGCACTCTCTGGACTCACTGCAGTGCATCCCCAGTGGTGCCAGTGCACTCTCTGGACTCACCGGGGTGCATCCCCAGTGGTGCCAGTGCACTCTCTGAGCTCACTGCACTGCATCCCCAGTGGTGCCAGTGCACTCTCTGGACTCACTGCACTGCATCCCCAGTGGTGCCAGTGCACTCTCTGGACTCACTGCATTGCATCAACAGTGGTGCCAGTGCACTCTCTGGACTCACTGCACTGCATCCCCAGTGGTGCCAGTGTAGTCTCTGGGCTCACAGCAGTGCATCCCCAGTGGTGCCAGTGCAATTACTGGACTCACTGCAGTGCAGATCAGTGGTGCCAGAGCACTCTCTGGACTCACTGCACTGCATCCCCAGTGGTGCCAGTGCAGTCTCTGGACTCACTGCAGTGTATCCCCATTGGAGCCGGTGCACTCTCTGGACTCACTAAACTGCATCCCCAGTGGTGCCAGAGAACTCTTTGGACTCACTGCAGTGCATCCCCCGTGGTGCCAGTGCACTCTCTGGACTCACCGGGGTACATCCCCAGTGGTGCCAGTGCACTCTCTGGACTCAATGCAGTGCATCCCCTGTGGTGCCAGTACACTCTCTGGACTCACTGCAGTGCATCCCCAGTGGTGCCAGTGCACTCTCTGGACTCACTGCACTGCATCCCCAGTGGTGCCAGTACACTCTCTGGACTCACTGCAGTGCATCCCCAGTGGTGCCAGTGCACTCTCTGGACTCACTGCACTGCATCACCATTGGTGCCAGGGCACTCTCCGGACTCACTGCAGTGCATCCGCAGTGGTGCCAGTGCACTCTTTCGAGTCACTGCACTGCATCCCCATTAGTGCCAGTGCATTCTCTGGACTCACTGCAGTGCATCCACAGTGGTGCCAGTGTACTCTCTGGACTCACTGCAGTGCATCCCCAGTGGTGCCAGTGTACTCTCTGGACTCACCCGAGTGCATCCCCAGTGGTGCCAGTGCACTTTCTGGAGTCACTGCAGTGCATCCCCTGTTGTGCTAGTGCACTCTCTCCACTCACTGCACTGCATCCCCAGAAGTGCCAGTGCACTCTCTGGACTCACTGCACTGCATCCCCAGTGGTGCCAGTGCACTCTCTGGACTCACTGCACTGCATCCCCAGTGGTGCCAGTGCACTCTCTGGACCCACTGCAGTGCATCCCCACTGGTGCCAGTGCACTCTCTGGACTCACTGTGCTGCATCCCCAGTGGTGCCAGAGCACTCTCTGGTCTCACTGCACTGCATCCCCAGTGGTGCCAGTGTACTCTCTGGACTCACTGCACTCCATCCCCAGTGGTGCCACTGCACTCTCTGGACTCACTGCACTGCATCCCCATTGGAGCCTGTGCACTCTCTGGACTCACTAAACTGCATCCCCAGTGGAGCCAGAGAACTCTCTGGACTCACTGCACTGCATCGCCAGTGGTGCCAGTACACTCTCTGGTCTAACCGGGGTGCATCCCCAGTGGTGCCAGTGCACTCTCTGCACTCACTGCAGTGCATCCCCAGTGGTGCCAGTGCACTCTCTGGACTCACTGCACTGCATCCCCAGTGGTGCCAGTGCACTCTCTGGACTCACTGCACTGCATCCCCAGTATTGCCAGTGCACTCTCTGGACTCACTGCACTGCATCCCCAGTGGTGCCAGTGCACTCTCTGGACTCACTGCGCTGCATCCCCAGTGGTGACAGTGCACTCTCTGGACTCACTGTGCTGCATCCCCAGTGGTGCCAGTGCACTCTCTGGACTCACTACAGTGTATCATCTGTGGTGCCAGGGCACTCTGTGGACTCACTTCACTGCATCCCAGTGGTGCCTGTGCACTCTCTGGACTCACTGCAGTGCAGCCCCAGTGGTGCCAGTGCACTCTCTGGACTCACTGCAGTGCATCCCCAGTGGTGCCAGTGCACTCTCTGGACTCCCTGCACTGCATCCCCAGTGGTGCCAGTGTAGTCTCTGGACTCACAGCAGTGCATCCCCAGTGGTGCCAGTACAATTACTGGACACACTGCAGTGCAGATCAGTGGTGCCAGAGCACTCTCTGGACTCAGTGTACTGCATCCCCAGTGGTGCCAGTGTACTCTCTGGACTCACTGCACTCCATCCCTAGTGGTGCCACTGCACTCTCTGGACTCACTGCAGTATATCCCCATTGGAGCCGGTGCACTCTCTGGACTCACTAAACTGCATCCCCAGTGGTGCCAGAGAACTCTCTGGATTCACTGCACTGCATCCCCAGTGGTGCCAGTGCACCCTCTAGACTCACTGCACTGCATCCCCAGTGGTGCCTGTACACTCTCTGGACTCACTGCAGTGCATCCCCAGTGGTGCCAGTGCACTCTCTGGACTCACTGCACTGCATCCCCAGTGGTGCCAGTGCACTCTCTGGACTCACTGCACTGCATCCCCAGTGGTGCCAGTGCACTCTCTGGACTCACTCCAGTGCATCCCCAGTGGTGCCACTGCACTCTCTGGACTCACTGCAGTGCATTACCAGTGGTGACAGTGCACTCTCTGGACTCACTGCACTGCATCCCCAGTGGTGCCAGTGCACTCTCTGGACTCACCGGGGTGCATCCCCAGTGGTGCCAGTGCACTCTCTGGACTCACTGCACTGCATCCCCAGTGGTGTCTGTACACTCTCTGGACTCACTGCAGTGCATCCCCAGTGGTGCCAGTGCACTCTCTGGACTCACTGCACTGCATCCCCAGTGGTGCCAGTGCACTCTGTGGACTCACTGCACTTCATCCCAGTGGTGCCTGTGCACTTTCTGGACTCACTGCACTGCATCCCCAGTGGTGCCAGTGCACTCTCTGGACTCATTGCAGTGCATCACCAGTGGTGACAGTGCACTCTCTGGACTCACTGCACTGCATCCCCAGTGGTGCCAGTGCACTCTCTGGACTCACTGCAGTGCATCCCCACTGGTGCCAGTGCACTCACTGGACTCACTGCACTGCATCCCCAGTGGTGCCAGTGCACTCTCTGGACCCACTGCAGTGCATCCCCACTGGTGCCAGTGCACTCTCTGGACTCACTGCAGTGCATCCCCAGTGGTGCCAGTGCACTCTCTGGAGCCACTGCACTGCGTCCCCAGTGGTGACAGTTCACTCTCTGGACTCACTGTGCTGCATCCCTAGTGGTGCCAGTGCACTCTCTGGACTCACTGCAGTGTATCCCCTGTGGTGCCAGTGCAATCTGTGGACTCACTGCACTGCATCCCATTGGTGCCAGTGCACTCTCTGGACTCACTGCATTGCATCCCCAGTGGTGCCAGTGCACTCTCTGGACTCACTGCACTGCATCCCCAAGGTGCCAGTGCACTCTCTGGACTCACTGCACTGCATACCCAGTGGTGCCAGAGCACTCTCTGGACTCACTGCAGTGCATCCCCAGTGGTGCCAGTGCACTCTCTGGACTCACTGCACTGCATCCCCAGTGGTGCCACTGCACTCTCTGAAAACACCGGGGTGCAACCGCAGCGGTGCCAGTTCACTCTCTGGACTCACTGCAGTGCATCCCCAGTGGTGCCAGTGCACTCTCTGGACTCACTGCAGTGTATCCCCTGTGGTGCCAGTGCACTCTGTGGACTCAGTGCACTGCATCCCAGTGGTGCCAGTGCACTCTCTGGACTCACTGCAGTGCATCCCCAGTGGTGCCAGTGCACTCTCTGGACTCACTGCAGTGCATCTCCTGTGGTGCCAGTGCACTCTCTGGACTCACTGCACTGCATCCCAGTGGTGCCAGTGCACTCTCTGGACTCACTGCACTGCATCCCCAGTGGTGCCAGTACACTCTCTGGACTCACTGCACTGCATCCCCAGTGGTGCCAGTGCACTCTCTGGACTCACTGCACTGCATTCCAGGTGGTGCCAGTGCACTCTCTGCACTCACTGCACTGCATCCCCAGAAGTGCCAGTGCACTCTCTGGACTCACTGCACTGCATCCCCAGTGGTGACAGTGCACTCTCTGGACTCACTGCACTGCATCACCAGTGGTGCCAGTGTACTCTCTGGACTCACTGCACTGTATCACCATTGGTGCCAGTGCACTCTCTGGACTCAGTGCACTACATCCCCAGTGCTGACAGTGCACTCTCTGGACTCACAGCACTGCATCCCCAGTGGTGCCAGTGCACTCTCTGGACTCACTGTACTAAAACACCTGTGGTGCCAGTGCATTCTCTGGACTCACTGCAGTGCATCCCCAGTGGTGCCAGTGTACTCTCTGGACTCACTGCACTGCATCACCAGTGGTGCCAGTGCACTCTCTGGACTCACTGCACTGCATCCCCAGTGGTGCCCGTGCACTTTCTGGAGTCACTGCAGTGCATCCCCTGTTGTGCTAGTGCACTCTCTGCACTCACTGCACTGCATCCTCAGAAGTGCCAGTGCACTCTCTGGACTCACTGCACTGCATCCCCAGTGGTGCCAGTGCACTCTCTGGACTCACTGCACTGCATCCCCAGTGGTTCCATTGCACTCTCTGGACTCACTGCACTGCATCCCCAGTGGTGCCAGTGCACTCTCTGGACCCACTGCAGTGCATCCCCACTGGTGCCAGTGCACTCTCTGGAATCACTGCAGTGCATCCCCAGTGGTGCCAGTGCACTCTCTGTAGTCACTGCGCTGCATCCCCAGTGGTGACAGTGCACTCTCTGGACTCACTGTGCTGCATCCCCAGTGGTGCCAGTGCACTCTCTGGACTCACTGCAGTGTATCCCCTGTGGTGCCAGTGCACTCTGTGGACTCACTGCACTTCATCCCAGTGGTGCCTGTGCACTTTCTGGACTCACTGCACTGCATCCCCATTAGTGCCAGTGCACTCTCTGGACTCAGTGCAGTGCATCCCCAGTGGTGCCAGTGCACTCTCTGGACTCACTGCAGTGCATCACCAGTGGTGCCAGTGCACTCTCTGGAATCACTGCACTGCATCCCCAGTGGTGCCAGTGCACTCTCTGGACTCACTGCAGTGCATCCCCACTGGTGCCAGTGCACTCACTGGACTCACTGCACTGCATCCCCAGTGGTGCCAGTGCACTCTCTGGACCCACTGCAGTGCATCCCCACTGGTGCCAGTGCACTCTCTGGACTCACTGCAGTGCATCCCCAGTGGTGCCAGTGTACTCTGTGGACTCACTGCCCTCAATCCCCAGTGGTGCCACTGCACTCTCTGGACTCACTGCACTGCATCCCCAGTGGAGCCTGTGCACTCTCTGGACTCACTGCACTGCATCGCCAGTGGTGCCAGTGCACTCTCTGGTCTACCCGGGGTGCATCCCCAGTGGTGCCAGTGCACTCTCTGCACTCACTGCAGTGCATCCCCAGTGGTGCCAGTGCACTATCTGGACTCACTGCACTGCATCCCCAGTGGTGCCAGTGCACTCTCTGGACTCACTGCAGTGCATTCCCAGTGGTGCCAGTGCACTCTCTGGACTCACTGCACTGCATCCCCAGTGGTGCCAGTGCACTCTCTGGACTCACTGCGCTGCATCCCCAGTGGTGACAGTGCACTCTCTGGACTCACTGTGCTGCATCCCCAGTGGTGCCAGTGCACTCTCTGGACTCACTACAGTGTATCATCTGTGGTGCCAGGGCACTCTGTGGACTCACTTCACTGCATCCCAGTGGTGCCTGTGCACTCTCTGGACTCACTGCAGTGCAGCCCCAGTGGTGCCAGTGCACTCTCTGGACTCACTGCAGTGCATCCCCAGTGGTGCCAGTGCACTCTCTGGACTCCCTGCACTGCATCCCCAGTGGTGCCAGTGTAGTCTCTGGACTCACAGCAGTGCATCCCCAGTGGTGCCAGTACTATTACTGGACTCACTGCAGTGCAGATCAGTGGTGCCAGTGCACTCTCTGGACTCAGTGTACTGCATCCCCAGTGGTGCCAGTGTACTCTCTGGACTCACTGCACTCCATCCCCAGTGGTGCCACTGCACTCTCTGGACTCACTGCAGTGTATCCCCATTGGAGCCGGTGCACTCTCTGGACTCACTAAACTGCATCCCCAGTGGTGCCAGAGAACTCTCTGGACTCACTGCAGTGCATCCCCAGTGGTGCCTGTACACTCTCTGGACTCACGGCACTGCATCCCCAGTGGTGCCAGTGCACTCTCTGGACTCACTGCACTGCATCCCCAGTGGTGCCAGTGCACTCTCTGGACTCACTGCACTGCATCCCCAGTGGTGCCAGTGCACTCTCTGGACTCACTGCAGTGCATCCCCACTGGTGCCAGTGCACTCACTGGACTCACTGCACTGCATCCCCAGTGGTGCCAGTGCACTCTCTGGACTCACTGCAGTGCATCCCCACTGGTGCCAGTGCACTCACTGGACTCACTGCACTGCATCCCCAGTGGTGCCAGTGCACTCTCTGGACCCACTGCAGTGCATCCCCACTGGTGCCAGTGCACTCTCTGGACTCACTGCAGTGCATCCCCAGTGGTGCCAGTGCACTCTCTGGACTCACTGCACTCAATCCCCAGTGGTGCCACTGCACTCTCTGGACTCACTGCACTGCATCCCCAGTGGAGCCTGTGCACTCTCTGGACTCACTGCACTGCATCGCCAGTGGTGCCAGTGCACTCTCTGGTCTACCCGGGGTGCATCCCCAGTGGTGCCAGTGCACTCTCTGCACTCACTGCAGTGCATCCCCAGTGGTGCTAGTGCACTCTCTGGACTCACTGCACTGCATCCCCAGTGGTGCCTGTACACTCTCTGGACTCATGGCACTGCATCCCCAGTGGTGCCAGTGCACTCTCTGGACTCACTGCACTGCATCCCCAGTGGTGCCAGTGCACTCTCTGGTCTACCCGGGGTGCATCCCCAGTGGTGCCAGTGCACTCTCTGCACTCACTGCAGTGCATCCCCAGTGGTGCCAGTGCACTCTCTGGACTCACTGCACTGCATCCCCAGTGGTGCCAGTGCACTCTCTGGACTCACTGCACTGCATCCCCAGTGGTGCCAGTGCACTCTCTGGACTCACTGCGCTGCATCCCCAGTGGTGACAGTGCACTCTCTGGACTCACTGTGCTGCATCCCCAGTGGTGCCAGTGCACTCTCTGGACTCACTACAGTGTATCATCTGTGGTGCCAGGGCACTCTGTGGACTCACTTCACTGCATCCCAGTGGTGCCTGTGCACTCTCTGGACTCACTGCAGTGCAGCCCCAGTGGTGCCAGTGCACTCTCTGGACTCACTGCAGTGCATCCCCAGTGGTGCCAGTGCACTCTCTGGACTCCCTGCACTGCATCCCCAGTGGTGCCAGTGTAGTCTCTGGACTCACAGCAGTGCATCCCCAGTGGTGCCAGTACAATTACTGGACTCACTGCAGTGCAGATCAGTGGTGCCAGAGCACTCTCTGGACTCAGTGTACTGCATCCCCAGTGGTGCCAGTGTACTCTCTGGACTCACTGCACTCCATCCCCAGTGGTGCCACTGCACTCTCTGGACTCACTGCAGTGTATCCCCATTGGAGCCGGTGCACTCTCTGGACTCACTAAACTGCATCCCCAGTGGTGCCAGAGAACTCTCTGGACTCACTGCAGTGCATCCCCAGTGGTGCCAGTGCACTCTCTGGACTCACTGGGGTGCATCCCCAGTGGTGCCAGTGCACTCTCTGGACTCACTGCACTGCATCCCCAAAGGTGCCAGGGCACTCTCTGGACTCACTGCACTGCATCCCCAGTGGTGCCAGTGCACTCTCTGGACTCACTGCAGTGCATCCCCACTGGTGCCAGTGCACTCACTGGACTCACTGCACTGCATCCCCAGTGGTGCCAGTGCACTCTCTGGACCCACTGTAGTGCATCCCCACTGGTGCCAGTGCACTCTCTGGACTCACTGCAGTGCATCCCCAGTGGTGCCAGTGCACTCTCTGGACTCACTGCAGTGCATCCCCAGTGGTGCCAGTGCACTCTCTGGACTCACTGCACTGCATCCCCAGTGGAGCCTGTGCACTCTCTGGACTCACTGCACTGCATCGCCAGTGGTGCCAGTGCACTCTCTGGTCTACCCGGGGTGCATCCCCACTGGTGCCAGTGCACTCTCTGGACTCACTGCACTGCATCCCCAGTGGTGCCAGTGCACTCTCTGGACTCACTGCACTGCATCCCCAGTGGTGCCAGTGCACTCTCTGGACTCACTGCACTGCATCCCCAGTGGTGCCAGTGCACTCTCTGGACTCACTGCGCTGCATCCCCAGTGGTGACAGTGCACTCTCTGGACTCACTGTGCTGCATCCCCAGTGGTGCCAGTGCACTCTCTGGACTCACTACAGTGTATCATCTGTGGTGCCAGGGCACTCTGTGGACTCACTTCACTGCATCCCAGTGGTGCCTGTGCACTCTCTGGACTCACTGCAGTGCATCCCCAGTGGTGCCAGTGCACTCTCTGGACTCACTGCAGTGCATCCCCAGTGGTGCCAGTGCACTCTCTGGACTCCCTGCACTGCATCCCCAGTGGTGCCAGTGTAGTCTCTGGACTCACAGCAGTGCATCCCCAGTGGTGCCAGTACAATTACTGGACTCACTGCAGTGCAGATCAGTGGTGCCAGAGCACTCTCTGGACTCACTGCACTCCATCCCCAGTGGTGCCACTGCACTCTCTGGACTCACTGCAGTGTATCCCCATTGGAGCCGGTGCACTCTCTGGACTCACTAAACTGCATACCCAGTGGTGCCAGAGAACTCTCTGGACTCACTGCAGTGCATCCCCAGTGGTGCCAGTGCACTCTCTGGACTCACTGCAGTGCATCCCCAGTGGTGCCAGTGCACTCTCTGGACTCACTGCACTGCATCCCCAGTGGTGCCTGTACACTCTCTGGACTCACTGCAGTGCATCCCCAGTGGTGCCAGTGCACTCTCTGGACTCACTGCACTGCATCCCCAGTGGTGCCAGTGCACTCTCTGGACTCACTGCACTGCATCCCCAGTGGTGCCAGTGCACTCTCTGGACTCACTGCACTGCATCCCCAGTGGTGCCAGTGTACTCTCTGGACTCACTGCACTGCATCACCATTGGTGCCAGTGCACTCTCTGGACTCCCTGCACTGCATCCCCAGTGGTGCTAGTGTAGTCTCTGGACTCACAGCAGTGCATCCCCAGTGGTGCCAGTACAATTACTGGACTCACTGCAGTGCAGATCAGTGGTGCCAGTGCACTCTCTGGACTCACTGCACTGCATCCCCAGTGGTGCCAGTGCACTCTCTGGACTCACTGCAGTGCATCCCCACTGGTGCCAGTGCACTCACTGGACTCACTGCACTGCATCCCCAGTGGTGCCAGTGCACTCTCTGGACCCACTGCAGTGCATCCCCACTGGTGCCAGTGCACTCTCTGGACTCGCTGCACTCAATCCCCAGTGGTGCCACTGCACTCTCTGGACTCACTGCACTGCATCCCCAGTGGAGCCTGTGCACTCTCTGGACTCACTGCACTGCATCGCCAGTGGTGCCAGTGCACTCTCTGGTCTACCCGGGGTGCATCCCCACTGGTGCCAGTGCACTCTCTGGACTCACTGCACTGCATCCCCAGTGGTGCCAGTGCACTCTCTGGACTCACTGCACTGCATCCCCAGTGGTGCCAGTGCACTCTCTGGACTCACTGCACTGCATCCCCAGAGGTGCCAGTGCACTCTCTGGACTCACTGCGCTGCATCCCCAGTGGTGACAGTGCACTCTCTGGACTCACTGCACTGCATCCCCAGTGGTGCCAGTGCACTCTCTGGACTCACTACAGTGTATCATCTGTGGTGCCAGGGCACTCTGTGGACTCACTTCACTGCATCCCAGTGGTGCCTGTGCACTCTCTGGACTCACTGCAGTGCAGCCCCAGTGGTGCCAGTGCACTCTCTGGACTCACTGCAGTGCATCCCCAGTGGTGCCAGTGCACTCTCTGGACTCCCTGCACTGCATCCCCAGTGGTGCCAGTGTAGTCTCTGGACTCACAGCAGTGCATCCCCAGTGGTGCCAGTACAATTACTGGACTCACTGCAGTGCAGATCAGTGGTGCCAGAGCACTCTCTGGACTCAGTGTACTGCATCCCCAGTGGTGCCAGTGTACTCTCTGGACTCACTGCACTCCATCCCCAGTGGTGCCACTGCACTCTCTGGACTCACTGCAGTGTATCCCCATTGGAGCCGGTGCACTCTCTGGACTCACTAAACTGCATCCCCAGTGGTGCCAGAGAACTCTCTGGACTCACTGCAGTGCATCCCCAGTGGTGCGAGTGCACTCTCTGGACTCACTGCAGTGCATCCCCAGTGGTGCCAGTGCACTCTCTGGACTCACTGCACTGCATCCCCAGTGGTGCCTGTACACTCTCTGGACTCACTGCAGTGCATCCCCAGTGGTGCCAGTGCACTCTCTGGACTCACTGCACTGCATCACCAGTGGTGCCAGTGCACTCTCTGGACTCACTGCACTGCATCCCCAGTGGTGCCAGTGCACTCTCTGGACTCACTGCAGTGCATCCCCAGTGGTGCCACTGCACTCTCTGGACTCACTGCACTGCATCCCCAGTGGTGCCAGTGCACTCTCTGGACTCACTGCACTGCATCCCCAGTGGTGCCAGTGCACTCTCTGGACTCACTGCACTGCATCCCCAGTGGAGCCTGTGCACTCTCTGGACTCACTGCACTGCATCCCCAGTGGTGCCAGTGCACTTTCTGGAGTCACTGCAGTGCATCCCCTGTTGTGCTAGTGTACTCTCTGCACTCACTGCACTGCATCCCCAGAAGTGCCAGTGCACTCTCTGGACTCACTGCACTGCATCCCCAGTGGTGCCAGTGCACTCTCTGGACTCACTGCACTGCATCCCCAGTGGTTCCATTGCACTCTCTGGACTCACTGCACTGCATCCCCAGTGGTGCCAGTGCACTCTCTGTAGTCACTGCGCTGCATTCCCCGTGGTGCCAGTTCACTCTCTGGACTCACTGAACTGAATCCCCAGTGGTGCCAGTGCACTCTCTGGACTCCTTGCAGTGAATCCCCAATGGTGCCAGTGCACTCTCTGGACTCACTGCACTACATCCCCAGTGGTGCCAGTTCACTCTCTGGACTCACTGAACTGAATCCCCAGTGGTGCCAGTGCACTCTCTGGACTCACTGCACTGCATCCCCAGAGGTGCCAGTGCACTCTCTGGACTAACTGCACTGCATCCTCAGAGGTGCCAGTGCACTCTCTGGACTCACTGCACTGCATCCCCAGTGGTGCCAGTGCACTCTCTGGACTCACTGCAGTGCATCACCTGTGGTGCCATTGCACTCTCAGGACTCACTGCACTGCATCCCCAGTGGTGCCAGTGCACTCTCTGGACTCACTGCACTGCATCCCCATTGGAGCCAGTGTACTCTCTGGACTCACTGCACTGCATCACCATTTTTGCCAGTGCACTCTCTGGACTCACTGTACTAAAACACCTGTGGTGCCAGTGCAGTCTCTGGACTCACTGCACTGCATCCCCAGTGGTGCCAGTGCACTCTCTGGACTCACTGCAGTGCATCCCCAGTGGTGCCAGTGCACTCTCTGGACTCACTGCAGTGCATCCCCAGTGGTGCCAGTGCACTCTCTGGACTCACTGCACTGCATCACCATTGGTGCCAGGGCACTCTCCGGACTCACTGCAGTGCATCCGCAGTGGTGCCAGTGCACTCTTTCGAGTCACTGCACTGCATCTCCATTAGTGCCAGTGCACTCTCTGGACTCACTGCACTGCATCCCCCGTGGTGCCAGTGCACTCTCTGGACTCACTGCACTGCATCCCCAGTGGTGCCAGTGCACTCTCTGCACTCCCTGCACTGCATCCCCAGTGGTGCCAGTGCACTCTCTGGAATCACTGCAGTGCATCCCCAGTGGTGCCAGTGCACTCTCTGGACTCACTGCACTGCATCCCCAGTGGTGCCACTGCACTCTCTGGACTCACTGCAGTGCATCCCCAGTGGTGCCAGTGCACTCTCTGGACTCACTGCACTGCATCCCCAGTGGTGCCAGTGCACGCTCTGGACCCACTGCAGTGCATCCCCAGTGGTGCCAGTGCACTCTCTGTAGTCACTGCGCTGCGTCCCCAGTGGTGACAGTTCACTCTCTGGACTCACTGTGCTGCATCCCCAGTGGTGCCAGGGCACTCTCAGCACTCACTGCAGTGTATCCCCTGTGGTGCCAGTGCACTCTGTGGACTCACTGCACTGCATCCCAGTGGTGCCAGTGCACTCTCTGGACTCACTGCACTGCATCCCAGTGGTGCCAGTGCACTCTCTGGACTCACTGCATTGCATCCCCAGTGGTGCCAGTGCACTCTCTGGACTCACTGCAGTGCAGCCCCTGGGGTGCCAGTGAACTCTCTGTACTCAGTGCAGTGCATTCCCAATGGTGTCAGTGCACTATCTGGACTCACTGCAGTGAATCCCCGGTGGTGCCAGTGCACTCTCTGGACTCACTGCACTGCATCCCCAGTGGTGCCAGTGCACTCTCTGGACTCACTGCACTGCATCCCCAGTGGTGCCAGTGCACTCTCTGGACCCACTGCAGTGCATCCCCACTGGTGTCAGTGCACTCTCTGGACTCACTGCAGTGCATCCCCAGTGGTGCCAGTGCACTCTCTGTAGTCACTGCGCTGCATCCCCAGTGGTGACAGTGCACTCTCTGGACTCACTGTGCTGCATCCCCAGTGGTGCCAGTGCACTCTCTGGACTCACCGCAGTGCAGCCCAAGTGGTGCCAGTGCACTCTCTGGACTCACTGCATTGCATCCGCAGTGGTGCCAGTGCACTCTCTGGACGCCTTGCAGTGAATCCCCTTAGGTGCCAGTGCACTCTCTGGACTCACTGCACTGCATCCCCAGTGGTGCCAGTTCACTCTCTGGACTCACTGCACTGCATCCCCAGTGGTGCCAGTGCACTCTCTGGACTCACTGTACTGCATCCCCAGTGGTGCCTGTGAAGTCTCTGGACTCACTGCAGTGCATCCCCATATGTGCCAGAGAACTCTCTGGACTCACTGCACTGCATCCCCAGTGGTGCCAGTGCACTCTTTCGAGTCACTGCAGTGCATCCCCAGTGGTGCCAGTGCGCTCTCTGCACTCACTGCACTGCATCCACAGTGTTCCCAGAGCACTCTCTGGACTCACTGCAGTGCATCCCCAGTGGTGCCAGTGCACTCTCTGGACTCACTGCCGTGCATCCCCAGTGGTGCCAGTGCACTCTCTGGACTCACTGCACTGCATCCCCAGTGGTGCCAGTGCAATCTCTGGTCTCACTGCACTGCATCACCAGTGGTGACAGTTCACTTTCTGGACTCACTGCACTGCATCCCCAGTGGTGCCAGTGCACTCTCTGGACTCACTGCACTGCATCAACAGTGGTGCCAGTGCACTCTGTGGACTCACTGCACTGCATCCTCAGTGGTGCCAGTATAGTCCCTGGACTCACTGCAGTGCATCCCCAGGGGAGCCAGTGCACTCTCAGGACTCACTGCAGTGCAACTCAGTGGTGCCAGAGCACTCTGTGGACTCACTGCAGTGCATCCCCAGTGGTGCCAGTGCACTCTCTGGACTCACTGAACTGCATCCCCAGTGGTGCCAGTGCACTCTCTAGACTCACTGCAGTCTATCCCCATTGGGCCGGTGCACTCTCTGGAATCACTAAACTGCATCCCCAGTGATGCCAGAGAACTCTCTGGACGCACTGCAGTGCATCCCCAGTGGTGCCAGTGCACTGTCTGGACTCACTGCAGTTTATCCCCAGTGGTGCAAGGGCACTCTCTGGACTCACTGCACTGCATCCCCAGTGCTGACAGTGCACTCTCTGGACTCACTGCACTAAAACCCCAGTGGTGCCAGTGCACTCTCTGGACTCACTGTACTGCATCCCCAGTGGTGCCACTGCACTCTCTGGACTCACTGAAGTGCATCCCCAGTGGTGCCAGTGCACTCTCTGGAATCACTGCACTGCATCCCCTGTGGTGCCAGTGCAATCTCTGGACTCACTGCTCTGCATCCCCAGTGGTGCCAGTGACCTCTCTGGACTCACTGCAGTGCATCACCTGTGGTGCCAGTGCACTTTGTGGACTCACTGCACTGCATCCCCAGTGGTGCCAGTGCAATCTCTGGACTCACTGCACTGCATCCCCAGTGGTGCCAGTGCACTCTCTGGACCCACTGCAGTGCATCCCCACTGGTATCAGTGCACTCTCTGGACTCACTGCAGTGCATCCCCAGTGGTGCCAGTGCACTCTGTGTAGTCACTGCGCTGCATCCCCAGTGGTGACAGTGCACTCTCTGGACTCACTGTGCTGCATCCCCAGTGGTGCCAGTGCACTCTCTGGACTCACTGCAGTGTAACCCCTGTGGTGCCAGTGCACTCTGTGCTCTCAGTGCAATGCATCCCCAGAGGTGCCAGTGCACTCTCTGGACTCACCGCAGTGCAGCCCAAGTGGTGCCAGTGCACTCTCTGGACTCACTGCAGTGCAGCCCCTTAGGTGCCAGTGCACTCTCTGTACTCACTGCAGTGCATCCCCAGTGGTGCCAGTGCACTCTCTGGACGCCTTGCAGTGAATCCCCTTAGGTGCCAGTGCACTCTCTGGACTCACTGCACTAAATCCCCAGTGGTGCCAGTTCACTCTCTGGACTCACTGAACTGAATCCCCAGTGGTGCCAGTGCACTCTCTGGACTCACTGTACTGCATCCCCAGTGGTGCCTGTGTAGTCTCTGGACTCACTGCAGTGCATCCCCATATGTGCCAGAGAACTCTCTGGACTCACTGCAGTGCATCCCCAGTGGTGCCAGTGCAATCTCAGGACTCACAGCAGTGCAGCTCCATTTGGTGCCAGTGCACTCTCTGAACTCACTGCACTGCATCCCCAGTGGTGCCAGTGCACTCTCTGGACTCACTGCACTGCATCCCCAGTGGTGCCAGTACACTCTCTGGACTCACTGCAGTGCATCCCCTGTGGGGCCATTGCACTCTCAGGACTCACTGCACTGCATCCCCAGTGGTGCCAGTGCACTCTCTGGTCTCACTGCACTGCATCCCCATTGCTGACAGTGCCCTCTCTGGACTCACTGCACTGCATTCCCAGTGGTGCCAGTGCACTCTCTGGACTCACTGCAGTGCATCCCCAGTGGTGCCAGTGCACTCTCTGGACTCACTGTACTAAAACACCTGTGGTGCCAGTGCAGTCTCTGGACTCACTGCACTGCATCCCCAGTGGTGCCAGTGCACTCTCTGGACTCACTGCACTGCATCCCCAGTGGTGCCAGTGCACTCTCTGGACTCACTGCAGTGCATCCCCAGTGGTGCCAGTGCACTCTCTGGACTCACTGCACTGCATCACCATTGGTGCCAGGGCACTCTCCGGACTCACTGCAGTGCATCCGCAGTGGTGCCAGTGCACTCTTTCGAGTCACTGCACTGCATCTCCATTAGTGCCAGTGCAGTCTCTGGAGTCACTACACTGCATCCCCCGTGGTGCCAGTGCACTCTCTGGACTCACTGCACTGCATCCCCAGTGGTGCCAGTGCACTCTCTGCACTCACTGCAGTGCATCCCCAGTGGTGCCAGTGCACTCTCTGGAATCACTGAAGTGCATCCCCAGTGGTGCCAGTGCACTCTCTGGACTCACTGCACTGCATCCCCAGTGGTGCCACTGCACTCTCTGGACTCACTGCAGTGCATCCCCAGTGGTGCCAGTGCACTCTCTGGACTCACTGCACTGCATCCCCAGTGGTGCCAGTGCACGCTCTGGACCCACTGCAGTGCATCCCCAGTGGGGCCAGTGCACTCTCTGGACTCACTGCAGTGCATCCCCAGTGGTGCCAGTGCACTCTCTGTAGTCACTGCGCTGCGTCCCCAGTGGTGACATTTCACTCTCTGGACTCACTGTGCTGCATCCCCAGTGGTGCCAGTGCACTCTCTGGACTCACTACACTGCATCCCCAGTGGTGCCATTGCACTCTCAGGACTCACTGCACTGCATCCCCAGTGGTGCCAGTGCACTCTCTGGACTCACTGCACTGCATCCCCATTGGAGCCAGTGCACTCTCTGGACTCACTGCACTGCATCCCCAGTGGTGCCAGTGCAATCTCTGGTCTCACTGCACTGCATCCCAACTGGTGCCAGTGCACTCTTTGGACTCAGTGCAGTGCATCCCCAGTGCTGAGAGTGCACTCTCTGGACTCAGTGCACTGCATCCCCAGTGGTGCCAGTGCACTCTCTGGACTCACTGCACTGCATCACCAGTGGTGACAGTTCACTTTCTGGACTCACTGCACTGCATCCCCAGTGCTGACAGTGCACTCTCTGGACTCACTGCACTGCATCCCCAGTGGTGCCACTGCACTCTCTGGACTCACTGCACTGCATCCCCAGTGGTGCCAGTGCACTCTCTGGAATCACTGCACTGCATCCCCTGTGGTGCCAGTTCACTCTCTGGACTCACTGAACTGAATCCCCAGTGGTGCCAGTGCACTCTCTGGACTCACTGTACTGCATCCCCAGTGGTGCCTGTGAAGTCTCTGGACGAACTGCAGTGCATCCCCATATGTGCCAGAGAACTCTCTGCACTCACTGCAGTGCATCCCCAGTGGTGCCAGTGCAATCTCAGGACTCACAGCAGTGCAGCTCCATTTGGTGCCAGTGCACTCTCTGGACTCACTGCACTGCATCCCCAGTGGTGCCAGTGCACTCTCTGGACTCACTGCACTGCATCCCCAGTGGTGCCAGTACACTCTCTGGACTCACTGCAGTGCATCCCCTGTGGTGCCATTGCACTCTCAGGACTCACTGCACTGCATCCCCAGTGGTGCCAGTGCACTCTCTGGTCTCACTGCACTGCATCCCCATTGCTGACAGTGCCCTCTCTGGACTCACTGCACTGCATTCCCAGTGGTGCCAGTGCACTCTCTGGACTCACTGCAGTGCATCCCCAGTGGTGCCAGTGCACTCTCTGGACTCACTGCAGTGCATCCCCAGTGGTGCCAGTGCACGCTCTGGACCCACTGCACTGCATCGCCAGTGGTGCCAGTGCACTCTCTGCACTCACTGCACTGCATCCCCAGTGGTGCCAGTGCACTCTCTGGGCTCAGTGCACTGCATCCCCAGTGGTGCCAGTGCACTCTCTGGACTCACTGCACTGCATCCCCAGTGGTGCCAGTGCACTCTCTGGAGTCACAGCACTGCATCCCCAGTGGTGCCAGTGCACTCTCTGGACTCACTGCACTGCATCCCCAGTGGTGCCAGTGCACTCTCTGGACTCACTGCACTGCATCCCCAGTGGTGCCAGTGCACTCTCTGGACTCACTGAAGTGCATCCCCGGTGGTGCCAGTGCACTCTCTGGACTCACTGCACTGCATCCCCAGTGGTGCCAGTGCACTCTCTGGACGCCTTGCAGTGAATCCCCTTAGGTGCCAGTGCACTCTCTGGACTCACTGCACTAAATCCCCAGTGGTGCCAGTTCACTCTCTGGACTCACTGAACTGAATCCCCAGTGGTGCCAGTGCACTCTCTGGACTCACAGTACTGCATCCCCAGTGGTGCCTGTGTAGTCTCTGGACTCACTGCAGTGCATCCCCATATGTGCCAGAGAACTCTCTGGACTCACTGCAGTGCATCCCCAGTGGTGCCAGTGCAATCTCAGGACTCACAGCAGTGCAGCTCCATTTGGTGCCAGTGCACTCTCTGAACTCACTGCACTGCATCCCCAGTGGTGCCAGTGCACTCTCTGGACTCACTGCACTGCATCCCCAGTGGTGCCAGTACACTCTCTGGACTCACTGCAGTGCATCCCCTGTGGGGCCATTGCACTCTCAGGACTCACTGCACTGCATCCCCAGTGGTGCCAGTGCACTCTCTGGTCTCACTGCACTGCATCCCCATTGCTGACAGTGCCCTCTCTGGACTCACTGCACTGCATTCCCAGTGGTGCCAGTGCACTCTCTGGACTCACTGCAGTGCATCCCCAGTGGTGCCAGTGCACTCTCTGGACTCACTGCAGTGCATACCCAGTGGTGCCACTGCACTCTCTGGACTCACTGCACTGCATCCCCAGTGGTGCCAGTGCACTCTCTGGACCCACTGCACTGCATCGCCAGTGGTGCCAGTGCACTCTCTGCACTCACTGCACTGCATCCCCAGTGGTGCCAGTGCACTCTCTGGGCTCAGTGCACTGCATCCCCAGTGGTGCCAGTGCACTCTCTGGACTCACTGCACTGCATCCCCAGTGGTGCCATTGCACTCTCTGGAATCACAGCACTGCATCCCTAGTGGTGCCAGTGCACTCTCTGGACTCACTGCACTGCATCCCCAGTGGTGCCAGTGCACTCTCTGGACTCACTGCACTGCATCCCCAGTGGTGCCAGTGCACTCTCTGGACCCACTGCAGTGCATCCCCACTGGTGTCAGTGCACTCTCTGGACTCACTGCAGTGCATCCCCAGTGGTGCCAGTGCACTCTGTGTAGTCACTGCGCTGCATCCCCAGTGGTGACAGTGCACTCTCTGGACTCACTGTGCTGCATCCCCAGTGGTGCCAGTGCACTCTCTGGACTCACTGCAGTGTAACCCCTGTGGTGCCAGTGCACTCTGTGCTCTCAGTGCAATGCATCCCCAGAGGTGCCAGTGCACTCTCTGGACTCACCGCAGTGCAGCCCAAGTGGTGCCAGTGCGCTCTCTGCACTCACTGCACTGCATCCCCAGTGTTCCCAGAGCACTCTCTGGACTCACTGCAGTGCATCCCCAGTGGTGCCAGTGCACTCTCTGGACTCACTGCAGTGCATCCCCAGTGGTGCCAGTGCACTCTCTGCACTCACTGCATTGCATCCCCAGTGGTGCCAGTGCACTCTCTGGACTCACTGCAGTGCATCCCCAGTGGTGCCAGTGCACTATCTGGACTCACTGCACTGCATCCCCAGTGGTGCCAGTGCACTCTCTGGACTCACAGCAGTGCATCCCCGGTGGTGCCAGTGCACTCTCTGTAGTCACTGCGCTGCATTCCCCGTGGTGCCAGTTCACTCTCTGGACTCACTGAACTGAATCCCCAGTGGTGCCAGTGCACTCTCTGGACTCCTTGCAGTGAATCCCCAATGGTGCCAGTGCACTCTCTGGACTCACTGCACTACATCCCCAGTGGTGCCAGTTCACTCTCTGGACTCACTGAACTGAATCCCCAGTGGTGCCAGTGCACTCTCTGGACTCACTGCACTGCATCCCCAGTGGTGCCAGTGCACTCTCTGGACTCACTGCACTGCATCCCCAGTGCTGACAGTGCACTCTCTGGACTCACGGCACTGCATCACCAGTGGAGCCAGTGCACTTTCTGGACTCACTGCAGTGCATCCCCAGTGGTGCCTGTGCAGTCTCTGGACTCACTGCACTGCATCCCCAGTGATGCCAGTGCACTCTCTGGACTCACTGCACTGCATCGCCAGTGGTGCCAGTGCACTCTCTGGACTCACTGCAGTGCATCCCCAGTGGTGCCAGTGCACTCTCTGGACTCACTGCACTCCATCCCCACTGGTGCCAGTGCACTCTCTGCACTCACTGCACTGCATCCCCAGTGGTGCCAGTGCACTCTCTGGACTCACTGCACTGCATCCCCAGTGGTGCCAGTGCACTCTCTGGACTCACGGCACTGCATCACCAGTGGAGCCAGTGCACTTTCTGGACTCACTGCAGTGCATCCCCAGTGGTGCCAGTGCACTCTCTGGACTCACTGCACTGCATCCCCAGGGGTGCCAGTACACTCTCTGGACTCACTGCACTGCATCCCCAGTGGTGCCACTGCACTCTCTGGACTCACTGAAGTGCATCCCCGGTGGTGCCAGTGCACTCTCTGGAATCACTGCACTGCATCCCCTGTGGTGCCAGTGCAATCTCTGGACTCACTGCACTGCATCCCCAGTGGTGCCAGTGACCTCTCTGGACTCACTGCAGTGCATCACCTGTGGTGCCAGTGCACTTTGTGGACTCACTGCACTGCATCCCCAGTGGTGCCAGTGCAATCTCTGGACTCACTGCACTGCATCCCCAGTGGTGCCAGTGCACTCTCTGGACCCACTGCAGTGCATCCCCACTGGTGTCAGTGCACTCTCTGGACTCACTGCAGTGCATCCCCAGTGGTGCCAGTGCACTCTGTGTAGTCACTGCGCTGCATCCCCAGTGGTGACAGTGCACTCTCTGGACTCACTGTGCTGCATCCCCAGTGGTGCCAGTGCACTCTCTGGACTCACTGCAGTGTAACCCCTGTGGTGCCAGTGCACTCTGTGCTCTCAGTGCAATGCATCCCCAGAGGTGCCAGTGCACTCTCTGGACTCACCGCAGTGCAGCCCAAGTGGTGCCAGTGCACTCTCTGGACTCACTGCAGTGCAGCCCCTTAGGTGCCAGTGCACTCTCTGGACTCACTGCAGTGCATCCCCAGTGGTGCCAGTGCACTCTCTGGACGCCTTGCAGTGAATCCCCTTAGGTGCCAGTGCACTCTCTGGACTCACTGCACTAAATCCCCAGTGGTGCCAGTTCACTCTCTGGACTCACTGAACTGAATCCCCAGTGGTGCCAGTGCACTCTCTGGACTCACTGTACTGCATCCCCAGTGGTGCCTGTGTAGTCTCTGGACTCACTGCAGTGCATCCCCATATGTGCCAGAGAACTCTCTGGACTCACTGCAGTGCATCCCCATTGGTGCCAGTGCAATCTCAGGACTCACAGCAGTGCAGCTCCATTTGGTGCCAGTGCACTCTCTGAACTCACTGCACTGCATCCCCAGTGGTGCCAGTGCACTCTCTGGACTCACTGCACTGCATCCCCAGTGGTGCCAGTAGACTCTCTGGACTCACTGCAGTGCATCCCCTGTGGGGCCATTGCACTCTCAGGACTCACTGCACTGCATCCCCAGTGGTGCCAGTGAACTCTCTGGACTCACTGCACTGCATCCCCACTGGTGCCAGGGCACTCTCTGGACTCACTGCAGTGCATCCCCAGTGGTGCCAGTGCACTCTCTGGACTCACTGCACTGCATCCCCAGTGGTGCCAGTGTATTCTCTGAACTCACTGCACTGCATCACCAGTGGTGCCAGTGCACTCTCTGGACTCACTGCACTGCATCCCCAGTGGTGCCAGGGCACTCTCTGGACTCACTGCACTGCATCCCCGGTGGAGCCAGTGCACTCTCTGGACTCACGGCACTGCATCCCCAGTGGTGCCAGTGCACTCTCTGGACTCACTGCACTGCATCCCCAGTGGTGCCAGTGTATTCTCTGAACTCACTGCACTGCATCACCAGTGGTGCCAGTGCACTCTCTGGACTCACTGCACTGCATCCCCAGTGGTTCCAGTGCACTCTCTGGACTCACTGCAGTGCATCCCCAGTGTTGCCAGTGCACTCTCTCGACTCACTGCAGTGCATCCCCAGTGCTGCCAGTGCACTCTTTGGACTCACTGCACTGAATTCCCGGTGGTGCCAGTGCACTCTTTGGACTCACTGCACTGAATTCCCGGTGGTACCAGTGCACTCTCTGGACTCACTGCACTGCATCCCCAGTGCTGACAGTGCACTCTCTGGACTCACTGCACTGCATCCCCAGTGGTGCCAGTGCACTCTCTGGACACACGGCACTGCAACCCCAGTGGTGCCAGTGCACTCTCTGGAATCACTGCACTGCATCCCCAGTGGTGCCAGGGTACTCTCTGGACTCACTGCACTGCATCCCCAGTGGTGCCAGTGCACTCTCTGGACTCACTGCACTGCATCCCCAGTGGTGCCAGTGCACTCTCTGGACTCACCGGGGTGCATCCCCAGGGGTGCCAGTGCACTCTCTGGACTCACTGCACTGCATCCCCAGGGGTGCCAGTGCACTCTCTGGACTCACGGCACTGCATCCCCGGTGGAGCCAGTGCACTCTCTGGACTCACGGCACTGCATCCCCAGTGGTGCCACTGCACTCTCTGGACTCACTGCACTGCATCCCCAGTGGTGCCAGTGCACTCTCTGAACTCACTGCACTGCATCCCCAGTGGTGCCAGTGCACTCTCTGGACTCACTGCACTGCATCACCAGTGGTGCCAGTGCACTCTCTGGACTCACTGTAGTGCATCACTCGTGGTGCCAGTGCACTCTCTGGACTCACTGCACTGCAGCCCCAGTGGTGCCAGTGTACTCTCTGGACTCACTGCACTGCATCCCCACTGGTGCCAGTGCACTCTCTGGACTCACTGCACTGCATCCCCTGTGGTGCCAGTGCACACTGTGGACTCACGGCACTGCATCCCCAGTGGTGCTAGTGCACTCTCTGGACTGACGGCACTGCATCCCCATTGGTGCCAGTGAACTCTCTGGACTCACTGCACTGCATCCCCACAGGTGCCAGGATACTCTCTGGACTCACCGGGGTGCATCCCCAGTGGTGCCAGGGTACTCTCTGGACTCACTGCACTGCATCCCCAGTGGTGCCAGTGAACTCTCTGGACTCACTGCACTGCATCCCCACTGGTGCCAGGGTACTCTCTGGACTCACTGCACTGCATCCCCAGTGGTGCCAGGGCACTCTCTGGACTCACTGCACTGCATCCCCGGTGGAGCCAGTGCACTCTCTGGACTCACTGCACTGCATCCCCAGTGGTGCCAGTGTATTCTCTGAACTCACTGCACTGCATCACCAGTGGTGCCAGTGCACTCTCTGGACTCACTGCACTGCATCCCCAGTGGTGCCAGGGCACTCTCTGGACTCACTGCACTGCATCCCCGGTGGAGCCAGTGCACTCTCTGGACTCACTGCACTGCATCCCCAGTGGTGCCAGTGTATTCTCTGAACTCACTGCACTGCATCACCAGTGGTGCCAGTGCACTCTCTGGACTCACTGCACTGCATCCCCAGTGGTGCCAGGGCACTCTCTGGACTCACTGCACTGCATCCCCGGTGGAGCCAGTGCACTCTCTGGACTCACGGCACTGCATCCCCAGTGGTGCCAGTGCACTCTCTGGACTCACTGCACTGCATCCCCAGTGGTGCCAGTGTATTCTCTGAACTCACTGCACTGCATCACCAGTGGTGCCAGTGCACTCTCTGGACTCACTGCACTGCATCCCCAGTGGTTCCAGTGCACTCTCTGGACTCACTGCAGTGCATCCCCAGTGTTGCCAGTGCACTCTCTCGACTCACTGCAGTGCATCCCCAGTGCTGCCAGTGCACTCTTTGGACTCACTGCACTGAATTCCCGGTGGTGCCAGTGCACTCTTTGGACTCACTGCACTGAATTCCCGGTGGTACCAGTGCACTCTCTGGACTCACTGCACTGCATCCCCAGTGCTGACAGTGCACTCTCTGGACTCACTGCACTGCATCCCCAGTGGTGCCAGTGCACTCTCTGGACACACGGCACTGCAACCCCAGTGGTGCCAGTGCACTCTCTGGAATCACTGCACTGCATCCCCAGTGGTGCCAGGGTACTCTCTGGACTCACTGCACTGCATCCCCAGTGGTGCCAGTGCACTCTCTGGACTCACTGCACTGCATCCCCAGTGGTGCCAGTGCACTCTCTGGACTCACCGGGGTGCATCCCCAGGGGTGCCAGTGCACTCTCTGGACTCACTGCACTGCATCCCCAGGGGTGCCAGTGCACTCTCTGGACTCACGGCACTGCATCCCCGGTGGAGCCAGTGCACTCTCTGGACTCACGGCACTGCATCCCCAGTGGTGCCACTGCACTCTCTGGACTCACTGCACTGCATCCCCAGTGGTGCCAGTGCACTCTCTGAACTCACTGCACTGCATCCCCAGTGGTGCCAGTGCACTCTCTGGACTCACTGCACTGCATCACCAGTGGTGCCAGTGCACTCTCTGCACTCACTGCACTGCATCCCCAGTGTTGCCAGTGCACTCTCTGGACTCACTGCAGTGCATCCCCAGTGTTGCCAGTGCACTCTCTGGACTCACTGGGGTGCATCCCCAGTGGTGCCAGTGCACTCTCTGGACTCACTGCACTGCATCCCCAGTGGTGCCAGTGCACTCTCTGGACTCACTGCACTCCATTTCCAGTGGTGCCAGTGCACTCTCTGGACTCACTGCACTCCATTTCCAGTGGTGCCAGTGCACTCTCTGAACTCACGGCACTGCATCCCCAGTGGTGCCAGTGCACTCTCTGGACTCATTGCAGTGCATCCCCGGTGGTGCCAGTGCACTCTCTGGACTCACTGCAGTGCATCCCCGGTGGTGCCAGTGCACTCTCTGGACTCACTGCAGTGCATCCCCAGTGGTGCCAGTGCCCTCTCTGGACTCACTGCACTGTATACACAGTGGTGCCAGTGCACTCTCTGGACTCACTGCACTGCATCCCCAGTGGTGCCAGTGCACTCTCTGGACTCACTGCACTGCATCCCCAGTGGTGCCAGTGCACTCTCTGGACTCACTGCACTGCATCCTCAGTGGTGCCAGTGCACTCTCTGGACTCACTGCACTGCATCCCCAGTGGTGCCAGTGGACTCTCTGGACTCACGGCACTGCATCCCCAGTGGTGCCAGTGCACTCTCTGGACTCACTGCACTGCATCCCCAGTGGTGCCAGTGCACTCTCTGGACTCACTGTAGTGCATCACTCGTGGTGCCAGTGCACTCTCTGGACTCACTGCACTGCAGCCCCAGTGGTGCCAGTGTACTCTCTGGACTCACTGCACTGCATCCCCACTGGTGCCAGTGCACTCTCTGGACTCACTGCACTGCATCCCCTGTGGTGCCAGTGCACACTGTGGACTCACGGCACTGCATCCCCAGTGGTGCTAGTGCACTCTCTGGACTGACGGCACTGCATCCCCATTGGTGCCAGTGAACTCTCTGGACTCACTGCACTGCATCCCCACTGGTGCCAGGATACTCTCTGGACTCACCGGGGTGCATCCCCAGTGGTGCCAGGGTACTCTCTGGACTCACTGCACTGCATCCCCAGTGGTGCCAGTGAACTCTCTGGACTCACTGCACTGCATCCCCACTGGTGCCAGGGTACTCTCTGGACTCACTGCACTGCATCCCCAGTGGTGCCAGGGCACTCTCTGGACTCACTGCACTGCATCCCCGGTGGAGCCAGTGCACTCTCTGGACTCACGGCACTGCATCCCCAGTGGTGCCAGTGCACTCTCTGGACTCACTGCACTGCATCCCCAGTGGTGCCAGTGTATTCTCTGAACTCACTGCACTGCATCACCAGTGGTGCCAGTGCACTCTCTGGACTCACTGCACTGCATCCCCAGTGGTGCCAGGGCACTCTCTGGACTCACTGCACTGCATCCCCGGTGGAGCCAGTGCACTCTCTGGACTCACGGCACTGCATCCCCAGTGGTGCCAGTGCACTCTCTGGACTCACTGCACTGCATCCCCAGTGGTGCCAGTGTATTCTCTGAACTCACTGCACTGCATCACCAGTGGTGCCAGTGCACTCTCTGGACTCACTGCACTGCATCCCCAGTGGTTCCAGTGCACTCTCTGGACTCACTGCAGTGCATCCCCAGTGTTGCCAGTGCACTCTCTCGACTCACTGCAGTGCATCCCCAGTGCTGCCAGTGCACTCTTTGGACTCACTGCACTGAATTCCCGGTGGTGCCAGTGCACTCTTTGGACTCACTGCACTGAATTCCCGGTGGTACCAGTGCACTCTCTGGACTCACTGCACTGCATCCCCAGTGCTGACAGTGCACTCTCTGGACTCACTGCACTGCATCCCCAGTGGTGCCAGTGCACTCTCTGGAATCCCTGCACTGCATCCCCAGTGGTGCCAGGGTACTCTCTGGACTCACTGCACTGCATCCCCAGTGGTGCCAGTGCACTCTCTGGACTCACTGCACTGCATCCCCAGTGGTGCCAGTGCACTCTCTGGACTCACCGGGGTGCATCCCCAGGGGTGCCAGTGCACTCTCTGGACTCACTGAACTGCATCCCCAGGGGTGCCAGTGCACTCTCTGGACTCACGGCACTGCATCCCCGGTGGAGCCAGTGCACTCTCTGGACTCACGGCACTGCATCCCCAGTGGTGCCACTGCACTCTCTGGACTCACTGCACTGCATCCCCAGTGGTGCCAGTGCACTCTCTGAACTCACTGCACTGCATCCCCAGTGGTGCCAGTGCACTCTCTGGACTCACTGCACTGCATCACCAGTGGTGCCAGTGCACTCTCTGCACTCACTGCACTGCATCCCCAGTGTTGCCAGTGCACTCTCTGGACTCACTGCAGTGCATCCCCAGTGTTGCCAGTGCACTCTCTGGACTCACTGGGGTGCATCCCCAGTGGTGCCAGTGCACTCTCTGGACTCACTGCACTGCATCCCCAGTGGTGCCAGTGCACTCTCTGGACTCACTGCACTCCATTTCCAGTGGTGCCAGTGCACTCTCTGGACTCACTGCACTCCATTTCCAGTGGTGCCAGTGCACTCTCTGAACTCACGGCACTGCATCCCCAGTGGTGCCAGTGCACTCTCTGGACTCATTGCAGTGCATCCCCGGAGGTGCCAGTGCACTCTCTGGACTCACTGCAGTGCATCCCCGGTGGTGCCAGTGCACTCTCTGGACTCACTGCAGTGCATCCCCAGTGGTGCCAGTGCCCTCTCTGGACTCACTGCACTGTATACACAGTGGTGCCAGTGCACTCTCTGGACTCACTGCACTGCATCCCCAGTGGTGCCAGTGCACTCTCTGGACTCACTGCACTGCATCCCCAGTGGTGCCAGTGCACTCTCTGGACTCACTGCACTGCATCCTCAGTGGTGCCAGTGCACTCTCTGGACTCACTGCACTGCATCCCCAGTGGTGCCAGTGCACTCTCTGGACTCACTGCGCTGCATCCCCAGTGGTGCCAAGGCACTCTCTGGACTCACTGTAGTGCATCACTCGTGGTGCCAGTGCACTCTCTGGACTCACTGCACTGCATCCCCAGTGGCGCCAGTGCACTCTCTGGACTCACTGCACTGCATCCCCAGTGGTGCTAGTGCACTCTCTGGACTGACGGCACTGCATCCCCAGTGGTGCCAGTGCACTCTCTGGACTCTCTGCAGTGCATCCCCAGTGGTGCCAGTGCACTCTCTGGACTTACTGCACTGCATCCCCAGTGGTGCCAGTGCACTCTCTGGACTCACGGCACTGCATCCCCGGTGGTGCCAGTGCACTCTCTGGACTCACGGCACTGCATCCCCAGTGGTGCCAGTGCACTCTCTGGACTCACTGCACTGCATCCCCAGTGGTGCCAGTGCACTCTCTGGACTCACCGGGCTGCATCCCCAGAGGTGCCAGTGCACTCTCTGGATCACTGCACTGCATCCCCACTGGTGCCAGTGCACTCGATGGAGTCACTGCACTGCATCCCCAGTGGTGCCAGTGCACTCTCTGGACTCACTGCACTGCATCCCCAGTGGTGCCAGTGCACTCTCTGGACTCACTGCACTGCATCCCCAGTGGTGCCAGGGTACTCTGTGGACTCACTGCACTGCATCCCCAGTGGTGCCAGGGCACTCTCTGCACTCACTGCACTGCATCCCCAGTGGTGCCAGTGCACTCTCTGGACTCACTGCACTGCATCCCCAGTGGTGCCAGTGCACACTCTGGACTCACGGCACTGCATCCCCAGTGGTGCCAGTGCACTCTGTGGACTCACGGCACTGCATCCGCAGTGGTGCCAGTGCACTCTCTGGACTCACGGCACTGCATCCCCAGTGGTGCCAGGGTACTCTCTGGAATCACTGCACTGCATCCCCAGTGGTGCCAGTGCACTCTCTGGACTCACTGCACTGCATCCCCAGTGGTGCCAGTGCACTCTCTAGACTCACTAATGACCATCCCCAGTGGTGCCAGTGCACTCTCTGGACTCACTGCACTGCATACACAGTGGTGCCAGTGCACTCTCTGGACTCACTGCACTGCATCCCCAGTGGTGCCAGTGCACTCTCTGGATCACTGCACTGCATCCCCATTGGTGCCAGTGCACTCTCTGGACTCACTGCACTGCATCCCCAGTGGTGCCAGTGCACTCTCTGGACTCACTGCACTGCATCCCCAGTGGTCCCAGTGCACTCTCTGGATCACTGCACTGCATCCCCATTGGTGCCAGTGCACTCTCTGGACTCACTGCAGTGCATCCCCAGTGGTGCCAGCGCACTCTCTGGACTCACTACACTGCATCCCCAGTGGTGCCAGCGCACTCTCTGGACTCACTGCACTGCATCCCCAGTGGTGCCAGTGCACTCTCTGGACTCACTTCAGTGCATCCCCGGTGGTGCCAGTGCACTCTCTGGACTCACGGCAGTGCATCCCCGGTGGTGCCAGTGCACTCTCTGGACTCACTGCACTGCATCCCCAGTGGTGCCAGTGCACTCTCTGGACTCACTGCACTGCATCCCCAGTGGTGCCAGTGTATTCTCTGAACTCACTGCACTGCATCCCCAGTGGTGCCAGGGCACTCTCTGGACTCACTGCACTGCATAACCAGTGGTGCCAGTGCACTCTCTGGACTCACTGCACTGCATCCCCAGTGCTGCCAGTGCAGTCTTTGGACTCACTGCACTGAATTCCCGGTGGTGCCAGTGCACTCTCTGGACTCACAGCACTGCATCCCCAGTGGTGCCAGTGAACTCTCTGGACTCACTGCACTGTATCCCCAGTGGTGCCAATGCACTCTCTGGACTCACTGCACTGCATCCCCAGTGGTGCCAGTGCACTCTCTGGACTCACTGCAGTGCATCCCCAGTGGTGCCAGTGCACACTCTGGACACACGGCACTGCATCCCCAGTGGTGCTAGTGCACTCTCTGGACTCACGGCACTGCATCCCCAGTGGTGCCAGTGCACTCTCTGGAGTCACTGCACTGCATCCCCACTGGTGCCAGGGTACTCTCTGGACTCACTGCACTGCATCCCCAGTGGTGCCAGTGCACTCTCGGGACTCACTGCACTGCATCCCCAGTGGTGCCAGTTTACTCTCAGGACTCACTAATGACCATCCCCAGTGGTGCCAGTGCACTCTCTGGACTCACTGCACTGCATACCCAGTGGTGCCAGTGCACTCTCTGGACTCACTGCAGTGCATCCCCACTGGTGCCAGTGCACTCTATGGATCACTGCACTGCATCCCCATTGGTGCCAGTGCACTCTCTGGACTCACTGCACTGCATCCCCAGGGGTGCCAGTGCACTCTCTGGACTCACTGCACTGCATCCCCAGTGGTGCCAGTGCACTCTCTGGACTCACTAATGACCATTCCCAGTGGTGCCAGTGCACTCTCTGGACTCACTGCACTGCATCCCCAGTGGTGCCAGTGCACTCTCTGGACTCACCGGGGTGCATCGCCAGTGGTGCCAGTGCACTCTCTGCACTCACTGCACTGCATCCCCCGGGGTGCCAGTGCACTCTCTGGACTCACGGCACTGCATCTCCAGTGGTGCCAGTGCACTCTCTGGACTCACTGAACTGCATCCCCAGTGGTGCCAGTGCACTCTGTGTACTCACTGCACTGCATCCCCAGTGGTGCCAGTGCACTCTCTGGACTCACTGCATTGCATCCCCAGTGGTGCCAGTGCACTCTCTGGACTCACTGCACTGCATCCCCAGTGGTGCTAGTGCACTCTCTGGACTCACGGCACTGCATCCCCAGTTGTGCCAGTGAACTCTCTGGACTCACTGCACTGCATACCCACTGGTGCCAGGGTACTCTCTGGACTCACTGCACTGCACCCCCAGTGGTGCCAGTGCACTCTCTGGACTCACTGCACTGCATCACCACTGGTGCCAGGGTACTCTCTGGACTCACTGCACTGCATCTCCAGTGGTGCCAGGGCACTCTCTGGACTCACTGCACTGCATCCCCAGTGGTGCCAGTGCACTCTCTGGACTCTCTGCACTGCATACCCAGTGGTGCCAGTGCACTCTCTGGACTCACTGCACTGCATCCCCGGTGGTGCCAGTGCACTCTCTGGACTCACGGCACTGCATTCCCGGTGGTGCCAGTGCACTCTCTGGACTCACTGCACTGCATCCCCAGTGGTGCCAGTGCACTCTCTGGACTCACTGCACTGCATCCCCAGTGGTGCCAGTGTATTCTCTGAACTCACTGAACTGCAACCCCAGTGGTGCCAGGGCACTCTCTGGACTCACGGCACTGCATCCCCAGTGGTTCCAGTGCACTCTCTGGACTCACTGCACTGCATCCCCAGTGGTGTCAGTGCACTCTCTGGACTCACTGCACTGCATCCCCAGTGGTGCCAGTGCACACTCTGGACTCACGGCACTGCATCCCCAGTGGTGCCAGTGCACTCTCTGGACTCACTGCACTGCATCCCCAGTGGTGCCAGTGCACTCTCTGGACTCACTGCACTGCATCCCCAGTGGTGCCAGGGTAATCTCTGGAATCACTGTACTGCATCCCCAGTGGTGCCAATGCACTCTCTGGACTCACTGCACTGCATCCCCAGTGGTGCCAGTGCACTCTCTGGACTCACTAATGACCATCCCCAGTGGTGCCAGTGCACTCTCTGGACTCACTGCACTGCATACCCAGTGGTGCCAATGTACTCTCTGGACTCACCGGGGTGCATCCCCAGTGGTGCCAGTGCACTCTCTGGATCACTGCGGTGCATCCCCATTGGTGCCAGTGCACTCTATGGAGTCACTGTACTGCATCCCCAGGGGTGCCAGTGCACTCTCTGGACTCACTGCACTGCATCCCCAGTGGTGCCAGTGCACTCTCTGGACTCACCGGGGTGCATCCCCAGTGGTGCCAATGCACTCTCTGGATCACTGCACTGCATCCCCAGTGGTGCCAGTGCACTCTGTGGACTCACTGCAATTCATCCCCAGTGGTGCTAGTGCACTCTCTGGACTCACGGCACTGCATAACCAGTGGTGCCAGTGCACTCTCTGGACTCACTGCACTGCATCCCCAGTGGTGCTAGTGCACTCTCTGGACTCACTACACTGCATCCCCAGTGGTGCCAGTGCACTCTCTGGACTCACTGCACTGCATCCCCAGTGGTGCCAGTGCACTCTCTGGACTCACTTCAGTGCATCCCCGGTGGTGCCAGTGCACTCTCTGGACTCACGGCAGTGCATCCCCAGTGGTGCCACTGCACTCTCTGGACTCACTGCACTGCATCCCCAGTGGTGCCAGTGCACTCTCTGGACTCACGGCACTGCATCCCCAGTGGTGCCAGTGCACTCTCTGCACTCACTGCACTGCATCCCCAGTGGTGCCAGTGCACTCTCTGGACTCACTGCACTGCATAACCTTTTGTGCCAGTGCACTCTATGGAGTCACTGCACTGCATCCCCAGTGGTGCCAGTGCACTCTCTGGACTCACTGCACTGCATCCCCAGTGGTGCCAGTGCACTCTCTGGACTCACTGCACTGCATCCCCAGTGGTGCCAGTGCACTCTCTGGACTCACTGCACTGCATCCCCAGTGGTGCCAGTGCACTCTCTGGACTCACTGCACTGCATCCCCAGTGGTGCTAGTGCACTCTCTGGACTCACGGCACTGCATCCCCAGTTGTGCCAGTGAACTCTCTGGACTCACTGCACTGCATCCCCAGTGGTGCCAGTGCACTCTCTGGACTCACTGCACTGCATCCCCAGTGGTGCCAGTGCACTCTCTGGACTCACTGCACTGCATCCCCAGTGGTGCCAGTGCACTCTCTGGACTCACTGCACTGCATCCTCAGTGGTGCCAGTGCACTCTCTGGACTCACTGCACTGCATCCCCAGTGGTGACAGTGCACTCTCTGGACTCACTGCGCTGCATCCCCAGTGGTGCCAAGGCACTCTCTGGACTCACTGTAGTGCATCACTCGTGGTGCCAGTGCACTCTCTGGACTCACTGCACTGCATCCCCAGTGGCGCCAGTGCACTCTCTGGACTCACTGCACTGCATCCCCAGTGGTGCTAGTGCACTCTCTGGACTGACGGCACTGCATCCCCATTGGTGCCAGTGCACTCTCTGGACTCTCTGCAGTGCATCCCCAGTGGTGCCAGTGCACTCTCTGGACTTACTGCACTGCATCCCCGGTGGTGCCAGTGCACTCTCTGGACTCACGGCACTGCATCCCCAGTGGTGCCAATGCACTCTCTGAACTCACTGCACTGCATCCCCAGTGGTGCCAGTGCACTCTCTGGACTCACGGCACTGCATCCCCAGTGGTACCAGTGTATTCTCTGAACTCACTGCACTGCATCCCCAGTGGTGCCAGGGCACTCGCTGGACTCACTGCACTGCATCCCCAGTGGTGCCAGTGCACTCTCTGGACTCACTGCAGTGCATCCCCAGTGCTGCCAGTGCACTCTTTGGACTCACTGTACTGAATTCCCGGTGGTGCCAGTGCACTCTCTGGACTCACAGCACTGCATCCCCAGTGGTGCCAATGCACTCTCTGGACTCACTGCACTGCATCCCCAGTGGTGCCAGTGCACTCTCTAGAATCACTGCACTGCATCCCCAGTGGTGCCAGTGCACTCTCTGGACTCACTGCACTGCATCCCCAGTGGTGCCAGTGCACTCTCTGGACTCACCGGGCTGCATCCCCAGAGGTGCCAGTACACTCTCTGGATCACTGCACTGCATCCCCAGTGGTGCCAGTGCACTCTCTGGACTCACTGCACTGCATACCCATTGGTGCCAGTGCACTCTCTGGACTCACTAATGACCATCCCCATTGGTGCCAGTGCACTCTCTGGACTCACTGCACTGCATCCCCAGTGGTGCCAGTGCACTCTCTGCGCTAACCGGGGTGCATCCCCAGTGGTGCCAGTGCACTCTCTGGATCACTGCACTGCATCCCCAGTGGTGCCAGTGCACTCTATGGAGTCACTGCACGGCATCCCCAGGGGTGCCAGTGCACTCTTTGGAGTCACTGCAGTGCATCCCCACTGGTGCCAGTGCTCTCTCTGGACTCACTACACTGCATCCCCAGTGGTGCCAGGTCACTCTCTGGACTCACTGCACTGCATCCCCAGTGGTGCCAGTGCACTCTCTGGACTCACTGCACTGCATCCCCAGTGGTGCCAGTGCACTCTCTGGACTCACTGCACTCCATTTCCAGTGGTGCCAGTGCACTCTCTGAACTCACTGCAGTGCATCCCCAGTGGTGCCAGTGCACTCTCTGGACTCACGGCACTGCATCCCCAGTGGTGCCAGTGCACTCTCTGGACTCATTGCAGTGCATCCCCGGTGGTGCCAGTGCACACTCTGGACTCACTGCAGTGCATCCCCAGTAGTGCCAGTGCACTCTCTGGACTCACTGCACTGCATCCCCAGTGGTGCCAGTGCCCTCTCTGGACTCACTGCACTGCATCCCCAGTGTTGCCAGAGCACTCTCTGGACTCACTGCACGGCATCTCCAGTGGTGACAGTGCACTCTCTGCACTCACTGCAGTGCATCTCCAGTGGTGCCAGTGCACTCTCTGGACTCACTGGACTGCATGACCAGTGGTACCAGTGCACTCTATGGACTCACTGCAGTGCATCCCCAGTGGTGCCAGTGCACTCTCTGGACTCACTGCACTGCATACACAGTGGTGCCAGTGCACTCTCTGGACTCACTGCACTGCATCCCCAGTGGTGCCAGTGCACTCTCTGGACTCACTGCACTGCATCCCCAGTGGTGCCAGTGCACTCTCTGGACTCACTGCACTGCATCCCAGGTGGTGACAGTGCACTCTGTGGACTCACTGCGCTACATCCCCAGTGGTGCCAAGGCACTCTCTGGACTCACTGCAGTGCATCATTCGTGGTGCCAGGGCACTCTCTGGACTCACTGCACTGCATCCCCAGTGGCGCCAGTGCACTCTCTGGACTCACTGCACTGCATCCCCAGTGGTGCTAGTGCACTCTCTGGACTCACTGCACTGCATCCCCAGTGGTGCCAGTGCACTCTCTGGACTCACCGGGCTGCATCCCCAGAGGTGCCAGTACACTCTCTGGATCACTGCACTGCATCCCCGGTGGTGCCAGTGCACTCTCTGGACTCACGGCACTGCATCCCCAGTGGTGCCAGTGCACTCTCTGGACTCATTGCAGTGCATCCCCAGTGGTGCCAGGGCACTCTCTGGACTCACGGCACTGCATCCCCAGTGGTGCCAGTGTATTCTCTGAACTCACTGCACTGCATCCCCAGTGGTGCCAGGGCACTCTCTGGACTCACTGCGCTGCATCCCCAGTGGTGCCAGTGCACTCTCTGGACTCACTGCACTGCATCCCCAGTGGTGCCAGTGCACTCTCTGGACTCACTGCACTGCATCCCCAGTGGTGCCAATGCACTCTCTGGACTCACTGCACTGCATCCCCAGTGGTGCCAGTGCACTCTCTGGACTCACTGCACTGCATCCCCAGTGGTGCCAGTGCACTCTCTGGACTCACTGCACTGCATCCCCAGTGGTGCCAGTGCACTCTCTGGAATCACTGCACTGCATCCCCAGTGGTGCCAGTGCACTCTCTGGACTCACTGCACTGCATCCCCAGTGGTGCCAGTGCACTCTCTGGACTCACTAATGACCATCCCCAGTGGTGCCAGTGCACTCTCTGGACTCACTGCACTGCATCCCCAGTGGTACCAGTGCACTCTCTGGACTCACCGGGCTGCATCCCCAGAGGTGCCAGTGCACTCTCTGGATCACTGCACTGCATCCCCACTGGTGCCAGTGCACTCGATGGAGTCACTGCACTGCATCCCCAGTGGTGCCAGTGCACTCTCTGGACTCACTGCACTGCATCCCCAGTGGTGCCAGTGCACTCTCTGGACTCACTGCACTGCATCCCCACTGGTGCCAGGGTACTCTGTGGACTCACTGCACTGCATCCCCAGTGGTGCCAGGGCACTCTCTGCACTCACTGCACTGCATCCCCAGTGGTGCCAGTGCACTCTCTGGACAAACTGCACTGCATCCCCAGTGGTGCCAGTGCACACTCTGGACTCACGGCACTGCATCCCCAGTGGTGCTAGTGCACTCTCTGGACTCACGGCACTGCATCCCCAGTGGTGCCAGTGCACTCTCTGGACTCACGGCACTGCATCCCCAGTGGTGCCAGGGTACTCTCTGGAATCACTGCACTGCATCCCCAGTGGTGCCAGTGCACTCTCTGGACTCACTAATGACCATTCCCAGTGGTGCCAGTGCACTCTCTGGACTCACTGCACTGCATCCCCAGTGGTGCCAGTGCACTCTCTGGACTCACCGGGGTGCATCGCCAGTGGTGCCAGTGCACTCTCTGCACTCACTGCACTGCATCCCCAGTGGTGCCAGTGCACTCTCTGGACTCACTGCAGTGCATCCCCAGTGGTGCCAGTGCACTCTCTGGACTCACTGCACTGCATCCCCAGTGGTGCCAGTGCACTCTCTGGACTCACTGCACTGCATCCCCAGTGGTGCCAGTGCACTCTCTGGACTCACGGCACTTCATCCCCAGTGGTGCCAGTGCACTCTCTGGACTCACTGCACTGCATCCCCAGTGGTGCTAGTGCACTCTCTGGACTCACGGCACTGCATCCCCAGTTGTGCCAGTGAACTCTCTGGACTCACTGCACTGCATCCCCACTGGTGCCAGGGTACTCTCTGGACTCACTGCACTGCATCCCCAGTGGTGCCAGGGCACTCTCTGGACTCACTGCACTGCATCCCCAGTGGTGCCAGTGCACTCTCTGGACTCTCTGCACTGCATCCCCAGTGGTGCCAGTGCACTCTCTGGACTCACTGCACTGCATCCCCGGTGGTGCCAGTGCACTCTCTGGACTCACGGCACTGCATCCCCAGTGGTGGCAGTGCACTCTCTGGACTCACTGCACTGCATCCCCAGTGGTGCCAGTGCACTCTCTGGACTCACTGCACTGCATCCCCAGTGGTGCCAGTGTATTCTCTGAACTCACTGAACTGCAACCCCAGTGGTGCCAGGGCACTCTCTGGACTCACGGCACTGCATCCCCAGTGGTTCCAGTGCACTCTCTGGACTCACTGCACTGCATCCCCAGTGGTGCCAGTGCACTCTCTGGACTCACTGCACTGCATCCCCAGTGGTGCCAGTGCACACTCTGGACTCACGGCACTGCATCCCCAGTGGTGCCAGTGCACTCTCTGGACTCACTGCACTGCATCCCCAGTGGTGCCAGTGCACTCTCTGGACTCACTGCACTGCATCCCCAGTGGTGCCAGTGCACTCTCTGGACTCACTAATGACCATCCCCAGTGGTGCCAGTGCACTCTCTGGACTCACTGCACTGCATCCCCAGTGGTACCAGTGCACTCTCTGGACTCACCGGGCTGCATCCCCAGAGGTGCCAGTGCACTCTCTGGATCACTGCACTGCATCCCCACTGGTGCCAGTGCACTCGATGGAGTCACTGCACTGCATCCCCAGTGGTGCCAGTGCACTCTCTGGACTCACTGCACTGCATCCCCAGTGGTGCCAGTGCACTCTCTGGACTCACTGCACTGCATCCCCACTGGTGCCAGGGTACTCTGTGGACTCACTGCACTGCATCCCCAGTGGTGCCAGGGCACTCTCTGCACTCACTGCACTGCATCCCCAGTGGTGCCAGTGCACTCTCTGGACTCACTGCACTGC